>NC_141599.1:35596525-36207775 GCF_047967505.1 Dipteris shenzhenensis
CAGAGTCGCTTACCACTTCAAATGATGCATATTCCCAGGATTGGATTTTGGATTCTGGTGCTTCATTCCATGTTACTCCCCATATGGAATGGTTCTCCACTTATGACAGTGGAAAGACAAGTTGTGTGCATCTTGGAAATGACTATGCATGTGACATAGTGTGAGTAGGTGACATAAAGTTTTCTTTTTCAAATGGGTCTGCATTTATTGTGAAAATGTGAGACGTGTGCCTAAGCTGACCAAGAGTCTCATTTCAATGGGTTAACTAGATGATGCTGGTTTTCAGACCACCTTTAGTTCTAGGAGTTGGAAAATTCAAAAGGGCTCTATGCTTTTGGCCAGGGGTGCCAAGTGTGGGACTTTGTATCCCTTACATGTATCAGGGGTGTTTGATCATGTTGTTGCAATAACCGAGCAGCCAAGCACTTCTTTATGGCATTGCCGGTTGGGCCATATGAGCCAAAATGGGATGAAACTCTTATGCCGTTTAGGTTATGTACCGCATTTGAGTTTCTCTGATTTTGAATTTTGTGAGCACTGTCTCTATGGGAAGCAGACTAAATCAGCCCATAAAAGAAGGGGAAAGAAAGAGTTTGAAAAGCTTGATTTGGTGCATTCAGATGTATGTGGTCCCATGCCTACACGGTCATTAGGCGGGGCTGAATACTATGTGACATTCATTGATGATGCAACTAGGAAAGTGTGGGCTTATGCTATAGCTCAGAAGAGTGATGTGTTCCAGGTATTTCAGAAATGGCTGGCCTTGGTTGAGAATCAGTCAGGTAGAATGCTTATTAAATGCCTACGGACTGACAATGGTGGAGAGTATCTCTTTCATGACTTTCAGCATTTCTGTGATGCACATGGGATTAAGAGGGAGCTCACATCCCCTTGTACTCCAGAACAAAATTCAGTTGTAGAAAAGATGAACCGTACCATTCAAGAAAGGTTGCAATGCATGCTTTCCAATGCAAGTCTTTCTGGTGGTTTTTGGGCTGAGGCAATGAAGATTCCAGTGCACGTGATCAATAGATCACCTAGTAAGAGTTTGGATGGTGGTATTCCTGAAGAGGCATGGAGTGGCAAGAAGCCCTCTTACTCTCATTTGCGTATATTTGGATGTGAGGCATATGCACATGTGCTAAAAGAGCTTCGAAAGAAGCTAGATCCTAAGTCTAGGAGATGCATCTTTCTGGGTTATGGTGAAAGTGGAGAGATGGGCTATCGTCTCTGGGATCCAGAAGCAAAGAAGATCATACACAACCATGATGTAGTCTTCAATGAGAAGAAGATGCATAAGGCACCCATGAGGGATGTGGAAATGAGGAGAATCACTTTCCAGGACGTGAATCCACCTGCATATGTTGATAAACAGCAAGCTATCCATGTACCAAATGTGCAAGAAATGGTACCACCAAGTACTCCCACAGGTATACAATCAAGGGTAGATGATGGATCATCTATTGGTGGAAATGATGAGCCAAATGTGGCTGATATGCAGGTGGGACAGCAAGCTGAAATGCCCTTGAGAAGATCATCTAGAGTGTCTAGACTGCCTGATAGGTTTGTTCTAGGGGTAGACTATGTGGTGCTTACTGATTGCGGGGAGCCGTCTTGCTACAGAGAGGCTATGATGCGTGAGGATCAACGCAAGTGGGAGTATGCTATGCAATCAGAGATGAGTTCACTTATGAAGAATAAGACTTGGGACTTGGTTTCTTTGCCACATGGAAAGAAAGCATTGCCATGTAAATGGGTCTACAAGATGAAGGTCACAAGTGATGATGTGCCTAGGTACAAGGCCCATTTGGTCGCTAAAGGGTTCAAGCAAGAGAAGGGTGTGGACTTTGATGAGATATTCTCTCCAATTGTGAAGATGACCACACTTAGATGCATGCTTGGCCTAGTGGCAGCAGAGGATATGGAGCTTATGCAAATGGATGTCAAGACAACTTTCTTGCATGGGGATCTGCATGAGGAAATTTACATGGTGCAGCCGGAAGGCTTTGAAGAAAAGGGCAAAGAGCATTTAGTTTGCAAGCTGAAGAAGAGTCTCTATGGTCTTAAGCAAGCACCTAGAGAATGGTATCAGAAGTTTGATGCTTTCATTTGGTCCGAGGGTTTTAGAAGGAGTGAAATTGATCACTGCCTCTACACTAAAAGGGCTAAGGATAATAGCATGATACTCCTGGCACTATATGTGGATGATATTATATTGGCTAGCAAGAATATTTATGAGCTAGATGCATTAAAGGCCAAGTTGCATGAGGTCTTTGATATGAAGGATTTGGGACTTGCAGGTCATATTCTTGGTATACACATCATGCGTGATCGGAGTAGGAAACTCCTTTGGCTTTCACAGAAGGAGTATGTTACAAAAGTATTACAGCATTTCAATATGGTGGGGGGGAAGGTAGTGAGTACTCCATTGCCTCCATATGTGAAATTGAGTCATAAAGATAGTCCCAAATTGGATGAGGAGAGGGCCATGATGGCCAAGGTTCCTTATGCATCAGCGGTTGGGAGTCTTATGTATGCTATGATAGCTACTAGACTAGACATTGCATTTGTAGTGGGAGTTGTTAGCCGGTATATGGCTAATCCAGGAAAGAGGCATTGGGAGGCAGTTAAGTGCATCATGAGATACATGAAGGGTACCAAGGAGATGTGCATCTGCTTTGGTAGAGGAGACATGCATGTACGTGGGTACACAGATTCAGACTATGCAGGGCATGTGGATAGTAGGAGATCCACTTCTGGTTATGTGTTCACCTTTGCAGGTGGTGCAGTGTCATGGATGTCTCGCGCACAGAAGTGCATTGCTTTGTCTACCACAGAGACTATGTTGTAGCCACAGAGGGTTGCAAGGAGGCTATATGGCTTGATTGTCTAGTGAGAGATTTGGGGATTCATACAAGTGTACCGACATTGCATAGTAATTCCATGAGTGCTATTTAGCTAGCACAGAATCCAGTCTTTCATGCAAAGACCAAACACATTGAGATTAGGTACCATTTCATCACGGAGGTACTTGAGGACAAGCGCATAGAGCTTGTCAAGGTTCATACAGATGTTAACCCTGCATATATGCTAACGAAGAGTCTACCTAGTCAACGGTTTGAGTATTGTCGTGCATTGATGGGCATTGGATAGTATGCTCACTAGTTGTTCTCCCTTAAAGGCACATTGTCCTTTAAGTGGGAGGTTGTGGGGGTTAAAGGTCACTGTGCCTTTACCCCAGTTATGTACAATACTCAAACACACATAGAAATGAATGAAAAAGAAGATTAGGATGTTTTGCACCCACCAAAAACGTGTGTGGCTCTCTATTTCTCTCTCTCCCTCTTCCGTTCCGCTTCCATTGAGAGCACTCTCACTAGGCTACCGACCCCCTCTCGAAAAATAATTATCTATTACATGAGAGTGCTCTCAACAGAAGCAAGAACGGAAGAAGGAGAGAGAGAGAGAGACAAAGAGCCACATAAGTTTTGGTGGGTGCAGAACCACCCTAATCTTCTTTTTCATTCATTTATATATGTGTTTGAGTATTGTACATAACTGGGGTAAAGGCACAGTGACCTTTAACCCCCACAACCTCCCACTTAAAGGACAATGTGCCTTTAAGAGAGAACAACTAGTGAGCATACTATCCAATGCCCATCAATACACGACAATACTCAAACCGCTGACTAGGTAGACTCTTCGTCAGCATATCTGCAGGGTTATCATCTGTATGAACCTTGACAAGCTCTATGCGCTTGTCCTCAAGTACCTTCCTAATGAAATGGTACTTGACCTCAATGTGTTTGGTCTTTGCATGAAAGACCGGATTCCGTGCTAGCTGAATAGCACTCATGGAATCACTATGCAATGTCGATACACCTGTATGAATCCCCAAATCTCCCACTAGCCGATCAAGCCATATAGCCTCCTTGCAACCCTCTGTGGCTGCAACATACTCAGCCTCTGTGGTAGACAAAGCAACGCACTTCTGTGCGCGAGACATCCACGACACTGCACCACCTGCAAAGGTGAACACATAACCAGAAGTGGATCTCCTACTATCCACATGCCCTGCATAGTCTGAATCTGTGTACCCAAGTACACGCATGTCTCCTTTACCAAAGCAGATGCACATCTCCTTGGTACCCTTCATGTACCTCATGATGCACTTAACTGCCTCCCAATGCCTCTTTCCTGGATTAGCCATATACCGGCTAACAACTCCCACTGCAAATGCAATGTCTGGTCTAGTAGCTATCATAGCATACGTAAGACTCCCAACTGCTGATGCATAAGGAACCTTGGCCATCATGGCCCTCTCCTCATCTGATTTGGGACTATCTGTATGACTCAGTTTCACATATGGAGGCAATGGAGTACTCACTGCCTTCCCCCCCTCCACATTGAAACGCTGCAATACTTTTGTAACATACTCTTTTTGTGAAAGCCAAAGGAGTTTCCTACTCCAATCACGCATGATGTGCATACTAAGAATATGACCTGCAAGTCCCAAATCCTTCATATCAAAGGCCTCATGCAACTTGGCCTTTAATGCATCTAGCTCATAAGTATTCTTGCTAGCCAATAGCATATCATCCACATATAGTGCCAAGATTATCAGGCTATTATCCTTAGCCCTTTTAGTGTAGAGGCAGTGATCAATTTCACTCCTTCTAAAACCCTAGGACCGAATGAAAGCATCAAACTTCTGATACCATTCTCTAGGTGCTTGCTTAAGACCATAGAGACTCTTCTTCAGCTTGCAAACTAAATGCTCTTTGCCCTTTTCTTCAAAGCCTTCCGGCTGAACCATGTAAATTTCCTCATGCAAATCCCCATGCAAGAAAGCTGTCTTGACATCCATCTGCATAAGCTCCATATCCTCTATTGCCACTAGTCCAAGCATGCATCTAAGTGTGGTCATCTTCACAACCGGAGAGAATATCTCATCAAAGTCCACACCCTTCTCTTGCTTGAACCCTTTAGCAACCAAACGGGCCTTGTACCTAGGCACATCATCACCTGTGACCTTCATTTTGTAGACCCATTTACATGGCAATGCTTTCTTTCCATGTGGCAAAGAAACCAAGTCCCAAGTCTTATTCTTCATAAGTGAACTCATCTCTGATTGCATAGCATACTCCCACTTGCGTTGATCATCACGCATCATAGCCTCTCTGTAGCAAGAAGGCTCCACGTAATCAGTAAGCATCACATAGTCTACCCCTGGAACAAACCTATCAGGCGGTCTAGACACTCTAGATGATCTTCTCAAGGGCATTTCAGCTTGCTGTCCCATTTGCATATCAGCCACATTTGGCTCATCATTTCCACCAATAGATGATCCATCATCTACCCTTGATTGTATACCTGTGGGAGTACTTGGTGGCACCATTTCTTGCACATTTGGTGCATGGACAACTTGCTGTCTATCAACATATGCAGGTGGATTCACATCCTGGAAAGTGATTCTCCTCATTTCCACATCCCTCATGGGTGCCTTATGCATCTTCTTCTCATTGAAGACCACATCATGGCTGCGTATGATCTTCTTTGCTTCTGGATCCCAGAGACGATAGCCCATCTCTCCACTTTCACCATAACCCAGAAAGATGCATTTTCTAGACTTAGGATCTAGCTTTTTTCGAAGCTCTTTTGGCACATGTGCATATGCCTCACACCCAAATATACGCAAATGAGAGTAAGAGGGCTTCTTGCCACTCCATGACTCTTCAGGAATACCACCATCCAAACTCTTACTAGGTGATCTATTGATCACATGCACTGCAGTCTTCATTGCCTCAACCCAAAAACCACCAGAAAGACTTGCATTGGAAAGCATGCATTGCAACCTTTCTTGAATGGTACGGTTCATCTTTTCTGCAACTGGATTTTGCTCTGGAGTATGAGGGGATGTGAGCTCCCTCTTAATCCCACGTGTATCACAGAAATGCTGAAAGTCATGAGAGAGATACTCTCCACCATTGTCAGTCCGTAGGCATTTAAGCGTTCTACCTGACTGATTCTCAACCAAGGCCAACCATTTCTGAAATACCTGGAACACATCACTCTTTCGAGCTATAGCATAAGCCCACACTTTCCTAGTTGCATCATCAATGAATGTCACATAGTAATCAGCCCCACCTAATGACCGTGTAGGCATGGGACCACATACGTCTGAAACTCTTTCTTTCCCCTTCTTTTATGGGCTGATTTAGTCTGCTTCCCATAGAGACAATGCTCACAAAATTCAAAATCAGAGAAACTCAAATGCGGTACATAACCCAAACGGCATAAGAGTTTCATTCCATTCTGGCTCATGTGCCCCAACCTGCAATGCCACAAAGAAGTGCTTGGCTGCTCGGTTATTGCAACAACATGATCAAATACCCCTGATACATGTAAGGGATACAAAGTCCCACACTTGGCACCCCTGGCCAAAAGCATAGAGCCCTTCTGAATTTTCCAACTTTGAAAGCCAAAAGTGGTGTGAAAACCAGCATCATCTAGCTGACCCACTGAAATAAGACTCTTGGTCAGCTTAGGCACATGTCTCACATGTTTCAAAACAAATGCAGACCCATTTGCAAAAGAAAACTTTATGTCACCTGCTCCCACTATGTCACATGCATAGTCATTTCCAAGATGCACACAACCTGTCTTTCCACTATCATAAGTAGAGAACCATTCCCTATGGGGAGTAACATGGAATGAAGCACCAGAATCCAAAATCCAATCGTGGGAATATGCATCATCTGAAGTGGTAAGCAACTCTGCAGATAAAGTAGACATGAAGAGAACATCATTGTCACTATCATGTGTGACTGCATTGATCTCCTCGATCTTCACTTTTCCTTTGTCCTCCCTTGGACTCTCTTCCTTTTGATTTGCACCCCAATTTGCATTCTTTTTCTTATCCTTTTCCTCTCTTTTCAGCTTGTAGCAATCCTTTTTCATATGGCCCTTCTTGCCACAGTGGTAACACTCAATGTTTCGTGCCCTGGATTTGCTACGAGACTTCCCTCTTTATTGGGACTTCCCCCTGAACTGTGATCTGCCCCTTTGCACATTTAAGGCTGCATCCTGCTTGTTGCCATCCATAGACTTCCGTCTAATCTCCTCGGCCAACAAGCTACCCACAACATCATCAAATTTCAGTACTCCACCAGGTGCAGAGTTACTGACAGCTGTACGGAAGGTATCCCATGAGGATGGCAATGAACATAAGAGAAATATTGCCTTAGTCTCCGCATCAAAATTCATTTTCTGAGCCTGAAGCTGGCTGAAAATAATATTGAATTCATTCAAGTGAGAAGCAATGGAGACCCCTTCCTTCATCTGCAGCTCAAACAACCTCTTCATGAGGTAAACTTTATTAGAGGTAGTTTCCTTCTCATAAGTGGCACACAGTTTCTTCCACAAATCTTCCGTAGTCTGCTCATTTACTACTGTGAAATAAACTGACTCTGCAAGATGAAGTCTAATAGTAGACTTTGCTAATGCATCCAACTCATTCCAATCATCCTCAGACATATCCGCAGGCTTAGCTTCAATCCCTGCCAAGGGTTTAATCTGCTTCTTTTGAATAAGCACATCCCTTATTTGTTCTTTCCACAAAGAAAAGTTTGTCCCATCAAACTTTTTAATGCTGAAAAACTCCTTTTCAGACATGGAAGAGGATGCCATGATGCAAATAAAGCAAAATCCCAAATGCTAGTGCCTGCAAGAGAGAATCACAACAAATACCAGGTGCACCCAAATGTGTATGCCACAATAGAGTGAAATATCACCAAAACTCAAAGCTCAAAGCATCAAAAGATGCATCTGACTCATGTGCATATACTATGCATCCATATGAGCAAATCTGACCCAAAAGAAAATGCCAATAAGTGCCAAATGACTCAAGCATAAACATCATCCACTGGCATATGCATCAATTATATCTCATCCAAGAGAGCATAGCACTATCAGTGCATCACCAACAATGTGTCAAAGCTGTCCCTCAGCATAAAATAGCATCCATGTGCAAAGCGTCCATAAAAAATAGCATCCCACAAGGCAATTTGGGCCTATCAGCGCATCCAACAAGGACCGCAATGCATCCAAATGGCCTATAAATCATCCGTTGCAACCCAATGCATACCACGAATGAGCGCACACTGCTCAAACTGCAACCAGAGTGATCTGCATAAGGTATGCTCAAGAAATCATAGTCCCACGGTAATGAGCGCTACTGAAAATAGAACCTGAGATGCTTCAAAACATGGGCGCCATTGCATAATCGGACTCAGCATGAAAATCTGCAAATATCTCTCTTCTGCCAGAACTCCAAAATCCCAACCGATGAGTGAGAAATGGGAGTCCACACTTATCCACTGCCATGTGGCATAAATCTAAGGTTTCAAAACCTTAGTATGAAAAATGCATAACAGAGAGACGAAATCGAATACACAGAGATTTATAACTCTGAAAATCCTCCACCGAATCACGCAAGAACTGATAGGTAGGGGTTTTTGGGCGTCTGGAACGCAATGGGACAGACGGTTTTGGAAACCGTGGTCTCAATCACTGGGTCCAACACACGGACTGAAAAACGTTTTTTGAAACAGAGCTGTTTGTAAACTCCACCGGAGTGCGAATGATGAGCAACATAGAAGTTTTAGGACCTCTTGAGTCCACCGGAACTGACAGATCTGCAAATGGTTGCTCCAAACTTGAGTTCCAACACCCGGGCAAAAAACGCAGGAACTGACACAGTGAGTCAGAAATCCACTGAAATGATCCCAGATTCAAGAATGGAGGTGTTTCCAAGCTCTTGAAGTAATGTGGACACCAAAAGCAAGCAATAGTTGCCTCTACAAGTCAATATGGAGTCTCTGTCATCGAACGGAACAGGGAAAAGCTCAAAAAACGACTTTTTCTTTGAAAGCTCTTAACAGGCTCTCAAAACCACTTCGCAAAGCCAAAGTGACTTTTCCAAAGGTTTCTCCAAGGTCTCTGCACACTCGGATGCAAGTAAAGTCACCCACAATGCTTCCCACAGAGCTTCTCCTTCCTCCCACAGAGCTGCTGAGCTTCCAGCATTCACGCACGCTTAGCTAGATCACTCGGGCTCTGATACCAGTTGAGAGTGCTCTCAACGGAAGCAAGAACGGAAGAAGGAGAGAGAGAGAGACAGAGAGCCACATAAGTTTTGGTGGGTGTAGAACCACCCTAATCTTCTTTTTCATTCATTTATATATGTGTTTGAGTATTGTACATAACTAGGGTAAAGGCACAGTGACCTTTAACCCCCACATTACAAATACAAATGCAACAATTCGTGAGACACTGAAAACAAGTGTTGGTCCCCATATCTCAAAATCTCAGCTCATTCCCTATAAGTAGATCCCAAAAACATGCGTGAGGACCCTCAATGCCATGAGAGTTTCCTAGAAGCCCCTATTGAAGTAACAACTTCTAGGACTTCGTGCCTAGAGTGAGTCCTCTAATGAGGAGTTTATGCTAAAGGTCACTCTTTTACATCTCTAAGTCAATGATGCTAAGACCTCCTATCATTGGAAGGATCACCATTTTCCAAGCGACTGTGCAGAGGTGTTGCATGTGCCATTCAAGCTTGCCTAAAGGAAGTTTCAAACCAATATCATGATTGATATGGAAGCACCAACATGATGTGATGTACCAAGTTATGGACAAGAGAACATGGTTCACCACAATAGCTCTATTGGGCTAGAGACAAACCTCATTAAGCTCCAATAAGGAAGCTTTGAGTGCACACTCTCTAACTAAGATCAACCCCCATGTCAAAACTTTCTTTGATGCATCGTGGAAGCCAATTGATTTGTTCTAGGCTATCTTGTCTACAATTGCTTAGCAATATACCTCTAATTGGTGCCTAATCCACTATAGAATTGTAGTTGTGCCCCTTCACATAAAGGGTCATGTCATCTTGAAACTCTAAGTATCCAAGAGCTATTGGATCAACAAGTGAATCCTAACCAAGCTGACCTCCTAGGAATTGAGGAAGTAACCCAATATCTAAGCCACAAACAAGAATAGAAAAGGGACCAAGAAGAGGGAGGGACCTCCCCCATGTGACCTCCTAGGATCTCCCAACACCTAAGCCACAAACAAGAATAGAAGAGGGGCCAAGGAGAGTGGGAGAGGTAGAGCACCTTCCCCATGTGACCTGATGAAATTAACATCCTGAAATCAACATCTAGATAGAGTTGCCTACACAAAGAGCTAAGATCTTGCATACCCACTATTCGAGAATCCCAATCCTCCTGGTCCCCTTACCAATCCACCATGTTGTATGCCCACTTGATATCCAAGAGGGATCACAAGGAACTAAGAGTCCCGACATGCCTACTCAATGACTTGCTAAAAACTAAAGATATTGTCCAAAACTCTCCTCTCCAAGGGAAAGCTTGTCCGTAAGTCATTAATGATGCTAAGGAGGTGACTACTACAAGCCCAGGACCTTGGCCAAGATCTTGTATGCAATATCCAATAAAATGATAGGGCAAATGCTTCTCTTATCTCCCAAGTAAATCCATGAGGAATGCACAATTGCCGTGAGTCAAAAATCTTCTAAAAGCCAAACACAATGGGGTGCCTAGGTGCTCCTTGAAAAGTGTAGAAGAACAAGGAAAGGCCATCTTCCCTTAGGCATTTTTGCACGAGGAGGCCTTGAGGACAAAAAACTCCAAATCAATGTGAAGGGGTTCTCCAACTGGCTCACCGTGTGCAAAGAAACCCCCAAGTAGATGTGGGCCCATACATCCTCCTTGGCTGCCCTAATGCCTCCTTAGTTGCCTCACCTATAGAGTCTTCTCCTTTGTACTGAATAGCTTGAAGTGGGGTGTAGACCTCTAAGATCAAAGTGTTGTAGCTGCACACATTGCAAACCAACTAAATGTGGGCTCATAGTCTAGAAAAACTACCTCATTATCATGTTTCACTACTACACTCAATGATCCCATGAAGTATGGTACAAGTATGTAACCTATCTGGCCTCAATCTCTTGCAAGATCAAGCAGGCACACTCATATCTATTTGCCAGCCAATGCGAGACGAGCTCTTGCTTTCTTAGCCTTTGAATGGTGGATGCAAAATCTGATTGGATGACCTCTTCCTCTCTTGAAGAACATGCCTATGCCTAAGGGCCTAAAAGTGTAGCTCTACATTACTCCTATGAATGGCCTTTGTATCCAACATGCACAATTAACTTGTGGGTAAATGTCCCCTACAAGCCAAATCTATGCAATGACTTATTGTACTTTGTCCTCTTGGTAAAGAGCATACAAGATACTTACATCTCTCTATGGGAGCCCTTGGCATCTTTAGGTATAGAACAATGGGGAGTGATTGGACATTGTCATGCTTGGAAAAATGCTTGTGGACCCTCCTATATGCAGAACCTAATCACCAACCTAGAACCAATTCAATTTTCCCTAAGAGCATCATGGCATTGCAACACAAAGGCAACTGGATAAAGGAGAAATGGAGGCTACTCAGTAGATCCCATCAAGCTCAAGCTCCCATCAAGCATCTCGATCTTTAAGAGTGAAAATGAGTTGCTCTCACATGCCTTCTCTACCTCCTCTCTATTGCAAGCATGATTGAGAAAGAATCTACTCACAAAGAGCCAAGATAATCTAAAATCAACTGCATGCTTATGCAGAGCCTTCACAGTTCTAAACTTTGTCAAAAGCAAAAAGCCTAGTCAACGAGCTATTGCAAAAGAGGACTCTCTACTATGTGTCGGCATGCTAGTGCATATACAAATCTCTAGCTTGACATCCTCCATATGCCCATCCATACCATATTGCCCATCAAAGGCCCTAATAAGCTCCCCCCTGATCAAAGCCCTCAAGGCTAGGGCTTGTCCAATGGAAATGCATATTGCCCCAGTCCTTCCTACCATTGGAGACAAAATCTTGGGCCCACAACCTATGAGCAAGTGTCTACATCTTTTGGTATTGTTGCGAAGAACATACGCTCTTGAACAATCAAAACATCCACTGAACTACCCACAAGGGCGCGTTGCACCTCCTATATGTAGCTATTCATGCACATGGTCATCGTGAAAACCATGCATATTCCACCTCAAAACTATCCACCCTCATAGAGGGGAAGGAGGGTGGTGGAAAACAGTGCCCTCTCAGTGCTAGAAGATCATGACAAAAGCTTTGAGCAACCTCCCGTAGTAGGTGTTTTGGACTATTCATGAACATGGCCATAAAAACCATATGCATTCCAACTCAATATTATCCAACTCAATGAAGGGAGGAAGGGGGTGGAAAACAATGCCTTGTGGAGCTAGAATCCTACCTTAGCAACCAACATCAGCAGAGGATTTTGAGGGTGGATAGTCCCAATCTACCCTTTGCCTTGAGAGGCCACCACTACCTACAAGGGCAATATGTGCCATTTGGTGAGGCCTGGGGGATCCACTCTAAGGTTAATCATCAAATATGCCCATACTTGGCATGTATGGGGAGAGTCATGATCCACATGGCATGCTCCACCACTCCCATCCATCATCCCATGATGGTTCCTTCAAAACCAATCAAAAGTCTATGGGGATGACTTATCATCTCTTGCTATTCTTATAAATAACAAACCCTCACTTTCATGGGCCTTAGTACACCCCCTTTCCTATAGAGAACACAACTAATTGAGATCTCTAGATAGTGGGGGGAGCTAGGGGGGAGCATCTTCTTCGATTGCAAGGGAAGAAGCATCTTGACCTTTGGGTGGATGGAAACTTGTATCCTTTAGACCTTGCCACCCAAAAGAGTCCTCCTTTTCATACAGTGCATGATGTTGTTCCGTTTGTTGGCAAGGGACATGCTCGATTGCTCGGTTATTGCAATTGATTGAACCATTCTCAGACATTGGCTATGCAAGCAAGCGAGGTACAGAGAGCCCAAGTAGAAGAACTTGCACATTTGTGAAATATTACTATTGTGGTAATGCATAATAGTATGCAGGATCTCCAATTGCAAAACAAAGAACTTAGTGACAAAGCACATGCACTGGACTTGGAGCGACATGAATTGGAAGAATCAATACAGAAGCTTGCTGAAAGCAAACAAGATTTGGAAAGGTCTATCTATGGCCAAGTTCAACGTGCTGTGGAGAAGGAACGAGAGAAGTCGATAGAACAAGTACAAAAGTTAAAGGGAACACCTTTGGGACTGAAGGAGAGGAAAAGACAATTGCAATCTATGGATGCATTGTCAACCAATAGTGGTGCCCAAAAGAGGAGAATACAAGCTGCAAGGTTAGTTCCCCAAATTTTCAATGAAATTTCTTACCCCAAAATATTTGTGGTGTTGCATTCTTTCCACTAAGACTCATTTGTACTCTACTTTAGGAATTTCATGGAGGATGTGATGGGAACAATGGAAATGGATGATAGTGATCCTTCATTTGTTCTAAGAAGTTTAATAAAGCCAAGTGATGTCATGGAAGTGTTGAAGGACCCTAGATAAAAAGGGCTACGTAAACAAGTTGCTAGAGAGGTAATGAAGGATTTCAAGGGCCTCGTCCAAGCAAAGGAGGTGCTTGGAGCTTGTGCTGCCACTGGTGTAAGTCGTGAAGCTTACAACTCTGTTTTTAAAATTTTCAAGTCCGCTATGGAGGAAAAGTATAAGATATCTACAATGCCATTGCCAACACCATGGTCTGTAAGGCTTGCACATCAAGAAACAAACCAATGTGCTAGAGAAAAGCTTGGAGGATACCATTGTGTAAGTGGCACAATGACTTGGAAGAGTAAAAAGAAATCTGGCATCCAAACATTTGAGATGAATGCTTTCAATAATGTTTACGTGGATGTAGAGAATTTGCAGAGAGCCATGGTCAAATTCTAAGGGATGAGAGAAGAAGGTAAGAGAAATTCCCTCTTTACATTCAACTTTATTTCTTTTGATTTCTATATCCTTACTGAATTTCTCTTTCATTGTACAGATGTCAAGCTAGTATTTGTTATAAAAATGGATGAAGCTTAGTTGGTAAAAGAGCACAAGCTAGAGAGGGTGAGCATTTGTATTATGAATTACACCTTGCATTTTGCTCAAGGGGATGAGGAAGTTGAGCAAGGTTTCTCACTCCAATCTAAGAAGGACATATGGTGGCTTGCAGCCTTTGAGACCCCAAAGGAGTGCCACGAGACATTGAAGTGGGTTTTGGAGAGAACCAGCATCTCGTCGATTATTAGAAGATAAGAGGCATGGCAAACATTAATTGTGGATGGGCATGGAACATTTCAAGTTAAATGGCATCTAGCTGGTGATTTGAGGACCCTCAAGTGCTTGTATGGTTGTGATACAGGTGCAGATGCAAAATGGACATGCTTGTATTGCACCCACTCTCAAAAGATGCAAAAGGGAAGCCTACAGTGGGAAAATGGCATCCTTTCTTCTTGCAACCAAAGTGTAGCCCCTAATCATCACACAGAAAGGATCCTAAGTGGGACCCCATTCTACCAATTCCATTGGAGCGGGTACACATGTGTACTTTGCATGCTAAACTACGTATACTTGATAAGTTACTCTATCTCCATCTAGTTTATGCTTGGAATTTGAGGCCATAGCAAGTATCTGCACAATGCATTGCAAAAGCTGAAGAGCTACTCTCACTAATGGGACTTCATGGAGGCAATGTGAAGCTTAAGAAGGGCAAGAAACAATCAGGAAAGACACAAAATCTTCCTGCTAAAGTGTCCATGGGTGGAGGAAAGGCAAGGAGGTCCTTGTCCAACCACAATGCTGATAAAGAAAAACATACATTGGCTTAAAGCACCCTAGGTTGGGAGTACTGGAAAGATTTGTGTGAGTGCACCACAAATCAAGCTTCACATCTACGAATTGCTACTTTGAGAGCAAAACTGTGGACAAGGCTTGATGCATTTATAAAGTTGCTTAGACAAGGTCAAACAGATGAGCTTTATTATGAGAGATTCAGGACAGCATTGGGAGAATTCATATCATTGATGGTAGAAGCATGGGGGGAGCCACATATTACACATTACATGGTAATCCTCCTTAGGTTGAAATTTTACTTGAGTCAGTTTATGTCTCTAATATAATGTTTTTCTTTACAGCATATTCTTTACGCACATGCACCATGTTTTGTGGAGCAATGGGACCCTCTGTCCATTTGGAATACTCAAGGAATGGAGAAATCACACTACAGAGCAAAGGCAACATACCTCAAGAATACAAGGCATGGGGGTGGTATCGCGCGAAGCAATGCACTACACGAAATGTTCGATTGGTTTTATAGATGTCTAGAGGCCAAGACTCTCAAGCGCGATAAGGTAGAGGTCTCAAGTCTCACAAAAGCGGTTCAACATGTCAAGAAGACAAGGAGATGTGCTGCTTAGAAGTCCTCAACAGGGAGCCAAGGGGTTGCGCTTTGGTTGCAAACGTAGAGTCAGACAAGGGAGCCGTTGGGTCCTAAGAGAGCCCCAAATGTAAAATGTTTGATGAATAAAGTTAACACTATTTTGAGTCAATTATAGATTCCAAAATTCACAAATTTGTTTGGAAATTGCAGAATTGCATGTGCGACCTGGCAGGGCGGAGGGGTGAGTGGGTTGGGAGGGAGGGTGGTGAAGATTAAGTATTACTGAACTGGTGACAAAACACTAGGAGGGGAGGAGGTGCACTCAAAAAACCCTAATTTAAAAGAAAAACCCTAAAGTGCTTTAAAAAAGACTATATAAAGCACTTCAAAATCCTAAAATCCCTCATTTCTATGGCATGAGTTAAACAAACTGCTAGACCCACTGGACGTTGTTTAGATGCTACCCATTGTCCTCCTCACAACGCCATGGCCTCCGAACACACTGCAAGCCCCAGTGGCCAAGAGGGCAATAATTACTAGGGATCTGAAGGCGGTTCTCATCATCAGGAGTCCAAGCAACACGATTCCCCACCATCCGACTCTCATGGGGGATCCTAGGGATCTCAGCACCATCAGGAATCCCAACACGATGAAGGATCCAAGCACGATCAGGGGTCTTCTTAGTCCTTCCACACAACTTACCGTGGAAGTAGAGAGGTCTCCCAAAAGGGGCAAAATAGTCCAGTCAATCCTAATCAGCTGCCCCTCCCTCCTCCGTGGGGTCTTGGCGTGGAGCATCTAGACCAACAAGGGGAGCAAGAAAGGCAAAGAGAGAAGATGGAGAGATTACAAGGGCCACGACAAGAGGAAGTATTTGGCGGGCTCATAGATATAATGAACCTTGGCCCCAATCCTCCAACCAAGCAGACCGCACGGAGGAGCACCATCAACCCTCTATGCCTCGAGATTATCATATATGAGGAGCCTCTAGTACGAGCTAAGCAACAGCCTCAGCCTGCTTTCTCACATCCTCGTGAAAAGGAAAAGAGACCAATGACAAAGCAGACCCCTAGCATGACAAGCCACCTCGAATGACCCAGCAGACACAGGAAGAGGAGTCTAAAGATGTGGTTGCAAGGGAGGAGAGGCAAAAGAAGTTCAAAGCGAACAAGCGGCCATGGAGCCATGTCCACAGGCCAGTGCAGGGTCCCCCACCAAAGATTAAGAGGCACAAAAAATCAGGCGTGAAGGCACTTCAGGAGATCCGCAAGTTCCAAACCCCTGTGGACAATCTCATTCCCCGTGCACCCTTCCAGCGTGTTATATGTAAAATAGCACAGCATTACAAGATTGATGTGCGTTTCACTTCAAGCGCTATGGGAGCAATTCAAGAGGCAACAGAGTAGATGATAGTAGCTCTTTTTGAAGACGCGAACTTATGTGCTATCCATGCCAAAAGAGTAACAGTGATGGACAAGAACCTTGCACTCGCCAAGTGCATCTACTCCGATCCCTCCCTTAGGCCCTAGATGTTGTTTAGGCTCATTTGGTGTAACCTGAATCATTTTGTAAATCTCTGCCCTTTGAGGCCAGTGAATAAAAGATAATTTTATGTTCTATTACTGTTCCCATGTTATTATACATGTTACGTGATGCTTTCCATCAGTTTATGCAAGTTCAGTGTGAATTTGAGTGGTCAAATTATGTTTTTTCACCATGCGATAGAAGGCAAATGTGTTTGGCATTGCGCGGGGAGTCCAAAAATGGTAAAACCCGCTATGGTGCGTATGGGGCTTGTTTGACCAAGCCCAAAAATGGTAAAACCCGCTATGGTGCATATGGGGCCTGCTTGACTTGGTCAAACAGGCCCCATACGTGCCATACCATTTTTGGGCTCCCTGCCACATTTGCCTTCTACCGCGCGATGAGATTCTTACTGGATTGCTCAGAAATGACCATTATAGCACAAATATTTATTTGATCGCATGCTTTTAAACAGAATAGTGAATGAAAATATTGATGCCAACAACAATTAAAGTTACAAAATACAATGACAGTATAAAATAAATTTTGTAAAAGAACACAAAATGGGGCACTGTATAAAAAGTATAGCTGTATTCATATAAAATAAATTTTCTATACAATAAGGCTTCAGAGCCTTTCTCTCTTCTCTAAAACACTAAGAACATCGGGCTTTGAATTCCCAAATACACTCCTAGCTCTAAACCTAGTCAATAGAGAGTCAACGCTATTATCATTGCTAGCCAGGGACATGGCTACTGCCGTCAATGCCATACCTTGAAAATTGGTTCCAAAGGCATTGAGGGCAGCCATGCAATTCACCAAAATGACCTTGTCAGCATTGCCATTGATGTCAGCATGACCAATCACTCTTGATAAGGCCTTGCACTTCAGGAGGTCATCAGTGCCATGTGGAGAAAGCTTTTTGTGGATAACCACAAAGCGCCCTTTTGCTTGGCCAAGGTAATGTGCCAGTGAGTGATCTCGATCAAAGCTACTGCGAACAAGGCATTGCCGAGATGAGAATAGGTCGACCTCAAATGCCTCCTACAACAATCCAACATTACATTAGAATTCCATTAAAGCAAAAGTATACCAAGAGAGAAGAAATTAAAAGCTCATAGTTTCTTACCACTATGGAGTCATCATGCTCAATCCCTTCCCCTTTGTCAATGAGGATGGATCCAGAGGCCTCCTGCTATCTGGAGTGAGATGTGGAGGCTTCTTCTAGAACATCAGGTAGGTCGGAGTAGATTGATGTCTCTGCATCTTTGATTTGGGCCAATGTTAAAGCAAGAACCTCTTCTATTGAATCATCTGCTCCCAAAAACCCAAGTTCTTGCATAGTTGTGTCCACCTTGTATCCACACAGGATACCAAGAGCTTCATCCTCCCAAAGACCAAATATAACCTCTATGTCATGGAGAAAGAGGTATTGTCCTCCATCGACAAGAAGGGGAGCAAGAAACCATATCATTTTTGCAGGGTCAACAGAGGTGGTGCCCGAGGTGGATGGAATTTGAGAAGTAGAATGGGGTTCAGGAGGGCTGGAGCACTTCCAGTCCCAATGCAGCTTCCTGCTCCTCAGCTTCTTCCTCTATGGTCTCTTCATTGTAGATGTTGGGCTCATCTATAGAAATAAGAGGATCGGAAAGGGCAGGGGTAGGGTCAGGGCTTGAGGTCGAGGCCTCCTCTTCCATTTGTCCCTCCTAGAGAAGGAAAATAAAGGTTATTTCCTAGGATAGAAACCTATTTCCTATGTTTCCGATGACTCCACATGCTAGGAGGTCATCAGTGTCCACCTCCCTAAACCCTAGGGGTGTGAGCTGGGCTCGAAATCAATCTAAACGCTTCACGAACCTGGGTTCTTGATTGAACAAGTACTTCAAATAATCAATTGGGACTCATCTTTTTGTAGACTCATCAAGTTGATATGCAAAACTTGCGATGTAGTCTTGCATGTACTTGATGAGGTCTTCAAAATCATCTCGGACTCCCAAGTAGGTGCCTAGGACATCTATGCTCTTATCAAAGACTGGAAATAACTCCTCCTCTCTATCAATTAATGGAGTACGGGAGATAAAATTGTGGAAGGCAGACCTAGCAGAATCCATGGTAATTTGGTAGCTAGGAGAACTATGGCTATGATAGTGAAACTTTGAAACTAAAGTAACTTTATAACCTATATATACCCAAATGTTCTAAATATAAAAAATAAAAGAACTATAAATTTTTTGGGAAAAACTTGACATTGACATGAAACAAAACCATTCAAAACATCAACATTAATTGCACCACTATTAATTGGAAAATGTCAAAATCCACAATTGATTCATTTCGATTCTGTTTCTTTCTGTTCTCCGTTTCTGACTCCTGGAAGTTGTTATGGTCTTTTGTAGAGATGGTGAAGCATGCCTCTAGAAAACCAACAGCAGAGACGAACGACGATGCAATATCGTTTATGAAGGGTATGATTCCATGAATTTATGCTCTTTAGCATTGTTTGGGCAAGTGAGTCCCAATTTCCAATATTTCTTCATCCTCCATGTGCAAATGCAGTTGTGCGAGCTCATTCAATGCCATGATCTCATAACAACAAAGATTTGAAAGTTGGAACAACTACTTTTAGCTCTCCGTTTATTATTGTCGTCTAGTGTTAGAGCTTCTGAAGAGTTCAACAATCAAGAAAGAGACCAAGCGTTCACTACGAAAGGCATTTCAAGCAAAGGCGTGTGAAGCATATGCAGAAGGTGGGAGGATGGATGTCTTTATTTTGATTTTACTTGTAGGTAACGTCAGAAGCTTCCTTGACAATTAATTGTTCATGGTTCAGTGCCTGGGTTGAACCCTCTATTGAACCCTTCGTTGGCAAATAGTTCGTCATTATTTTGGTTCGCTAATAGGAAGATGGAGCATCGTTCATTCATTTTGATTGGTTGCACCCTCAACTCTGAAACAATTCCTGATCATTGTTTTGCTTTGAGATGTGGTTTGCTTGTTCCAAATGCAGCATCAGTTTAATTCAATACTGCGGCCTCTACTCTGAAAAATTTTCTTTCAAAATGTCATTTGGTTCTTCCAGATGCAATGTCGACATAATTGAAAATCTTATTTGTTTATTGAGTATGGATTGGATTTTTAGCAATCCGAATGCAGAGAGAATGCTACTAGTTGTGCTCTATTTATACTGAAGCAAAGGCAAACTTAGTGGTGTATTTTGGTGGGTGGCAATTTGTAATCGAAGTGTTTTTTGGCCTTTTTTTGGTTGGCATGAGTAGTTCAAGTTAAGAGAGTTTCAAAGCACATTTTGTATTCTATTAAATTGGAGTTAAATTGTCACTGACATTTGTTTTGCCTTTGTTATGACTATTAGAATTTTCAAGCCAACAACCAAAGGTCCTTCCAATGTATTATTAACAAGCACAACCACAAGGAATCTTAATTGGGAACAACCAAACTCTCTATGAAAATGCATAACATTCAAATTCCAGGGAACAACCAAACATTATGTCGGTTGTTGCAGCAAGAAAAGCATCATCCACTAAGAAAATAGCATGCAATGAGATAGGGAACCCCTGGATGTGAATGAAGCAACTTTCAGTCCAGGAAAAGACATAGGAATAGACCATAAAGCTCTAGTGACCACAGATGGGAAGTTCACGGTGGGTGGGAATGCCTTGCCTGTATTGCATATTAGTGAAATCACAGATGCGATCACACATAGGTTTGCCTTCGAGGGCAAGCTCCTCGTGAAGTGAGGCACATTCAAGGCAAAGAATGCCAAGTACACGACGCAAATATGTGTGGACTTCACTGACCGGCACAATTGTGAGACAATCACTTTAGTTGTTCCCCACTCTTTCGTCCAACAATACAAGGACGTGCTCATTCCTGAGTCTTTTTATAGAATCGAGGGAGCTAGAGTTAGCAGCAACAAGGGCACGGGTGAAGGAGGGACTGCATACTTCCTTGTATATAGATGCAACCACACTTGTAGTGAAGGGGGAGGAATTTGAAGGCACCATTCATTTCATGAACGAGACAACAATACCTGAATTTGCACAAAGCGCAAATTGGACTCTGAGGATGAAACTACGCTCAATTTCAACTGTCATGGGCACAATAAGTACTGTAATCATAAAGGTCGATGGAGATGGTGCCGCGGTGGATCAAGTGATTGTCACAGATGGGCCACGTCATGTTGCTATAAGTAACTCACCCTAGACAGATTTGACTTTGTGACACCTTCGTGCCTACTTCCAACAATATCGTCTTCCTTCTTTGTCCTTGTGGTAGCTCGCATTTGTAGGGGAGCGCAAAAACATTCTCACGCATTTGGTGCAAGAGTACAATGAGGATGGGATTGTGATGTACACGCTTAGAAACATTTCCTTCATGACAGTGAAGAACACTTTGGGCTTCTATGACTTTAATATTTTGGTGAAAATCCCAGATGGCAACAAGAAGGTGGAACTCCAACAAGTATTCATGGCACAAGTGTCCAAACTTGGATACGGCCAAAGAGTAAGTTCACATTGACTTGAATTGCTATCTTGCATTGACTCATTCACTTACATTTCTTCTTTGGCGTTTCCCAAGTCTCAGCTGTGTTGCACTTCACGAACCTCAAATCACAACTCATGGAGTTCCAATGTGGTGCTTGTGGTGGCACGCACGTCAATTGTGGCCCAAGACATCCCTTTTGCTTCACTTGCACATCACCAAGGTTCCTCTCTTGAAAGGGCGTATTTACGATCACGATGGTGCAGATGTGTCAGTGACCATCCGCGGCATGCAAGTCGACACTTTGCTACATCTCCAAGCACATTTTCTCGACCTGTACACTGAGAGTGTGTTGAACATATGCTCAATGTTGCTTGGCATCAAGCTTGCTACAAGCTTCACAATTAACAGCTCTAGTCATTTGGTTGCATTCGAGCCAAATGCATAGAGAGGTTGTTGTACTTGCTTAGTGTTTACAATAGCATGGTTGTGTTTCTTCTATCTTTAAACTGAATGTTGATGGTTCTTTTTTTTGGACTCGCACTGGGAAAAAGAGAAACACCCTAGCATTTATCCACGGACAAACAATTTGACATGAAAATTTTAGACGAGCGAAAACATGCAGCTTTCACAATGGCACACCCAAGCAATCATAACAATGTGCTATGTTTCTTGACTTCTTCAACACAAACGTACGAAACATTGGTACAATCTCTGTGTAATTCTATTTTCTTATCCTTGACATGCTTGGCGTCCCCTTGGAGGGAATTGCTTTCAAAATCACGTTCGATGTTTCCAGAAAAGTCTTATTTTGACCATGTTGCTCTCATTCTTCAAACCAGCTCAAACTCATGCTTTTTGCTCCACAAATGCCTTCATCATGCAAGCTACATTTTCCAATGTCAATTTGAGCTTGCATGTCGAAACACTTCAGGAGCATACACTATCCATCGATTCTCTAGCGATTTCACGTAGCCAAAGACATTGCTAATGGACAAACTCGCTACTAGCACTAAACTCCTACTATTGCTGCATAGGCGCAAACGGAAAATCCTTTACGTGCAATGGACTGAACCACATGAGGTTGCTTTGCTGGCTTTCATAAACACAATGCCTAGCGCGACTGCCAAGTTTGAAAACCCCTTCGTTCTTGAATTTGAAATCATTTCATTGGATTTCAGACTCACCATCTCTACTTAAACGTTTTTCAGCCAGTGTGTTGGAACTCAAGTTTGAAGCAACCATTCACAGATATGTCAGTTCTGATGGACTCAGGAGGTCCTAAAACTTCTGTGTTGCTCATCATTTGCACTCCAAAGTTTGGTGGTGTTTACAAACTGGTCTATTTGCAAAATTGTTTTTTAATCCGCGTGCAAAACCATCTGTTCCATTACATTCCGGAGGCCCAAAAACCCCTACCTATTAGCTCTTGCATGATTTTGTGGAGAATTGGAGAAGTTCCGTCTCTCTGAGGCATTGAATCATCTGTTTCTCTATCAAAAATCCATTCAAAGGTTCAAACCTTTGACTTTTTGATTATAGGTCAATTGCAAGGGTTGACTCCCCATTTCCCATTGATCGGTCGAGATTTTAGAGTTCCAACAGAAGAGATATATTTGTAGATCCTCTTACTGAGTTTGATTATCTAGCGATGCCCATGTTTTGAGGCATTCTAATTTCTATTTTCACTAGCGGTAATTGCCATGGGGCTATGATTTTTAGATCACTTTGGTTGTAGTCTAAGCCTTGTGTGCTCATTCGTGGTTTGCATTGGGTTGCAGGTGGATGCTTTATAGGCCATTTGGATGCATTGCAATCCCTATTGGATATGCTGATAGGCCCAAATTGCCTTGTGGGATGCTTTATTGATGGACGTTTAGCACATAGATGCTATTTTATGCTAAGGGATCGCTATGACATATTGTAGTGGATGCACAGGTTTTGTGCTATGATCTCTTGGATGAAATTTGTTGATGCATATGCTCATGGACAACATTTATGCTTGAGGCATTTTGGCACTTATTGGCATTGGGATTGCCATTGCAGTTGGTATTTTCTTTTGGGCCATATTTGCTCATATGGATGTATAGTATATGCACATGAGTTAGATAAATTTTGATGCTTTGAGCGTTGAGTTTTTGGTGATATTACCATCCATTGTGGCAGACATATTTGGGTGTACTTGGTATTTGGTGTGATTCTTTCTTACAGGCACTAGCATTTGGGATTTTGCTTTATTTGCATCATGGAATCCTCTTCCATGTTTGAAAAGGAGTTTTTCAGCATTAAAAAGTTTGAAGGGACAAACTTTTCTTTGTGGAAAGCAGAGATAATGTATCCCTTACATGTATCAGGGGTGTCTGATCATATTGTTGCAATAACCGAGCAGCTAAGTACTTCTTTGTGGCATTGTAGTTTGGGGGGCATATGAGCCAGAATGGAATGAAACTCTTATGCCATTTGGGTTATGTACCGCATTTGAGTTTTTTCGACTTTGAATTTTTGTGAGCATTGTCTCTATGGAAAGCATACTAAATCATCCCATAAAAGAGGGGGGAAGAAAGAGCTTGAAAGGCTTGATTTGGTACATTCATATGTATGTGGTCCCATGCCTACATGATCACTAGGCGGGGCTGAATACTATGTGACATTCATTGATGATGCAACTAGGAAAGTGTGGGCTTATGCTATAGCTCAAAAGAGCGATGTGTTCCAGGTATTTCAGAAACGGTTGTATTTGGTTCAAAATCAGTCAAGTAGAACACTTAAATGCCTACGGACTGACAATGGTGGAGAGTATCTCTCTCATGACTTTCAGCATTTCTGTGATATGCATGGGATCAAGAAGGACTCACATCCCCTCGTACTACTCTAGAGAAAAATCCAGTTGCAGAACAAATGAACCGCACCATTTAGGAAAGGTTGCAATGTATGCTTTCCAATGCAAGTCTTTCTGGTGGTTTTTGGGCTGAGGCAATGAAGACTGCAGTGCATGTGATCAATAGATCACCTAGTAAGAGTTTGGATGGTGGTATTCTCGAAGAGGCATGGAGTGTCAAGAAGCCCCCTTACTATCATTTGCGTATATTTGGGTGTGAGGCATATGCACACGTGCCAAAAGAGCTTCGGAAGAAGCTAGATCCTAAGTCTAGGAAATGCATCTTTTTGGGTTATGGTGAAAGTGGAGAGATGGGCCATCATCTCTAGGATCCAGAAGCAAAGAAGATTATACAAAGCCATGATCTATTCTCCAATGTGAAGAAGATGCATAAGCACCCATGAGGGATGTGGAAATGAGGAGAATCACTTTCCAGGACGTGAATCCACCTGCATATGTTGATAAACAGCAAGCTGTCCATGTACCAAATGTGCAAGAAATGGTACCACCAAGTACTCCTACAGGTATACAATCAAGGGTAGATGATGGATCATCTATTGGTGGAAATGATGAGCCATATGCAGGTGGGATAGCAAGCTGAAATGCCCTTGAGAAGGTCAACTAGAGTATATAGACCGCATGAGAGATTTGTTCCAGGGGCAGACTATGTGATGCTTACTGATTGCGGGGAGCCTTCTTGCTATAGGGAGGCAGTGATGCACAAGGATGAACTCAGTCATGAAAAATAATACTTGAGGCTTGGTTTCTTTGTAACGTGGAAAGAAAGCATTGCCATGTAAATGGGTCTACAAGATGAAGATCACAGGTGATGTTGTGCTTAAGTACAAGGCCCGTTTGATTGCTAAAGGATTCAAGCAAGAGAAGGGTGTGGACTTTGATGAGATCTTCTCTCTGGTTATGAAGATGACTACACTTAGATGTGTACTTGGACTTGTGGCAGTAGCAAAGGATATGGAGCTTATGCAGATGGATGTCAAGACAGCTTTTTTGCATGGGGATCTGCATGAGGAAATTTACATGGTACAACCAAAAGGCTTTGAAGAAAAGGGCAAAGAGAATTTGGTTTGCAAGCTTAAAAAGAGTCTCTATGACCTTACGCAAGCGCCTAGTGAATGGTGTCAAAAGTTTAATGCTTTCATTTAGTCCCAAGGTTTCAGAAGAAGTGAGATTGATCATTGCCTCTACACTAAAATGGCTAAGGATAATAGCCTAATACTCCTGGCACTTTACATGGATGATACGCTATTGGCAGCATTTCAATATGAAGGGGGGGAAGGCAATAAGTACTCCATTGCCTTCATTGTGAAACTGAGTCAGGTAGATAGTCCCAAATCAGATGAGGAGAGGGCCATGATGGCCAAGGCTCCTTATGCATCAGCGGTTGGGAGTCTTATGTATGCTATGATAGCTACTAGACCGGACATTGCATTTGCATTGGAGCTGTTAGCCTATAAATGGCTAATCTAGGAAAGAGGCATTAGGAGGCAGTTAAGTGCCTCATGAGGTACATGAAGATGCGTATCTGCTTTGGCAAAGGAGAGATGCATGTACTTGGGTAAACAAATTCAAACTATGCAAGGCATGTGGATAGCAGGAGATCCACTCCTCGTTATGTGTTCACCTTTGCAGGTGGTGCAATGTTGTGGATGTCTCACACAGAAGTGTGTTGCTTTGTATACCACAAAGGCCGAGTATGTTGCAGCCACAAAGGGTTGCAAGGAGGCTATATGGCTTGATTGGCTAGTGGGAGATTTGGGGATCCATACAGGTGTACCGACATTGCATTGTGATTCCATGAGTGCTATTTAGCTAGCACGGAATCCGGTCTTTCATGCAAAGACCAAACACATTGAGGTCAAGTACCATTTCATCAGGGAGGTACTTGAGGACAAGCACATAGAGCTTGTCAAGGTTCATACACATGATAACCCTGCAAATATGATGATGACAAAGAGTCTAACTAGTCAATCAGCGGTTTGAGTATTGTCATGTATTGATGGGCATTGGATAGTATGCTCACTAGTTGTTCTCCCTTAAAGGCACATTGGCCTTAAAGTGGGAGGTTGTGGGGGTTAAAGGCCACTGTGCCTTAACCCCGGTTATGTACAATACTCAAACACATATATGTATATATATGAATCTTAGAAAAGTCACTACCCCACTTGTGAGCCCTCGATTTGAGGGGACAAGGGAGCAGGAGACTATAGGGGGGTACGGGAAGAAAAGGGCACAGAAGCCACGTGGCTAGAACCCGCACAGTAAGGAAGAATGGCGCGGCATTCTAGGTGACCCATGGAGAAGATATTGGTAGGGCCTACAAACTGCATCAGTAGCCCATGTGCTAGGCACATGGGCCTATATATAGGCCTAGCCCAATTCAGCCTCCAAAGGCCGACTAGCCTAGTTGGTGGAGGGGCTCATAAAGTTGGTTCTGCAAGCAAGGGGCCAACCCCCTACTAGTCGATTTCTTTAGCCCAGCAATGGGCCTATAGAAGCTCCCCTCTCCCCCTCCTCATTTCTCATCACTTGTACAAACAAGCCTTGCACAGGCAAGCGTGCAGGGAGAGGAGTAGGCTCAATATCTTGGACAGCTTCTGTTGGCTATTGGATACACTCATCTTTTGAGCTTTTGTCTGCCCACTATTGTGAAGGAATATATATGAGTTTTTGCTATCTCTCTCTCCATCTCTCTGAGTGTTGTATGAGCTAGATTAGGAGTGTGAGGTGTGAGTGATTCTATCCTCTATTTCCAACATGGTATCAAAGCAAGGTTTATAGCTCTAGAACAGAGTACCTCAGCAAGTAGGTGACTCCAATCGACACTCAAGTTTGTTGTGTGGTTAAGCTCTCCACTGCAAATTCAATTTTTAGTTTGCTATTCTTTATTATAGCAAGGATGGAGGACAAGGACCTCCAGATTTCTCTCATTCACTATCCCGAACTTTGAAGAATCAGGGAATCTAGATGAGTCGAGCTACTTGATCTAGAAGGTGCAAATTTGGAGCCATTTAGTGCCTCGGAAGTTGACAACAAGGGTGGAGGCAAAGCCGAAAGACATGTTGGACAGCAAGGGGAAGTTTCTCATTCCAGTAGATGGAGAAGATCTTGAGAATTGGGAAGAGAGAGATGCCCACTCCCTAGCATTAATAATTAGGACCACAGCAAACTCTATTCTTCCGCACATCCAGATGGCCAAGATGTCTATAGAGGCATGGGCTATCCTAAAGGATCTATATGCAACTGTTGACAACACACCTCGTATTCTGATGCTCCAACATCAACTGTACAATCTGGACATGAATGAGGCGAACAATGTTCATGACCATCTAAGTGGTAAGGGACCAGCTCATGGCAGTTGGTCAGAAGGTAGACTCAAGTCATCTAGCATTGCTGACATTACACAAGCTACCTCACAGTTTCAAGAGTTTCATGACTATGGTCATTGCAGGACAGAGGACCCCAAGCATCTCACCTTCAAGGATGTTGGCCCTTTACTATTGTAGGAAGAGGCTCGGGAAAAGCTATTTACTCAATCGGACGATAAGGCTCTCGTGGTGGCAAGGGACAATCCCGGCAAGGGTAAGCTCAAAGTCTCAAGAACAGCAAGACCAAGGATGAATAGAAAAAGAGGCAGATGAAGTGCTTCTACTGTGAGAAGCTTGGTCATTCTACGAAAGAGTGATGCAAGAAGAAGGCAGATCTCAAGAAGAAGAAGTCCAAGTCCAAGGAGGAGCCAAAGACTGAATCGGCAAACGTCACGATCGGCACTCTCTTCATCATCACTAAGTACTGCTCTGCTTATGCAGTCAGCAAAGGAGAGGAAGGTTGGTATGTGGACAATGGAGCTTCAAAGCACATGTCCAACAAGGAGTGGTTCAAAACCATGGAAGGTACGCATCCCGATTCCAAGGTCACTGTGGGGGATAATCGGTCATGCCCTATGAAGGGTGTTGGTAGCATTCCATTCATCATGGCTGCAGGAAACAAGGAGCTAATTTTTGATGTACTATATGTACCGACCTTGTGCAAGAACCTTTTGTCTGTCTGTCAGATGGACAAGCACAATATGTCAGTCTTATTCGATAATGGCAAAGACACTGCCACATCCAAGGCAAATGGACAGGTGGTGGCTCAAGGAGTCGAGGAGCATGGGATATACTAGCTCAACACTCTATTGGTGCACGGCGACCATGGTAGATCCAAATTGTAGCATTAGCGGTTTGATCACGTCAACTATGGCACTCTCCCTGAGATGCAAAAGACAAAGATGGTGGATGGACTTCAGTTCTGGCAACAGTTTAACCACATTTCAATGAAAATTTGCAATTCGCGTGCTTTTGAAACTGGAGTGAAAATCTTACATGCTCTACATTGAGGGCATGAAAGTCGACGTTTGACAACCTTGAGGAGCACATTCAGCCATCTTGAGGAGTTGCGATGCGATTCCATGCAAGCGATGGGATGCAATCGGATGCAAGTCTCCTTTTGGGATGCGATGGGAGAAGGTCTATCTGAACGCCACGTGGCTCAACCTATAAGCTACATGTCAAACTCAAAAATAAGAGATACATAAGATAAGAATAAGAAGAAGATAAGAAGATGAATGCCACGTGGCTCAACCTATAAGCTACACGTCAATATTAAAAATAAGAGATATAAGAAGAGATATATAAGATAAGAAGAATAAGAAGAAGTTAAGAAAATGAACACCACATGGCTCAAGCTACTATAAGCTACACGTCAATCTTAAAAATAAGAGATATAAGAAGGTAGCTCATGGTTATAGTGAAGGTACTCGAGGTTTCAAGGGCAACCTCCACCAGTACTTCACGTCGACATGGGCTGCCCTTCCGGGTGTCAAGGTCTGCAAAGCAAGGGGCTGATTTTGATAGGCACCCGAGGGGAGTCATTACCGCAAGTCATGATGGCAACCCGACTTATCAAAGGCCCTCTTTCCCCACTCGTCTCCCTAATGTACAAATATTTGTATCCACTCTAGGGGGTGCCAAGGAGTAAAGTTTCATTCCTTTTCTTGGGGGTTTTTAGGTGCAGCGATGATGTTTGTCAGGTGCAACTGGTGCATTTTGTCAAGTGGGTTGGCTGGGCTATGATCGGCTCTCCAACTCGACCATGGATGGAGCGAGTGAGGAGAAGAAGGTCTTGAATGCTAGTCCCCAATTCCATCGGTCCAACTAGGGTCTCTTGGCCCCTATTAAGGAGCATTTTATCATGTAGCCCTTTCACAAAATCATGCACCCAATGATGACAAAACCTTATAGATCCAAAAAATTTGGAAATCGGCTATTTATCACTGGTACTTGATCAATATACTGCAACAAATAAACATTTACCACCACTGGTAACACTATCAGTACTATCGAAAAAGATAATACTAATGATGGTATTTTAAGCATGCTTTAAACCGGCAATATTGAACCATATACTGCCAGTATAATGCCTAGCACTACCAATAGTATACGTATTATCGACGATGGTAATATTCTACTTACCGGTAGTACAATTACTACCACAACTATAAAAGGATACTGCCAGGTGACACATCCCAATTCTTTTGATTTGAGAGGTCATTTTCCTCTCCTATGTTAAGCCCCA
Source organism: Dipteris shenzhenensis (assembly GCF_047967505.1). Classification (NCBI taxonomy): domain Eukaryota; kingdom Viridiplantae; phylum Streptophyta; class Polypodiopsida; order Gleicheniales; family Dipteridaceae; genus Dipteris; species Dipteris shenzhenensis. The sequence continues at coordinate 35,626,425 of NC_141599.1, forward strand.
CGCTAGGGCTAGGCCTTGAGAGTAGGCCATGGCCCCTGTGCTTGCAAGCTACAAGAGCTAGATGGGACCACTCTTTGGGTCTAAGTACCTAGGCTCTTTTCTGTTGGTTATTATTAGCATGCATGTCACTTTTTCTTTAGCAATGCAAGCAACAATATTGTACATATTACATGCGTCTAATCCAACTACAAAAAGAAAACATGCATGTGATAAGGATCATATTGCATGCTTGGATTACAATCAGTATGCATGATGCATCGTGTAACATGTTGCATGCAATCTGCATTGTGTTGCATGCATGCATTCAGCATCATGTTGCATGCATTGCATGTTACATCCATAAGAGTTAAATTTTGCTTGTATATTTACATTCGCATGTGTTATAAGTTTCTTGAATTTGTGCTTGTAGGATACCTCAAGATACTTTGCTTTCACCCGTATCTTTCTTAAACTTCACATAAGACATTCGAGATGTTAGGAGATGAGCCACCTCATGATGATAGAGCCAGAAGTGCAAGAAAGAGACTTTGACACAAGAGGAGCATGAAGAAGATTAGTGTGCCCGTACAATCTGCACACATTATGAGTGGCTACAAATAATTGCCATTGCACCCCTTTAGCATTTTGCCGAACATTATCCAGCACACCTCGCAATGGGCAAATCGAAAGGGCTCATAGTGGGAGGATATCAAAAGGTTGGTGTCCAAGAAGGACGTATTGACCATATGGCCGAAAGATGCAAAGGCAGAGGAAGAGCATTTTGAAGGTGATTTGGAAGCTAAAGAAGGTGAAGGCGCACAACTTTTAGCAGCCATCCTGTTGAGCGACATGGTAGATAGATGATCATTGACTATAGGCACCCAAAGATTCAAGCACGAGCACAGGATAGTTACATCAATGTGTATGGCAAAGAGCCTCACCACAGGGACGTCCCTCTATACATCACAAAGATGTTGTTTAGCAATTTGTGAAAAGAATCCCTGTAGATTTCTCCCCATATAGTGACAAATATTTAACGCCTAGAATGGATGTTGCAATAGCATAAGAGATGCTCTTAGATGCGTTGGTGGGAGCATGAGAGACAATGGAGGAGAAATTGCAAAGTCTTCATGATGAAAATGGAGCACGTTTGGAGATTTAGAGATTTAAGAACACCATGACAGATGAAGTGGCATGGAACTTGGTCATGGCTCAACAAACATAGTTAGGGATATAAACCGAATTGAGCACATAGTTAAGGCAAGAGTGCATGGGCCAAGAGCTGCACTGCAAGGGCACAAGTGAATCAAACATGCAGTTAAGGCAAGAGTGCATGGATCAAGAGCTGCATTGCAAGCAGCATAGACATAGGATACAAAATTTCATGACCCTGCAAACCAACCATACTCAGTGGAACCACTTCTCAAAGGTAGTGAAGATACTATTTTGTGTCTAGTATGTCAGGCTATTTTTTATGCCTCTACTAGATTCTATGTCACACCTTGCGGTCATAAGTTTTATCTTATCTACCTATTAATAAGCCATGCGAAGTAATAAGGCTATGTGCTTACTTTGTCGAGTTGAGTTTCTAGCTTCTTTGTATATGGTTTTTGCTATTCGTGATTTGATTCCGTGCAATAGTTTAAGCTCTTGCAAGCTCTTGTATGTGGCATTGGCCATCTACTTGACTATATGACATACACATGTTTTTTGGGTTCTTAATATTGACTCTTGAGTCCTGAATATTGAAATGTCTGCACACTTGACTCTTAAAATACTATTTTCAAGTTACATATATAATTATGCAACAAGAAAACCTATTGAAGCAACCCACCAAACATGAAGCAATAAGCAAACCCATTGAAACAACCCATTCAATATTTTGCAAGTTATTCAAATCTAGAAATTTACATGGGTGGCTTCTCCTAGAATCATTGCAACTCTCTTGGATTCTAGCCCCTTATACTTTTTGAATAGGTTATGGTCATCACCTAAGAAGTGCTTAGTCATTCTTGTGACTGATCCTGTGTACTCTTCTCTGTGAATGTTACATCTCCACTTTCAACCGACTAACATCATACCAACATCCTGTGCCTTTGTAGGATTTCAAGCTCATCCATGAGTCTCACCCTGTGATTTTGAACGTGCTATTCCCCCACTCCTTCTTTCTCACCTTACCTACTATTTCCTACTTTTACTCTCTATTTCCTACTTTTACCCTCATATGTGCTATTTTCCTCTACTCCTAAAATGATTATGCTTGCACAACCCTTTCTCCCATTCTTGACCTACCCTTGCAACCCTTAAATTCCTAGCATAGGATTGTCAACCCTTACCCCTTAATCTCCAAGGGAGACTTTCTTAATCTTACAAACCTCTAAAAATCCTACAAATCTTTTCTAAACCCTATACCCCTTTTGAGCCTGCAAACCTCTTTAAACCCTATTACTACTCACCCTTAAACTCCTAGCTTAGATTGAGAAACCCTACCCATCTTAGAACGGTACAAAATCTTCTTGAACTTTAAACCCCCAATGCAGGTGAGAACCCAAATCAATGGAGGTGAGAAAAAACATCAATTGTATTGAGCAAACTTAGTTTTCACATAAGCTCCTGGGACCAATTTACATGCTGTAAGTCTACATCTCTACACTGGTGATAACTTAACATAGAATAACCAATCAAACATGGCTATAGGTGAGCATGAAATAGTGGCGACATTTTGAGGTTGTTGTTAGCCAAGGAGATGGGAGATTATTGCCTTAAGCAAAAGGGGTTCATGCATAAACATGTGTGAGGAAGAAACCCCTGTGAAATCTATCACAAATAAAACACTCAAACAATACCATAAAGAGCTCCAAACTCTAAGAAATTTTCGTTTTTATTGCTCGACATTTCAACTTACCCATCAAGAGTTAGAAATGTTTGAATGATGTCCATAGTAACCACAATTCCTTGACACCCTTACAAATCCTTACCACCACCCTACTGGACCATCACTTAGTAACCCTAGAACTAAGGCTCACAACAAACACAAATACAATCGGACAACCCGGGGTAGACGTCCCTTATTGACTCAATGCACATACAAGGGTCAATCAAAAAGTCCAATCCTCGTCAACCCCCTCAAGGTGGGGGCTTCTGCAATGCTGCACTGATTTCTTCTACTTCAATGGATTCTTTAGCATGGTCCTCTACTATAGCAAGGTCGACACGATGTTTTTCTTGCTCTTTTCCAACCGTCTAGAACAATTGGCTTCTCTATCTCCATCCTTTTGCAATACCCACATTGAGTTTTTTGTTTAGGTACAATCATGTTGTGCCACAGCAACGCACAGATCCCCTACTAGTACAAATAATTGAGTGGCATAGTTCTTTATGCACAATCTAAGTGGAGCGCAATTGATTCAACACCACCATCATTTGAATTTTTACCCAAGTTGTTGCCCAACATATTAGAGCCAGCAGTAGCTATCAGGAGCCTTGTGCCTCATCCATCTCTCTGTTGATGTAGCATTGGCATGCAGACGGGCAACAAACATTCTTTTGACTGATGTTTGATACAGCAAATAGCGCACGTAGATATCTCCAGTTGTAGTAGTACCTAAAGAAACCACAAATTGCTTCCCTTTGCCTAGTAGTAGGTGCTTCTTCTGCGACATGCTCCTCTTTATCTTCATCAGGCTCAGGGGCTGCCCTCTTGAGGCTAAATATAATGAACAGCTGGTTCAGGAGCATGCAAAGCTTCCTGACGGTGGCAGAAGAGAGAAGCCAAAATGGTGGCCTGTCATAGAAATGGTGGTGGGTGCAGGTTCCATCAATTAAACAATAGGAAGGTCGGTCTGTAAAAGATGACCTACAAACACACGCCTACAAACACACGATGGCGTCTACATCTGTCCAACAGTACAGCGGTAGATCTCAGATAATTGTCAGGCAATCAAAAAACTGTGTTGGAAAAATTTGTGGCATGCTATTTTCCTTCAGAAAAGCGACAGGACAGGGGCGACGACAAAACTCCTCATGTGATGGCAACATGACTAGTAGCAAGTTGGGGCTGGTGCCTCTTAAAGAAGATCTCAAGTAGCACGAGCTTTACAAATGAAAGTATGAAAGTAACAAAGCTTCAACCCAAATCAACCTCCTTACAAAGGAAGCTTTAAAAAGTATAGTTCCAACACACATATATCCTTCAACATGAGCTTTTCAAGATGCAACACTCAATACATGAACACCCCATATCTAAGCACCATGAAAAATTTAGGAAATGAAGCTTTTGGCAATTTGATGTAAGAACAATCTTAGACAAAGAGAGATTATTGTGATGAAGAACTTAAAAACACACATACATCATTAAGCAAGCATGTGCCATGTCTTTATGATGCAATAGCTACCCAAAAAACCCCTTCTGGTTGTCTAGTACAAAAACCCTCCTGGACAACCCTATGAGAGGCCACCACAATGTTCTTATGCACTGCAGGGAACAATAGGTGATGATGCCAATTCTAGACACTAGATACAATATATCCTAACGGCCATAGGCACTGCAAATACATGGTAGCTCACAGGGACTAGCATGCTCCTTGGAGTAAGGAAGTTTGTCGCAAGCTAGAGAATAAATGAGACAAGAAAGGAGGCCAAACAAGACATGGAGTGGATGAGTATAGCAGATCAACATGAAGTCCAATCAATGCTCATGCTAAACAAGGAGGAAAACCATTGTTAAGAGGCATCAATGCCACACTTCATTACCAAGAGAGAAAATTGTGACTATTCATCATTTAACGAGCAGGAATAATGAGTTCAGCTTACACATTTTTCAAGGCTGCATCCCGTTTTAACTCCACAAGTTCATATTAAAGCGGTGACATTTTCTTGCCAGCTCTTCAGGAGCAGGGCACATGCGAAAGAGAGAACTGAAATACAGATTTTCAGATTTTTGCCCAGACCACATAGCAGAATATATTTTTGATCAGGGGTTAACACCACTTCCATTCTCTGGGACTCCTGTGGCTTGCCAGCTGTTCCCTCTGCAAAATTTCACTTTTTGACCCTGCTTTCTAAAGATTCTAAGAAAATCAGCAATAATTCTTTTGAAATACACTATCATCTATCAATTAAGCCATTTGGCATCCACCATTTTCGCTAGGAAAGCAAACTTATCTGTTGCCTCATCAATCTGTATCACACACACACAAAAGTTAGGCCCAAGATAAAATGCATTCCCCCTATCATCAGGACACTATGATAGCGCTATATAGAACTTATTTCCTTTAACCCCAAGTGTGCCACATTTAGAAACCCAGAAACATGATAGTTCTCAACACTGCTTATAGCTTTCAAACAATCCTGCAAAGACATTGAATTTATAGCGAGGCCTAGAAGATCTTAAGGGATCTTTATGAAACAAATAACACATCACGCATCCTTTCCCTCCATTTTTATTGTTCACTATGCGGATGTTTCCACATTAATAGAGAAATTCTGGATTTGTTTTATCAACAGACCATCTTTTGGGTTGGCCGTCCAGCACCATGACCAGCTTTGGTATCAAGGCGAGCAATGATGGGATTTGTTTGTGGGCTTTCCTGTACACTGGTGCAGAGGACATACTGCAGTGTCTGCATAGCAACGGCAAAAATGAATAAAACTGTACTATTTGTCATGTTTTCAGAGAATGGAAACAAAGTTCAGATCAAATATTAAATCTCAACCAGTTGGGTCTAACTTAAAACAAATCGAGACTTACTGCAAGGAGCTTCAAGGAATGAAGTGGAACCACTCGATCATCATGATCTGCTGTGAGCAACATCATTGCAGGGTATTGCACTGCATGATCATGGCCTTCCCAAGGTCTCTTGACGTTATGCAGAGGAGAGTACCTGCGTGAGTGGAGACCAGCTTCAATGACAAAACTTGAATCCCACATAAATTTTTCAGGTTTATTTTTGAGCCCACCCCAATAGAAAAACAAGCAATATCTTGTGTGAGAACCACTTTATTTTATGCCACCGCAAAATGTGGACACCGCATCAGGTATTTGCAGCATTCCCCCCAACCAAATGTTACTTCCATGGTTTATAGAAGTCCCCCCTTCACCGTTCTCTCAAATGTATAGAAAAATGGGTATGGCATTCTGGCTGTGCAAAATAAGATGCTTAGATCAGTCCTACCACTGGAAAATGTTTGCTGCCAAGAAAATTTACCCCTGCTATTCCCAGAGGAGCACCTCTTTTCCTTCTGTCTTCCTATCAGCAGCTTGCTCCTCGACCTCTCGCACCACCACGGCCTTAATATGCTGTAGGCCTGTACCTCTTGGTCACGCTTTGATTGGAGGGACAATACTCACTCTAGAAACAAGTGGAGCCAAAGTATGGTGGGATTTAAAAAAATCGTGGAACAGGTGGTTTGACATCTTTTGGAACAATATACCGTTGTAAGAATAGAATATATCAAATCATACAAATTTAGATTTTTTATTGATCTAAAGTCTAAATGAGAATTTTTAGTTTTCCTTCTGTCTTCCTATCAGCAGCTTGCTCCTCGACCTCTCGCACCACCACGGCCTTAATATGATGTAGGCCTGTACCTCTTGGTCACGCTTTGATTGGAGGGACAATACTCACTCTAGAAACAAGTGGAGCCAAAAGTATGGTGGGATTTAAAAAAATCGTGGAACAGGTGGTTTATAATTCAATGTAGTTGAACAGGTGGTTTGACATCTTTTGGAACAATACATGCACAGACTTTCCAGATCTAAAGGCTGTCCTGCTTCATTGCAACTCCATTGCCAAGACCTCTTGTGCCTACATCCCAAATAGTCCCTCAACCATCCTCCTCAGGATCAGGACCTTGAGGTCCAAGCGATCTACCTCTGTGCTTGCTTTTTCATAATGGGATTCATACTCCCCAACCTTCATGACATAATAACTATAACTGTCAATGGGTCTGAAACATTTTGAGTTCGAATACTTGCAATTTCAAAAAGGATCAGTGGATTCCTTTCTACTCCCCATTTCTGGGCACTGCAAGGTGATCCATGAAAACAACTATGTTAGGGCTTGAGCCTTGCTTCTTCATCTTGTATTGACAATGTGTTTCTTAGCAGAAGGCATGCAAGTCATAAGGTGCATGTTATTATTCCACATACAGGGTCACCACAAACACTGTAATTATTGTGTATTTCATCAAAGCCTAATGCTGTCGTAAGAATAAAAAATACCTTGATATTTAACACAGTGTTGCACCCTTCCATATCCAATATAAAGCTGGGTAACTCTCAAACTCATCATGACCTTTTGACAGTTTTGTATAAGGTACCTCAACAATCCAAACAAAAGTGGGATATAATCATGAGTTGAGTTTGATATTGTAGCAGGTTATTTCAAGCCCTAGCCATTACAAGAGACCTCGAGCTTGTATCTGACAGACTTTCTTGACATCACAAAACCTATGTAAACCACTATTCGTCTTCTTTCAAATCATGTTGCTGCAGCCCATGAGCCTGTTTCACTCGGGCCCTTGGTTGCTCCACCCTCGAAGTACTCGAGGGAGCTAACACATAAAAATAATTTTCAGTACAAACACTACAGTTCACTGGGCCAATGACACTAAACTTTGAACACGCAAGAAAAACAGCTTCCCAGGTCAGAAAGGCACACAGAATCGAGGGAGCTAACACATAAATATGATTTTGGACAAAAACACCACAGTTCACTGGGCTGATGATACAGTTTTGAACATATAAGAACACATGCTTGCCAGGTCAGAGAACAACAAGAGCGAGCTGCTACGCAAACAGGTGCAACACATCATGGCAAGGAACTCCTTACTTGAAAAGCCAGTTGAACTCATCTTCCTTCTCTGAACAGCCATAGTCAGTGGTCCAAGCATGCCCTAGATATATTCAAAGGAAAGCCAAGGACAGTGTCAGTCTAACACTTGGAATTTATATAGAAATTGCTTCTAACTGGAGAAAATATAGCACCGGAGATCCAACATCAAAATGCTTGTTTGACCAGTGAAAATTATGTGTTACCTAGATACGCACATATACCTAGATGAGTCCAGGAACATGCCCAAACTAATCCTCTAAAAACACAACATAGTGCAGTTTCAATCTCATGATAGTCACTCATAAGGTTGAAAACTATAAACTCCATCACGCATAGCAGGGACTAGCTACTATGACATCGATATAACCTTTGTACAAAAGACAGATTACAGGGGGAAAAAAGGTACCAATGGTAAATTTATGGAAACGTAACATATCCATCACACCAACATGGGCAAGAGCGCATCCAAAAAGATCTGGCCTCTGTTGAAACAAAATGTGAAAATCAAAGCTTTGTTAGACAATGTATAAAATCAAGCTTCCGTCTTCTCTTGAGAGGACCATCAACATGCAAATACTTCTACAGCCTCCCAAAATGTGTTCCTCAAAATCGTCAGATTGTATGATGCTTATAATTTTTAATAAGAACTAGTTTACTCGCATACTTTCCCATATTCAACATCATGAAACTTATTTTCAGAATGCATAAGTATTCAAACATGTATATGGCAGTCTACATAGAAACTTTGATAATTTTATTTTCCTTTTTTAAATTTAAAACAAGAATTGTGACTACATCGACCTCCAGATTAAATCGCGATAGTGATAGCTACATCATAAAACTGAATGCCTTAGGATAAAGAGCTAGAATTTTTTTTTAACTCACAAAGTGGCATACATTTGTTCTGGAATCTTATTTCCTCGCAGAGAGAAAAGCACGAGACTTTACCTGATTGACACAAGCAGCAACAAGAAGACCTCCATTGCTGCCTCCCTCAATTGCCAATTTCTGAGACTTTGTGTAGCCCTCCTTTACAAGAAATTCCGCACAAGAAATGAAATCATCAAAGCAATTTTGTTTGTTAGCCAAAGATCCTGCCTTGTGCCATTCTTCTCCATATTCCCCACCACCTCGAATGTTCGCAAATGCTAGTACTCCTCCACAGTGCCGGGCAAAGACTATACGAGAAACACTGAATGAAGGAGTTATACTGATATTGAAACCTCCGTATCCATATAATAACGCAGGATTCTGGCCATTATGCTCAATGCCTTTCTTAGAAACTATGAACATTGGTATCTTTGTCCCATCCTTGCTCGACACAAAAACCTATGCCAAAACATGACTAACAACATAAGTAAAATGTCTAGCAAACTAGCTATAGGACTTCTACTGCTACTTACATTTTTTGATCAATTCTCATCCCAAAGTCAGATCCTTTCAAAACAGCTTTATAGACATGTTGCTTGTGAGTAGACCATGATCTATTTTCTAGTCTAAATATGTTATACTGTTCACCTTTTGAAGTTAAAAGTATTGCCCCAAACAAAAACAATTCCCTCCTTGTAGTAAAACTCTCTTTCCCCAGGATAGATAACATTTTTCATGCAAAAGGCTAATATTTTTCCAAACAGATACTGAAACAAAGCTCAAACAAAGATTACATGGACAAGGTTTCTACTGCCTTGTAGTATCAGAGATTACTAACTATGATTTGCTCACAACTGCAAATACCCTATAACAAGTCACCTTGGTGTATTGAGAACTATGACATCTAAGGCTAAAACTACAAGTATGCTCTATGAGTATGTTATCCAAATCGACAAGGCTTAGGACAGCATTGTTCAGAGGATGTGTGCATGCCACCCAAAAAAAAGAAACCATACGCAACCTTACAAACAGATAATTTACTGTATAGCTTTTCCATCCAGTAAGCTCAATCTTTGGAAAGAAGAAAGGGACAGAACAAATAGGCAGTCCATGACCAAGGGGTGGAAAGAGACACATGCAGAAAACTGCTTACATAGAAAGTCAACATACCTGTGAGGTCTCAAAATCTGTCCGATCAAAATCCTTCACAACACTTTCACGGAACACTTCTAACGATGGAGTTGTAGCATCCAAATCACATCGATATATGATACCAGGAGTTAGAAAGCTTGTGAAACTAAAAAATACTTCTTTGTCTTTTCTTCTTCCAGAGACACCATATATTGAACCAATATCAAGGGGCAACTGCTGCAATAGGGAGCCAGTTTCTAAATCTCGGAGTTGAAGAACATATTTGACATCACTAAGATAGCAAACAACCAACTGCCTCCCATGGACACAATGAACTGACTCCAAGACATCTTTATCAGACTCGGGAATAATGTCATGCCAAACCTCTGACTTCTCCAGATCCACCCGAACAAGTTTGTATCTTGGAGCATTCTTGTTTGTACGAAAAGTAAATAGTGTCCCATCATTTGCTACCAGCTCATACTGTGCATCGAAATTGTCAACTAATGTTTCAAATGGAAGCAGGTCATCCCTACCTCTGAAACCCAGTAAACCTTCTGGGAGAGTTGAGAGATCACAGTAGTACAATCTGTTTACAGGATCACATCCCTCATTAATAACCATCACCAGGTACTGGCACACCAACAAAATAGGTTAGGGGCAACCCATGTTTGCCTTAAATGCATGCTTCAATGACTTCCCTGCTACATCAACCTCCTATGATGTGCAAAATAAATCAGCAATTACTGGTACCATAGAATGAGAAAAGTCTCTACTAGAAAATTTAATAAAATTTCCATTTGCTTCCTGATAAAACTCCATCAACCCATAACTAAACTTGTTTTCTAAGCACCGATCCTCAAAGACATACAAAAGTAGTGGAAATGCAGAGCCATAATACTTTAAGGACAAACCTTGCCATCATCAGTCACTTCAGAATCAAAGGTCCACTTTGCATTGTTTAAGTCCCTCCAGCAAAGAATATCCTCCGCTTGATCCATGCCCATGAAATGATAGTAAATTTGATGATTCAGGTTAATACTAGTTTCTGTGCCCGCATCAACAGTCTCAACTATTCTGCAAAAGTTTAAAGCAGATCAGTCCAGCGTCTTTGAATTGAATTATTACAGACAGGCTCTCAAACAGCTTTGACATGATATTCACAGTCCTCAGCATTCCCTCCTAATTGCCAAAGAGTCTAAAATATCACGAGTCCAGACCCACCCTAGCATATTAAGTCATTTATTTGAACCCTAAAAATGCTCTGTGGGTGTGGTGATCCAAAATACATCAGATCTTTACTGATAGGTAGCTCTCCAAAGCCACAAGATAAGTGAAAGTCTGGGTACTTCAAAATAATCAGGCACTTTTATTGTAGAATTCCTTTGCACACAACACTGAATGGAAACAGGCTCTTAGTCTACAGAAAGAAAACAACACATCAAAACAATATAGTCATTACAAGATGGTAACCTTACTCTGGTGCAGGATACCGGCTGTAGAAAAAGCCCTTATGATCATGAGTCCATGCAATTGATGAAAACTTCACCTGCATATTTCAGCCCAAACTCTCCGTCAAACCATGCATCATCCCAGGAATGCTACAAAGGATATTATAAATTTGAGACTCACCCACGAAAGTGAATCAGGCTCCCAAGTTTTATCTGTCACTTGCATGACTTTGATGTTCACCCAGTCACTGCCGCTGGAGCTGAGTCCAACTGCCAAAAATTCTGCATTCTCACTAAAAGCTGAAACTGATAATGCAACGGTCCCATCATCACTGAGCTTGTTTGGATCCAAAAGAACCTCGGCCTCTCCTTTCAAATCACCCTAAAAGTAGATGCAGTCCAAATTCCAGACATTGACTCTTTGAGAAGCTCATACAATAAATTGACAACAATCAATACTTAAACAAAACCAGTACAGTTCTTTCCTAGCACATCTCAACAAGGACGGCTTGAATGCAAGACAAGCTAACAGTACCATTTTTGTTAGGGATACAAGAGGGTCATAACTGTGTCAACAGCTGTCTTCAGAAAGATGATGGAAGTTGTACAAAGAGAGGATACAACCTCATTAAAATTTGAACGAGACCCTCAGAAGAGAGGTGCAAGAAATGGTCTACAGAAGGACGTGTGATGAAGTCATACCCAGAAAAACACAATCAAGGCTTTTTAAACATTCACAGCATGCAGATACACAGATCACCTACAAGCTTTCACATTTTAATCCACGAAGCACCACAAAAGAGCTGGAGATAAAGTAGATTCGTCTAAATTTTTTTTACGTACATCTACAAAAAACGTTCAATTGATTGTGACCTGTGAACAGACCTGACTATAAAGAACACTCTGTGCTTGTAATCCTGTGTTATGAAAGAAAAAGTACTTGTTTCCTCTTTTGAATGGGCAATCGTATTTCGGATAGTCAAAGAGAGCTGTTACGCGCTCGGTTAACTTCTCTTTCAAGTCGCATGTGCTTAGAACAGCCTTAGTTAATATTTTCTGCTTATCAATAAATTCTTTCACCTCCTCTGCATCAACATCTTCCAACCTGCCCAATTCATATTCATTATGCCAAGTCCAAGCGTTACAAGAATTTGAAAGTTGGAATACAAGCTAGCGCAAGACTTGGAGAGATAGAGTACCAGCGATAGGGGTCAGCAACAAGTACACCGTGGTAATCATCAACTACTGAATCATCTCTCCTGGCATATGGGTATTCAAGTCGCTCGGATGCTTCCGATAAAGAGCCCATAGAAACAAGTCTCTCAGAATACCGTGACAGTCTTGTTAAATTTGGTGAGCACGAGGTATAGGTGATCGATGACAACAAGGCACGCTTTCTTTCAAGAGAAGAAGTTTGTTTGAGCTTGAGAAATGAAGGATGAAAATACTTCAAAGATAAACCAAATTTGTTTCACAGGGGCCCAGTATAGTAAAGTTGGATTTTGCAGACCTTGCATTCAATTGGCAAGTCCCACATCCCAAACCATATAATAAACTGCAAAGAACTGAAGCAATAGCCACCAAATAGAGCTCTCTCTCTCTCTCTCTCTCTCTCTCTCTCTCTCTCTCACACACACACACACAACCCTCTCTGAGACACACGAGACACACTATTTCTGGAAGAACTAATTTATAAGGCAATCAAGCTTCTTCACTCCTTACAGATAGTGAACATAAAGTGCTTTTAGTGTTGTATATTCCTGCCAATACTTTTTAAGCTATTCATGTGGATCTTCCTTCACTATCAAACTAGTGTCCATCACAATATCAAAGAGTTAATGTTAACAACATAATCATTAATTAAATTTTCAAATTTTCATTTGAATTCTTGAGTCTAAGTTCGACCAAATAGACACTATGGCTCCCTTTATGGCAATATGAAGATCTAGAACAAAGGCATCATCTAAAATTCCCCATGATAAAAAGACTTCTAGGAGACTTGAGAGCAACTCAAATAACAAATTGGTCGATAGGATTGAGTCCTTTGGTTCAACTAAATTGATTTTCCATTATATGCATCAAGAAAAGTACAAATTTACCACTGAACTTAAATTTCAAAATGGCTAAGGTTAGGACCGACCAAGTCTTCGTAAAATGTCATGCCAATGAAATGCAGGATACTAAATTTAGTCTCCTTTTAAACCACAAATTGTGTGGTTTCCATTTCGTTTATTCGACAATCATCTCTCCTAGGGACTTGATTAGTTGAACGTCCTCTCCTCACATTCCACTTACAAGAGCAATGTTTGGTAATAAAGAAGACAATATGAAATTCATTTTCTTATAACCCTTGAGACAAATAATAAGGACCATGTATACTTTTAGAGATTAGCTTAGGCTATTACAATGAATTCTCGAATGATCTATCAAGGAATATTGTATTTTATTCAAGAAGATTCCTTCACCTCTTTTTTTCTTTGGGTAGATTTTGTCTTTTCTTTCTTTGACATTTTGCAATTGCGTAAGAAGGGGTAGTATTGAGGGTTCGTAGGCACCCAATTACACGAGCGTTTGGTTTTATTGGCACTCACTACTACCAGCTAGTTTCTTGAGAGCTATGAAATGAATAGAAACAAGAACAATCAAACCTCATGTTCACTACATAATTATGGAGAAGATATGTCAAAAGTGGCTATATAATAAGGTGCCTATCTTTGGCTTATAAATGTGCATAAGTTGGGGAAGGTATCACATTATGTTTAAATCTAAGCATCAAATGCGTTCCAAGGTTCAAAAATATTAGCATGAAAAAATCTATAAGTGGAAAGACATTACCCCACTATGTGCCTTCTACAAATGTAAATTGGAGAGTCCTCATCATCTTTTTTGGGAATGCATTTTAATAAAAGCCCTTTGGAAAGACATACAAAGATGGATAGAACACACAAGGGGCAAGTCAATGAATAAACCTGAGGCTTTACAATCTCATTAGTGGAGAAGTAATTTAGTAGGTCCTAGAAAGACATGAGTGTTATTGTGTTCCAACGAGGGAAGCTCCCAAAAGACTTTCCTCAATAGATCAAACTACAACTATAGATGTTTTAACTTATTTTGGCAAGAAGTATGTAAAGCTACATATTGCACATAGAGCTTTGGTGAAATCACTTGAGCTTGACCTATTATAACTATTTACTTTCTTTTCTTTGATTGTAACTCTCTTTTAATACGAAGACTCCCCTTTTATTTCACCCCAAAAAAAAGGATTGGGCAATATTGGCCATACTACTGACAATGGCAAGGGGATCGTTTGGGTAAGCTTGGCATCACTAGAGCATCACTACTCACCTCATCTTATGTGAAGACAACTTGTATGGCAGCCGTAACCACCATTCACTGCCTTGTCTAATGCATATGTAAAAGGCTCATAACCTCCATGTAGCATAATAGGTCCCCACAATTCAAACAAATCCAAAAATGTATTAGTTATGGGAAAAGGGAGGAGGGGAGAGGTGGAAAAGGGACGGGGAACATAAGCTATCAATGCTAACTTTACCAAAAATTGTGCCACTTGCATGTGCCGCATTGTCAATAAGATCTGCCGATTTAAATTGCTTATCCACGTTGTTAAAGAGGTGTGCCATTGTATCTTGCTTATCCACTTTCAGTTCTAAGTACCTACAAATTGCTTGAATCTACTGTGGCCCCTTATAGGAGTACAAACACACGTTGCTTGAGAGCACTATGAGCAGTGTTCACAAAAAACCGAGGTTGAATGTCAGGTGAATGGCAAATTTTGGAAATGCACCTTCACATTTGAAAACAAAAGGTTTAAAAACCTACAAATTTCAAGGCATTTTAGTCATAATATGTTGCTTAAAACGTGCAAGTCTTCGCTAAAAACCTTAAAAAATTTTGACTTGAAGGTTTTTGTATACTATTAAGAACAATGTTTTGTGTGAACACTGACCTACTTGCAAGCTCCAAGACTTGCCTAGTCACAACCTATCGTCTCTGATCGTGATTGCTCTCTCCTCCGCTCTACCTCTCCGTGCTCCTTATCTCGCTCTCAACACTCTTTCTCTCCCCTCCACTCCTCCCTCAAGTCTCCTTTTGGAGACAGAACTCTCTCGAAACGTCACGATCCATTAATTAACCACCAATCAACCTCAATATCCTTAGCTTAGCCATTGAATCGTTCACCACAACTAATACAAATGCTATTTTTTAGATCATGGTGGTGACATGCTCACATTTTCCTACAAAAAGTTGTTGTGAAAAATCAAGCTCCAAAAGGCAAACATTTAATTTGAATTTTCCAAGCTTATGGTAAAGGAAAAGCCGAATGCCAAATGTCGACACTAATGCGCATAGAGCGTCCTCCTTTCAATAAAGCTACTGCTTCTGCAATGATGGGACATAAGTAGATAAGAATGTCGACAAAAAATTTATGGTTTGCAGTCAGAGTGTCGACACGAATGTGCACAAGCTTCTGTAATCTGTACTATGTAGCCCATACAAAATACTGCTTCTGCATCGATGTCGGTAAGAATGTCGACAGATTTTACTGGTATGTAGTCACTAAGTGCGCATACAACATTTGTATGTTTCTTTGTGACGTGATCTGGCCATCTGGTCCCTGGATGAGTCTCATGTCGACGAAGCTCTTCTGCGCTGCATTTCAGAGTGTCGACACTATCGTACGTACTGTATAATCAGTCCGTATATTATGTGTTCTGGTTCGTGAGTCGTGACTATAGAGTTTTCCATGTGCGGGGACTGCGATGTGGGTGCGCATTTTTCTTGGGCGATTGCGATGCAAACTTTTACACATTTTTTTGTTGCGACGTGGGGGTGAATCTGTGAGCACCTTGAATGGCGCGATCGTGGCAAGAACTTTCTTGGTGTAACCGAAAGATGAGAATGAAAAACAAGAGAGGTGAATGGAGGCGTTATACGGCACAAAGGAAGGCAGCACAATGACTTGCTTTTTGTAGTTGACAAACGAAAAGAGCAAGGCTTTCCAAAGATACACTCACTCTTTGAAATAAGGTGAATTTCATTCAATGGGCCTTCCCAAAAGGTTGGCGGAGTGATTTTCGAAGATAAATCACAAAAGATGCGGGCGTGGAGGTAGGGACTAGGGGAGAGAGAGAGAGAGAGAGAGACGAAATATATGGAAGTGAAAGTCAGTTGAGCATCAACCAATAGATGCAATTCCAGTGCGAAGAAAATCATCACTAAGCCCTTCCCCTCCTTGAGCAAGCCAAAACTACAATTGCTAGTTTTGTAAAGTCAATGTGTTTAGTGGCCTAAATATTATGTGTCAATGCAAAGGTGCATACAATTATAATTTTGGGAGAGGAATTTTATTATTTGTTTTGAAATGACATGTATACTAAGAAAAGGGGGCTCGTAAAAGAGGGTTGAATATATTATATAAAAAATTAAATTGGGACTCCATCATTGACAAAGCTTATGGAAAAGATAATGAATACTTAAGAACACCTGTCATTGAAAAACTTTTTATTTCAATGTACAATTGTTTAACAATGCATTAATTGTAAACTTTTTGAAAATCTCCCTTAAAGCTTTCCTTGAAGAATCTACATGTTTAGCTTGCAAGTAAAAATTAGCTTATTGTGGGTACCACTAAAATCAATGATGCTACTTTTAGCTTTACATATACACACTAGCATGCAAATATGCGATTTGCTCTTATCCTTAAAGCCCTAATGCTAGTAAAGAGAAATGTTGTTTATATATTTTCTTCATGTATTCAAATTTTTAGCTGAACAGTGGCACAAAAGCTAGCACACAATGATTATTTTATATTTTCTATTATATAAAATCAATCAATGATGGTAAAGAGTATGGCATCTCCCTTTAGCAAATCACTACCTAGCTTATCCATAAAGGAATGTGCTTCGTGATGCAACTCCATAGTCCTTAGCAAAAGCCTATTATGGCATTGAGATTCACAAATAGACGGATCTAAAGATGACCGTTGGATTAAAAGGGAGAAGCTAGAATGTTAATAAGATGGAAACACAACTCATCCGATTGCTCATATGGGAGCTAAGTTCACCTAGCTTGGCTTTTGGGAATCGAGTTCAACCAGATTAGTCACATGAAAAATAAGCTCATCTAGTTTGGTTACATGAAAAGTTGGTTTCATGGGAACTAAGTTCATCTAGTTTGGTTAGATGAAAAACCATGCCCTAGCAAAACCATGGTTGCACAAAGATATGTACCAAAACCATGGACTATCCAAAATATTTCCACCAAAACCATGTTTCACAAAATCATGTACCAAATCCATGTATTACCCAAAACCTTTCCACCAAAACCATGGTTTCACAAACGCATGTACCAAAACCACGGAATATCTAAAACCATAAGCCAACCAAATGATATGCTTTTTTACTTCAAGAGGGAGGGTCCACTATAGCCTTATGCTTGATATGAGGTTTTGAATGTAGGAGTTATCATAAAAGATATGGCAATGAAAAGCTATCACAACCAAAAGATGCTAGAAGGGGGCTGCAAGACAAAAATCTACAAGTGTAGACCTACTACAAAAAATCGGACTATGCCAAATAGACAAGATGCATCCAAGTGATTCATTAGTGGCTTGCATGGGTCACCATATATCCCAAGATAATAGGATGAGACAAAGACATAGCGCAAATAGACTGAACGCATCCAAGTGATGATTAGTGGACTACATGGGGTTCATTAATCAAAGATAATAGGGCAAGTTGAAAGATGAAAAAGTAATTTTGTTCACACAAAAAAGAAGAAAAGAACATTACGCCAAATAGACCCAAGGCATACGAGTGATGCATTAGTGTCTTGCATTGGGTTGACGTAGACAAAAAGATAATAGAGCAAGCCAAAGATGTACAATAAATAGACTAACAAAAAATGCACTATCCAAATAGACCCAAAGAATCCAAGAGATGCATTATTGGCTTTTATGGGTTTTTTGCATAAATTGAAAGATAATAGAGCAAAACCAAAGACATAGGATTAAATTTTTGATAACCAAAATCATACGCCAAATAGGGCCAAGGCATGCATGGGGTTGACATAGATCAAAATATAGTAGAGCAAGCTGAATACCGAAGGTCCAAAAATAGACCCCACTAATAAATCTCAAGAATTGTTGATTTTACCACTCAAAAAATGAATGCTTTAAGAAATGGATGATATGCACTCTAAGAACCAAGATGAATAATTAGTCTAGCTAATGATCATTGCTCTAGTTCATATGATGCTAAACTTGCCAGCGACTTGTAAACTAGTATAACACGAGTGAATCGCTAGTCAAGAATATCAAGAAATATGATGTTGAATTCTACAGTTTGTTAAAGTTTCATAAGGTGGTAAAGAATCAAGGCTAGGCACAATACCTACTAATGCCAGGAACATGGATTAAGTCTAGACACAATACCTACCGATGCCAAGCCCGTTTGACAAAATAAATATCAAAATTCTTATGAACATCAAGAGGTTTATTTAAATCTCGATGAATACCTAGGAATTGGACTAAATTTCCATTTAATAGGGGTGTGGTCAAATATTAGATGACTTCTCCCATTTTGACCTCAAATGAATTACTTGTGTGCCTTCATCATATCATTTTTTGCAGCTATATTCAAAAGCATTCAATTCATTGGTTGTGTTATTCAACCTTGAGCGACTTTATCCATTTGGTTTATTAGTGAAGTTTAGCTTTGTATTTCTCAATAGTTTCTTTCAATTGAGGAAATGCTCTATAGACTCTTCATGCTCACCTTGGATGGCTTCTAATTCCTTCTCAACTCCTAGGACCACAACCAATTGTTCTTCTAGCTTCAAAAATATTTTCTTTGCTTATGCAAGGTGAAGGCCATCCTACTTTTTATATATAATGAGGGGTATACTCAATGTATGATTTTTTCTCACCAATCCTTCACTCCAAAATTCCTTCAATTTTCATTTTGTGGCTCTTTTCAAGAATCTTAGGCAATGGTAGAGGTTACATTGAATTCTCCTTATCTTGAAGCTTGCCCTTGCCAGGTTGTGGCTGTTCTCCATATTGTGGTGTTACCCACAAGGGTAACTCAGATGGTAATCCCCAAGAGAGCTCGGGAAAAGAGCTTGGGACAAGTGTCCCCTCACTAACTAATAGTGACTAGCTTTGGTACAAGTTATCTTGGTAGATGTGATGATAGATAAGTCAAATTCCATTTGGGGTTGTTGGTTCAAGCATCTAGTTTAGAGAACTTTTTTAAATCCATCAAAGCCTTTCTTGCATCTACACTGTAATAGTGATAAAAGACAAGCCATGGTTTGTAAAGAAAACTTATTCATCTTAGCTTTTAAGCTTTTCTTTTCATAAGCCCATAGAGGCCTATTTTTGTATAGAGATTGTTTAGAAGGACAAGATTTTTTGGCATTTGGCTTGCCGCATATTCATTTTTTTGGGGGGTGAAAAGAATTGTTTTATTATAAAGACAATCCCAAAAGTAGCATAAGACAAAGCATCACCTCACCATTAGAGCTATAAACCCTACAAGAGGACTCTACTTACAATGAACCGTTACCTCTTAGAGATAACATATCCAAAATCCACATATCTATCTATCTATCCATCAATAAATAAATAAATATATATATATATATATAGAGAGAGAGAGAGAGAGAAAGAGAGAGAGAGAGAGAGAGAGAGAGAGAGAGAGTGATGTGGACCCCTCCTTTGAGCTACCTAATTCAATATTTTCTTGACTAGGACCTCTATTATCTTTGAGCTCTAGTGATTTACTTGTACTAGCCCTTGGATTCTTGTCTTTACCTAGTATATCACCCTCTGGTAGCTTACACAGTGATCCCTCTCTTCTTCATATAGTAGGAAGTTTTAGGATGTCCAAATGTAGCTTAGCATATTCTTTGTAGAGCACTACCATGCAAAATAGTACAAGAGCCCATATTGTTCATTGTTAAGAATGACTTACATAAATGCAAAATTTGCACTTTCTTGTATAAACTAGATGTTAGCTGCCATCAATTTGCATGCAAAAAAACATAGAGAAGAATGTCTACTACATACATGTTCGGTATAGATTATTAGCCAATGAGTTCAAGAGATAGACCACTCCTCAAGGTAGAATGCACTTGATTCATAGGTTATGTTGGGAAATAAAGGAATAACTTGCCTATAATAATAATCGCATGATCAATTATATGATTAGTATGTTGCACCTAGCTTCTTGTCATCCCCCTAAGTAGAGGCAATGATCTATGGAGTAGAATTATGATAATTGTGGGTGTCTATAATTCCTCTGTGGTGAGTGAGAAAATATGCCAACATCATGATGATCATTGCGGGTTCCTTCAATTCCTTGGTGGTAAGCAAGAAAAGATGCCATTGGCAATCACAAAAGCTGGGACTTGCAAGATCAAACTGTATGGTGCTTCTCAGAATAAATTTTTTATTGGTCTTAGGAGCGATAAGATACTCTGAAAATTTGTTGCCTAACATTGCATTAGCAATTGAGCTATTAACTCATTATGTGACAAGAAATGTAAAATGGACCATGGACCTTGTAAAAGTTACTGAAGTGCCTTTTTTAAAATGATCAATGAATGAGAGGATAGATAATGTAGTTACCTTACTTGATGTGTTGAGCATGGAATGGTAGCCACGAAACCTTAACTTGAAGATAGTTTGACATTGGATGTAGTCAAAATTGAAATAGAAAGCCAATGAGAATAGGCACTTTTCAAATCTCTCATGGAATAGAAGGTCGGCATGAACGTATGCGTATGAGTATGGCTAAGCATCTAAAGGATAAGCTAATGAGGAGTGGGGGAGGGGATTAGGGGATAAGGAGCCCACTCAAAGTCTTTTGCATAAGGACACACATATTTGAAGTGTGTGGTATGGAATGAGATCTAAAGTTTGTATAATCTCTCTCTCTCTCTCTCTCTCTCTCTCTCTCTCTCTCTCTCTCTCTCTCTCTCTCTCTCTCCCCCTCTCTCTCTCTCTCTCTCTCTCTCTCTCTCTCCCCCTCCCTCTCTCTCTCTCTCTCTCTCTCTCTACCATGGACCTTGTAAAAGTTATTGAAGTGCCTTTTTTTTTAAATGATCGATGAACGAGAGGATAGATAATGTCGTTACCTTACTTGATGTGTTGAGCATGGAATGGTAGCCATGGAACCTTAACTTGAAGATAGTTTGACATAGGATGTAGTCAACATTAAAATAGAAAGCCAACGAGAATAGGCACTGGACATATGCACTTTTCAAATCTCTCATGGAATAGAAGGTCGACATGAATGTATCGGTATGAGTGTGACTAAGCATCTAAAGGATAAGCTAATGAGGAGTGGGGGAGGGGATTAGGGGATAAGGAGCCCACTCAAAGTCTTTTGCATAAGTACACACATGTTTGAAGTGTGTGGTGTGGAATGTGGAATGAGATCTAAAGTTTGGATAATCTCTCTCTCTCTCTCTCTCTCTCTCTTTCTCTCTCTCTCTCTCTCTCTCACACACACACACACACACACACGTACATTTTGTCTTGAGTCTTCTCTCCATTTGAGAGCTTCCAGCACTTCCAGAGCATTCTTAACATGGTATCAGAACCAACTAGTTGCTCTTCTCCCTCTTCTTTTCCCTCTTGCCAATTGGAGGTCATCTTTTAAGCTTATTCCTATTGGTTGACTATTTCTATTGGCCACCTTTATTGTAGTGTCACTCTTATGTTGGGTGATTTTTTGTTAACCAAGTGGCAACAACCTTGCCAGAAGTGCAGTCTGGGATAACAACTATGAGAGCATTGTGTGTGTGGAGTAGCGGCAAAGCTCTGCTTGTAATATCTTGAGCCTGAAAGATAGTATGATAAATCTTAAAGGATGAGGATAGCCAAAATCCTCTCTAGAAAAGATCCAATCATATTGGCAAATTTAGGATCTA
Organism: Dipteris shenzhenensis; assembly: GCF_047967505.1. NCBI lineage: Eukaryota > Viridiplantae > Streptophyta > Polypodiopsida > Gleicheniales > Dipteridaceae > Dipteris > Dipteris shenzhenensis. Next base: position 35,648,650 of record NC_141599.1, read on the forward strand.
GAGAGAGAAAGACTAAAAGACTACACTTTCGGAGGTCCCTCCACTTTGTGTAGAGACCCAAAAAGTCCCTCCGCTTTGTATAGAGACCCAAAAGATCCCCCCCAAAAGTGGAGGGACTCCTGTCCAAAAGGTCTCCTACAAAAGAGGTCCCACCACAGAGGTACCTACAGATTGTGTAGAGACCAACATGTATAATTAAATATCTCTCAATGGAATGAAGCTCCCACTCTTTGGGGTTCAGTGTTCAAGCTCACTATTGTGTTCATGCGATTGATCTCCATTGCGTCAATGCTCTCTTATACTATCGTGTTCTAGCATGCCCTTACCCTTGCACTCTCTACCCTTGAACTCCCTCCTCCTCCTCCTTCCTCCCTCTTCCTCCCTCCTCCTCCTCCTCTTCCCTCCTCCTCCCTCCTCGTCCTCCTCCCTTCTCCTCCTCCTCCCTTTTCCTCCTCCTCCTCCCTTCTCCTCCTCTTCCCTCCTCCTCCTCCTCCTTCCTCCCTCCCTTCTCCTCCCTCCTCCTCCTCCTCCCTTTTCCTCCTCCTCCCTCCTCCTCCCTCCCTCCTCCTCAACCCTTACCCCTCGAATCTGCGAAGGAGACTAGCTCTCCACTCCTCAACCTTGGACTCCTCCTAAACCCTACAACCGCCTTTGAACCCTAGAACTCCTAGTTAACTCTCAACCCTGCCCCCCTTTCTAACCCTGAAATCCCCTTCTAAACCCTTGATCTCCCATAGAGGCGAGAGCCTCCATCAATCATTATAATCAAGCCCTCTTTCTCATTCACACACGCATGAGATCTGCTTTCCATGCTTTAGCCTACACCTCTCACCGGAACATGACCCGAGGACCTATGCTACACTTGTGAACACCTATGCTACAATGAGCAACGACACGATTGTAGGTGACCAACACCCTTGGAACCTGCATTTGGGTAAAACAGAGACAATATTTGGCATTGCTGTCGAGGAGGTTAGCGCCTGAAGCGAAAGCGGAGCACATGCTTGCATGTGTGAAAAAGGACCCCTTCGAAAAACCATTCAAGATACATCTCTCAAGGAAAAGGAGTGAAAAAATGCTTACAAATGATGCAAAAGGATAAATCACATTAATACAAAAAACACCCAAAATTAACCCTTAATCCCCCCACATCCTATAAAGGCAACACCAACCCCCCCCATTTCTATCCCCAAGCCACTTCTTTCTCCAAATTTCGTTAAGCATTCATAATTTTCGTCTTTCTCTATTTTCTGTCCTCCAATTTCTGTCCACCATTTCCACCACCACCACCACCACCACTTTTGCTATCAATCCCCCCTCTACCACCACTTTTTCCGTCACCCCCCCTCTTCCATCTCCATCTCCACCTCCCATCATCTTCCTCCCCACCACCTCCACTTTTTCTGTCCATCCCCCATCTCCCCCACTCAAGGTAACCATCCTTTTCCCCTCCACCATCTCTCTACCTCTCTCTACACCCCATCTCCCCTTTTTCCCCTCCCCCTCCCCCTCCCATCTCCTCCATCACCCCCCACCTCCATCACCCTCCACTCTACCATCTCTCTACCTCTCTCTATCCCCCACTCCCTCCACTCCACCATCTCTCTACCTCTCTCTATCTCCCACCTCCTCCACTCCCCATCTCCATCACCCTCTACTCCACCATCTCTCTACCTCTCTCTACACCCCATCTCCCTTTTTTCTCCTCCACCCCCCATTTCCTTTTTTTTTTTCCAAAAAAACGGTGCTGATTATATTACTTCGAAAAAAACAAGATACATGAGGTCAATTTTGCAACTGACGGGCTGCGTACACAAATCGGACGACGCAACCCTACATGGAATCAAAAAGCTCTCTCTCATGGAGGGATCAGGCGGGTGTGAGTAAACAGCCAGAGAGGTGGTGAATAGCACCACTAAAGGCTCTGAGAAGTATGCTCGAAGAAGAGGCCCCGCGTATCCCAATCTCGGAGGAAACGTCTCCGCTTCTCTCGGCCAGCCCAGGAGTCTCCCTGAATCTAGTCCCACTGGCCTTTGAGTGTGTGGATGATCTCACTCCAGATGTCGGCCATGATCTGGGCAGTCGAAAGAGAGGTACCATCGAGGATCTGCGCGCAGCGCGAGGTCCAAATGTGCCAGCCAGCGATGCTGCTAATAATCTCCCAGACTGGCTACCTCTCCTGAGAACCTGTCTCCGCCTCTGCCAGGTGTGGTGGGATGCCCTCCAGCGGCCCCCAAGTCCCCTGTGTGATAAGGAATATGGGGTCCTGCGGGCCTGCCTCAAACAACTGATGAAAGCTAGGTGTGGTGCTGCACCAGCAGAACGCGCCCCAGATGATCAAACCTAGCTCCAGTGCTGCACGTGTAAGGATCCCGAAGGTCCACCTCCACACTTCTTGGGCGCGAGTGCAGCTCCACAGGTAGTGTTTTGGTGACTCCTCGTCCTCATGACAGATCTGACAAAGTCCATTCTGACCAATCTGCCGCAACCAGCTCCCCACTGGAAGACCCTTGTGGGCGAGTAGCCAAAGGAAGTAGGAAATCTTCCGTGACCGCCAGCTCTCCCACAGGGCCTTCCAGAAGGCCTGCAAAAATAGCCTGGAGATACCCTGAGCATACCAACTGGGCCGCTGAGTGGGCGGGCGGCTCTGCATCCTCCCAAGAACTCTCCTATCCAATGTCGTACTGTAAGCGAAGAAAGGGATCGGCCCCTGGCCTGCCACAACCTCTGGCCATCTCCACTCACCTGGGTCCCAATCAAGCTCTGATAGGGCCCGCCCCTCCCAAAGCCAGAGTCGCCATAACTGCAGCTGATCCTGCTCTATACTGGGATCGATCCGCCAAACCTTCCCCACGAGGCCTACGACCCAAACCCTCTGCTATGATAGAAGGGGGTCGATGAGCACACCCTCTCTCCTGAGTCGGCCGTCCCCCGAAACCACGAAGAAGGAAACAGAGGTGTCGTCCATCCGGCCTGCAACCACCAGTGGGATGCCACGGGGGGTGAACTGTCCAAGCCATCAGTCATCACCAGGCATGAGGATCTGAAACTCGGGTGGAACCAACCAACTAGCAGGTATCGCTCCGTTTATCTCTGTGCATCTCGCCTGAGCTCCACGGACACCTCCAGCTGTGGCTGCTAGAGCAATAGTCTCCAAGTGTCTGTAAGTGTCCCTCCAAACTCGAAGGGACTGGGCTGGCCCCCGCATCCAACCGTCCCACAACATATGTGACCTCTCCCCTAGCTGAAGGCCCAAGGTGTCTCTGACCTGATCGTTCCAGATGAGCGGCTGGTGGTCGATCTCCTCCTGACTGCTAGGAGGGAGCTGAAGGAGGCTGAGACGGAGTCGCCTCCAAACCATGAGAAGGCTACGAATGAGTGGGGAGCGGGGGTGAGTAAGCGGTGCAGAGGTGAAGATCCACCGGAGGGACGGTTGCCACTCTCCACCTCGGCGCGGGATGCAAGAACTGATCCCTTGCTGAAGTAACATCTTCCACGTTTGCCCCCCCGGGGTCAAACCGCGGATAACTAACTTGCCCAGCAGGGCTTGACTCTAAAGCTCAGGATCAATGACCCCCAAGCCACCCTCAGCCTGCGAAAGAATGACTGTCTGCCAGGCTACCCTGGCTCTGGTATCTCTGAGACCATCCCCCCCAGACCAAAGGAAATTCTGAACCATCCTCCTGAGCTGTGCCACGCTGGACCTAACAAGAGGCCACATACCAGGGCCGTGGCCAAGAGAACCTGGTTGACTACAAGAGCACGACCTGCAAGAGAGAGCTTAGTAGTGTTCCAGAAAGCCAGCTTCCGTCGAATGGAATCTAGCATCGGGAGAAACTGCTGAGCTGGTGTGATGTCCAAGCCGACCTGAAAGCCGAGATATCTAGCTGTCTGCCCCCGTGGGATCCATCTGAAACCCAAGAACCTCCCCCACTGTGAGCATGCCTCAGGGTTTGTGAGAAAACTAACTGATTTGTTCCAGTTGATTTTTGCACCGGCTGCCGAGCAGAAGACCTCTAAGGCCAGCCTCACCCTCTCCAGCATCATCTCATCATCCTGAACGTACAACGCTGTGTCATCTGCATACTCCGAGTCTAGGAGCTTCGTGTCCTCCTTGATGGGAAGGCGAACACCCCGGATCTCGGTCGACCTCGCCCGAAGGTAGTATGTCATCGCCTCGGCGAAGAATAGAAACAGGTAAGGAGCGAGGGGGCAACCCTGATGCATTGATCTCTCCAATTGAAAACGCTCTCCCATCCTGCCACCGATGATGACCCTGCTGGTAGCTGTCTTGTATAACGCTGAGATACCCTGAATCCATCCTACTAGGAATCCCAGTCCCTCCAAAGTACCCTCCAGGAAGGACCAGTCCACTCGATCGTAGGCCTTCTCAAAGTTGAGAAATAGAATGGCTAAGTGCGACCCGTTGTGCTGAGCCCACTCCGTCGCCTCTAAGAAGGTAAAGACATTATCTAGGATACTGCAATCCTGGACAAAGCCTGTCTGAGTGTCATGAATGAGGTCAGGAAGTAGTGGCCGAACTCTGGCACTGATCATCTTGGTAAGGATTTTGTAGGCAGTGGTGAGAAGAGTGATCGAGCACCACTGGCAGATCTCCTGTCGGTTTCCTCCCTTCGGGATGAGGCAAATCAATCCAGAAGAGAGGCTCTCTGGCATATGTCTGCTGCTGAAAATCCTCTAGAGGGCTGCTAGGAGGGGCTGATGGATCTAATCCTAGAAAGAGGTGAAGAAAGCGCGAGAGAGCCCATCCTCACCAGGGCATTTCTACCCATTGATGGCCAACAAGGCCTCCTGCATCTCGACAGTGGTGAACGGAGCCATCAGCATCGTCTGCATGCTGGACAAGGGCTGGAATGTGCCTCCACACTTCCTCGCGGGAGCGTCTAGAATGGGGGGCGAGCTGCTCCTACTGGAAAAGAGTCTTGTAGAAGTCGGTAGCCAACCCCAAGACCTCTTCCGGATCAGAAACGATGTGCCCCTCCACTGTCCTAAGACTCCGGAGCTGATCACCTGCTGCCCTCTGGCCATGCATCCTGAAGAACTCCTTGCTCATCCGATCGCCCTTCCGAGCCCAGTAGGAGAGGGAGGCGTGATAAGAAAACTCTGAGCGACGCTGGAGAGTCTCCTCAAGAAGGGCTCTAGCTCGAAGGGCCTGGATCCGAAGCTCCTCCGAACCTAGAGCTACCTGCTGGAGTCGCTGAATGGAGGCGAGGTCCCTACGAAGAGCTCTCTCTCTGCCCCACCACTCCTGGCGAAGCTGAAGGGCTGCGAGCTGGCAAATCTGGCTGGACTCTTGCAAAGCCTGTGCCACCGACTCTACCAGATCCATGCACTCGCTCCAATCTCTGTCCCAAAGGCTACCAATACTGTTGCGCACCTCCTCCCTAGAGAAGATGGAATCAGGAATCTTGCATGAATGGGGAGGAAGGAACTGAGCTGCCGAGTCTAGTGATAGGAGCACTAGCGCGTGGTCAGAGAGTGTCGTCCCTGGCACTATACCCACCTGACCACCTCTGCTGTGACGGCCCAATCACTGACATAAAATATGTCCAGTCTCTCCAGGAGTCGGCCTCCTTCCCTGCGGAAGCCCCACGAGAAGTCCAAGCTCCCATGCCATCGTCGGAAGGACGGGTCTCTCCAGCCGTCCCTACCTCCTGTCGCGAAGATAAGGGAGTCCCAAGCGGACTGCTCTGCCTAAGCTATACTTGTAAACTCTGGTCCTTGGCCCTGCTGGTCCTCCAAAGCCTCCAAATTATTGAAGTCACCTCCAACAATCCAGGAATCCATGTCTGGGAGAATCTCTGTGAGTATCCTCCAGAAAGTGGCTTTGCATCGGAGGTCTGTGGGTGCATAGATGTTGAGGACTCCTATTTTCGAGCCCTCCAACTCTAGGCCAACCCAAAGTGCACGGCCTGGGATCAACGTACCATGACAAAAAACTCCCTGGGCAAACGGCTCGCAAACGGAAGTACAAACACCGCCACTCCTTCCCTGTGCTCCGATCGAAGGCTCCCAATAAGTGTGAGAGCGTCAAGGGAGGATTTTCCTGTAGCTACGGGAGTGAGCCACTGAAAGCTTATGCTCATGGAGCAAGAGTATATCCAAGCGACCAATCACTGCTAGCTGAAGTTCCTGTCTCAAGATGAGCTTCCTAGGACCACGGGTGCCAGAAGAATGAAACCCGTTCACATTCCAGGAGACAAGGTGTAAGCTCATGATGAGGGCTGGTAGGCTGCGAACAACTGTCTGCTCACGGCTGAGGTCGATGAAGAGGCTGAGGTTTCAGAATGAAGGCGCTGACGCTTTTGTGAGGGTTTGGAGGGGGAGGCGGGGTCATCCTACCCATTCTTCAGAACTTTTAGCAAAGGTGTGAGGCCTTTGGTGCCATGGACAAACGCTTTCTCGAGCCAACTCGAGATCTCTGAAGTGGTCATCCCATAGAAGGCACGAAGTTTCTGGGGAGTCCAGGCTCTTAAAGCTTGATGTGCTTGATGAGAGGGAGAGCCTACCCTTATCAGGCTCTCCCTCTCTCCTTTAGTTAATGGGATAGTGAATCAAACAAGAACCTATGAGTACTTAGCACGTTGCACCATTTCTCTCAAGAAAGACAGTCCTAATACTGAGCCAAGACTTCCAAGAAGGAGAAACATAGTGATAAGGAAGCAAATGTAGATGCCTCTCACCTTGAATCAAGGATACCCTAATGATTGAGATACCAAAATCTCTTGCTAAGCTTGGAGTCAATGAGGAATGGCGTAACAAATCTAAGCCTAACCACAGAAAAATAGAGTGTCATCCTAAGTATTGTTATGCATTATTAAAAAAAGTATTGTAATGCATGTGTGAAACTTGACAACACTAATGACAAGTGTTTGTATCAAAACAAGAAAACAATATCTACCAATTAGGGCTCCCAAGATGAAATAGGAAATGAAAACTCATAATGATTTCTAAGACCAAGATCAAAATCCTCAATATTGTAAGAGATATCAAGACCATAAATAGAGGAGACATGATTGATGAAAAACCAAAGTTAAGTGCTTCTTTTGTGATGAAGATGTTCATGTATGATCTGACTGTAAAATTTTGGATCAAACATATGAAACTCGTACGCAATAATAGTGAATGTAGACACTAATGGGTGCTTGTGTGGGAAGCAAGGTCAAATGTCGAATGGATGCAAAAAGTGTGGTAATATCATAGCAATGTAATGACCTACATAATATTGTTACTTTCAAGTGTCTTTGGTAAAATTAAAGATGATTTAAAACACATAGCATACTACCAGATATTGTTTTATGCAAGTGACATTACTCATACATGTATACAACCTATGATAATAGAGTCTCCATTTGCTATTGAAGCACATTGGATTGTTTCACTTGGTACAAAACTTAGCCAAAGAAAATTGGACTAAAAGAATAATTGGGGGTATTTGTTGGATGCTTTTCCATTGGATATGTCATGCATATCCCACATGGAGATGGATGAGCTCTTCATGGGAATGAAATTCCTTCCATTAAGATAGATCCTCTTAAGAAAATAACAATAAGAGAAGCTTTGTATGGCTATAGTTTTATCTTTCTTGTGTGCATGAAGAGTTCTTTTATTGGGGTCATTGGTACATGATAGCTTCCTTTACTATCGGTAATGTTGGTTGACAATTCTACATAAGATGTTCATTGTTGACTAATCATGTTCTCACGTTGATGTCATTTTTTGGTTGGCATAACGTATTTGCTTACATCCTCAATTTTTCAACATGGCACATGGAGGATTGATAAATAACTATATGGGAGAGATATATCCAAGAACAAATTGTATGCATGAGGAGCATTTAGGATTATATTCCTTGTTGTTGAGACAGCCATGTCCACTCACCCCGCTAACTCAAGTACTCAGGTTAGTTCCCAACCTGGTGTAGTGCTTCATGAAGATGCTCGCTCTTGCAATCCTAAGGTAGGGGTGCTCGGATGCAAATGGGTGCCAATAATTAATACTCAAAGGTTGGGGCTAATGAGAAAGAATCATGTGACGATGGAAGAAAACTAAGTTATTGTCCACACTTAACACTTAGTGAAATACACCACAAGTGAAATACACAACAAGTGAAAGAAAACCTAGAGAGATACTATTTCTCATTACCATTCAATCATAATCACCTTGTACAACCAAGCCACCTTGGCTTGCAATGAAAACTCCCTCACCTATCAACTCAAGTCAACTCAAGTCAGAGCAAGAGGACTCGGTACACTACTCTCTCGTCCTTTTTTCTTGCCTATTACAACTTAACTTCTACCTAAGAACTACCTTCCATCTTAGCATGCATTGCCGCTCTTGCTATCCATGCTCGAGATGCTCGGTGGCCACGTACTAGTTGGCTTGACCTAGAGTCAAAATCTCACCTCGGCTATCCTTGCATTTGTCCTCATGGGCTATCAAGGACTAGGCATTGCTCAAAGTCGGATTTGAATTCTTAGGGTAAACGACGCCTTTGGTGATAAGATGTCATGGGCAGACTGGTGGTTGAGAAGGTTCACTTGATCTATTGGTGGTGGTCAAGGAGGGGAATGCACTAGTTTAAAACAGCGCCCTCTTGGTGGCCAAGGATAGACATTGGAGATGTCTACCAGTGGTTGCTCAAGGTTGGCCAACCAATCCAGGCTTCAGTAACTGGGTCCTTAGATGGGAAGTCGATGCTAAGGGTTTCAAAATTGGTGTGGTACTGTTGCACTTGGATGACGCATTTCTTGCCACTTATTCCCCAGTTCCTTATAGAGGTCATGGATGTTGTCACGCATGGACTGTGCTTATGTTACATGGCTATTGATCAAGTGTTCAAGTTCTCATAAAAGCTTGCCATAGTAGGCTTACATAGTTGCTGAACTCATGCGAGAATCAACCTATGCTCAGCTTTGAAGATATTGTGTTGTTGCTTAGCATGCTCTTCCACAAAATGGTTGTAATATTGAATGGCCTTGTCAAAGACCCAAATAATTGGTTGGATAGGCTCCAAAATGTCGTGGTGCATAGGGGGTGCAATAAACACCTCATCTCCTACCGGCTATCAATAAACCCTGTAGCAAATAGGCATCTCCTTCCTACCTGGAACATGCCTCAAAACTTCCATTATAGCTGTAGCAATCGGAATACCCTCTAACAAAAAGGGCTTGACATCTATAATCTGGTCAGTTTGCACCTCCTTATCTGCGACCTCAACCAAAAATTAGATATGCACTGTTATATCAAAATTGTAGTCCGGCGTCTATACTGCCCGCTCAATATGGGTCTCCTCACTAGAATGTAATAATAAGAGTGCCTGAGCTATGATCCCTTCTGGCCTTCAAAACCCCTCCCTCGGCTGAGGAACATGGGTCCGAGGTTCTTGCTTGCTCTTTTGCAACAGACTGTTGGTGGCCAACTGCCGAACCACCAGCTCCATCATGATATGGCGATGGTTTGCGATGTGGGCTATCGGGTGTTCATCGGGCACTTGGAGGAGGCGGCTGAGTTGTTGGAGTTGCTCGTACTTCTCCAACTTTGCTTGAAGCTATGCATTGTCCTTGATCATCATCTCCCCTTGCGCGACCTCCTTCCTTAGGCATGCATTTTCCTACTCGAGTGCCTCAGCCTTGATCTACCTGTTGCTGCTTGCCCACTATGACCTATTGCTATAGCTTCTGTACAGCCCACTAGAGGTTAACATTCTTTGCAACAATGGACATCATAATGCCCTAGGCCTTGTTTGTGAAGTCCTTCTGATGCTCGAGCTCACATTGTAATTGCTATAGTCTATCTAGAGCTCGGTGTGCATCTATTTACAGTTGCACATGTGTCTGATGGAGTTAATCATGAACTACCCTTACTCCCTCAAGTTGCTCTTGAAGAGAAATACACTCAGCAGCCAAGTCACTTTTCGCCCTGCGCAGGTTGGCTGTTTGCTCTTCGAAAAATTTGGTCACCTCCTCTTGGTACCTAGCTTGTAAAAATAATTTATGTTCTAATACCTGGGGAGGAATCTAGTGGTTGGCCAAATAATCCAAGGATTTCACTATGTAGGCCATATTCTCCCTCAACACCTACCATTGACTCTCTATGATCATGCGATTTTGATGTTCATATTGAGTCAGTAGTAGCGGGTCGAGAGGAAATGGCTCTAGGGCCCAAGGCATTGAAGGGGAGAAGGAAGTGGAAGCAAGGTAGGAGGTTCGAGTACTAAGCTAGTTCCTTGTTGCTTGGCTCTGTGCACTAGCTTGGCCTCTTTTGCGAGCTCTTGATCCACTGTGTCCTTACCGTCTTTTCCCTTTCATTGGGGGTACCCTTTTGACTGGTCCCCTCTAATTGTTCTTGCTCCTAAGGGCGTTGCTTGGAAGTATTTGAGCCCAACAAGGTTGTGGCACCATTTGGAGCTTTATTTGTCTGAGTCATCAAATCAAGAGGAGTCTGATAATACACCATACAAACCCCTTAAATGAGGACTATGGGTGAAGAGGTTTATAGAAGGGGGATTCTAGGAAAGGCTTCTAAGCTAGAACTAAAAGAAAAGAAAAATCAAGAAAAGAGGATGAGTAGAAGTTAGATAGTTAATGGTGATGTTAATAAAGGAATGTGAAAGAAAACTTTGAGGGTCACAAGAAACTCTTCCAAACCCATATTAGTGTAACTACCTTCACCCTGGAGTTGAATGCATCCTTGAGAGCTGCTTGTAGAGAACCACTTGTCATTCCATGTGTGAACTCAAATCCAAGACCCTGATGACTTAGGCATAAATCCGTGCCCTATTCTGTTTTGGCTCTGCTGATGGGGTTTGTTGTTGATGCTGATTGGTGTATTGACTTTCCATAGTATTTGTAGCTTATCTTCCCGACCAAGGAGCCTTTGGGCTTATGTAGTTGTAATCTACTGAGTGTGCCATGCTTGAGGACCAGAAGAGGACTGGCCACCTATTTTCACCTAGGACTTCCACATGTGAGTAGAGAGGTAGGACTTCCACATTTTATAAGTTTTTTTCTCTTTATGGACACACCTAGACCTAGCACTTGGAACTGAGTTCCTATTCACCTAGATGGCCTTAGTGCTAGGTGAGTGCAGTGACATATTGAGCAATTGTGACCCATACCTAGCAAGAACATCATTTTGCAAACCACTAGAGGAATATGAATTGTATAGCTATTTGGCACCTCATGTAAGTCTGATAATCACTTCAAAGGAGAGTCACTAAGTCATCATTGGAGATCTTTGTTGAAAAACAGTTGTCGTCCCGCCATTGGCCTTGAAGTTCTTTGAGATCCTTGATTGTAGCAATAGGTTCTTATGGAGCTACTCCATTTTTTGGAGTAGGTTCTTGTGGATCTACTATTGGCATGTTTCTTATTATCAGTATTGCATCATCGAGCATTGCAATCTCCCACATGTACCACTTTTATGATACTCATCGTAATAAAGTGATATATGTTCTATGTATCAAATGTGAGTAGGATTGCAACTCAGAGATCTTTTACTTTTGTTGAGCCCAAGTTTTAGCTGAGAAAGCTATCAAGGATGAAGATAATTCGTTGTTCACATTGGAAGGTTCTTGTGGGACTTCCATTGTGATGGGCATTACTTGTGTGGCCGATTCATGCATAGCTACACTAATGATAGATGCCAAATTTCTTAAAAAGGAAGGTCCTTGTATGGCTCCCAAAGTGGATTCAGCTTTTGTCTTGGCAGGTTCTTGTGTTACTGTCTCTTTTTTCAAGGCAGGCTCTTGTGTTACTACCAATTGCCTTGAAGATGATGCAATGAAGTGACATGCCTTTTGAGAGACTTGCAGTCGAGCTGGTTCTTATGTTACTGTCTCCCTTTTTGAGACAGGTTCTTGTGTAACTACTTGAGAGGAGGTAGATGAATTTCTTTGCATATCATTCTCTTGCATTAGTGCTTTTCCCTTGTCCTTGCAAGCATATTCTAGTTGTTCTTGGCATCCGTGCAGAGTAGGTTCTTGTGTGACTATTACTGGTGCATCTACACTCGTTGATGCTTTTGTATTGCTAGATTTGGAGCTCAAATGCTCCCACCTTTTGATACTCTCTTGATCCTAGAGTACTGTTCTCCTTGATGGCATGCAAAGAATAGATGATGTCTTGCCATATTGTGACTAGGGTAGCCATTAGAGTGACCCATCAGCCACCCACCACTTGATTGTATTGAGGGACCCAAATAGTAATGATAGACATTGTCTCAAACACTCTACTCTATCAAAAATGTTAGGCCTACATGAGAAGGCGATGATGCATCCTATATCTTTATCTAAGAGAATTGCTAGCCATGAATCCTATAGGTTGGAAAAACTAGATCAATCAAGAAGGCATGCCAACCATTCCCCATGTGAAGTCCCATTGCATTTGTTGTGTGTAAGCCATAATCTTGAAGCATAGAAGCATCTACCATATACATGCATCTGATCTAACTAAGGGTCGATAGGCAATCCCCCATGATCCAATAGCTAAAAGAAATAGGAAATCTTTTATGGTCTTAGGCTGGTCCAAAGATGAGGCCAAAAGTGGGAGATGACCTCCCAAGGGACATCCTGCTCAACCCAATGGTGCTCCCTCGAGGGTGTCCAAGTGATTGCCTCTGGCTGAACGCATCAACCAATGCGAGTCGTGTACAAGAAAAAGGGGACCCAAAACCACTCCCCAAGGTCCCACTAAATATCATGGAGAGTCCAATCCTCCCAGAGCCACAAGCGCCAAACTTCTCCCTCCGGTGATGAGATAAGATTGTGTCTATATCAATATGCCAACTCTTGCCCAAGCAGCCCATTATCTTGGTCTACTGCCACTCCAAACCATCCAAGGCCATCTCATCCACACTATCTCTCTCTATCTCAGCCTGCAACAATAGGCCTCCTCGTTGACCTATAAAACCTAAGACAAAAGTATCCAAGGGACTCCCAAAAAAATTAAACCATGAAAGGCACCCCTATCCACAAGAACTACCCATACAAGCTATGAGGGATCTAAGGATCGTGTAACCCCTCCCACCAGGAAGTGGGGATTGCTACATCAACCTTTGCCATTTGGGTTCCCCCCCTCAAATGTGAGAGAGCCTATGCCCTAGTCTCTGCATGCCTAAGAAGCTGCCTCCAAGCTTTGAAAGATCTACCTAGGCCGTTGTCCCATTGCACCCATCCAATGTGTTTCTATTGTCCTAGTATATGCCCCTCCCAGTCCCAGACTTAGAGGTGCCATATGAGTGGCTACCTCTTAAACTCCTCCTTGCAGGAAGGGCTAGTTTGAATGAGCCCTCTAGCCAGATGTTGCTAGATCCTAAAAAGGCTCCTCATAAGGGGGGAGCCCTTCCTTGTGAGGGAAGCCTCTAAAAAAATCCACTTGTGGGATTGTTGCCATTGTCCACCAATGCAAGAAGTGTTCCCAAGGAGCTTCTAGGTCTCTACACCTCGAGTCAGACCTACTAGCTTGCGTAAGAGGGCTCTGCTTTGCATCTTTGAATCAATGATACCCAAAGCTCCTTGTGCCTATGGCACAATCACTGTTTGCCATGCCACTCAGGCTTGGGCACCAAACGCCTTAGCTACCCCATGTGCCCTTAGTGGCGGCACCACTAGGAGGCTATGTACCAGGTCATGGCAAGAAGGACCTGGTTAACTACTAGTACTCTACTATTAGGGAGAGTTTGGTCAAGCTCAAATACAAAATCTTGCACTAAGTGCTCTCTAGAACTGGGGCAATCTGCTGCTCTACTGACATATCAATGCCCATCTGGAAACCAAGGTATCTTGCAATCTACCGCTATGGAATCCAATGAAATCGAAAAGCATCCCCCTAGTCTTTGACCTCTTGAACCTCCTCTATGCCTGTGAAGAAGCCAATACATGTGGTCCAGTTACTCCAAGCCTAGGCTCATTGCTGACTCCTCCACATACGAAGCTATATCATCTAAAAACTATGATTTCATTAGCTCCTCCTCCTATCAAATCAACAACCTCGTCTTGAGGGTGCTCACCTGAGATTTTAAAAAAATAGCCCAATGCCTTTGCTACAAACTAATAGGAAAGGCCTTCTAAACCCAACGAGAAAGAGGAAAGGCCTCATCCATGATCACATGACTAGAACTCCTTGCATAAAGAGATGAGACCCATCTGATCCACCTCTCCAAGGAGCCCAATCTCTATATGATGCCCTTCAAGAAGACCACTCCACTCTATTATATGCCTCCTCAAAGTCCAATAGAAAGATGGCAAGGGGCAGTGACTCATCCCTGGCCCAAACCACTGCCTCCCAAAAGGTGAAGATGTTGTCTAGGATACTCCATTCTTGAACAAAATTGGTATGTCTGTCATGAATGATATCAGGTAGGTGAGGCCTCAACCGCAAGCTCAAGACCCAAGGTCTTATAAGTAACATCTAGTGAAGTGATTGGTCTCCACTATTGAATGTTTGATTTATCACCCCCCTTGGGGATCAAGCAAATCTAGCCTTGACTCAATGACTGCAGAAGGGAGCCTGAGTCAAAAATATTCTGGCAAGCCAACCAAAGCAGAGTGAAGATATGCTCCCAAAAACATTGGAAAAGCCTCGGGGTCAAGCCATCCTCCTGTGAGAGCTTCTAGCTCCTCCTCATTTGTGATGAATGGAGCCTCTAGTTGTCTGCTCAAGCTCTATGGGACATGGCCTACAAGTCAAGCTGCAAGCTCTCATTCTAGTCGCTAAGCCACTGGGGACCTAGATCCTTCTCTCGATGTCTCTCTATGGATGATAGGTCTCACTATAGTACTCTCTTTTGTTGCAACTGAATAGTATATCTCCAACTAAGGGCATAAGAATGTAGCTCCTGGCTACTCCATTGGATTGCATTTGCTACCCAAGACACTCCTCTCTGGTTCCCCCCTTTGGCTGCCTCTAGATCTCAGCTCTACTGCATGTTGTGCCTTCACCTCCTGAAGGAGCTCATTTGGGATGTAAACCTCATTTTGGGTAGTCCAAGGTAGAGTTGCTCTAGATGAAGTACAATCAAAGAGTGATTTGATAGATGAAGTACAATTGGAGAATGATTTAACATAATGGTGCTCTAGATGAAGTACAATTGGAGAGTGATCTGACATCATGGTGCCTACTAAAATACCTATGGAGCCTCCCCTCTATAGTGCCTGGTATCCAACAAAAAATTTGTCAAGGTGCTCCAGCAATCCATCATGCCTTGTCTACCCAACAGAAAAATGGAGACTACTAGCGAGCCTAATAAGCCTCCCTTCAGGTGTCTCTGCCACTGAGAGCTACTCCTAGGTGCTCCAATCTACTACCAGCATCTCAACAAAAGAGGCTCCTCCCTGCTTGTCCTCAGTGAACTCTAGGTTGTTGAAGTCACCTCCAACAATCCGAGTCAACATCAAAATCTTGATCCCCTATGCCCACAATACTCATTTCCACTTTTCTTTGTTTGCTTAGTAACATTTCTATGAAAGCTTAAAGAGTCAGTAAAATGGTGACCAATTCATTGTACTTTGATGGAGACTTGTCAATAGGATTGCCTTAGCATCTCATCATCTACTCAATCTCCAAGGCTTTGTTGTTGCTTCATGATTGCTTGGATATGATTCAAATGTGTTGCCAATGACTCACCTTCACCCATTTGAAGAGCAAAAAGCTATTGTTTGGGCATAATCTCTCCTATCTTTGAGATGTCGACATGGTGGAAGAAATCCACCCCGAGTGCTCATCCCAAAAGACCCAAGGCATTCAAGCTCTTCATATTCCATGCTTGCATCTTCTCCAATCCTCTGCTATTTGTTGCTTTCTTCTAAGTGCCCAAAATGATCCCCAGGGACCCTACTCCATAAAAAGTAATCTGGCAAACAACTACCACAAAGGGAAGTTCCTCCCATCAAATCTAATGACTGACATCTCTGGAAAGCCTTCCTTGGAGGAAGTCTTGGACTAGCTATCCATATTTCTCCTTAGTAGAGCTCGGCTATATACCTTAGCTTGTACACCAAGAGGATAAGTCCTTCTCTGACTTCTTCTTGCTCTCTTGAGATTTCTTAGAACTTTTACTGAGTCGAATCTCGATGATCTTCTTCGGAGTATGAGCCCTCAAATGCACACAAAGTAGAAGATGTGTACTACAACTCAAATTTTATCAACCAAAATTGTGCTCAACCCAACCAAGCTTGTTGCAAAGATTACAAAACTTGAACTACAACAATAATGACCATGATCACAAGAGATGCAACCACACATGTCACAATACCTTCTCACAATCTGAATGACACAAGAGATAACTAGGAACAATAATAGATTGCATAAAATGATAGCTTCCATAGAAAATGACTGTAAATAGATTACTATATGAGAAAAATGACACACAACCATAATAGAAATGCCACAGAGGCACACAATTAGCCATACAAGCTAATAGAAAAATGATATTCACTAACTCGACTAGCTTTCTTATATTGAGAACACCGTCTCTATTGCCATCACCTCTAGGCAATTGTAGGAGTCCTCCGGCCAAGTTACCCAATAGCATCGATGCCATCCATGCACTGTCATAGTTCTTACAACTCCGTGAACACTGGGAGACTCTCATGAGATCCAAGCAAAGTTTGAAAGGTCGAAGTTTCACGTATAAGTAAACCCAGTGAGCCATGTTGAAGATCCCATGCATGAACACCAAGTGTACGACCTCCACTCTAGAACCCCTACGAGACTTACCACCTCCACCTATGCTAACAAGGCCCATCAAGGATCTACCTTATTGAAAGGCCCGTTGTTGCTTTGTCCCTACTCCTAATCAACAATATTCCTCAAAGCTTATTCCCCATCTAATTCCCCTTATGTAGATTCTCTTGTATTATTGCACATTTTTAAAAAGATTTTTTGTGGTCTTTGGAAGCACATTGAAAAGACATTGAAATGTACAACTAATGTACACCTTGAATGGAAAAATGTTGTCCTCTATGACACCTTAAGCCTCTCATGTCATCCTTTTATACTTGAAAAAGAATTAAACTAATTGGAAGAAGTATTGAGAAGTCACACGATCTATTCCCTCCCTCCGCGCTGTCACTCGTTCTTCATGTGAACATTAATATTTTAGTCAATATACTCATTGGTTACCCATTAACATGACATATTCCTCTCATATTTTGCACATCATTATGCTTTGTCATGATTGGATCAAAATTTCTATCTTTGTCTCCCCATACTTCATCTCCTACTTCAAAGCTCAATTGCCTACTCAATTTTCTCTTGATATGATCTACATATGTATGATATTTTTCTTGTTCTTCAAAACCTATTGGCTACTGCATCTGTTATTTTTTCCATAAGTCTCCATTGAGTAAAGTTGACTTGACATTAACATCCATTTGATGAACATGCAAGTTGAAAGCATGCGCAACTCTGATAAAAATAACCTGATTGTATTCATTCTGATTACTGGTGCATAGGTTTTCTCAAAATCTATTCCTTTCTATCGAGAGTGATCTTTTGCAACCAATCAAGCCTTTCATCTTTCCATGGTGGAATTCATTTGTAAATGCATTTGCAGCCAACTATGCTCCCATAGAGTAGTTTGATACTACCTCGGCCAGTTCATCGACTGCTAGCTTATTCATGGATCTTGGAGCTTCAATAGTCCTTACTTTGTTAATTGGGTCGGTTACCCTCCTCTATATTAAAACATGAGTATCTGGGACCCATGGAATGTCTAAACTAATCATGGTGGATGAATCTAAAGTGTACACATGATGAAGAGCTAGACTAAATAAGAATAGACTCAAGTTCAATTAGGTTACATGATTCAAATTTTACTCATAGAGAGACTTGAGAGCTTGCATGTCTTATTGCACGAAATGACCTCCCTTCTACATGCTTGCATTGCTTACTCACATGTGGATACATACTTACATACTTACGTACCTACACACACACACATACATATACATATACAAATACATACACATACACATACACATACACATACACATACACATACATACATATTATTTAGTTATTTATTTATTTATGGCTTCTTTACCATGTGGAAGCATGCTCTTCCTTCATATCTTTAGTAATACCCTGCCTATATTATGTGCTCATGGCACCACAACTCTCAATACCCCCCATTGGGGCCATGATGTATAGGCTATTGCAAGGTGGTAAGATGTGAGTTACAAAAGAAAAATCCATCACCCCCCTAGGTGCTTGAATAGCTACTCTCAAGTGGTCAGGTTTGATAAAAAAAACTAGGTCTACTTATGTGGTGACCTTTTACAACCATTGGCTAAGGTGGTAAAGTTTGTCTTTGTGGCTCTCAGAACATTTCATCGTTTTGCTATTATCCTCTTTGCTTGATGAAGTCTCTACATAGTTGGCTTTCTGTTTCTTAAACCTATAATCTTCTTCCTTCTATCCCAAGTTCTTGCAATGGTTACATTTTGGCTTGTTCTTCATTTTGCATTCACTTTGATAGTGACCCATCCTTTTGCAATGGTACTTGCTGGAAGAGTGCTTGTTCTTTGTAATTACTACTTGTTGTTGTAGTTGTCTTCAATTCCCTTTCTTTTTTAAGTAGAGATAGCACACATCCCTCAAGTATCGGATCATGAAGATAATTCAAAGTGGTTGTCAATGCATTGTATTCTTTAGGCATACACTTTAGGAGGATTGCAAGCGCATCATTTTTTCCTACCTTTGCATCTATTGCTTCTAGTTGGCTCATGATAATTTTTATCTTAACGCTCACAAATTGTGCCCATGACTCATTGAAATCCATTTCAAACCCATGTATCTCAATTTTGAGATGTATATCTTAATTCTTTGCTTTAGCTCCAAACACAATGTTCAATTATTCCCATGCATCTTTATCATTTCCTTAGAGTTAATGATTGATAATGCTTAATCATCTTTCTCTTCCCAAAGTTCACTTGCTACATTAGAGGTTTCTTCCTGAACAGTCTTCCATAGCTTTTTTTGCATCAAGAGCTACTTCATTTGTGTAGCCTAGGTGTAGAACCCTTCCCCAGTGAGCTTCTTGATAATTGAGGTGCTTAATGCTGTTTGTTATAAAGGTCATAGTGATTGATTTCCAAAATCAATATTAGTAGTGTTTTATGGTGTAGATGTGACAATAATGTAGAGCTAAACAAGTTGATACTTTTCAATTTTTGGAACCTCTTGAATAGAAAATTATGGCTTGCCAAACTTTGACCAAGGAGAAGCGTCCAAATGATGATGTGGAAGTTAAGCTGTGTATCCTTGCGAAGGGTGTGCTAGTGGAGCACAGGTGATGATGTGGCATTGTGTGTGCAGATGTGGACTACAAAGTGTGTTTAGCAAAAGGGGTGTGCTTACATGATAGGTGTGCCATGTGGAGCTATTGAGGTGGCATCTTGTCATGTTACATAGATGCACGCATGCCTACTAATGTGGCACTACCTACATGGTAGCTTGCCAATGTTAGCTACCAATGGTCACTTTATTTGCTCCTTGTATTGTCTTGTATGCCATGTGGCTTATTGCAACATGGTCATGTTCTTCCCTATGGATGTCATTTGCCACATGGGCATGTTATGCCCTATGGCTTATTGCCATATGGTCATGTTCTACCCGATGGCTATCATTTGCGGTATGCTTGGGTTTGTTTACCTGCATGTTTGTGTTGCTTTTGCATTTGGTGTGATAGTTCATCACCATGTCTTATTGGTCAAGTTGTTTGTCTCACATTGCTGCTTGCATGATGAGGTTGTGTTGTCTTTTGTAGCCAATCGCTCCTACTTTGGTAGGCATTGTAGGTCTAGGACTACTTGTATAATGTCTATAATTTTTGTTTGATCCATGAAAAGGGGGGTATTCATGAGGGTGGGTAGCCTCAACCCCCCATCCATAATATGGTTTGACAAGGGGATTTGAACCCTACACTTCCTAATCCAAAACATGTAGGCCATACACACTTGCTTGTGTCACTTATTCCTTTTTTATGGTAGGTAGCCTAGAGAAAAAATTTCCCTTTTCTAAGCCCTCATTATGCCACATGTACCATTTTAGTCCCTTGATCAATTCAAGGTCAAGGACCTACAATTGTACAAGTGGGTCAAGGAGAGCTCATCTTGGAAAAAGCACTCCTTTCTAATTTGCAAGTGCTTTTGCTATCGGAAAACTAAGAGATGCGATTGCCATAGTTAGAGTAGAATCTGTGTTCCATCGCCATAGCCAAACCTTGCAAGCTTTCTTACTTCTTCATCGTCGTGTAAAGCCAGACTAGACTATGTGTGCCATCACCATGGCCAAACCTTGTAAGGTTTTTTACTTCTTCATCTCCATAGCCACTTCTCTCCTCTCCATCTTTGCCATAGCTCCTTGCTCCCCTCTTCTCCTCACTCACACTCCCTCTCTCTGCCTCCACATCCCTCCCTTGTAGAAATCTCCTCCCCCAACATCTCTCTATTTTTGTTGCACCTCCCTTTTGCCCCAAAGACAACAAGCTTTCCAAGCTAAGAATGAATCATCCATTATCTGTGCCTGAAAAGTAGGTTGCCAACCTTGCTTTTTTGCGGTGAATATTTAGCTCCTCTCATGAAACCGTTGGTTTCGGCTCCAAGAATCCTCAGAATGAGGACCACCCATTTTTGGAACCGATTGTTAGGGCAAGCATGCAAAAAACACCCAAACTGGGTAGTAGGTAGTGATGAAGATACTAGACAAGGAGAAATTTCTAAAAGACAAGATTGTTTAGTAGATCAAATGGGAAATCTCTACAATGAAATTGGTTGAATGTTGATCACATATGGGGCATGTTCCTTCGATATAGTGAGTAGTTTTCCATGATGATATATTAACACAGTATTTGCAAGGGCCAAACCTTTGCAAAAAGTTGACAACATCGAGCAGGTGCCATAGGAAGGCCAAGGCTAGTCATGCAGTGCCTGCAAAACCATGGATTGAACTGAAGGTCATGGGAAAGAGGGGCTGCTTGGCTACCTCCTCTTGAAGAAATTGGCTAGTACATATGTAAGGGCAACAATAGGTAGCCTAGCTATCTTTGATGCAAATAGCATGAGGCATGCCATCACCATCAAAGATGTGATGTTCACCAAACCTTTAGAGTCCCATTCTTGGCTGAAGTGGAGGGACATGGCTCAGTATCGGGCACCTAAGAAGGAAGATAAGGAATGGAAGTATCAAGATATTCTCGAGGAACTTTGGCAGCTTTGTCCACCTAAAGAGCAACAACTCACTGGTGCAATGGGATTGTCATTCAAGGAGCTTCATGAACGATCACTTGGAAAAGATGAAATGATTGGAGAAAGAGGTGCCACACTAAGCAAGTATAAAGAATGAGAGAGAGTTTGGAACAACATTGGCCTTTTGCTTTACCTAAATCACTCTCATGGAAGCAATTGATCATGGGAATAATGGGAGAAAGAGGTGTCGAAGAGCTAGATGAATTGAGTGAGTCCAAAGGATGGAGAGAACCTAAGCCCCTAACTTCACCCACATATCTCTCATGGAACCGGTTGATCATGGAAGAATGGGAGAAAGAGGTGTAGGCAACATGAGCCAAGTGAATTGAGCGAGTTCAAAGAATGGATAGAGGGTTTGGAACAAGTGTAGCCTTCAGCTCAGGAGTAATTCAAATTAATGTTGTAAGGGGGGACTGACTCAATTAACAATTTCTCTCCTTTCAAGATGCGGGCACTATTCGTGCATTTCACTGTCCCACTCCTCCTCTTCTCCACTTGAGGCTTTGATTATTGACGATCACCGAGCCTCAATTGTAAGGGATGCATACCATGGGTGCTACTATGCATGAAGCTATTAACATCACCTTAGTAAGCCATCTCATCCCTTAAAAAATCCTCTTCTTGCACCAAAAGATTTGAGAATAAGAAATTTATGAGGTCAAAGTGAAACTACTAATTGGACCATTAAAAATTTCAGGGGGTGTAAGTTGGGGTGAGGATGGGTACTTCAACATGGAGATGACCAAGAACATATGTGTAAATCATAAACATCAACATCTATCTTATAGGAATAACTGTAGATTTGGTACATGAATTGCAAAACCTATGCAACACACCTTATGGTTCAAGAGGATGTGAACCTCCACAGTGTTGAATAAGAAGAATTTTTAAGGTGAGTTTAAAAATTGTCGTGAGCATCACATTAGCTTGTCATAGGATTTCCAAAATTTTGTGTAGATATGACTCTATGTATTTAACATAGATAGCAATTCAAAATTAAACCTTTCTAACGCCGTTCCTACAAGTATATAGGGTAGCTTATTCATTCATGAGAATTCTTCGTGATGCTATTGGACTCTAATATTCATGATGTTCTTAAACACGATGCCCATCCCTAGGGAAGGAAGTGCGCTGCCTCCCCACCCACACATTGTGTGGTTATAACACTATATTATAAATTATTATAAAAATATTTTTAATTCTTTGTTCATCTTTCCTTGCCTTAGATATATTTACTTCAATCTAAATTCTTACAACATTGCTCTCTTTTGATGCATGTGCTTGATGCGATCGAATATTCAGAGGTAGCAAAGATAGCCAAGTTGGATGCAAGATTGAATTGCGGATAATTCATATGGTTGGAGTCCAGATCACAATATTATATCCATTGCAACAAGGATACATTATGAGCTCTTGTGACTATAGCCATATTCATGTATTTGTTGTGCTTCAATTCCTAGAAGGGGCAAATCTTTGGGCATCACCAAGTCAATAATTAAGCGCCACCCTCGACACTTCGAGGGAGCATCAGATCCTAATGGACCTCATGTTGTGTCTCATGTCCATATTTTTAGCCATTCTTTCTTGTCCTTTTAAAAAATTGTGAAAATTCAAGTTCAATTTCAAGTTAATAGTTACGTGCTTCATGACCAGAATTGGACTGTGAAGTATAGGAAGCAATCAATGGATGAATGAATAAATGAATGAATGCTTGCCAAGGACTCTAAAATATAAGGATTGATTAATGAATGAATGGATGCCAACAAGGAAAGTCATGATAAGAAGATTTAATTTGTGACTGTCTCTTAGTGCATTGTGCTATTCAAAAATCCATTTTAAAGAGCCACACTATATATTATTCTTATTATGTTATTGTCTTTTTTGTTTCCCTTTCTGTTTGTGCTTTCTTGCTTGGCATCTAGTCTTCTACTCTAGTCTAAAGGCTACCTACCCAATGTAGTTTCATGATAACTTGTCACTCAGTGTGCAACCGTACATGTCCACCCTTTCTCTCCCATGTGTGTGTGGCCTTGAGGCTTGTTACACATCTAAGCATGGCATTGGAGGATAGAACGGGAGTTGGCGGCGGGCACATGAAGCTTACACACCAAAACGGACGAAGGGGTGTTGTGAGGGGAGCATTCTCGATGCTCTCCCCACCCTGTGCTCCATTTTTTTTGGGCGAGGGAGCTTCCTTGCCCAAGCTCCCTGTTCGCTGCCCTGTTCTCCCACCTAGCTGGTGATTAATCTTTAAGCTGCCATTGCCTTTACTACTTTCTCTCTGTCAAAAATGTGTCTGCCTAGTAGTGGCGTGCAGCTTGGGTAGGTAGTGGCATGTGTGTAATGACCCTAAGTTGGTGTGGGGAGTCTTAGGGGGGTTTCACACCCATCCGCGGACATGTAAAATTGCCAAAAAGTGTGTTTGCCATGGTTTCATCCAAAAAAGCGCATCCATTTGCTCGTGTATTTATACAAGGGTAGATGACTTTTGTATATATAATAAATACTGCAAAGTTTGTTCACGAAAAAAGGTTATCCTAGCTATACAAGTCGTCGTACTAGTTCAATTGGGCCCCAGTTTCAAGTAATTGCTGCGATGCGGTTTGGATGAAGGCAGGCCGATGCTCGTTGGGGTGCTGCTGTGAGGTCGCTTGAGAATTTTTGTTCGCCTGGGCATTTTTTGGACATTGCGGGTGGACAAGCTGCATGGTGGGCACACATTTTTATTGGAGGGGAACCCGTGTGCCGATTTGCGGGCGGATGGGTGTGAAACCCTCCTTAAAAGGAGGGGGGGGGATTAGAATCGGGGAAAAAAAAACTTGCAGCCTTAGGCAGGGAGGCCCAATAGAAGGGATAGGCTCGAAGACTGACACAAAAAAGATTTGTGAAGGCTACCCACTCCATGGCCGACTCCTCTAACCGCGACATGCTTGGCCCATTCCATCTCCTCCAGTTGCAACACCGATCACACGGTGGTGAGATAAATTAGCAACCTGATGACTACAAGGGCAGGTGTGAACAACCACATGGGGTGGCCATCCTCCAATTCTAAGTCCTTGTCCATGGGGGGGGGCCTTAGTGTATATATATCTGAGAGTCTAAGCATAATCTCACTTCCTCTTCTCTTCTGTGTAGCTTGCAGAAATTTCTTTGTTGTTGTTGCAACATCAAAATCTTGTTGTAATTTCAGTTGCACGCCTTCAATAGCTGGTTTGATCCGTCTTTTACCAAGCTTTTCGATTGTCTACAGTCATGGATTTCCCCTTACGCTCCCTCTTGCCTTTATCATATATCACAGTTTTCCTGGCATCCTCCGCCTTCGGATTCAATCTCGTCACCTTCACAGAGATTGATACCAACCCCGTTTATAGCCCCTGCAAAGACACCACCGTTCAAACCGGAGATGGCTTCACTTTTGGCTTAGCATTCAACACAAATGCTTCGTTTTATCTGAAAGGAGTGCAATATTCGCCTTGTGACCACAGGTTGAATCTATCCTCTGGGAGCTTAGCACTCTTCCGTCCCCAGGTGGATCAGATCAGTCTCCTCACAATCAACGCCAGCTACTTGGACCTGGTCAGTAAATGTTTCTATGCGCCTTCTCTCGAAAATTCAGATCTTGTAGACGGATTTATGAATCAATTGCATCTTGGTATTCTTTTCATATATGACATTAAGCCTCAGTCACATTGCGCTTGTTCGACACAGCTCCAGGAGGAGGACTGTCTCATTCAAGCATTAACCCGATAGAGATGCTCCTAACCAATGGCTTAGTCCGCTTTGAAATATTCAGGTTTTCGTCCGTAGTTATGATGAAGATGCATAACACAGGAACACTCGTATCTTCTTTGCATTGCTGTACGCTTTATCGTTGCAGCCATGAAAATTTGTAGCTTTTGTTTCTAGCGTTGATGTGGGTTTTTCGTGAATATTTATTCAGCATTGGCCATTTTTGTTCTCGGGGTGCACCACTGTCAGGACTTAGGTCTTATTGCTTGGAAGTCTAGTACACGAAGTTTGCTGGAGTGAAGCGGGCATTTCAGTGAGTTGGGTTTAAGGTAGGGGAATGATGATGACTGCATTGAGCATTTTCTGCTCAAAGATTCCTTTCATGAACATGCTGAATGGAACAACCTGGAAACAAAAGTAGATAGTAAGCCTTCTTCTTTAATGCTAGCCTTTGTCACGGCTGAGTCTGCCCCTCACCTTCGGAGTGTCGACAGAAACTCAGTACAAATTTGTAGAAATGGATGCTTTGGGTGTGTGGACTTGTATGTGTGAAAGCATATGTCTACACTATGGTCTGCACCCACCGTTGGGCGATGATGACGTGAGTGGGGATGCGATAGTAGCTAGTCCCTGCTATGTTGATGGAGTTCATGGTTAAACTGTACTATGTGTTGTGTTTTTAGAGGATGAGTTTGGGCATATTCCTGGATTCATCTAGATATAAGGCTATCCCAAGACAGTTCTGTCATTTATGTATTCATTTAGCACACTTTTGAAAAAGTAAAGTTGGGGACTGATAAGCATATTCTTAAAACTGTGTTGCTTTTCAGAACAATACCGCATTAGTTATGGTGGCATTTGCTGGAAGCAAGTATGCGGCAGAGTCATTTCCTCATATAGTGACCTCTCAACAGTATGTCATCACAAGTTTCACATTGGTACTTTCTTGCTCTCTCTCATACATTTTTGGACGAGCGTTTTCAATTGGTTGGTGTGTGATTCTTACCATAGGATGGATATTCTGTAAACGAATCATAATAAATCTGCAGGAACTACGTACTATTGTTGACTTATAACTTATGTCATGGATGGCTGATGGAAAACATCAGAAATGATCACTTTTATTTACAGAGTTGCTGGCAGTTCTAGTCTGATCAAGGGTCTTTTTAGTTTATGTTTGATCCTCTAAAAGTTTTGTCCAGAAATGATAGACACTGCATGTAAAGCAGCATTAAGTTAATCTAGGAGACTGAGAGGAAGTTATGCTTGGATGCCATTGCTGCCCTTGCCATAAAGTTGTTTTCATTGCGCTCTTTATCTGCTGTCTGGGTTTACGCAATTATTTTATTTTATTTAGTTTGTGAGAAAGGCATGGTAGCAGATGAAGAAGATGTCAAGGGAGGAAACATATATTGAGGGGACGGTGTACTGATTGTCCCCATTTCTTTGTAACAAATGCTAGCCTTCGT
Organism: Dipteris shenzhenensis; assembly: GCF_047967505.1. Lineage (NCBI taxonomy): Eukaryota > Viridiplantae > Streptophyta > Polypodiopsida > Gleicheniales > Dipteridaceae > Dipteris > Dipteris shenzhenensis. The sequence continues at coordinate 35,675,119 of NC_141599.1, forward strand.
CATGGCTGAGTCTGCCCTTCACCTCCAGAGTGCTGTCAGAAACTCAGTATGAAGACTTTGTATAAATGGATGGTCAAGTATGTGTGAGTGTGTGGATTGGTATGTGTGAGAGCATATGTTTATACTATGGTCTACACCCACTGTTCGGTGCTGATGACATCAATGAGCTAGTCCCTACTATTCGTGATGGAGTTTATGGTTTTCAACCTTATCAGTGACTATCATGAGATTGAGACTGCACTATGTTGAGTTTTAAGACGATGAGTTTGGGCATTTTCCTGGATTCATCTAGATATAGACGCTTAAGGATTTCCGCACTGCATTAATATGAAGGAGTTTAATGTGGTAAGATATGGCCTATACTAACTCTGACTGTCACAGTAATTGGCAATTGCCACACCTTCTCTTCTAGTCCTGTTTTGTGGTACATCTGCAATAGGTTAAGTCCACAGTTGTTTTCCATTTTTTAAAACATCTAGTTTTCAATTCAGAAAGGTTAATCGTTCTTCATAAATTTAGTCAGTTTAGGAGATTTGTAGATGACTTATTAGTCCTAGACACTCCAAACTTTAAAGATTTTATGTACCAAAATCCAAACTTTGGTGGAGGAATTTATCCTCCGGAGTTTTGTAAACTTAATTGTACAGCTAGTGGAGGCTATTGTAGTTTCTTTGATCGTAGCATTACTCAATCTTCTTTAGGTTTATAAGTTTATATCTATGATAACGACAACAACCTGAGTATGCTATGTTGAATATCATACATTGACTCAAATCTCTGATATGGCTAAATATGGAGAGATCACTGCCCAATTGTATAGGTTCTCTCATCTTTGCACAAGTAAGTCTTTCAATTTAGTAATTTAATCCTATTATTATAAAATACAAGAAGAGTAATAAAGCAGCTTCACTCTATCCTATGTGGTATCCGTTATATCTTTGGAATTTTAGCTTTGGGTATGTTTAGGATACCTTGAACTTAGAATCAAAATCCAAATGGGGAGCTTCTCTTTTTAGTTCTTAGGTATGTTCTATTTTTGGAGTTTATGTCCTCTTAGATACATGTATGTATGCAAAATTGGTTTATATGTTTTGTCTCCCCCTCCCTTATTTATTCTCGATTTAAATTTAAAATAAACAAGGCCGCACATGATGTGCTTAACAATGTTGCCTTCTCTAGCTTTTATGGAGTAGATTGATAGTTGATGTGGGGGGGGGGAGAGCGAGCGTGCGCAAGAGAGCAAGAGAGAGAGAGAGAGAGAGAGTGAGAGAGAGTGAGAGAGATTCATCCCTTGATGAAGCCATGATATTTGGGTGAAGTCGTGTAGATATTGTGGAGCCGAAGTCCTGGCTCTATGAAGATGAAACTGGCCTTCAGAAACTCCAAAGGGCATTAAACAGATGATAACCAGCAAATACTTAATTTTCAGCCTTTTAGAAATTTCCACAACAAACCAAAATAATTTCGAACACAACACTCTCTCGTTCTGCACCAGACATCAGATTGGCCCTAAACTTAGCTCCCCTTTCGATATTTCTTTATCAATTATGCAAAAGGCATCCAAATACAAGAAAAGCACTGTCGTGCATCAGCCAACTGAATAATCCGTTCACAGGCACTTCCGTCTTGCTATGCATCAATTTCAGTCTCAGAAAGGCATCCCAGTCCAGTGCAATATCCCATGGCAACCGATTTTGGTTGGTTGTTCTAACCTGGCAACTCTGATACCCTTGAAGGGAGTTTGGTAGGAGAGAAGTCAGCCAAGTCTATTGTGGCAGCTCTGATACCCTTCAAGGGAGTCTTGGTAGGACAAAGATTAGCAAAACAACCAACCCTGGCTGTTACTGGCACACAGAAAGACTAGCTGCAACAAGGCTATAGGATCTGAAGATTCTGAGGCAGTAGGAGAGATTTTGAGAAGCAATCGATCCAAAGGCTCTGGAAACCTTGGAACAACAGCAAGCAAGAAGGCGAGTGTGTCTGGGGCAGTTCTCTAGCACTCTAATAGGTGAAATCAGCAGACGCAGCCCTGGAATCATGAGAAACAGCAAATTATCTTACCTCTAACACTCCTTTGATCCTTGGCAGTCCAATCTTGATGGGCGACTAAACCTCGTAGCTGTTTAGAAACCCTAGAAGCCTGCTGGAATAAAATTTTCCAGTTCTGGGAGCTTTGGATGACCTCTGGGCGGTGCAAAACAGCTGAACGATCTGTTTGGATACCCTGAAGTAGCCCAGATAGGTGCGAAACAAAAAGGTGATTGGCTTGGTGGGCTTCTGGCAAATTGTGAATCAGCAAATAGGCTCTGATAGGGCTCTGGTTGGGTGCAAATCAGTAAAGCAGCTCCTGGAAGATGCGAAACAGAGAAACGACCAGCCTGGAAAGCTGAAACAGCCCTGGGAAAGTGCAAAACAGAGAAACGCCTGTCCTGGTGGGCTCCTGGAAAGATGCGAATCAGCAATTGGCTTCCGGAATGGCCTTGGCAATGTGCAAATTTGCAGAACAGCTCCTGAAAGAGGCAATTTTGCAAGCTGGGACCTGGCAGGGCTCTTGGCTGGCGGCAAATCTACAAGATGAGCTGCTGGAAGGTGTGTGGACAGACACATAACTGAGAACTCAGTTATCTACTAGGATTCAGACAGATGATTTGGGGACAACTGTAGAGAGATATGGACAATAGAGAGAGAGACTCCAAGGCTGGGAAGGAGGAAAGATGAGATGGAGCTGGACCAGCCCTTGCTGAGCCCCCAATCCACTTGAGCCAAGAATAGCTACCATGCAAGTCACTTGATTTTTACCCCTCTCTAACCTTTAGATCCTTTGCCTTGGCCCATGGGATTAATTGCACTGAGGTGTCCTTCACAATTTTAATCAGTTTGAGGCCAGGTCAGCCACCTTAAATTCCTAAACATTAGAAATTCACATCCCTGTGACAGACCCCCCTCTTGAAACACAGCAAAGGTGCTCATTTGCTGGTTGAAGACAACAAGCAAAAAAATAAAAAAAATCAAATTACTGAGTGGCAGACTCTGCCAATATTACAGGTACCTGTTCAGATATGTGCTTGAAACATCACCAATGCAAAAACAGCATTGAGAAATCAGAAAATATATACAAGATATGGCTTGGTAGATAACCAGCCATTCTAGATATATAAATAGAATCTTACAGTGACTAGTACGCTGATCTAGAAGTTTTGTGGCGTGTTGTTGTATGTAGTGAAGGGGGAAGGGGCAGATTTGGAGATGGGGAGAGAATAGCAGAAGGAAGGGAGAAGAATGAGGGAATAGAGAGAGGGAGAGAGAGAGTGTGAGCGTAGGCAGCAGGTAGCAGGAGGGAGAGTAGATAGGATTAGATGTCACATCAAAAAGTCCCTTACAATCCTTTTGGGTTGACTTATATAGTCCCCCACAGTTCCCACATTTCCCCTACTATTCTCCCATCTATTTCCCCCTTAAAATCCTTCTTTTTCCCACCTTCATTACAGCCATCCCTTCCCAAAGAATTTTGCCCTCAAAATTTCCAAGAGGTTGCCCTGGATGAGAAGGATACAACAGAAACTGATCAGCTCTGTAGGAGATAGGGGTAGTCCTGCACAATGCTCTCAGGTTGCCAAGAATTCTCATCTTCCGTTAAACCTTTCCATTTGATGAGGTATTCTGTGTAGGCTTTGTTCCTGAGTACATGATCTCTGAAGCCCTTGATTTGCTCCGGCACTTAGATTATGTGGCCCTCTTCATCCATAGGAGGCAGCTCAGGAAGAACCTGGACATGCTGTCCGACATGTGGTTTCAGCAAGGATACATGGAAAACATTATGGATCTTGGAGGTACTGGGTAGTTCCAATTGATATGCTACTTGCCCAACTTTGCGGATGATATTGTAGGGGCCATAATACCTGTGGGCAAGCTTTGTGTTGGTATTACCTTTCAGCGAGGAATATCGATTCTTATGGAGACGTAAATGCACATAATCCCCTTCTTTAAAAGATAAGTACCTCCTTTGTTCATCCGCATACTTCTTCTGCTTGGCTTGGGCATCCTGCATATTCCTCTTAGCCAACTGCAGAAGGGCATTCATACTCTCCAAATCATTTCTTGCTTGCTGATTTTTCACAGCCAAGTCTGCAACCTTGGAAGGCATTCCCACTTTGCATCCATACATAGCCTCGAATGGACTCATGCCAATAGAGAGGTGTTTGGTGCTGTTGTAGCAAAATTCAGCCAATGCTAACCATTTGTCCCAAGACCTCTGCATGTCATGACAGTAATGCCTTAGATACTCCTCCAACCACTTGTTTATTAAAATGGCAGCGGAAGATGCAAACAAACTGAAATTATAGAGCCACACAGAGAACACTAGAGATAACAAAATGTACCACCACTGATCTGCTGTAAATCAGCCCTTAAACCAGGGCAGCAACTGAAATACAAGATATCTTGAATAAGATGGAAAACAGGAGCTGCTGGAGAGGCTGAACTGAAGCAGAGAAAAAGGGGGGAACACAAGAAAGCTGAAGCCTGAGAGCACGGAGGCAGGAGAAGCCTGAAACGAAGAGGCAGAGGCTTGGAGCGGGGAGGCAAGAGCCCTGAAGAGGCAAGATCTGCTGCGGGAGTGTGGGCAGCCAACTGAGCAGCTGAGAGGGGGCTCTGAGGGGATGGTCAGGAGCAGGCTGTATGCTGGAGCCTTGAGGAGCTGCAAGAAGTGTTGGAGGAAATGAAGGGAAGGAGGCCCTTTTATAGGGCAGGCCAAGGGGGGGAGTCGGCCGGTTTGGCTGGACCGACCAGCCTGGTCGGTCAGGCCAACTGGGCCGACCAGCTGGTCGGCCAGCCTACCCCCTCTGGCCCCCCTTGCTGCATGGGGGCTGGTCGGCTGGCCACGCCTGGAGATGCTGAATCTCAACACCCCCTCTCAGCTCCAGGGTGTGGCACAAGACCCAGAGAGCTGGTATGACGTTGGAGAAGGGGAGGAGAAACAGATTTGGTAAATATATCGGCGACGTTGTCGAAAGTGGTGCTGAAGAGGAGCACAATGGTACCGTCAAGAACCTTCTCTCGCGTGTAGTGGTACTGAATTTCAATGTGTTTTGTCCGAGCATGAAAAACCGGATTGCGAGCAAGGGCAATACAGCTTTGATTGTCACAAAAAAGTGTGGTAGAAGTGGATTGCTGAAAACCACAATCGAGAAGAAGGCGCCGAAGCCACACAGCCTCACAGGTGGCACTACACATAGCCCGATACTCAGCCTCGGTGGAAGATAGGGCGACCGTGGGTTGGCGTTTACTGGACCAGGAGATAGCCACAGAGCCAAAGGAGAAAACATAGCCCGTGGTAGAGCGGCGAGAATCGGGGTCGCCAGCCCAATCGGAGTCACTCCAACCTCGGAGAGTGAGCGGGGAAGGAGAGGAACCACCGGCAGCATAAAAGAGCCCGAAAGTAGAGGTCCCCTGAAGATAGCGGAGGAGACGTCGAGCAGCTTGCCAATGAGAAAGCGAAGGGGTTTGCATGAAGGTACTGAGGGTGCAGACAGAGAAGCCGAGATCCAGTCGAGTGTTAAGTAGCCAAAGAAGAGATCCAACAAGCTGGCGGTAGAGGGAGGCATCAGGATAAGCAGTGGACCCAGAAGCAGAGAGTTTAGCGTTGGGATCCATGGTAGAGGTGATGGGCCGACAGTCAGCCATGTGGAAAGTTTCGAGGAGCTCTTGAACATAGCGTTGCTGAGAGACAAAATACCCCCTCTTAGTCTGCCAAATCTCAAGACCCAAGAAAAAATGGAGAAGGCCCATATCCGTCATCTCAAATTCAGTTTGAAGAGCAACTTTAATGACAAGGATATGATTGGTATGACTCCCGGTGAGGATTAAATCATCCACATAAAGAATGATGAAGGTATGAAGCTGTCCTTCATGAAAAAGATAAAGATTGGGATCAGCCAGAGAGCGAAGAAGTCCTTGGCGGCAGAAGAAGGTATCAATACGCTGATTCCAGGCCCGAGGAGCTTGCTTGAGACCGTAGAGAGCCTTGCGAAGGCGACAGACCATGAAAGGAGAACGAGAATCAATGAAGCCGGGCGGCTGATCCACATATACCTCTTCATGAAGATCACCATTCAAAAATGCAGATTTGACGTCCATTTGAAAGATGGGCCACTGATGGTGGGCGGCAAGAGCGAGGATCGTGCGGATGGTGCTCATCCGGGCGGTAGGTGCAAAGGTCTCCCCATAGTCGATGCCGGGTCGTTGGGCATAGCCTTTAGCCACCAGCCGAGCTTTATACTTGTCGACAGAACCATCAGAGGCGTATTTTGTTTTGAAAATCCACCGGACACCAATGACGGAACGATGTGAGGGACGAGGGACAAGGTCCCAGGTGTGGTTCCGAAGAAGAGCATGAATTTCCGCTTCCATAGCCTGTTTCCAATGAGGCTGGGCCAGAGCCTGAGGAACGGTAGTGGGCTCACGAGTGGCGAGGATGCGAGACATAAGGGCATAATTGACATGAAGGGGATCAGAAGAGGATGGTGGGAGATGGCGATGAGAGCGACGAGGCCCATCATCAGGGGGTGGTTCGGAGTAGGGATCCTCAAGACCGGAGGAGCGGAGAGTATCAATGAGCCATCGCGGAACACGTACTGAGCGGGGTTCCAAAGGAGGAGCAGACGAGGGTGGAGCCGGAGAAGGAGGCGGAGGAGAGAGAATAGGAGGTGATGTACCGGGGGACGAGGCAGGTGGAGGGAGAGAGAGCTCCGGGGCATCGGACGGATCTCCAAGAACAGGAGGAGAGTCGGAGGATGTCGGAAGGACCTGCTCGTCGAAAAGAACATCCCTGCTCACGGAGATAATGCGGCGGCGAGGATCATAGAGGCGATAGCCAGTGGAGACGGAGTTGTAGCCTACGAACAAGAGCTTGTGGGACTTAGGATCAAGCTTTCCACGATCAGATTTAGGAATATGAACATAAGCATCACAGCCAAATACTCGAAAATGGGAAACATCGGGCTTAGATCCATAGTAAGCCTGATAAGGGGTCATGCCTGGGACTGCTGATGTCGGAGAGCGGTTAAGAGTATGGATGGCGGTCATCATGGCCTCGGCCCAAAGAGACTGAGGGAGTTGACTGTGAGTGAGCATGGTCCGAGCCATTTCAACACCGGTACGATGTTTACGTTCAACCACACCATTATAGGGAGGGGAGAAGAAAGCTCTGTAGTCAGTGAGAAGGAGAGTTGCTGACGAGGACAAACTTCTTCAACTTCATCAATATAGAAGTTCCCAGATCAGAGGGTAACCTGGTGCTCTGATACCATATTAAAATGGCAGCGGAAGATGCAAACAAACTGAAATTATAGAGCCACACAGAGAACACTAGAGATAACAAAATGTACCACCACTGATCTGCTGTAAATCAGCCCTTAAACCAGGGCAGCAACTGAAATACAAGATATCTTGAATAAGATGGAAAACAGGAGCTGCTGGAGAGGCTGAACTGAAGCAGAGAAAAAGGGGGGAACACAAGAAAGCTGAAGCCTGAGAGCACGGAGGCAGGAGAAGCCTGAAACGAAGAGGCAGAGGCCTGGAGCGGGGAGGCAAGAGCCCTGAAGAGGCAAGATCTGCTGCGGGAGTGTGGGCAGCCAACTGAGCAGCTGAGAGGGGGCTCTGAGGGGATGGTCAGGAGCAGGCTGTATGCTGGAGCCTTGAGGAGCTGCAAGAAGTGTTGGAGGAAATGAAGGGAAGGAGGCCCTTTTATAGGGCAGGCCAAGGGGGGGAGTCGGCCAGTTTGGCTGGACCGACCAGCCTGGTCGGTCAGGCCAACTGGGCCGACCAGCTGGTCGGCCAGCCTACCCCCTCTGGCCCCCCTTGCTGCATGGGGGCTGGTCGGCTGGCCACGCCTGGAGATGCTGAATCTCAACATTGTTCACCCTCTCTGATTGTCCATCCGTCTGTGGATGATAAGCAGTACTAGGCGCAAGGGAAGTACCAACTGCAGTGAATAACTCCTACCAAAAGTGACCCATAAATTTAGCATCCCTGTCACTGACAATCTCCTGAGGAAAACCATGGTGCTTGAACACATACTCAATGAATTGCCAGGCAACCTGTGAAGCGGAGTACCGAGTCCTAGTCTGTATGAAATGGGCCTGCTTAGTCATCCTGTCAACCACCACAAATATGCTATCCCAACCCTTATCTGTAGAAGGCAAGCCTGTAATGAAGTCCATGGCAATGTGAGTCCATTTGCCTTCAGGAATGGGTAGCGGTTGCAGAAGGCCTGCGGGTAACCCCCTGTCCACTTTATTTTGTTGGTAGGGCAAACATTCACTGACAAACTTAACCACATCTCGCCACAAACCATCCCAAATAAAGCTCTCCTTGACTTTTTCATATGTTTTTGTGATACCCGTATGCCCTGACATAGGGGATGAGTGCATTTCCTGTAATACCATCAACCTGTACTTGGAGTCTGGCACAAGATAAATTCTGTCCCTGCACCATAACAGTCCGTTGCGGAGCTGAAATCGAACATGTCCTTGGCTGGACGGACTCTGTAACTCCACAAAAATAGGAGCTGCATCAGAATTTTGCATGTATTCCTCCTGAATCCCAAGTATCCACTCCTGATGAAGCGTGGAAATGGCAGACAGTTTGCATGACCACATCCTGGACAAGGCATCAGCAACCACATTCTCTTTCCCCTTTCTATATTCAATGTCAAAATCATAGGACTGAACTGCAGCCAGCCATCTCTTCTGCTTCATGGATAAATTAGGCTGCGTTAAGAAGTACTTGAGTGTCCTGTGATCCGTTTTGACCTTAATCTTGCTACCGTACAGGTAGTGGTGCCATTTTGCAAAAGCATGCAAGATTGCCAGCATCTCTTGATCATAAACATGATAATTCATTTCTCTGGCATTAAACTTCCTGCTCTCAAAAGCAATCACACCATGCTCTTGTTTTAGGACAGCCCCTAAACCTTTGCCACTGGCATCCTTCTCAATAATGAAAGACCGTGAGAAATCAGGGCACACCAATACAGGTGCATTGCTAAGGGCATCCTTGAGGTTATCAAAGCTGAGTTGTGCTGCTTCTGACCATTGGAAGGCATCCTTTTTCAGCAAATCAGTGAGAGGGGCAGCCCTTTTGGCGAAGTGCCTAATGAATCTCCTATAAAAAGAAGCAAGACCCAAGAAACCTCTGAGCTGCGTGGTATTTTGTGGCTGCGGCCACTCCTTAATGCATTTCACCTTAGCTGGGTCTACCCTGATTCCGTGCCTGCTTACAACATGACCAAGATATTCAACCTCCTCTGCCATAAATGTGCACTTGCTGGCCTTGGCATAAAGCTGATGCATTCTCAAGATTTCTAGCACTTGTCGGACATGGTCAATGTGTTCCTGTGCATCCTTACTATAAATGAGAATGTCATCGAAAAATACCAGCACACATTTGAAAAGAAGGTGGTGTAAGATCTTGTTCATGAGTGCCTGGAAGGTGGCTGGTGCATTAGTCAAACCAAAAGGCATCACCTTGAACTCATATAATCCTCTTTCTGTACGAAAGGCAGTCTTATGCTCATCACCCTCAATCATCCTTACTATAAATGAGAATGTCATCGAAAAATACCAGCACACATTTGAAAAGAAGGTGGTGTAAGATCTTGTTCATGAGTGCCTGGAAGGTGGCTGGTGCATTAGTCAAACCAAAAGGCATCACCTTGAACTCATATAATCCTCTTTCTGTACGAAAGGCAGTCTTATGCTCATCACCCTCTTTCATCCTGATGTGATGGTAACCTGACCTCAAATCAATCTTCGTGAAATACTGAGCACCCTTAGGTTCATCCAGCAGGTCATCAATCCTGGGAATAGGAAACCTGTTCTTAATGGTGGTCTTATTCAATTCTCTGTAATCAATGCACATACGAAAAGAGCCATCCTTCTTTTCACCAGGAGTACTGGAGATGCAAATGGCGAGGTGCTATGAGCAATGAAGTTTTTCTCAAGCAAATCTCGCACCTGTGTTGCCACTTCTTCCCGTTCAACCTTAGAGAGTCGGTACGGGGCCTTGTTTATTGGTTTACTACCATGTTCCAGGACTATGGCATGATCAACATCTCTTTTTGGGGGCAACTGAGATGGCATATCAGCAAACACATCCCCAAATTCTAAGAGCAATTTCTGCATTTCACAATTATCCACATGGGGAATACCACCCTCCTGAGGTATAGAGACATTCAATGCATAAATGGCACTTTCGTTCTTGAGCTCCCTAGCTAGCTGCCTTGCTGAAATGACCTGCAATTTCTGATTCACAATGCCCTGCAATGTAACAGTTCTACCCTTGTGGCAAAACTCAAGAGATAAAGCATTCAAATCTATACTGATTTTCCCCAGGAATTTCAGCCAATCACAACCCAGGACAGCATCTATGGGTCCCATATCCAATGCCAAAAGATCACCTGCAAACTCATAATGATCAGAAAACTTGATCCTGGCATTCTGGCAACAATGTCTGCTGATCATGTGCTGTCCATTCGCGATCTCCACTTTCAGACCATGGTCTATCTCTGTAGCAACTAATCCCAATCTTTGCAATGTTCTACAATTAATGAAACTGTGAGTGCTACCATTGTCTACCAATACATGGACAGATCTGCCATTAATCATTCCCTTCAACCTGATTGTGTCAGCACTTTTGGCACCCATCAAGGCATGTAGTGAGATGGTATACAGTGTAGACTGGGCATCCCAATAAATCTGTTCATCATCCACAGGAACATTACCATTAGCATCACCTCTGACAGGAAAAGGCATTGTAGGTTGATGCTCCAACACAGAGAGTGTTGGCTTATGGCCTTTCCTGCTACATGTAGGCTGAATATCAATCTCATGCATCACATGAGTGGTTTGCTCAATAGCCCCACCCGGATCAAAAGGAAAAACAGTCCCCTTTGTGGCATCTGTGTCAGGAGACTCATCTACATCATGAACTCCTGTCAATTCCTCATGAGAGACATCATGGGGGTCTGCTACATCAGCCACTTCATCATCATCAGATAATTCAATTATCATGCTGAGTTTGGCTGAGCTGACATTCTTCATTTTGCACACATCTCGGTGCTCAGGTGTCCATTTCTCTCCACACCTAAAGCATAAATTTGCCTTCTTCCTACTGTCCATTATGGCTCTGGAATGTTGTTTAACTTCTGATTTGCCAAAACCAGCGCTGGGTTTGACACCTGTCTTTGCATCCATGGGCCTGTATGGCTTTGCATATGGCATCTTACTTCCAGAAACCGTTGGATATCGTGGGAAGGAAGCAGCTGCTGGTTTCTTATCAATCCTATCAGCAAAATTTGTCTTCCTGTCAGCATCATAAGCAGTACCATAGAAGCTATGTGACACATGCTTGTACTTGCCAGCATATTTTGGCTCAAACACCTCAGCAAGCTGGGCTGCTCGCTCAATGGTTAGAGGATTGTGAGCTCTCACATCAGCAGCTAGAGAGGGATCTAAGCCTTGTATAAAATGCAGCAACTTCCCTTTCTCAGAAATATCCTGTACAAACAAAGAAAGTCTCCAAAAACGCTGCAAGTACTCCTGGACCGTACCTGTTTGTGACAGTGCATAGAATTCAGCAAGGTACTGTTCAAGGATTAGGGCCGAGATGAAGGTCGTGACCATAAGCTCCTTGAACTTTTTCCAGGTGGTAGGCTTCTGAGGTGACTCTCGCATGTAACGCCACCATGTATGTGCATAATCCTGTAAATGCATGCCAGCAAAAATGATCCTCTCCTCATCATTCTTAGGGTAGAAGCGGAAATAATCTTCAAGCTTCGTGAGCCACTCCTCCAACTCATTGGGAGTGCGAGTGTCACCCTTAAACTTATGCACAGAGATTTTATCTTTCACATCTTTGGCTGCGTTATTTCTATAGTGACTACCAGTATACTCACGCTTGAAGCTCACATACTGTGAAAAGGGCATCTCATTACGAATATCCTCAGGCAAAGCCCTATATGAACGTAAGGCATCTGAAAGCATATCATCCATGTTTGCATGCTGCCCACTTCCAGCATCATGCTGGTTAGGAGAACCACTCCCCTGATGCATAAAGTGCGTCTGACTGAAAGCATTACCTCCCTGATACGCAGGCTGAGTCTGACTGAATGTATTAACAGGAGGTGTCATCGAAGCATGCAATCCCTGCTGAGTCTGCCTGCCATAAACATCTCGGTGGGTGGGTGGCATAGAAAAAGGTTGAGAAGAGGACTGGCCCCTCTCCCAACTGCCCTGAAACCCAACACCCAATCCAGGCATGCTCGCCATTGGCAAAAATGTGCCAATGGGCCGGCCCAAAATGGACGGCTCAGCCAATGAAATATGTGAGCCAAATGGAGGCCTGGAATCAATAAGAGAAGTGCTCGGCGGCACGGGCAAGGCATCACCAAAATCAACATAATCCCCATGCTGGGGTGCATGCATAGAACCAACATCATAAGTGCGACGGCCATCAGCCATAAATCCCCTGTGTGGGTCAGGAAAATCACCTTGGCTATCCGACTGATCCTCGTGCTGGGGTGCGGGCTGCTTACCCTTATCGTGCATACTGATGGCGGTAGTGATCTATTGCCCAATGTTCTTACCCATCTGGGTGATAGCTGTATCGTGCATAGCCATAGCAGTGGTGAGCTGTTGCCCCAACTGCTGACCCATCTGCTGAAAAGCCCCCTGAAGCATCGAGGCCAATGCATCTAGAAACTGTGTCGGTAGGCATAGCAGAAACTGGCTGTGAAGGAGATGCACCCTCTGGGACCGGCATCTGCTCCTGCTGAGCAACATCGTCACCGTGCTGAGATGACTCATCCGACCGGGGTGCACGTTTGGGTGCCATGAGTGACACGAGGAAAATGTGCCAAGTGTCGAAGGCTCGATGTAGAGGCTTGAGAGGTGTCAATAAAGAGGCTCAAATGCAGTCGTTGAAGAGGTTTGAAGAAAGCTCGGTGAAGAGGCTGGAAACAGGGCTCAAAATGAGCCACGAAGGTGGCTTAGAAAGGGCCAGAATAGGGCTGTAGGAGTACCCTAAAAGAGGGTTTTTTTTTTTTTTTTTTTTGGGGAGCTTAGGACAACTAAGACACCTAGGGTAGTCTCAACTAAGCCAAACTGTCTAAACCCAACCTTATCCAATCACTAACCTAATTAGACCTAACCAGACCTAAACTAACCTAACCAACCAAACCCAAGTAGCTAACCAACCCCCCCCTAAACCCTAGCTAACGGAACCTTAGGAAAGACTAAGGTATGATAGACGACGGCGGCCTGGTGAGAGGGCGGAGAGAAAGGGCGACAGAAGCATGGCGGCATGATAGGCGACGGCGGCCTGGTGAGAGGGCGGAGAGAAAGGGTGACGCTTATGGACGGCAATGCCACGAGCAAGATGCCACCGAGGTCGAGATGCCACGGGCGACGACTTGCAGCTTGGGCCTGCTGGGTTTGCAGGGCTGCTTCGTTACGGGACGCCTGCAAAGGAAAAGGGGCAACGAAAAGCTGAGCAGTGCATGAGCGTCGTGGACTCTTCTCGGCTCCCAGAGTGGTCGTGGGCTTGTGGAATATGCGAGGATAGGCTTAGATAGGCACGTAGCAACGGGTATCGGTGGCCTTGCGTCTGTCAGCCGACGAGCTGGTGGTACCTTGCTGCGTCTGGCAGCCTACGAGCTGATTGTACCTTGCTGCATCTGTAGACGTCTCAACGTATTGATTGCTTTAAGGCAGGGTTGGGGAAGCCAACGGAAGCAAGGTGCCAGAGAGCGGTGCTCTGATACCAATGCAGTGAAGGGGGAAGGGGTAGATTTGGAGATGGGGAGAGAATAGCAGAAGGAAGGGAGAAGAATGAGGGAATAGAGAGAGGGAGAGAGAGAGAGTGTGAGCGTAGGCAGCAGGTAGCAGGAGGGAGAGTAGATAGGATTAGATGTCACATCAAAAAGTCCCTTACAATCCTTTTGGGTTGACTTATATAGTCCCCCACAGTTCCCACATTTCCTCTACTATTCTCCCATCTATTTCCCCCTTAAAAATCCTTCTTTTTCCCACCTTCATTACATTGTAGGCAAAACCTGCAAATAATGGTTCAAATACCATCATAACCTGACGGTGTACAAGGAAGAAGTCCATAGCAATGCTTCGCCACGGTCTATCCGGAATGAGTGGCTGGAACAGTCCAGGGGCTTTCTGCCTGTCATACTTACCTTTTTGACAAATGATGCATGTCTGGACATACGATTCAACATCAGCATGTCTGGACATACGATTCAACATCACGCTGCACAGCTGGCCAGTAAAAGAAGTGCTCAATAGCCTTTACAGCTGCGTCTATTCCTCGATGTCTGGCATAAGGTGGAACAAGGCTTTCAGACATAACCCTGGCCCTCAACTACTTTGTAACACACAAACGGCCATGCATCAACAGAAAACCCTCTCGAAGAGCATAATGATCATTTCTCTGTCCCTCAGATAGCTAATAATATATTCTTGCAAAGTCATCATCCGTAGCATATTGCTCTTTCATGGCATCCAATTCATCATGATAGGCAATAGAAACTGCAGAAACTTGTGGTTTCTTTGATACGGCATCAGGCACTGGCCTTTGGGATAGTGCATCAACAACCACATTCTTGTTTCCAGACACATCACAATTTGAAATTGAAACATAGACAGAAAATTGACCCAGTGCATGTGCTTCTCAGATAGTTTTCTCTGTGTGAGAAAATACCTCAGTGAAGAATGATGTGCTTGAACATAAACATCAGCACCCAACCAGTAGTGCTTCCACTGTGACAGGGCATGAATTATAGCAAGCATCTTCTTTTCGTAAATCTGGAAACTCATTTTCCTAGGCTGAACACCTTGCGGTGTTCCCATAGGCATCACACTGGACAACAAAGGGTTTTCACAAATCTAGCAAGATTAACATTGGGTCCGAACAGAACTTTTCTTTCAGCTCTTCAAAAGCTGCAATTTCTTTTTCTTCTTCTTAGGTTTCAAAGGGGCATTCAAAAACTCTGCAAAGCGTGGGTCTTGTATCAACTGCACAAAAGTGTGATCAGTTCCTTGCAACTGTGCATCAACTTCTGATTGAACGGGCTGCTCCTCATCTTCCTCCCACCGTGCTGTATAATCAAAAGAGTCTGATTTCTCCTCTCCATCAATGCTATGTGCCATGGCTGAAAAATTCTCTAGGCCGCAAATTTATTACAGCAACTAGTATTTGCTGTCCTGACCAAAACAGAACCACAGGCTCACCCTCTTGAGGAAAATGGCAATATCCCGGCAATGGACATTGAAACTGGCCTTTGGAAACTCCAGAGGGCAATGAACAGTTAATAACCAGCAAATACTTAATTTTCAGCCATTTAGAAATTCCCACACCAAACCAAAATAATTTCAAACACAACACTCAAAAGCTAGATTTGCCCTCGTCTGCCGCAGACACAGATTGAGACCTAAACTTAGCGCCCCTTTCGGTATTTTTTTATCGATTATTTAGAAGGCATCCAAATACAAGAAAAGCATTGTTGTGCGTCAGCCAACTGAATAATCCGTTCATAGGCACTTCCGTCCTGCTATGCATCAGTTCAGTCTCAGAAAGGCATCCCAGGGAGAACAGCAAATTGTCTTTCCTTTGGCACTCCTCTGATCCTTGGCAGTCCAATCCTGATGGGCGATTGAACCTGGTAGCCGTTTAGAAACCTTGGAAGCTTGTTGGAAGAATTTTGTTAGTTCTGGGAGCCCTGGATGACCTCTGGCCGGTGCAAGACAGCTGGACGCTAACCTTTGGCCGGTGCAAAACGGCTGGACGTTCTATTTGGATACCCTGGAGTAGCCCATACAGGTGCGAAGCTGAAAGGTGACTGGCTTGGTGGGCTTCTGGCAAATTGCGAATCAGCAAATAGGCTCTGACATGGCTTTGGTAGGGTGTGAATCAGCAAAACAGCTCCGGGATGATGCGAAACAGAGAAACGACCAGCTTGGAAGCCTGAAACAGCCTTGGGAAAGTGTGAAACAGAGAAACGTGTGTCCTAGTGGGCTCCTGGAAAGATGCGAATCAGCAACTGGCTCCCGGAATGGCCTTGGCAAGGTGCAAATTTGCAGAACAGCTCCTGGAAGAGGTGATTTTGCAAGCTAGACCCTGGCATGGCTCCTAGTTGGTGGCAAATCAACATGATGGGATCCAACCCTTACTTAGCCCCCAATCCACTTAACCCAAGAATAGTTCCTTTGCTTGCCCCTAACTTGAGTTTTACCCCTCTCTAACCTTCAGATCCTTTGCCTTGGCCCACCCAGGCCACCTGGGTTCAAATCTAGGCAATGGAACCACCAAAACCGGCCTTTGGAAACTCTAAAGGTGCCGTGAACAGAGCCAACAAATACTTAATTCTCAGCCATTTAGAAACTCCCACAGCAAACCAAAATAATTTCGAACACATCACTTGAGAGCTAGATTGCCCTCGTCTTGCATTAGCGCCGCTTTCGGTATTTCTTTATCATTTATTCAGAAGGCATCCAAATACAAGAAAAGCACTGTCATGCATCAGCCCAAAATCAGCCAACTGAATAATCCGTTCATAGGCACTTCCGTTCTGCTATGCATCAGTTTCAGTCTCAGAAGGCATCCCAGTCCAGTGCAATATCCCATGGCAACCTTTCTTCCGATTCTGGCTGATAGTTCTAACCTGGCAGCTTTGATACCCTTCAAGGGGCTCCTGGTAGGAGAGAAATCAGCCAAGTCTGTCTTGACAGCTCTGATACCCTTCAAGGAAGTCTTGGCAGGACAAAGACTAGCAAAACAACCAACCGTGGCTGTTCCTGGCACACAAAAAGGCTAGCTGCAACAAGGCCATAGGATCTGAAGATTTTGAGGCACTAGGAGAGCTTCTGAGAAGCAATTGACTGATTTGAAGGCTCTAGGAACCCTGGAATAGCAGCAAGCAAGAAGGCAGTGTGTTTGGGGCAGTTCTCTGGCACTCTTAACAGGTTGAAATCACCAGAAGTATCCCTGGAATCACAAGAAACAGCAAATCGTCTTTCCTTTGTCACTCCTCTGATCCCTGGCAATCCAATCCTGATGGGTGACTGAACCTGGTAGCTGTTTAGAAACCCTGGAAGCTTGCTGGAAGAATTTCGTTTAAATAGCCCTGGGAAAGTGCGAAACAGAGAAAAACATGTCCTGGTGGGCTCTTGGAAAGATGCGAATTAGCAACTGGCTCTTGGAATGGCCCTAGCAAAGTGCAAATTTGCAGAATAGCTCCTGGGACCTGGCAGAGCTCCTGGCTGGTGGCAAATCAACAAGATGGGCTCCTGGAAGGTGTGTGGACAGCTGGGAAGCAGGAAAAACGAGATTTTGTACTGAGATGGAGCTGGACCAGCCCTTGCTTAGCCCCCAATCCACTTGAGCCAAGAATAGTGCCTTTGCTTGCCCTGCAAGTCACTTGATTTTTACCCCTCTCTAATCTTCAGATCCTTTGCCTTGGCCCATGGAATTATTTGCACTGAAGTGAACTTTACAACTTCAATCAATTTGAGGCCAGGTCAGTCATCGTCAATTCCTAAAAATTAGAAATTCGCGTCCCTATGACAGAAGATTTGTGACCACTTGAAAAGCTGCATGAAGCTGTAGAGGGGTAGTCCCCAAGTTTGCTAGTAGAATATGATGTGGGACCAATGGCTTGCTACATATCATCCTAGCAAGAAGTAGAACTTGTAGTCTCTCTATTTGGGACCAGTTTGTCTCCAATAGATCTAGCCCCCAATGGACTTCTGTACATCCCAAACTAGGCTGAAAATGCTCCAACCACAAGTCCCAATAAGTAATCACACTCTTCTTCTACTGGATATCAGCAGCCTCCTTATGCTTTTTTGAGGCAGGAGATGTGAAGGATAATGTGCTCCACATAGTGAGGATAAGCCTGCTGCTTGTATTGCTTGTATTCTCTTACGGATGAGAAGAGCCATGAGGTAATGTGTGGAGAGATGGGTGCAACTCTCTCCTCTATATAGGCCATGGAGTCGCCTCTAGATGGCCGATGGGGTAGGGCAGGTGAGCTGGCTGACCGAGATGCAGACTAATCTGCCACCTATACAATCAACTGCTGCTAACCTGCCATATGCCATGTCATCGTGGCTGACTTGCCACATCTCTGCTGCGTTCCAGCAGCTGTAGATTGTCACATCATCACATCAGGCTGCCACATCAGCAGCCGACCTGTTTGTGGATCAACTAACAGCTCGACATGATATCTGTATATCAGCCTATCCTTTTTGGCTGATAGATGGTTAATTCTTGATGCCCTCTGCATCCCTGCATCACTTATACCACTGCTCATGGATTCTCCTCATTGAGGGGCCTTACAGGTGAGCATCTAATCTAGTGGATGTCTAGAGGACGGAGCATTGATTCTCCAAGAAAATGGTCTCAATTCCATTTTGATGAGGCATGTGGCTGTAATGGGGAGGGGGCCTAGTGCATTGTCGCAAAAAAATGTGTGCGTTTTTACCAAGCGTTTGCACTTTTTAAAACATGATCCTTGGACCCTGCAAAGAACACAGAATATTAGTTTATTTAAACATGTTTCATCTTTCAAATATCAATGGCTATGTAGTATATTCATTGAATCCTGTACTATGTAGGCTCCAAGTTGTCTTTGTTGTTGTGTTGATGGGCCATGTTTCATCTTTCAAATTTTGATGGCTATGTAGTATGTTTATTCAGTCCTGCACTATGCAGGCTGTAAGTTGTCTTTGCTGTCAGTATCATAAAATTTGAAGCTTTGTAACTGTTCTAACTTGTTTACATGCATATTATGCTTATAGGTTAGTTAGTACTATACACATATATGCGGGAAAATTCATGGGAGACATGCGGACATTTCCAAATGTTATGTCTTTTGTACCAAATGTTTCCAAACGCATGGCAACTCCACACAGAGAGAGAGAGAGAGAGAGAGATGATATGATATGATTCTATTAAAGTCCATGTGAGTCATGATCATGATTAACTAGTAGTGATCCCTTACACTAAGACTTCTTTTATGTAACTCCCTCCATCCACAAGGAGGAAGCCTGCAACAATCACCACTTCCACCTGCAAGTGTGGTCCCCTAGGCTGCGGATCCCGGGTGATGTGGTGGGACTCCTCCTTGTGGGAGGGTATACATACTTAGTTATCGACATACGTAAATACAATGTACATACAGACCTACTTATCTAGCTACCCACCTACCTACCTTTATCCATCCATTCATGCACAGGTAGGCAGGACGTGGGCGGGTATACAGATACATAATATATTATATATTTTTAGAAAACTGGTATTTGTTTTGTGTTGTATTTTGACTTAAAAGGCAACATTTGAGGCACTTCTCTAAAAAATAAACTACAAAGAAGAAAGACTGTTGCCAGGATTGCAATAGAGAGGTAATTCACGAAGTTTATTTTGATCCTAGACAAGCTGCTGAATGCTTGGAAGGATACTTTCTTGAGGTGATCCTAGCACTTTCAGGACTTTCCTTGCTGAAAGCTAGCTTGATGCACCTCATCCCAGCAGCAGACATCTTAGCTTTGAGTCAAGATAGTGAGGAAAAACTTGAGAGCTGGGATTTATGGAATGCTTCCAACCATATATGAAAGTCTCATTGCAGGGTAAAGCCTTATTGCTGGATCCCAGACTCATTATTCGCAGAATCTTTAAAGAAGAGAGAGGGGTGTCTCATGCAGGCAGAGAGAAATCATTATTTTAATTATTTTTAATAATTGCAATCTTTGGGGGAGTAAAGCGGCTTCTCTCAGTTCAATTTACGTCTTTTGGTTGCTTTTGTCTCAAGATTGGGAGCTGGTGAGCTAGGTCCAGCCCTATGTGATAGATCCAGTGATGCTAATGCAGTAACGTCTTGAATGGCTAGCATGTGAACCTTAACTTCATATGCACGTCATGTATCTGCTAGTGGCTCGCTCTTGGTAAAGCTTCAGCTCAGCAGTCTAGGCCTTGCATGGATTCCTTTAAAATACTGACTCGCCTTTGAATCATGCATTGTCTGGATTTGGCAATTATATAGAATGAAATCAAGTTAAGGGGTTTAACTTGCTCTTTGTAGCGGATCATACTTGTCAATGGAGGATCATACTCTTGGGAAGTAACCAGCCAACTTGCTGGAGGTGGGTTGCATCAAGCAGACGTCTCACTTTAAGTTGAGAAATTGTGAGACGGTTCAAAAATAGTCCAGCAGGTACATATTTAAAGGGGCATTTGCCAATCTGGGACTTGGAAGACAAAAACAAGGTAACCATGGCATTAATAATCCATTCAAGACAAGACCGATACTGACATTGCTTCAGAAGGATGAACCTGATAGGAGGACCCTCTTTTTGTGACGAATTGAAAGCAGTGCTGAGACCGAGTGCCTTCATAGTGTTTATGATAAAGCTAATGCGCATTCAGGAGTTGACAGTGTTTGATCTTGGAACACATGGGTGGGAATGAACATAAATATGCAGAGGTATAAGATTTTGCATGCTCACATGGGAGTGCGCACACACATGCACATGCACACGTGCACCGCCAAAATGCAAACAGATACTTATTTCCCCCCCCTTGCATCAGGTATTGGACTTCAGTAAAGGAAGGTTGCAGAATTTGCTATGGAAAAGTGATGGCTGCAGCTCTTGCAAAGGGAATTCAGCATTTGTGTGCTTGAAAGGAGAAGATTGTGCCATCCCTTTGAAGAACTGCAAGACCCTAGGAGGAACTGTTGATTGCAGCCTCAGTTTTCAAACATCCTTCTCAGGTTCAGATAAGCATTATAGGGTGCTCAATTCTTGGTACGAGATTGGTCATCTTCATCAGTACTCTTTATACGGATTGTATAACAATTTGAAGAGCTCACTTACCAGTCAGTATAGCAAGTATTTTTAATGAATTCTGAGAAGCAGCATAAACTTGGCTCTGGTTGTTTTGAGCTTGTACTGTGCAAGTCAGCAGCACTTCCTTGCTTACACCCATGTCTGCTATATGCAGACTCCAAAATATTCTTTTAGGGGGTTGCTTTGGCACTCTCTTTGGCTCTTGTTGCCTTGCTTTTAAGTGTAGAGAGTTTGGGTATTCTGTATCTGGTGAGATGTTTGAGTGAATTGACTTTGAAAGTGGTCGCAGTTCGATCAGACAAATGTTAGTAAGGGCAAGCTGGACTTTTTACGGGGTGTCTCTTCTTCCTTGCAGGAAACCCTATGAAGTTGTTACAAGACATGCATTTGTGATATAATACAGTAATTTCATAGTTTGTTAGAAAGTAGATCTTGACAAGTAAGTTTTCAGTACAGTGTTTCTTATTCTATCAGTGAGAACTGGATTCTTGTGACGTTTAGATGAATGAAGAATTGTTGAATATATTTAGTGAAACAGCATGATTGTTTGTGAGAGAGTTTATTCAGTCGTATCATGAGAATCTGACTTTCTCATAATGTCAAAAATGTACCCAAGCGTGGTTATATACTAGCTTTTGTAATGTAATGAAAAACCATTGCAAGCTTTTTTGTATATTTAGTTATATACTTTCTAGACTGAAAAGACGTTACATATATGAATGCAAGTACTATCATACACACGTAATCAATATGCCGCTAGTTTATAGCACCTCTAATCAAACCATTTTTCACATCCATATTAGATTGATAAAGTTTTTGGTGAGAATAAGTGAAGTCTTATAAGGTACTAATTGTCGTTTCATAATTAGAACATTCTCATCGAGTGAGTTACCTTATGAAAAAGATTATCACTAAAGAGATTTGAAAGTCGCTTGCCGTTGGATGTGACAAGGTAGTTAAATTAGAAAGTTTACATTTTTATCATAAACCTAATTAGCTAGATGGGTAAAGTCTCAACAAGCATACCAATGTGATGAGTGGAGTGTATTTCTAAGAAGCTTGCAAAAAATAAAATAAAAATTGCAATGCTAGTAAAAATAACGATGCTTTTTTAAAGGTGTTATAATGATCAGCAAGAATAATTATGAAAAGAAGCTACACATATAGTTTTTATAGAAGGTAAGTGGCACACAGTTTCTTCCACAAATCTTCTGTAGTCTGCTCATTTACTACTGTGAAATAAACTGACTCTGTAAGATGAAGTCTAATAGTAGATTTTGTTAATGCATCCAACTCATTCTAATCATCCTCAGACATATTTGTAGGCTTAGCTTCAATCCTTGCCAAGGGTTTAATCTGTTTCTTTTGAATAAGCACATCCCTTATTTGTTCTTTCCACAAAGAAAAGTTTGTACCATCAAACTTTTTAATGTTGTAAAACTCCTTTTCAGACATGGAAGAGGATGCCATGATGCAAATAAAGCAAAATTTCAAATGCTAGTGCCTATAAGAGAATCACACCAAATATCAGGTGCGCCCGAATGTGTATGCCATAATAGAGTGAAATATCATCAAAACTCAAAGCTCAAAGCATCAAAAGATGCATCTGACTCATGTGCATATACTATGCATCCATATGAGCAAATCTGGCCTAAAAGAAAATGCCAACTGCAATGGCAATCCAAAATGCTAATAAGTGCTAAATGACTTAAGCATAAACATCGTCCACTGGCATATGCATCAATAATATCTCATCCAAGAGAGCATAGCACTATCAGTGCATCACCTGTAATGTGTCAAAGCTATCCCTTAGTATAAAATAGCATCCATGTGCAAAGCGTCCATAAAAATAGCATCCCACGAGGTAATTTGGGCCTATCAACGCATCCAATAAGGATCGCAATGCATCCAAATGGCTTATAAATCATTCACTGCAACCCAATGCACACCACGAATGAGCGCACATTGCTCAAACTGCAACCAGAGTGATCTGCATAAGGTATGCTCAAGAAATCATAGTCTCACGGTAATGACCGCTAGTGAAAATAGAACCTGAGATGCCTCAAAACATGGGCGCCATTGCATAATCGGACTCAGCAAGAAAATCTGCAAATATCTCTCTTCTGTCGGAACTCCAAAATCCCAACCGATGAGTGAGAAATGGGAGTCAACACTTATCCACTGCCATGTGGCATAAATCTAAGGTTTCAAAACCTTAGAATAAAAAATGCATAACAGAGAGACGAAATCGAATACACAGAGATCTATAACTCTGAAAATACTCCACCGAATCGTGCAAGAACTGATAGTTAGGGGTTTTTGGGCATCCGGAATGCAATGGGACAGACGGTTTTGAAAACCGTGGTCTCAATCACTGGGTCCAACACACGGACTGAAAAACGTTTTTGGAAACAGAGCTGTTTGTAAACTCTACCAGAGTGCGAATGATGAGCAACATAGAAGTTTTAGGACCTCTTGAGTCCACCGAAACTGACATATCTGCAAACGATTGCTCCAAACTTGAGTTCCAACACCTGGGTAGAAAAACGTAGAAACTGACACAGTGAGGGTTAATAGACCCTTCTAAAAACTATATGTGTAGCCAGCTTTTCTATTGACCATTGGAACACCTTTGAAAGATCATAGTTAAAGCAATACTGTTCTTTCAAAGGTGTTCCAATGGTCAGTAGGAGCTCTTATGAAAAGGAGCTACATATATAGTTTTTAGAAAGGGACTTGTTGACACTGTGGCCTATAATAAGTGACCTATAAAAAGTGACCTATAATAAGTGACATATACTTTAAAGAGCCTAGTTATCATTCCGATGCTGGATGGATTATCTGATGGAGAATTTTCATGGTTTGACTGAAATTAACATTAAACTTCAAGAGCTGAATGAATGTGTAATTAATGCGGGACGGCCTTCATACACCATAGACTTGCATTGTGTGTTATCATCATGCTCAGCAAGATCGTAGCGGCAAAAGACTGCATGCACATATAGCTAACTCTAGAATCGAGACTCGGCAATAAAGGTTTCAACTTGAGGAGATCAATGCAGTCACACATGATAGTAACAATGATGTTCTCTTCATATCTAGTTTATCTGCAGTCATGATTTCCAAAATGACGATAGCAATTGGGGGCCCAAAAGTACTCCACATTTGAAGAATCTCATATTCAAAGGAGTGAGACCTCATTCATAGGAACCCCCTCCTTACAAAATCCCATTGAATATTAATCTAGTTTAGAAGTCTCGCAAAGATGTGATTGTTGACATCAAAAGTTCCTGTGAGGAAATATTATAAAAAAGAACATTGGAGGATAACCTAGGATATGAAAATATAGAAGATGAAGGCCAAATGATCTGGAGTACGCCTCCTATAAAATCTAAAAAAAGGTACCATTTAAAGCCAAAACCATCTCAACTAACAAAGCCAATCCAAGATCACATATAATTGGCCACCCAAATCAACTTATAGGCTCCTTAAGGTAATACACAGTATTTGAATAAAAGATGTTTGGGTTCCTTCTTAACAAAGTTTCAAAATTAGTTTCTAATAGATGTTGATAATATATGGACTTGTAATCCATGAATATGGCAAGAATTCCATGCACACTCTTATGGAGGATGTTGCTAAGGCTAAAAGCACATGTCAACACTTGACAGGAATTAGTCAGCTCCAGGAATCTCTTCCCTAGGTGTCAAAAATAAATAAGCATGTCAAAGATTTTATTTTAGTCTAGTTGCAACCATGAGGGTGAAAAAGCATTTATATGAACTATCTTTATTAACAGAATTTTATTCGGTGTTGCTACAATCATGAGGCCATATGAACTCTCTTTGTTTTAAAAAAATCTTAAAGACTTTATCTTAATACAATAGTGGCAAAGCAAGGATTTTGAATTTCCCAAACAAAGAAAAAGCAGCATATTGCAACATATCAAAACAAAGAACACAAAGTCTTTAGATATTCAAAATTTGTTTCAAGCTTGCTAAAACAAAGTCTAGAAATGTTTTGCACAAAAAAAAAAAATCTAGAAATGATGGTGCATTGTATAGAATCCTCAAAGGTAAAACTCTATGAAGCAACATAATTCATGATCAATGCAACCGATATGTTGGAAAGCAAGAAGCAATATACTAAGATCTACACAATATGGATCCTAAAAAGTAAAAAAATGCTAAATTTATTTAATGGACTAAATAGCACCATCTACAAAGGACTACAGAGGGAAAACATTAACCCTAATCCCTAGAAAACATTAATCCCTAAGTGTAAAAATGCATATATTCTCATTTTCTTTTGTTTCAATGCAGTGTACCATTAGCCATCTCTTGTGCACTCCTCTCTCACTCTTTCTTGTCACTCCTCTCTCTCCATCTTCTTTAACATAATATATATATAACATGGTGTGAGCTCCATCCTCCTTTGTGAGAATCAAGCCCTTGTTAAGGGGAACAATCCCTCCTTTGAGAAATCTCTTTATGTGTTGACACCATCTTGTAGACATTCTTTTCCTCTCTATTTTGCTTTAGAAATCTTGGCATTCTAATACCTTGTTGAGAAGTAAACGATCATAGCATCCAATATCAATTGGGCTATGTGTACCTACGTGGAGTGGGGTGTCTAAGGTTGTGTGCTAGGCCTATGACACATGTAGATACTACGTGGCAACAAATTGAAGTCACGTCCTTGCATGTGGGACACTTGAAGGTGGTGTTCTTGGTACAAGACAAGTGGATTCATTTCCCTTGTCTATTTCAAGTCTTGTATATGAGTGTGTGAGACATCTTTGTGAGTTGTATCCTCTTAGTGATCAATTGTTGCTTTGTGCCATCTTGTCCCTCCTTGAGAAAGTAGTCCATTATCTTCTCCCATGCTTTCATCTCTCATTCCATATTTCCCATTATCTTATCTTTGATTTGTAACATGGTATCTGCTTCATCTCTCATTCCACATTCCCCATTATCTTGTCTTTGAATTTGTAACATGGTATTAGGCCACAAGGCTAGATCCATAGTTGTTACTTTGTTTCTCCATGATAGATCTTCCTTCTAGTCATCCTCTCTCATGTGCAAAGCTATGATATAGTGCTGCCACACTACTGCAACCTTCTAGACTAGTAGTTTCAAATAGCATACACAAGCAACTATTAGTTGTTAGAAACTGGTAGCATGAAAGAACCAATTGTATCACATTAAGAGCCTCACAGCGCAGTAGCATGTCATTGACAAGAAGTATCAACCAAGGAGCATCAAGAAACATCCATCAACAAAGAGTAAGAAACTCAAGTCAAATGCATCACATATAAGATAGCACCCAAGAGCAATCAAGCAAGTGAAGCAACCGCTAACGTTGTTGTAAATAGCCTAGGTTGGCAGAGATTAAATCTTTGCCATGTGAGGATTGCACATTCAGATAGGGACGTGGCCTCCCAATTTCTACAATTTGGTTCTATAACCCACGGCCCCCTTATTTTTGGCAATCAAATTCCAACAATCAGACTCCTCTCCCCAAACACCTCCACGTGGGGAATGCATCATGATCGGCCTTTTTGGGTCAAAAAGTGACCAGAAAGTGGCTCATGGCTACCGACTGCTCACCACTTTTAGGAAAATTGTCTCCTCAGAAAGGCCTCCCCCAAAACATTCCCTAATAGATATATCAATTGCCAAAACAAATAGACTGTCTATTTGTTGTAGATGGAGTGCTCAAAAGATTACGAAGATAAAGAATCTATGTGACAGATTTCTTCTCAAAAGTAGCAACGAGATAATCCTTCTTACTTTTATTAACATCATATGTAGTTCATGTCACTTTAGTAAAGCTCCTTGTTTGGAGACATGGTGAGGGAGATGAAAATTTTTTAAGTTGAGTGGTTTTCTAAGGTTTCTCTTTGCTTTTTGAGGGAGAGAATTTTTTTTAAAAGTTGAGTGGTCTCTCTTGCCTTTAAGAGAACTATAGTAATTATTTTCTTAAGAGAATTACGATGTTCGTTTTGCGCTACAATCAATGTTTTTTTTGCAATTAGTTGTTGCTTGCAGGTTCATGAGTCACCACCTTCCCAACTATCTATTTTCATTAAGTCCTTTAACTGATTTGCCAAACTCAAAGTAGTCAGCTCCCTTGATGTTAAAGGCTGCCAAATCCTTCCACCATGCTTAGGAAGGAGATCGAGCAAAGGTTCCAAATTGTGACTTGCACTAAGCCAAAGTAGAGCACATGGATTGCAGGACAACTGTCATCTACAATATCTTTGTCACATAGACAACTGAGGAAACTCATTGAGAAAAGGTTGAGTGCTAGAAGATGATGGAAGTTGGAGAGAGGATTCTTTCCATTGACACAACTCTAGCTCACCTTTTGGCTATCACCTTCAACTTAGGTCTCTATTTATCCACACATAAGAGGTTTTACAACCAAACGAGCAATTGTTATTTGCCTTCATTGGGACAGTATCGTGGTTTCTTTGATGGTTGAAAATAATAACTCAAATTAATGACTTCCCATCTTAGTAAGCATCAGACCTATTTTTTCCTCTTCCATTCACATTATTACTTGCAAAACATTGTCTAAGATGTTTTGAACTAGGAAAATGGAGAGTAGACCACTAGCAAACTATTAATAGATGCCACTATGGAGATATCTTTTGTTCTTCATGCAAAATAGTTCAAGTCTCTCTAGCATAATAGAAGGAGCTTCATAGTGAAGGCCTTACTATTGCCACACTAACACCCTATCATACTAATACAAGGCTTTATAGAGAGCCAATTAGATAAGAGAGCTACACCCGTAGTCCATTTTCATCATTCACATTGACTTGTGCCATGTTTAGCTTTGGCTGAGCCATCTACAAAACACAATCATTGATTAATCAACAAGTCTTTTGATGCAAGAGGATTTCTTTCCTTTTGGCATAGTTCCATCTTTTGTTGTCTATTTTTTAGGATTACTCATTGTACAAACTTTCAATGCATAACCAATATGCTCACTTATACATATACTATTCTAGGTTTTTGAAGTTTTTCTTTTTCATTCTTTAAGTTGCTATCATATGCATTGAAAAATCCCAAAAAATCATGTTTATGCACCTAGTGCAATTTGAGAGTGGTGTAAATTACACTGTTGATATAGGGTTCATGGGAAAAACCCTACACTAACTTTAAGGTATGATCATGTATATATTCTAATTTTATTTGCAATACACATAGCGTATAGCTAGTCATCTTTTATGCTCCTCTCTCTCTCTCTCTCTCTCTCTCTCTCTCTCTCTCTCTCTCTCTCTCTCTCTCTATCTATTTATCTATCTATCTAAGAATATGCATGTCATTATCACCAAATTTGATTGATATGTCATCCTCTTCATTAAGCACATTTAATGTTCTAGTTTCCATCCATGATTTAAAGTTTTCCTAGAGTATTGGACAATTTCTAAGCAATGTTCCTATTGGTATATGCCACGATAGCTAATTAAACTTTCCCATCTAGTGGAATATTTACATTATAAACTTTGGATTGACTAATAGTTCTATGGTGGTATCCAAACTTCTTTGTAAAAGTTCTCCTGTCTTCTTTTTTCTTGCTCTTATGTTCATGATAGACTTGTTCTTGCTTAACCTAGTTGTTCAAGGTTTGGAACCTTGGTTTCATTGTTTCTGCTTTAGGGTACTCACATCGACTAGAAATTTATGAAAAATTACTATGGATATGACAGTTTAAGTTTCTAGTTTTGTCTTTGTAGCTACAAGAGGTTATGGGACCTTCTTCTCCATCTATGCCCTTGTAATCACACCTACTAGAATTCAAATTAAGTGTGGTGTTGCCACACTATACCTCCCTAATTTGATTGTTTCACCTCAATCCATAGAGGATAGTCCATGCAAGCATGTAAACTCCACAATCTTGACAAAAATGAATTCAGTATAGCTGGATGATCTCTATGTGGACAATGCTATTTTGTAATTATTCGTACATCCAAAACATTTGATTGGAACTTGGTATGCAATAGTTCTAACTTGATTAGTAGAAACTTGTACCAATCCCTTAAAAATGTTGTACTAAAATGGCATTTTTGATGCATTTTTCAACACTAAGAGGAAAATCATCAGGCGAAAGTGAGGTTGCCATAAATGAAGGCTGAATGAAGAGGTTGCCATATGTATGCGGCAAGGATCGGGTACGATGGATAGGATAGAATACAATGTGGATGATGGTGCAAAATTTGGCACATATCAAATAAGGCCACATCATTGTCATATTCTTTCTCTACTATGAATTTGACTGCAAAGTTTGTTGCCTAAGAATGTCCTTGATTTGTTGTCTCATCTATATCTATATGTATATTATTACATCTTAAAAACAATTATTCTTGGCATTTCAAGAAAGATCATTAAAAAGATCTACCAATTGAGTCGTGTGAGATGTGGGGAAATCTACATTGCAAAAAGCCACATCCTGCTTTAAAGAGGTAAGGTCTATCAATTGTTGTTTTGGGAAAAACTATCTAGAATTGTAGGGAAGGTAAAATTAGAATATGAAATCAATATATGAGGATAATATAGAATCACACATTTTTTGCATTTGCAACCATATAGCTGCATGTATGTTTTCTAGATTTGGGATGTCAAAGTAGACAATAGTGTCTATAGGATTCTTTTTCTTTTTTTCGGAGAAAATAGCTTTCTATTAACGCTTGAAAAACCACCATACAAATTAGTAATCTGAGGGGTGTTGATAATGGGAAACAAAGAGACTTCAAACATGCCTTTTACTTTTTAAAAGTCCCAACAACTAACATTGAGGAGGTCTATAGAGTTTGGAACAGTGGATGGAAAACAGTAGACAATAAACAAAGCTGAAAGAAGAAGTTTTCCAATCTATGGGTCAAAACCTTAGCTAAGAAAATGTCAGCCCTTCTCTAGCTCATACTCCATAAAGTCGTGTCAAAAAACTATAAAGGTGATTCCATTGGCAAGGGAGATGGTGTGTGCAAGAGATGTCCAAGGCATAAGGAGGGCATATTTCATTTGCTTGTTGCATGTCCTAATGCTAAGAAAGGATAGAAATTAATTCAAGTTCAAATAGGGGAGCCCACAAATTGGAAGTCAAAACCAGCTATCAAAAGAACATCAACCTATTTTCAGGTAAATTCAGCACATTTCCAAAGAATGCAACTCATTGCCTAGAGAAACTTTGGAACAAGGGCTAATAACAACCAAGGAGGGGGACTAGACATCTAGTGAATACCTCGCACTATTCCACACAATGATGCTGGACACCGTCTCCCAAACACTACCCTCTAATGAAGGCAAGGGGCATGGGCAAAAAGGATGTGTCACATCATATGCCCGTATCTTGCAAATTTGCTAGCCTTGGATCCTAGAGAGCTAGATCAATGGAGAAGGCATGACCCTGCTCCGTTAGCCAAGCAATCCCCCAAACTGAAATTGTGATTTAGCCTCTACATCTTGGTGACAATTCGGAGGGCACCCATCCGAGTCCTTTGCGCTACAAGGCATTCCCAAAGACAATGCAAGAACATCTCCAAATCTTTGAATGTGCAATAGAGGCATACCATTTATTCACATTTACTTCAGCCAAGGGTCAATGGGAAACCCTCCATGTGCAAACATCTAGAAGAAGTATGAGATCTTTTGTGGCCTATGGCTTGTGACAAAAAATGGGAGATAACCTCTTGGGGAACGTGTTGCTCCACCCAAATGTGCTTTCTCGAGGAACTCCACATTGCCAAGAAGGTTATCTCAAGAGAGGTTCTCTCTCTTGAGATAACCTCCTAGGGAACATGCTGTTCCACCCAATGGCGCTCTCTCAAGGGACTCCACGTTACCGCCTCTAGTTGAAGATGTTGTCATGTACAAAAAGGGCACCTCCTCCACACTGTCCGACCACCCCACTCTGAATCACCCAATCCCCAATGTAGAACCTATCGAGTCGCTCTAGCAAACCATCATGCCGCTACCACCGCTACTTGAAGGAGAAGTGAAGGTTGTCAGAAGTCTAGGAAACTCTACCACCCTACATGGGCCACAACTGTGAATTGTGAAGATGAACTGAGAAGTCCAACTCCACTCCCCTATCCTCCTTGAATTCTAGATTGTTAGTCACCTCCAAACATCCAAGAGTTGACATGTAGGAGGCTCTCAGTATGCCTCCAAAAAGAAGGGTGATGTCTGCAAGCAAGAGTGTACATCCTGGAGTTAGCAACTCTAAACAGATAACCACACTACCTGCCAGGGAATAAGCTCACCCTAGTTGAATACCTCTGGGGTGAGTGCCTAGGAAACTTAGATGCAAACCCATGCACTTCTGCCTAATGCATCTCAGGGGCTCTCCCTTGGAGGAGATCGTGCCGGTGTCTAATCTTTGCCACTGAAAAGATGTGCTCCTGGACGAGGAGAAGATCAACTGACTGTCCCACCACAACCTTCTGCAACTCTTGATGAAGTATTAACTGTTGTGGCTGTTGCCATGTGCTATCATGAAGTTCGTGCAGCACATTCTAACTCATTAGGGCCAAACTCATCGGGAGGGGGGGGGGAGATGGAGAAAAATGCCCTCCTATGGAGGAGGCTATACAACGATGATGGATTTCTGTGACTTCGACGGGGGTTTGGAACAAGATTGCTATTGAACATGCTCTCTGTAGTTCCGTAGCAGTGCATGCTCACAACGCCGATTTCGTCCGGTAAAATGGTTGTCTAAGAGACTGAGCCGGCAAGAAGGTTTGATTGCTACTCAGTATAGTCTCTTGAAGGAGAAACCAACGGTTGCAGAAGGGAGCAAGCTCAATAGCAACAGCTGTGGCTACTGAAAAGAAGCGGAACATGAGCCAAGCCGACCAAGCTTGGAGACGAAGCCTGTAAAGGAGACGTGAGTTGCTGAGGTGGAGCTCGGAGCAAAAGCAGAGAACTTTGGAGAATCATAAACGGGATGCAGCGAACCAGAATCGACTGTTTGTTGAGCCATACACCGTGAAGGATAAAAACGTCCCTTTGCTACTGTTGTTGATTCAACCGTAAGGTTTGGCTAAGGTTCTTACAATTGCCACGTGTCACACAGTAACCTGAACATATAGTGCCAAATCACTAAAACTTTGAGATGCTATAACTCGTGATACATTAAAAATTTTCATCGCGGTTCAAAAGACAAAAGTCCTCAGTTTTTTTAGCTCTTTCCATTCTTCATTTTTGTAAATGAGGTAGACACTACCACGTACGTAGTACTTGGGAAGGCCCCTCATGGAGCACACAGAAGTGATCGTAGCAAAATTCAGTGGAGATGGATATGGCAAATGAAGACCACTTACACATTGATGAGAAAGGGTTTATGCGGACTTAATCAAGCCGAGTGAGGAAAGTGAGAGCGTACCAAGCACCACAAACAATCACAAGGCACTTGGCATAATAGCCCAAGGGTTAGATGATGAAGTTATACATCACATTGCAGGTATCAAAGTTGCAAGACTAGCATGGGAGCAACGCAATAAAAACTATGGAAGTGAGAAAGCTTAATCAACAAATTCAAGGCATTAAAGCAACAACTAGCAAGCATGAAGAAAAATATTGAAGAAGTTAAAGCTTCAATTGTACTTCTCAACAATGTTGACAAAAAGTCATATGGAACTCTAGTATCCACACTCAAAAATGTTGATAAAAGTCTCAATGAGATTGTAGCAACACTGTCTAACCATGAAGCAAAAGTAAAAGACAAGTACTCCCTAATGCATTACGTGATCAAGCACTCTATGTCAAAGGGACAAAAAGGAAGTCCTCAACTCCACCAAGATGTTACGATTGTTGGAAGCTTGGACACACAAAAAATGAATGTTGTCAAAAGCACAAACCAAAGTTGGAATGCACATTTTGTGGAAAGATTGGGCATGTAGAAGAGCAATACTATCACAAAAAGAATCAAGCCAACTACTCCAAATCCAATGAAGTTGTAGTTGAGGATGAAGAAGGGCTTCTATAAGAGCCATGATATGTTTTCACACCTCTTTCTCTACAAAAGTGTTGTAATCCACCTTCTGAGGCCATATGATGCACTCAAGGTGAATAGCCAAAGTAGCTACAGGGCCAAAGTTGCTTGAACACATAGGGAGAGTGAGGAAGAGTGAAAATAAAGATTGTAATCTCACACCTAACACCTTGCAGTAGCTGTGTTGGCACCAAGGGGGGGGGACGGAAATTATATATTTTTTGATATATCTCGCTTTGGACATTATTATTTTAGTCAAGTGTGACTATGGAAAAGTACTCCCCATAGGAGCGCACTGGACACGGCAAGGGTCCTAGTGGATACTTTATGTGGTTAGTTGGGGATGCCTAACTAGCTTATGTTTTGCCATGCTAGATGGTCGATATTGTGGGTGAGTCCATGTTCATACTAATGTCGCTAGTGTTATTGGTGTTGTGCTTGATTATTGTGCTTTGAGTGCGGTTATGTCGGGATCGGTTGATTCGGTGACTCGTTCAATCGATTGTTAATAACTACTGTAATTGGTGGCTTGAGTACATGTGATGGAACTCATAGCAAGGATTGGAGTTAGTGCGAGGGTACCGATACAGCGCATTATGTATGGCCATGGGCCAATTTTGTATTTGCTTTATTATTGCAAGTTTGAGCAATATATTTTATAGTGGACATAATGCATTTTGGGCTCTAAGATGGCTATGTAAAGCAAATCCCTCATTTTTGGATGAGAGGGATAATTTTGGCTCCTTGGTGCTTTTATGAAATATCATAAATACTCTAGATGAGGGAGGGTGAGCCACTTATCTAGGGGGGGGAGATTGTACCCAGTCTGATGTCGTTCTCGTGGTGTGATTATGCTCTTCTTCTCCAATTGATTAAGTGGTGAATTTTTGTGTTGAAAAGAATACCTTTTGGCTCTAACAGGATGAATAGGTAAAGGTCCTTTGAAGGGCTTTAAGAGGCTCATATGGAAAGCATTATGTATTTTCTAATTATTAGGTAATTCAAGCCTATAAGCTAGATCATTGATTTTCTGAATCACCTTGAATGGTCCATAAAAAAGTGGGCACATCTTGATTACTAGCAATGAACACTCTTTAATCTTCTTTTCTCAATCCAAAGAAGTACATAAACGCCTTCTTTAAAAAGCATGTGTTTTCGTTTCTTATTAACTTGTTTTGTGTACTTCTCTTGAGCGATTGCAATGGCTTCTCGAACCTCTTTGAGAATATTTTGATAGTCATGGGTAAATGCATCTGCTGCCTCGACTCTATGGGTCAATCGCGTAATAGGAATAGGTAAAACCTTCCCATAGATAATCTCAAAGGGTGCTCTTCTAGTTGCAGAATGAGGAGTATTATTATAAGCAAACTGTAAGAGATGAATGTATTTATCCGAAGTCTTTGGTTGACTTACCACATAAGCTCTTATCATATTCAGAATAGTACTATTTGTAACCTCAGTTTGTCCATTCGATTTTGGATGAAAAGCTGATGAGAAATCTAACTTAGTACCTAGATTATGAAATAATGCAGTCTAGAAATTACTGCAAAACATCGAATCTCGATCAGACACTATAATCTTTGGCAAGCCATGATGAACAAAGATATGCTTGATGAATAAATGTGTAGCTTACTGAGCTATTAAAGTCTTCTTGCATGGGATGAAATAAGCTTGCTTACTAAAGCGATCTACTATCATCCATATCATATCATTTTGTTTCGCTGTAGTAGGAAAACCTGTTATGAAATCCATGGATATTTGTTCCCAAGGTTGTGTAGGAATAGGCAAAGGCATCAGCAATCCTGGGGTCTTTCCTTTGTAACTCTTGATCTTTTGGCAAGTGATGCATTTGGCTACAAACTTAGCCACATCTTTTCTTATAGTAGGTCAATGAAATTCTCTTGCTATCACTTGTAAAATGGCAGTCATTCCCCTATGTCCCATATATGGTGGTTGGTGCATTTCCTCCATTACAATTTGTCTAAAGGGTCGAGTGATGCATAATTTCTTTTGATAAAAGAGGTATCCATCATTGCATGAATAGTCCAACATAGGATTCCAATTATTATTCTCTAATTTGTTCCATATATCAGAAAAGTCTGGATATCCTTGATAAGAATTCTTCATACTTTCAAAAGGCTGGGTCTCTACAACAATGATGTGATTAATACTTGGCTTTCTGCTAAGAGCATTAACAACTACATTCTCTTTTCCAGGTTGATACTGAATCATGGGCTGAAAACTCTGTATAAATGATGCCCATTTAATGTGCCTCAGATATAAGTGGCTGAGTTAACAGATGCTTGATACTTTGCTAATCGGTTTTGATAAGAAACTCAGATCCCATCAAATAATGTTTTCACATTCGTAAGGCATGCACAACAGCGGTTAATTCTTTATCATATGTGCTATAATTGCATTCCGCTAGTTTTAATTTTTGGCTCTCATATGCTATTGGATGTCCATCTTGCATAAGCACGGCTCCAATTCCATATCCACTAGCATCGGTTACAACTACAAAGAATGGTATAGAGAAATCGGGTAGTTGCAACACAAGAGCTTGTGTGAGAGCTTCTTTCAAAGTTGTAAAAGATTTATCTTGATGCTAAGTCCATAAGAAATGTTTAGCTTTTCTAAGAAGGTATGTCAATGGGTGTGCAATGTATGCAAAATTCTTGATAAACTTTCTGTAAAAGCTACACAATCCCAAGAATGATCTTAATTCATGTATATCTCGGGGTTTAGGCCATGTGACTATGCACTCAATCTTCTTTGGATCTACTCGAATCCCATCGGCGGATACAATGTGACCCAAATACTTTATCTGATCTTGAAAGAAACTACTCTTTTCAGGATTTATGTACAATTGATTTTCTTTCAAGAGTGAAAAAACTAGCTTCAGATGTTCCTTATGCTCCTCAATGTCTTTGCTAAACACCAGAATATCATCGAAGAATATGTTCAGGATTTATGTACAATTGATTTTCTTTCAAGAGTGAAAAAACTAGCTTCAGATGTTCCTTATGCTCCTCAATGTCTTTGCTAAACACCAGAATACCACACAATCTTGGTGTTTAAGAAAGATTCGGTTCATCATTCTACTAAAAGTAGCTGGAGCATTAGTTAGCCCAAAAGGCATAACTAGGAACTCATAATGTCCTGTTTGAGTTCTAAAGGTAGTCTTGTATATATCCTCTTCTACCATATGAACTTGATGATAGCCAGATTTGAGATCTATCTTACTGAAGACCTTGGTCCCTTTCAATTTGTCCAAAAGATCATCAATCCTAGGGATTGGATATTTGTTCTTCACTGTGATTTTGTTTAGTGCACAACAATAGTCTATGCACATTCGATAGGTTCTATTTTTCTTTTTGACTAATAAGACAAGTGCTCCATAAGGAGAACTGTTGGGTCTTATCAATCCTCTCTCTATCAGTTCCTCCACTTGCTTTTGAATTTCCTTTTGTTCTAGCTGATTGACTCTATAAGGAGCTTTGCAAGGTGGAGTATTACCCGGAAAAATTTCTGTCTTATGATCTTTAGGTCGAGAACATGGTAGTCCAGGGAGTAAATCCTCTAAGAAACAATTAGAAAATTGAGAAAGAAACTTTTGGTGTGTAGGCTTAGTGTTTGGCTGAGTAGCCGTTATCGTATTCAGCAAAATCAGATATGTCTTCTCACGTTTCCTAATTGCTCTTTTGGCTTGTGTGTGGTTGAGTAAAGGACTGATCTCAGGTTTCGACATATTTCTTGTTTGTCCTTCTCAATCCACATCTGATGTGAATCGTAATCTATCTTAGGATTATATTGATGCCTCCATGGCATTCTTAAGATGATGTCCACTCCCTGTAGGGGTGCCACTAGAAAGTCTCGTATATCCTTATAGGGTTTGATTGAGATTTCAAGATTCTTGACTTCTCTAGTGCAATTGTACTTTGTTTTGGTAAAAGCAGCTTTGACCTTATAGTTAGATGGGAAAGACTCTAGGTTTAGCTTTGCTAAGGTTCTTTCCAAAATGAAATCGTGTGTACTACCATCGTCATGCAGAATAGCAACCGCTTTGCCATTAATGAAACCTTTCATTTTTAGAAGAGCATGACAATTATAATTACCTCCCTCTTGCTTGGCTGCTTCGTCGTTAATCATGTGCACTTTCACCATTGGGGTCTTCTTTCTTTCGGGACACTCAATGGCTATGTGTCCCACCTTGTTGCACTTGAAACATCTTATTTCTTTCTTTGGAAAATTTCCACCGTTCGGCTTTGAAGAAGAATCTATCTTCTATGGAACAAAACCATTTTTAGATTTAAAGAAAGGGTTTTTATCAAATCTCTTTTTCTTATGGAAAGGTACATGCCATTCTAAATCTTTCCCTTCTTTTGGGATCCCATTCTTCCTTTCACAATTCATTGCAAAAGAAATTGCAGAGCTCAGTGAGCGATGATTAAACATGTTAATCTCGGCTCTCAACTTAGACTTTAGACCTGCCACATACTTCCTGCGTTGATCTCACTCATAAACTTTTTCTAAGGACTGTAATTGGATCAACGTTTCCCAAAATCTATCAGTATATGTGGAGATTGTTTCCTTATCGAATTGCCTGGAAGTATCCCATTGTTGTCTAGCTTTTGCTTTGAAATGTGAGGGAAGAAAATCTCTCTTGATGAGCTTTTGAAAAGACTTCTAAGATTTTGGTCGCCTTTTACTATGCTTAGTGATGCTCCACCAAAGTGCATCACTCTCTACTAAATGATTTGCAGCACATTTAATCTTATCTTTTTCAGAGAATTTCTCCCCTGAAAAATAATCATCTAGCTGACTGAGACGAGACAGTGCGTGCTTCTTTCTTTCCATCAAAATTTTGAAATGAGAAAGCTTTTCTACTTATCTTACTCTTCTTCCTTGAATTTTGTGCTCTCAATGTGGCTTTGACTGTCCTGATAATAGTATCATCGTCGGAATCATCGTCGGATGACTCATCATTAGATGAATATCTCTTCCTTTTCTTACCATTGATTTTCTTTTCCAATCTCTCCCTATGCTCACGCTCATTTGCCAACTGTGCCTGAAGTGCATCTAACTGTTCTTGGAGCATGGGTGGTTGTGGCTGATGTGCCATGATAATGCGATAATTATAAATAGAGTGCAACGGAGAAAAATAAGGGTACTAAGTAAATGAGAATTAAACGGATGAAAAAGTGTAATTCAAGTGTATGGGAAGAAATGGATGGTGGAAGATACTAAGTGTATGAAATATAAAGCAAAAGAAATCACTTATCTCGCTCTTTGATCGGAGGTAGAAAGGACTAGAGTGAGAGATATGTGACCAATGATGTCGCTTGTAGTCGTCTTTGTGCTCTACTGATCTCCAATTAATTGCTCAATGATTCGTGGTTCCAATCGTCCTCTTGATTCAAGTGTTCAGAATTGGCTATGGTCTTTGCCTTATTGAGCCCCAATCGCTCATAGGAGCCCTGTAGCTCAGTTGGTTAGAATGTTAGTCTTATGAGTCGGAGGTCGCAGATTTGAGCCCCACCGGGACTAAGTCAGCTTTGTTGAATTTTTTTAAATAAATAAAATAACAATGAGGCCTTTGAGCCTTATACCTTGATCAGCCGCGCTGTTGTTTGCTGTCCCCGGAGTCTAAAACACAGTGCAAGCGAATCGCGACGATATTCTGGACTCTGTGATGGCAAAATTCCCCGTGCGTCCATGAAGGCTGTCTGTTGTAGGACTTCGAAATGATAGCATTGGCGGCTTGCAGAGATTGCTTTCCCAAGGGTGGCGACGCTATTAAAGATTGCAGAACTGTGAGACTGCGCACAGGCGAAAGACTGTGGGATTGTGTGCAGGGGTGAAAGACTGTGTTAATGAGCCGGTTGCCTTGGCTATAGGTCTACAGCTGTAGACGGGCGCGTAAACAAAGATGAGACCCCCGAGTCCTAAGGTCTCCAAAAAGGCGACTACTACGCAGATTATAGAAGGCTGGATGCGATGGGTAGAGTTCTTCGACGCTCGAGGAGAGGAGGGCCATTCATGGCCCTTGTTGCAGTCTTCAGGAGGCTTCTGGGGTCCAGCCTACGTGCGTCAACTCACACGAATAGGAGCTTATACTTCCGAGGGGAATTAATTTTATCTTGCCACTGTAGCATGTGCAATGCTTGATGCAGACTTCATAGCATATTCATCAAAAACTAAAGTGAAACTTTCGTTTTTTTCCTTGTATCAAATAAGGAATTTTTTGACTCCTTTAGAGCTACGGAGCTTTAAAGACGGCGTAGCCAACGGGTTCCAAAACTCAAGCGTGGGTACATTCCTCGATGCACACTATCTCTTCCCCCATGAACTCTGTTTCTGCGTATGTGTCATGTAGTCCTTTTGAATCCTGAACCCTCCACACTCCACAGGACTTCTTTTACTCCCTCCTTCCCATGAGCATGACCACGGCTCTGATACCACTGAAACCAAAAGGTATTCTTTTCAACACACAAATTCACCACTTAATCAATTGGAGAAGAAGAGCATAATCACACCACGAGAACGACACCAGACTGGGTACAATCTCCCCCCCTAGATGAGTGGCTCACCCTCCCTCATCTAGAGTATTTATGATACTTCATAAAAGCACCAAGGAGCCAAAATTATCCCTCTCATCCAAAAATGAGGGATTTGCTTTACATAGCCATCTTAGGGCCCAAAATGAATTATGTCCACTATAAAATATATTGCTCAAACTTGCAATAATAAAGCAAATACAAAATTGGCCCATGACCATACATAATGCGCTATGCGACACCTCGATCGGTACCCTCGCACTAACTCCAATCCTTGCTATGAGTTCCATCACCTGTACTCAAGCCGCCAATTACATTAGTTATTAACAATCGATTAAACGAATCACCGAATCAACCGATCCCAACATAACCGCGCTCAAAGCACAATAATCAAGCACAACACCAATAACACTAGCGATATCATTATTAACATGGAATCATCCACAATACCGACCATCTAGCATGGCAAAACACAAGCTAGGCAGGCGTCCCCAACTAACCACACGAAGTATCCACTAGGACCCCTGCCACGTCCAGTGTGCTCCTATGGAGTACTTTGCCATAGTCACACTTGACTAAAATAATAATGTCCAAAGCAAGATATATCAGAAAAAAATATAATTTATGTAACCGAGGGGGATAGAGAAGTGTGGTGCCAAAGTGCACATGGATACATTCCTAGAGGATAGAAAGATTGGTATTGAGGAGGAAAACAATGATTGGATGTGGGTGATTGTGACAAGAAATGATTGGTTAGAATCATCTAGAAGGATGTGGTGGACAATGTACTTTGCCAATATATTGAGGCACTATGCAATGGAAAACGTATCACTTACCTTGCTCGCTTTCTCTCTTATCATGTTGATTGTCTTTGATCCTCCTTAGATTTGTAACATCAATAACCCCTATTGCTACTTGGTCGGATGTTGAGTTCTGTCCTCATGGAACTCCCATTGTCGTCCTTGACGGGGTTGAGAAGAAGGAGGTGCCCAACTTGTCCCCTTAGGAGCAAGTTTGTGCCAAGTGGCTCGTCTACCTGTAACAACGAAGGCACTAACCCAGGAGACCAAAAACCTCAACCCTCTGCCAAATCTCTCCTCCATAAGTATCTCAAGGAAGATGTCCTCCCAAAGAGTCTCAAGGAACTCAACGATCACCCTGGTCAAGGGACTCCATCATCGATCACCACCAATACTCCTTCGAGAACCTCAATAAGAGGAGCATCATTGGGAATCGTGGCACATGCTAAGTCAAGTCTATGCTGTCAACTATGAACCCATGATACCAAGGGATCAAATACACTAGGTGCACGCTAAGAAAGAAAGACTCCTCTACTAGGGCTCGAGTGGTGTCAAGGGAGCTCAACAGATGAGAAAGACTCCTCTCCTACGAATGGTGACCTCTTGAAGTGGTCATCCTCTAACGCCAAGCTCACATGCACGTTGAGAAAGAAAGACTCCTCTAGTAGGGCTCGGGTGGTGTCAAGGGAGCTCGACAGGAGGAGAAAGACTCCTCTCCTACGAATGGTGACCTCCTGAAGTGGTCACCAAGCTCACGTGGATCTAATCACAAACCTGGCTCGTCATAGGCATGAGTCCAAACAATTGGACCCTCAAGTGCTCTGCTTTATAGAGACTGT
The DNA here is from genome assembly GCF_047967505.1 of Dipteris shenzhenensis. NCBI lineage: Eukaryota > Viridiplantae > Streptophyta > Polypodiopsida > Gleicheniales > Dipteridaceae > Dipteris > Dipteris shenzhenensis. Next base: position 35,716,227 of record NC_141599.1, read on the forward strand.
ACAACGTTCTTCACATGTTGCTTATCATCCAAGGAAAGTACAATCATAACAACAAAGTAGGTGCCATGTGAGCCCCTCTTGCCTAACCAATAGTCACCACCAAGATTCACTCTAGAGGTGCCATGTGAGCCCCTCTTGCCTAACCAATAGTCACCACCAAGATTCACTTCTAGAGTAATAACCAAAGAACTTTATTCCGTTGATAGAGGAGATAAAGGCGAGAGAAACAAAGGGGAAAGAACGAAAACGCAAACAAGAGGGAGGTTATTACAAAAGCACCAACAGCCCTCCATGAAAGGCCAAACACAAGGGGCCACAGAGAGGGAAAGTCCTTCCTTAGTCAACCATTGCCCGATTGGTAATTAACCACCAGAGCCAAAATAGAGAGGGGCACCAAGCCCATGAAACAACTAAACCAAGAGGGCACCTCCATGACCAGCTGCAAGCAAGCCAAGGCTGAAAAAAGCCCTCTAACCAAATTGTGCATTGCCTAGGGCCGCTAACCAAGGAGCTATGACAAAGGCAATGTTGCAAGCAACAAGCTCTTGGACGACATGTGAGCAACACATAGAGACCAAAACAAGAGGAGGGGGGGCAAGGGAAGGTGAGGCGAGTAGGTGAGGTAGGCGTAGAGGCAGAGATGAGCATAGGGTGAGGCAAGGGGGTGAACAAGAGCAGCACCAAGCAACAAGGAGCACTCGAACCTTTTCTACTTAAAACTTGCCCATATTCGTGTCTCTAAGTTCCTAAACTATGTATTCGCACATTAAAATTTAGGCAAATTCTTATAAAATTAGTAAGAGGCCCAAAAATGCATTCTTAATATTTTGTGAAGTTTTTTAGTCCTATATTGCAAGGAGACGACGGCCACCAAAGCAATGTTTTGCATCCTATTGAATTGCTAACCCTTTGAGGCATATTCGATAGACAAAAAACTAGTAACATGAATCTACAAATTTTAAAAATATGCAACCATTTACTTAAAAAGTTTGGGGCTTCTCTATGGGGCATCCAATTTGTATCTCAAGTTAATATTCTTTCGTGGACTTCCAAAATGTGGCCATTTTTAGAATATTGACAAGATGGATTCTGACACTCCCGTCTTATTACTGTCAATGGCAGTTGCAAGCCAAATTTGCAATGGTTCTCAACTGAGCTAGCTAAGCACAAGTAGCATGCAAATCACATTACATCACATCACATCGTTTAAAGTTTTGAAAACCCTAAATTAGTCCTACAAGTGTCTTCTACTTCTTTCACACTAAACCACATGCTCTCCCACTTTGATTGTAATCACACTCCAACCTTTTATTGAAACAAATGGAGAGTAATATTGCACATCGCATTGTAGAAAAGACATATTATATGATTTATTGTTAATCTTCAAAGGATCTTCGTTCAAGGTCTTGTAAGTTTTACACCAAGTAAGGTTGTATAATTTTAAAGAACTAAGAGTTCTAATAAATTTGAATGGTAATTGTATGTCATACAACTCTAGACACAAACATAAACAAATATGCAAGCTAATATAGTAGGTCACTTTTTATAACACTCTAGATGAACTATGCAATATTGGTCTTTCAAGTCCAAATAAGCATCCACCATCACTTGCACTACACAAAACCACATACCAAGAATCTATGAACTACATTAGCATTTCAGTTTGTCCTAATGGTTTTTGCATCCTAAGCATCCCATCATCTAATTTGCCCAACACAGTCACTTCTAGTGTCTTCAATGGCAGGAGTTTGGAAGCAAAAGTTTCATGCGAGTATAACAATATGGATTGGTATCACAAAAAACTTCCAATCCTTAATACAATGAACATCACAAATCCAGATACAGATCCATTAATTTCAAATTTCTGTTTACCTATAGTTTGATGACGAATCCAAATATGGTAACTTAACCTTAGTAGTACCAAAGTTTTACAACCAAGTCAATGTGTCTATGGTGCAGCTTTTTTCAAACTATCCTCAATAGACCAGTCATGAATGGGACAGATTATGCAGACGTCCAAAGTTGAAAACTCATGCAATTTGGAAGTTTCCCTTACCATACATTGTATGTTGATAGTAATACGTTTCCATATTGCAGTCATCTACCTGTACGGCTAACAAAAAATTAGGAATACCAAGCAACAGCAGCAATATATCTCTGCAGACTGTTTACAAGTACAGAAGTAAACTTAAACCATGCCCTAGCATAGGAACAGTTTTGGAAACAATGGAAGAAAGGGGCATCCAAAGAGCAAGAAAAAACAAATCTCAGAGGTTCAGCGATTCTTAAGTCTATTACAGGTTTAAAAGCAGCTCTACCATGATAGTAACTGTCTCGTCTCAGTGATCTCCTTCTATATGATTGAAATCACCAACATGGTTACTCACCCACTTTTTCATGTATTACATTTGTAACCAAGTCATATATGAGACTCTAGGCAACTTGGAATTCTCAATAATATTATCTGTTCCCTAGTCCATATCCTTGGATCTGTAGATATTGCAGTCACTCTCAAGCATTTGTTACAAGTTGACTACCAAAACTTGCAATCCTAAGGAAGGGAAAATATTGAAGGCCTCTTGGAAAATTTACATCAAGAGAATTTGCCCCTCTCAGGCTGATGCAACGTTTCATTATGATCCTTTCACTAATCCATATGCTTGGTTCTGTAGAACTTGGAGTCACAGTGCTTTCCAACCGATAGATAATGATGCAACGTTTCATTATGATCCTTTCACTAGACCATATGCTTGATCCTGTAGAACTTGTCACAGTGCTTTCCAACCGATAGATAATGATGACAGTGCCTGCATTGTCAATTCCAGGGAAAAAAACCTCAAATCAATTTGCAGATCCACAACAGACAACTCAAATTACCAAAAGGAAAGTTCCTGCTGAATGAGTCTTACATTGCAAAGTATACTGCCAAGTTCCACTCAGCAAATAGTCTGGACATCACTCCAACTCTGCAACAATACGTTTCTTGCGCGCAGGTAAGTGAGGAACAGCCCCTGGAGCACTGTGAGCCCGTTTTCTCTCCTCCCGGTTCTTCTCTGACTCGTAAACATTCCGCCGTAGTTTGGCAGCCTTATAGATTGGCTTTGGAAGATGGCGATGCCTGATAATATGGCAGAATGAGTTTCAATGCTAAAAATCCTCGAGGAGTAGATAGTTGAGAAATCAAAAAGCCGTAAAAATCTCATTCAAAGTCAGATATTGCAACACGACAGCACAGTCAACACTATATCAAAAAACATGGCAATCTATTAAGAACACATTCAGAGCTGGGAGCAGAAACAAGCAACCTGACAAGATGCTCAAATTACAATCCTAACACATGCAGCCAACAGCAATTGCTGGAAAATAGCCTGATTTTTGCAATGACCACCTCACAAATTAGGGGAAGTAGAAAAATATGCAAAATAGCCTGGTTTTTGCACCTGTCTATTCTTTTGATCTCAGGCAGATGCTTATAGCGTTCCTTCAAAGCATTCATATAAGCATGCTTATTTTTCTCCCTTGGAAGCAGCTGTTAAGGCAAACAAATAATCATCAGAGACAAGGTCCCAATACAAATCAGGTACAAAAAAACATGGCTCACCATGTATGCGAAGAAATGATACATCCATGATCCAAGAAAGAAATGTTCCATCAAAGAAAAAGAACCATACCACTCCAAGTTGCTCTGCTGCTTTTGCCTTCCAAAGACGAACATTGGTATCGTCACTTCCTGAGATAACATATGTGGCATCACAGCTAAACTTGACACAAAAGACCCTGCAATCACAGACATCTTTGTCAATAGATTTGTCCAATCAACATCCAGCCACTAAAATATGACTGCACAATGCTGAGGTTCAGCCACAAAATAATAGCCACCTCTGCATTCGTGTTGTATGGTAAACCTCCCTGCTATGGCCACCATTGTATGCAAATATGCGGACCTACAGACAAAACAATGCCATTCAGCAAACAATAGGCATTAAGAAAACACACTTTAAAATCATAATCTGTAAAACAATAAGGACAAAGCTTAGAAGAATAATCAATTAGAGCTTCGAAGCACATACTGTTCTATCATAAGATCCAGTGACAAATTCTCGCCCAGTTGGAGAATAATCAATATCCATTCTGTGTCAGCAAAAAGCCAAGGGTCCATATATCACTTGAGGGATTGGGAGAAGTGGCTTCTCTTAAAAGTACCATACTAAAAGATACCAGACAACCGTGATAAACATAGTTCACAATAGAAAACTTATTTCAAACTCCCATCAAGCCCCCTTTTTTGTACTCTTCCTGAAAACTTCATTGCTCTTCAGACTTCAAGGCACAAAAGCCAAGGCTCCTTACAACCCTATTCTTCTTAGTGAACCATAAAATTTCTCTTACAATGTCCAATTGCCTTCCACCTTTGCAATGTGCAATACATCAGAAAATAAGTCTGCGTCTCTAAAATTTCCTTGAAAGTAAAATAGCAAGTTTTCAGAGCTAGCTTATCAAGACTCCAGAGTTCTCAATCTGTACTTAGGAGTTGTAGTATACACAAACTGCAACCTACAAACCACCTACAAACCATACAGCCCAATCCAAGAACCCCCTTGAGTGAGAGAGTAAGACAAAAAGGAGTAAGACATGCAGCTCACCTACAAACCACACAGCCCAATCCAAGAGCACCCTTGAGTGAGAGAGCTTGTGGACAGTATATGGACGCATGGTAGGGAAGTGAGAGTGCCCTGTATCTATTAACCAACCCTTTGGCACAGATATCATCCAACTAAACCTTGTACAAGGGGAAAAAATGGCAAAATACAAGTTTAAATGAACTTTTAAACCCCAGCAAGCCATTCATAGCACATCTCTCCATAAAGCTAGGGGGATCCATGGCATGTTCAAGATGGGTATATGTTCAGATCTTGAAGAGGTCGTGAGCATCACAATTGCTGCTCTGTTTCTGCAGGTCAATGAAACTTCAAAAGTTCAAGTACAGACAAAACTTGGATGATTGGCTTGCTTTCTAGTAGGGAGGCCCAAACCCAAGGAATTATGTCAAGCCATGTGGGTTAGTGGCTGTGTGTAGAAGAACAACAATAAGCCCCTGCCAAGAACACAAGATGGAGTTGAAAGTACTCTCAACGAAATAAGTCACTTACACTGCAGATACATGGTCCTTGTGGATGCATAGCGAGGTGTTCAACTTGCGCATGTCATAAGAATAGCAATTGCAATCTTCGTTTGCCTGTTAATTCAAAATATGTCCTCAGTGCCATAATAATGTCCACAGCCTGCACGAACTAAGAGGCTTTTACCCAAGTACTTAACACGGTTTGGAGTACAACATAGGTAAATGCTCACTTACACATGTGAAGTTAAAAGCTTCTCTAGGATTCCAAGCAACAGCATTTGTTCTTGTCTGCATTCTACACTTAGTATTAGCCATCGCACTGGAAATATTGGAAAAACATTTGGGGGTATTTCAACGAGAAACATATATAGATGAATCCAGGAACATGCCCAAACTCATCAAGATATTTAGCATACCTGCATTATTAGTTTTCTCAAAGGTGTTCCCATGCGAAGGTCATACAATGCAATGCTACGATCGCTGCAAATATAAAACAGCCAATTTAAAAGCAAGCAACAAGACATACACAAAAAGTTGATACGACAGTACAACACAGTCTAACAAGCACATTAAATTATCTAAACTGCTTGTTCTCCTATTAAAACTGCTTGATGTGATGGATACGTCGTATCAAAACATCATGAGAATGGATCTTGTGTACCAAATATCAGAATAATCACACGGATAATTGGCATTAGGATGTGAATTTGTGTCAAAACGCTCTATAAAGTTCCTTTTTATTTTTATGATTGTTGGATTTAGTGAGGTATTTTAGTACACCTAATGAAGTGGCCACACGAACAAAACCGTAACGCAAGAAATTGGATCAAACCTAGTCAGAACCATCAGTTAAAAAGACCACCTACACGAAAGAAGGGCCATTTATGCACGGAGGCTGACACTCTCGCTTCCATTTGGGTGGAGATTATCTTCTCTCTCAGGAGTCAGTGGGAGCGGTGTACAGGCACCTCTTTGGCAGCTCGTGGGAGACTTGTATCCTTCATGAGGACATGGGACTGCTCTCTTTTTTTTTTTTTTTTTTTCATTTGACCCCTTTTGGGATGTCGTGGCATTTTAGACCACCTCCATGGCTTTTTTGCCACATTGTTGAGGCTAGGGATAGAGTACTTTCTCTCCCACCTGTTGTATGATTTGTTTTGAATGGAATATATCACTCTTTCAAAAAAAGAAGGGCGTGCCCTCAGGACATACTACTGCCTATTAGTATACTACTGCCTATTAGTCTAAGACTTTGACTTCTCCTCTCTCTCTTCTGGACATAGCGGAGTAGAGGAGGAGATAGATGATATGAGGGCTGAGTGGGTCAATGGGATGAGACAAGAGATGCAGGAGCTACACATGATGCAGAGACTGATCAAGGCACGCACGATGGAGTTTCAGCCCATCATAGCTATATTCGGGGGGATCACCCAATCAGAGGTGTCACTATCGCTCTTTGACCCGGCAGACACTTTTCGCACCTCATAGAAGAGCCACCTTGGCACCGGGTTCTATATTTGATTCTTGTATTTTGATTTTGGTTTACCATAGTACTCATCAAGGGCCTTAGCGAGCCCCCTGCTTCAGCCCACACTGGCTTGTATGGGTTATCTTTGTGATTGTACTTTGTCTTATAGGTCCACGAGGCATCCTGAAGACAGTAATCTCTCTCTCTCTCTCTCCCCCCCCCAAAAGAAAAAAAACAGGAAATTAATTCAATGGACATCCATGAGATGGAAAAATACCTTGGGGACTGCATATCAATATTCCGAAGGCATCTTATATGCAAAATAAGAACTACATCACATGATCTGGAAGTGGAGAAGGGAAGGTGGGTTCTTCCAAGGGAAGAAACAATATGCAAAATCTGCCCCACCGGAGAAGTGGAAAATGAGCAGCATGTACTCCTAAGATGTCAAGCCTATGCACACATCAGAGAAAGATATGATGAGAGCAGAGGGCAACCTGAAAAACCTATTGGAACAGCCAGCTACAAAGCTAGGAAGCTATCTAAAATAAGTTTTGGAACACCTCAGTCCCATAGATCCTAAAGGGCCTCGAGGACTTTTCTATGTGCCTGCCCAGCCTACTATGAGAGTAGGGGACGATACCATTGCCTCTACCAAGAGGGGAGCGGCTTCAGCCCGCTCTCACGACTGATCCAATTCCATGACCAGGTCTGTCTGCATTGGCCTCTATCTGCTTGAGATGCGCCAACACAAGGAGACTCTTTTATGACAGATTAAAGAGCAGCAAGAGGTGACCAGACCACATGATATCTTGACACAACATGTCACAGACTTTTATGCACTTGAGTCAGCTCCAAGACACAGCGGGGTGGAGGAGGAGGAGCTAGCTGATATGCAAGCAGCTTGGATCACAGAGAGAGGGATGCACAGACCACCCGCGGCACGGAGAGCGACTAGAGCACACTATATTGAGGTCTGGCCTATCACAACTTTCCTCAGGGGAGACCGCCTGAGATGAGGAATTACTCTGAACATAGCCCAATGGTTCAGAGATCGAGGAGACCACGCCCTCCCCCACCACCACAGCGTGAGACAGCCTGAGATATTTTCACCGCTCACAAACGAGCCACCACGGTGCCGAGCTTCGGTTTTTGGGTCCCAGCTATCAGCCTACTTCAATTAGTATCTGATTTATACTTGATTTTGCTCGAGCTATTCAGCTCTATAGATCAGTTTAGTACTCAGCAAGGGCCCTAGTGCGCCCTTTGCCCCAGCCCATTAAGGCTTGTATGAGTTTTTCCTTTTTGGTGTACTTTGTACTTTGTCCCCATAGACCCACGAGGCCTCCCACGGACGTTAATACATCTCTCTCTCTCTCTCTCTCTATGGTGCAAATACTATCATACGCAAACGATATACTCCTCATATCATCTTCACGAGTAGGCCTACAGAGACACCTAGATGCCCTAGAGATGCTTTGTAGGGAGAGAGACTTGACAATCAACCTTGGCAAGACCAAGGTTATTGTCTTCAATAACTCACGCATAGTACTTCATTGACACAGTCTCAATATGTACCAAGGGGAGCCAGCGGAGATCATGCAAACCTACACTTATCTAGGGTTAGTCTTCATGGGACCCATGCAGCCACAACACGGCTTACACAAGGTCAAGGAGCTCTAGCCTAGCTCGAGCGACACTGCTTCCAAGCACATTTCTAGGACTTGAGGGGAAGAAACTTGAGAGGTTGATTATGGGATTCTCCAGTTGACTGGAGGAAACTTGAGGGGCTGATTATGGAATCCCGATGATTTGAAGTAAGTGTAGGCAGAGTTTGCCATGACACACTCTAGATTGATGCTATCTTCCAGAAAGGTGACATATATTCACAGGGTTTGGGGTTTGCCTAGTTGGAGACTACCGAGGTTGGCACCACAGTCATCCAAACAAGTTGGAGACTAGCGAGGCTGGCACTAAAGTCATCCATAGGACTAGCTGATAGAGGTATGCACTTATATCCAGATGGTTCGCCAGCCAAGGTATTCAAATGACCCCCCCCCCCCTCACCTCTTTTCAGTACAGCTTGGATGCACCGTTTCCCCCTATCCCACGAGATGAGATCAACCATATCATACAGTGATCTACTCCAACTCTATATGTCAAGGACTATGAGAAAAGCAGGGGGAGGGGCGGGAGGAGACTAGGAGTTCCCCATTAAGACCCACTTCTACCACGACCAGTTCTTGAGAGTATCAGACATAGTTGCAAGAAACAGCGTTTCGGCCGTCACAAATAGAAACGGACACAGCCGAAACGGCAATTCTGTTTCCCTATTTTTTAGGGAAACCCTAACTGCAGGTTTTTGCACCTGCCACCTCTTTTCGCCGCTCCCGCGTGCTGCCTCTACCCTCTAACCGCCTGCTGTAATCCTGCTCTACCCTCCACTCTCCTCTACCCTCCTCTATCCTACTATCCACTCTCCTACTCTCCTCTACCCTCCACTCTCCTACCTCTCCTCCACCCTCCACTCTCTTCTACCCTCTCCACTACTCTCTACTCTCCTCTACCCTCTTCACTCTCCTCTTCATACTCCCTCCAACCTCCTTGAGGAGTCCTCCTATACCCTCTCATACTCTCCTCTCCTCTCTCACTCTCCTCTACCCGCTCACTCTCCTTCTCCTCTACCCCATCCTTAGACCTTGAGTCCTCCTCCTACTCATACTCTCCCTCCTCCTCCTCCTCCTTTCCAGAATCCCTATTACCTACTCCTCTACACACAATGTCGAAAGATCCGGATTGGAGCCATGCCACCTACATTGATAGTTATGTGGGAGGTGGTGGCTCCAAGAAGTGGAAATGCAACTATTGTGGCATGAGTAAAATGAGGTCTATCACACAGTTGAAAGACCATCTGGCGGGTGTTCTCGACAAGGATACATGACTTTGTAAGTCTGTGCCTCTTGACATGCTACCTTCAAGAATGGAAGCGTAAGCGCATGGCTGCACCAAATTAAAACGAAGAAGAGACCGAGCCATTGCTTGATGCTCTTGCTAGCATATTGGGTTCAAAGAGGAGTAGAGGGGCATCTATAACATCAAGCGTGGGTCCTAATGCTAGGAGGACACCCTTGCCACATGGAGCCGATAGTTTGGATGCTACTGTGGGAAAAAGAGGCTCATTACAAAGGCCTAGCATTCAAGCACGCATGCAAAAGCAGGTAGTCAAGGAGGCCACTAATAATTGGAGCACTTGGGCCCTCTTCCATAGAAAGAAGAGGAATAGATTCACCACGGCTCAGTTGGAGCGGTTGGTGTTCTGCCATTGCAACCTCTGCCTCCTTGAGTACTCTGCCAACTCCCCCGAACCTCGCCAAGTTGACATTGACAAGGTGGACATGGAGAAGATGAAGGCCATACCAAATATCCCACGAGAGGAGCTGAACATATATGCCATATTCTACAAGGAGATGTCGGCACCGACAAATCGTACACGATCGCAGCCATCTAGAGATGGTGCTAGCACTTCAGTTGCACCCGATGCTGCTGCTTCTTCTTCAGACAATGACACCCAGGACTCATTTGAGGACGAGTGCTGAGTCAATGGATGATGCAGATGATGGAGATGAGACCAGTATTGTACAGATTCATAGATGTGAAACTTGAAGCATGATGCATGCTGCATAAGTCATGACTTAATAACACTTAGCAAATGATAAGTAGCATAATTTGTCACTTTTATTCATAATTGTATTATGTATAAAAACTTTTTTACACAAAAATTGTACTATATTGTTGTTTCGTTTCCCGTTTCAGCTCCGGCCAGAAACTCAATTTCCGTTTCGATGGGCAACTATGGTATCAGAGGACAGAGTGATCATCACAGCCAATTCTTGGAGGTCTAGCCTCTCCTCAGAGGGGACCGCCAGAGTCCAGTTGTCACTCTCGATGCCTCATTCGTGCCCCTTGAGCAAGCATGCACCATGCCTCTGTTTTGGAGCATAGCAACACCTAGTAGCATCTATCTAGGATGGAGAGGATAGAGAGAGCATAGTCAGTGAGCATTCTTCTTTCAGAAGATTTGGTATCTCCAAGCAATTCTTTTTTTAAATCTTGTCAAAACCCAACATGATATTTTTTACAGTATCTTTGTAAAGCGTGATAATAATTTTCATAGATAAACTTACTCTACACAGGATTGACTTCAACCCCATAAATCAAAAATCTGGCCCCTTTTCATGGACCTGTTGAAAATAAAAATAATTATTTCTTAAGGAACTAAAATGTAGTCTTTGGTTTTTCGGATGTTAGTTCAAAGGAGTAGGTCGTTGTCTTTCTCAAATCCAAAATATAGTGTGATTGAAGGTGGTTGCAAGAAGTAAAGCAGTTGTCAGTCTGCAATTGGAAGGGACAGGCAAAGTGCCGTCATGGTTATTTCTAAAATAACTACGTTAAACATAAAATATCAGAAACACTTATGAGCAAACGAATAAATGACTCTAATCTGTATTGAGCATAGCTTACTCTATGTAATATCCCACCAAGATTCAGTTTGTAAAACTAAGGCACTAGTCAGCAAATATGCAAGTATGCATGCTAGAGTTTCACCAGATTATCATTAATGGTTAAGTACATACCTTGCTGTTGTAGCAAAAACTTCAGGCTCAGAAGGATTGAAGCGAACAGAAATTATCGTGTCTGCACCCCAAGAAAAGCTGTTGATAGGTTCTGACCTTCAAGATGTGAATCCAGCAAACAGCATCAATCATAACTATATATTCTACAAATTAAAAAGCCAATACCAGGTGCTTGAAGAGGAAAGAAAAGGATGGAGGGCGACCTGTTAGCATCCCATATATCAACTTGAGCACCAGCAGTTGCAAATACATTGCTATTCCATTGATGGTCAATAGCTCTGTAAACAAAAGAAGCTGTGCATTATTTCTATTCACAAAAACATACATTAGCAAAGCCATTCCACAAACCCTACTAATTCTCCTTACATTCTACTGGGGAGGTGATTAGCATGAAAAAAGTATACCTTCACTCTCTGATATTCATGTATGCCATTCTACGAATTCTATTGAATTCTAATTATATTATGCTAATTACATTCTACTGTTAAGATGATCGACATGAAAAAGCACATCTCCAATATATGAAATTCATAATGGCACAAAGAGCATATGGAGCATTTGGAGGGTTATTTTGTACAAAGACACTTTCTACCTACGAGGCCAAAGTGGAATGGTTCAAAGGATTGCTCTGGTAACATCAGTCTTAGAGATAACAGGGAGCTGATAGTGAGCATCATTGCCTGGTACATATGGACAGCTAGGTGCAGGCAGACCATAGAGCAGCAGACCACATCAGCCTTGGAGACACTGGCCAGCACTTGGCTTGATATCATTCATACTCTCATAGGAAGATGGGATAGACTCTAGGGAGATTCAGGTTGCGTGTAGCACAAGAGGGAGGCTTTTATCAATATATGGGCTTTCCTCATTTCACAGATGATGGTATGATATGGCATTATATACGAATGGAGTGGCTATTTGTTCAGCCCTTTGTATGAGGTAATCCACCATAAAGTGGCCAGCCAGGGGGTATCCTTGTGTTTTTTCTACTGTACTCGTCATTGGAGGGTTGTATTTTCATTGGTGTCCATGTCACTAAGGAGCTTATTAATTAAGTGTTCTTTTCTCTGAAAAAAAAGTAAGTGTTCTGTCTTAACACTCATCAGGAATATTCAAACATTGCCCTCTTACAGAATCCTAGACGAATCCACGCTCAAGGATAGGTAGATGGTGATTTTCAAGGGGGAAAACAATGCCTCGATCGCTTTCCTACAAATTAACATTATTGCACCCCCTACACAGATTTGAACCAGTCTATTGCATAGACAAGAGATTTCATGAGAACCCTAGGGGGAGCTGGATGCTCTCTTGCCGGCTCCTTGCTCCGAATTCTATTATACGCTGATGACGTGGTGCTCTTATCTTCATCTCCTCAGGGGCTCTAGAGACACCTAGATGCACTACTGGCTTTTTGTGAGTCCCATGACTTGAAGGTCAACCTGGGTAAAACCAAGGTCACGATCTTCAACACCTCCTGAGCAGCTATGCACAGAGAGCAGTTTACTTTTGACGAGTCACTGGTTGAGATTGTCTCATCATACACACATCTAGGGGTTCTATTTTCTGGCTCTATCTTCACGATGAGACCTACGATGCAGGCCCGCCCAAGCAGGGGATACGCCTCTCTTGCCCAACTGTAGAGACAATGCTTCCACTCACACTTCCAGGATCCACGGACCAAGGTTCTCCTCTTCGACTCCTTGGTCCAACCTGCAGGCATGTATTGCAGCCCTTGATGGGGCAGACCTCTCCGATACAGAGAAGACTCAATAGGAGAGTTTAGAGGTTCTCTTGCCATCACAGATGATCCGCAGTAAGCCATCGGTTCCCCATTAGATCATTCAGGCTGAGTTCGGGGCATCTCCATTGTAGTTAGATGTGCAGACTATCACTTACCTATACCGCATGCGAGACTTGTATTGCAAGGCGATGCAAACTACCTTGGTTGGCGCTGTCCTCTTCAATGGCATTAGCAGCTCAGGGTGATCAGAGATGCTGATATGCACACACATGCAGATGGTTCGCGAGACTGGGTTTCCATATAGACAGGCTGCCACCCTTGCAATATAGCATCAACACCCCATTTGTCTCATTTTTTCGGGGCAATGAGTTCAACCCAATCATTCGAGAAGATCTTCTACAGCTACAGACATTCGGGACCTAGTTGGCAATCATAGAGCTCCCTATGAAGCTCAGCTTCTATAGGGATACGCATCTTCGAGGAGACACTTAGATCCATCTACCACACTCGCTTAGGATTGCCATTGGGCCTTGTTTCATCACACCGATTCCATATCAAGAGTAGATGAGCCGAGGGGATCCCCAGAGATAGTCGTATCTGCACACTATGTGACCGACATGAGATCGAGACAGAGGAGCACTTCACCTTCCGTTGCCCAGCCTACTATAAGATCCATGGACGATACCATTGCCTCTTCAGAGATGACTTCGAGCCCCTTTTTAGACTTCTCTCACACCCAGACTAGAGGTGCCTCGCCGCTTTCATTCATGAGGCGGTCAGACATAAAGAGCATCTCATTAGATCACAAAGACAGGGGCGGGACGCCTTATCAGACTCATCTCAGAGTATGATCACAGAGTTCTTTCAGCCAGAGCATATTGCACCCCTAATCACGAATACCAGGCGAGGCAGAGACCCCGAGATTGAGACGCGGCACATTCGATAGAGGACAGACGCACAAATCACACTAGCTGACATCTCATCTATGTTCAAGGCTGACAAGGGTTACTGTGGCGCTTGTCAGGCGTAGAGCCGTTGCCAGTACGTCACGACAAACTACACTTCCAAACAATAGACAACGATCTATCACAGGCTTTTTGCTTCCACAACCTAGCCCATCACTAGGCATACTTTGACATTTCATCGCATGTGTGTGATGTATTGTATTGTATTGGGTTAGGCTGTATCTGCTATGATGATGATGATGATGTTAGTGTAGGCCATCTTCTCCCGGTTCTAGTGATGCCCTATGGGCCCTGGTATGTGCCTTGTAGGCATAATTATAGGTACTCTAGTATTTTAGTGCCTTTTATGCCACATAGGACATTTAGTCCTATGTGACACCTAGGGCACTTAGTCCTAGGGTCTACCTTCAAGTACTATGTACTTCTCTTTTCATCTAATCCAGTTGACGTGACGGCTGATATCCATCGACTCTTGAATCTTGTGCTTGCTCTCTCGTTTATCGATCCTTTAGTGGTATCAGAGCGGGTATTGCTTTTGTCTTCCAGCTCTCCTCAGCCCCCCGAGTCCTCCATTGCTCATTGGGAGTCTGCTGCTCTGCTGGTCGTCACTGTTCCAGCCTGTTCGAGGCTCTTCATCTACTGTCTAAGGCTTCCAGAGCCATTTTGTCGCCATAATTTACCTCATTGCTGCTTTCCAGCAGAGGCAACTACTTCTGGGCCCTGCTGCAGCCTTTTCGAGGTCTTCTACACCACCCGTGGCCATCTGTTGCCATTGTTGTGCTGCAGATCCAGGCGCCCAGCTCCTGCGGCCTCAACCACACTCAGATTTAGGCACCCAGATCCCGCGAACTCTCCAAAGCTATCAGCAAGAGGCGTCCTGCTGTCGTGACCTGTCCAGAGCCCTCCACAGGAGACACTTGCAGCCACGCACTCATTTCGAGGTGTCTGAGGGCTGTTCCAGCTTTGCTCCAGCCACCTTTTGCACTTCAACTTGCTGCAGCAGCACCGTGGTCTGTCATATTCTACCTACAGAGGCCTTTTGGGTCTCAGCCTTCAGTTCAGGGGACCAGAAGCTGATTTACAAGCAACATTTGCTGTCTCTTACTGTTTTTTGACAGTTTTTACTGTCAAACCCTAATTTCCAACAGGAAAATTTAGGGCTTTTGACATTTGGACCTTCAACCTGTCAATACAACACTTTGGACAAGGTTGACAACTGAAATCCTTCCAAAAATTGAAGTTTTCAGTAAAATTCAGGTTCAGGACTGTCACATTGTGCCACGTCATCACTCAGGCCAACAAACTTTGGGGCTTTTGTGTTGGGAGCTCAATTTCAGCTGGTATCTCTGTTCCTATACCTTGCTGCACATATTTTCAGTCTTTTTGCTATCTCTATTTTATCATCTGAGCAAGAAAAGGCACCGTGTTGCCTTGAGGCCTAGTGCAACCTCCTGGAAATATCTACTGTTGGCTCACAGGTATTTGGGACAGTAAGACATATTTTTGCAGTTTAAAGCGTTGAGGCTATCCTTTGGTCACTTTGTCAGTGCATTTCTATCAATACTATTTACAATGGCTGGGAACAATCACGACTTATTTGGTATTCTTCGTGAAGATGATAAATTGGATGGGACCAACTATCCGATGTGGTCTTATCTCATGAAACATATTCTTGTTGCAAGGCACTTCTAGAATATTGTTTCTGGGGTTGATCTGAGGCCAGCCAATGCTACAGTGGCTACTCCTACTGCTGGTCCCTCTGCAGAGGGCCTACTCCTGATGCCTTATCTTCTAGCACCCCTGCTGCTGCTCCCCCAACTCAGGAACAATCAAGATGGGATGCAAGAGATGCAAATGCACAATCTTGTATTGCTTTATCATGCATTTATTCCACACATCCGATCTTGCAGGACAGCAAAGGATGCTTGGGACAAATTGGCTTCTCTTTATCAAATTCGCAATGAGGCACGTGTTGCATACTTAAGAAGATAATTGTAGGAAGTCAGTATGAATGAAGGTGACTCTATGGATGCATACCTGACAAAGGTCAAGGACCTCATGGAACAACTTGCCGATATTGATGAGGTGGTGCCAAATTCTCAGCTTGTCAGTACCACATTGAATGGACTGCCAGATACATATCAAGGATTTGCTACAACCCTTCGATTAGTGGCCATGGGTAATCCAAACCACTACTCTTTTGATCAGCTAGTTACTTTGCTTTTGCAAGAAGAGCAAAGTCGAGCTAATAGACAAGCTATTATTCCTGATCATGCATTTGCTTCACAGCAGACAGGAAGAGGCAAGGCTTCCAAGCCTATGGGCAAGCCTAAAAATGGGCCTAACAGTGGCAATTCCTCCAATGCATCTAAAAATACAGCAGATAAGTCAAAGAAGAAAAGATGCAACTATTGTTGCAAGCCTGGGCATTAAATTTCATAATGCAGGAAACGCATTGCTTCAGAGAAAAAGAAAGCAAGGTTGACAATCAATGCCTCACATGCAATTGAATCCCATGAGCCAGTAGATGCCTCACATGCACATGCTCTCCAGGATGATTGGGCATGGGCTGTCCATTGCTCTTTTAATCCCTCCCAAGTTGATGCATTCTTTACTGCTAATGATGCTCAGTCTTGGTATTTTGATAGTGGTGCTTCCAAGCACGTCACATCTTGCAGACAGTTGTTTCATTCCTTAGCTGATGCACCTCGTGGGCTGTCACATGCGCTAACAATGCCTCCTATGCTGTAAAAGGAATTGGAGATGTGCAACTCACATCCATTTCAAGCCATCCTGTCACTCTGACTAATGTTCTTTTCGTGCCTGGAATAGAAGTCAACTTGATTTCAATTTCAGCAATTGCCACTTCAGGTTTCAGAGTGATTTTTTATGGATACAGATGTCTAGTATATGATCTTCATGATGACAATGCCATAGTTCTCATTGGCACTTTAAAAAGGGGGCTTTATCACCTTGATGATCACTCAGCTGCACTCTCTATTGAAGCATTTTCTATTTCAGATTCACAGCTTGCTAAAACTCATCTTTGGCATGAGAGAATGAGTCATCTCAATTATAGAGCTCTTGCCAAGTTACATTCACAGGACATGGCAAATGATGTACCTCAAACTCACACAATTTCCAAACATGTGTGTGAGGGTTGTCTTTTGGGTAAGATGCATCGGTTTCCTTTTCAAAAGAATTGTCCAAAACTCTCACAAACGAAATTGCGGCTAGTGCATAGTGATGTCTATGGCCCAATGAGGACAAATGCCATTGGGGGGTACAAATATTTCATGACTCTCATTGATGACTTCACAAGATATTGCTGGGTATATGCTTTAAAAGCCAAATATGAAGTGTTCTCATGCTTTCAGAAGTGGGCTGAATATGGTTGAGAATGAATCAAGATGCAAGCTTGTCACCCTCAACACAGATAGGGGGGGAGAGTATATGTCAACGGAGTTTGATGCATTTTTATCTTCACGGGGCATTGTTCACTCATGCACTACTCCTTACACTCCTCAACATAATCCTGTTCCTAAAAGGAAGAACAGGTCCACTATGGAGATGGCCAGATGCATGCTTAAGGCCAAGTCCTTGCCCAATAAATTTTGGCTTGATGCAGTGATGTGTGCCAACTATGTGCTGAATAGATCACCTACAAGGGAATTGACGACTGTTACACCTTATGAAGCATGGAAAGGCAGGAAGCCTTCATTTTCACACATGAGAGTTTTTGGGTCTCTTGAATATGTTCATGTACCATCTCAGCTGAGACATAAGCTTGATGACAAGGCAATCAAATGCATATTTATTGGCTACAGCCAGGAGAGCACAGGGTATAGGTTATACCAACCAAATACTGGAAAGATTATTGTCAATATAGATGTAATCTTTGCTGAACACTCGGCTTCTCCTCTTGTGGACTACAAAGCTAAGCCAGAAGTTGACATGTTTGATGCCTTTGACTCTTGGTTACCTCTTCCTTCCTCAAAGGGGGACTTTGACCAGTAACATGAGCCTCCTGCAGGCCCTCCAACAAGCAATGATCAGCCAGTACCCCATGCTGATTTGCAGGTTTCTCTCCTAGCACAAAATGATCCCACTATTCATGATGCAGTGATTGAAGAAAGAGCTGTCAATAGACAGCAAAGGCAAGTTCCCAGATGGCTTCTTGATACGGACAGCAAACAAGATCAACCTTTTGCTGCCTGGACAAGATCAGGGAATAGACAGATGCATGGTCACTTTCTTGAGTTTGCTGCTACAGCTTGCAATGAAGAGCCTTTGTGCCTTAAAGATGCTTTTGACAGCAAAGAGTGGATGAGCTGAGTTACAATCCATTGCCAAAAATGACACATGGGAATTAGAGATCTCCCTCCCGGCAAGCATGCCATTGGTACCTGGTGGGTCTACAAATTAAAAAGGAAATCTGATGGCAGTATAGATCAACACAAAGCCCGTCTTGTTGCAAAAGGATATGCCCAACAACAAGGCATTGAGTTTGAGGAGACCTTTGCTCCCACATCCCGGATTACTACTATTAGATGTGTCATTGCCATTCCAGCCCATCACCATTGGCAAGTGCACCAACTTGTTGGAGATAAGTGCACACTAAGTACTATTTCCTAGTCTACATTTGTCTAAGTCTAAGTCTAAGTCTAAGTCTAGTCTTTATGTCTTGAGTGTGTGCCATGTGGCACTTCTACAATTATCCCATAAGCACTCTTGCTTTATGTCTTGTACTTTGGCCCATATATTCAATGGGTCACATCATTGTAATCTATCAGTCTAGCTTGTGTCTTGTCTACACTCTTCTCAAGGTATTTCTTATTTTTCAGTCTTGTCATCTCATTTCTAGTTTCTAGTTCTAGTTCTTTCTTCCATATTCCAACTTGGTATCAGAGCCAGGTTGATCCCCTCTCCTCTCCTCTCACTCTGCTGTAGCCATAGCTTCGTCTTCTCCTTTCAGCTTACCTCTCCCTCCGGCATCTCTCTCTTCAGCCTCTCGTGGCACCTCTACCTCTGCACCGCCCTCTTCTACGCTTCTGCTGGCCGCCTCTTCTCCGAGATCTGCCCTCTTTCTGCCCCGCCATTGCGCTCAGATCTGCGTGTACGCCTGCTCCAAGTCTCTGCGCCAGATCTGCTGTAGCGCCAGATCTGTGTAAATCTGTCGTCCGTACTCTGCGCCTCGCCGTCGTACGTATGTCCGTACTCTGCTCGCCATCGTCCGTACAGATGTCCGTACAGTCCGTACGACTGTACGGAATCCGTACCTGCACAGGCTGACGACTTCTCCTGCTCCATCTTCACAAAGATCTACATCCTTTTTACACTTCTACTTTTGCCCGGGATTAAGGTACTGAGCTTTTGCCTCTTTCAGTTTGCTGAACAATCTCTTCTTTTTTGCTGCTTCCTCCTGCTTCGATGGGCTGTCATATGCTATGGCCTTGACAAAGTGGTGAGAGAACCGGCTTCTGGGATCTCTTCCTCTCATTTATTTCTGCAAAATTGTAAGGGAATAGACACTCCCCTTGCATCCTAGCAAGAGGTAAGACCTTCCTACATGGCATCTTCCTCTCATTCTCTCATATCTATCAACAAATTCAATGGGTCCAACTTTCATACTTGGCAGATCAAAATCAAGTGCCATCTTATGAAAGAAGGCCTTTGGGACATTGTTCACCGTGATGCTCCCGAAGGTCCATCTGAGCAAGTTGTTGCTGCCAAGAACGACAAAGCCTATGCTATCATATTGCTTGGCCTTGGAGATGATTACATTCATCACATCTCCCACATACAGTCTACTCCTCAAGCATGGATCACTCTGGATACTCTTTTTGGAGCCCGATCTAAAAACTCTAAGATTGCACTTATGATCTCATTCTTTGATCTACATATGCAGGAAGGAGCTACTATAGCCTCTCATGTCAATTATCTTCGTTGTCTTATGGTTCAGCTTGCGTCAGTCAAGTCTCCCATCTCCGAAGATATTGCTATTGCTGTGCTTCTCAAAAGCTTACCTGACTCCTATGATACTCTTGTCACTACCTTCAAGTATCATAATAATCCTTCTCTTGAGGGTATCATCAATGCTCTCCAAGAGGAAAAAAGAACTCAACAACGAAAGGTAACTGACACTGCATTTTTAGCAAAGAAAGGAAGTTCTAAGGTAAGAAAGCCTTGCACCCATTGTGGCAAAACTAATCATGTGGAGAAGGACTGTTTCAAGGCTCATCCATGCACCATTTGTGGCCGTGATAATCACCGGGAGAAGGACTGTTACTCCAAAACCTCTACATCAGTTCCTGCAACTACCTCAGCCCAAGTTGCTGCAACATCTCCATCAGCTGATCCTGCTGTTCCTTCCTCACATGATGAGAAGTGGGCTTTCTGATTACTTCTATGTTTTGTCTACCACCTTGACCACCGATGATGTAGGTCAAGGGGTTCTAGTGTCTTGGTCTTTCTATTTGTCTACAGTCACTCTTCTGTCTATCTAGTCTTGTCTGTCTGTCTATTTGTCTATCAATCTGACTATGTTTTAGATCCATCTTGTCCTTACCCTTGTGGACCCATATGAGGATATCACTTGAGGAGGGGTGTCTCAGGATCATTTGTCTGTCATGTTTTCTATCTCTCAGTCTATCAGTCTGTCTTCTAGTCTTGTCTTTCTGTCTTACTCCTAGTGTCCACTTAAGGAGGGTGTTGGAGATAAGTGCACACTAAGTACTATTTCCTAGTCTACATTTGTCTAAGTCTAAGTCTAAGTCTAAGTCTAAGTCTAGTCTTTATGTCTTGAGTGTGTGCCATGTGGCACTTCTACAATTATCCCATAAGCACTCTTGCTTTATGTCTTGTACTTTGGCCCATATATTCAATGGGTCACATCACTGTAATCTATCAGTCTAGCTTGTGTCTTGTCTACACTCTTCTCAAGGCATTTCTTATTTTTTAGTCTTGTCATCTCATTTCTAGTTTCTAGTTCTAGTTCTTTCTTCCATATTCCAACTCAACTTGACATCAAGACTGCTTTTCTTCATGGGGATCTGCAGGAAGAAGTTTATGTGACACAACCTCTTGGTTGGAGGTTGTTAAGTCTGAAAACAAGGTATGCTGGCTTAGAAAAGCCCTTTATGGTTTGAAGCAGGCACCCAGGGCATGGTATGCCAAAATTCATGCACATTTACTATCCCTTGGTTTTCAGAATAGCCCCACAGAGCCCACTCTTTATGTCCGTGGGAGTAAATCTGATTTTTTAGTGCAGATTTTATATGTGGATGATATGCCAATCACGGGCCCAGATACTCAGCATATTGCAGCTTTCAAGGCTGATTTGCAACAAGCTTTTGAAATGTCAGACATGGGACAGCTACACTATTATTTGGGCATTCAGTTTGCTCATGTTGAGGGGGGTATCATGATGTCACAGTCCAAGTCCAAGTATATTGGACAGCTCCTTGATCGTTTTCAATTCGAGGATTGCAAGCCAATCTCTACTCCAGTGGACCCTGGCTTCAAATTTTCAGCTCATGATGGGAGCCCACCATGTGATATCACTCTTTACCAGCAAGCTGTTGGATGTCTCATTTACTTATGTCACACTAGACCTGACTTACAGTATGCAGTATCTCAGCTCAGCAGGTTCATGTCACATGCACAGGCCCAGTTCACAGCATTGGCAAGCAGTGAAGAGAGTCTTCAGATATCTCGGAGGCACTCAGGATTTAGCTCTCTTCTATGGTGATCAGGGTTCGCTTACCATGCATGCTTACACGGATAGTGATTGGGCAGGTTGTTCCGACACCAGAGTGTCACATACCGGCAATTGTTTTTTGCTTAGCAGTTCATGTATCTCTTGGCTCAGCAAGAAGCAACCAACAGTTGCCACATCTAGCTGTGAGGCAGTACAGGGCAGCCTTCACTGCTACAGTAGAGTGTGTCTGGCTTGAACAGTTACTTATTCTTGGTATTCACCAGACATCATCCACTATGGTCTACACTAACAGCCAGAGTGCTTTGGCCATTGCGCGTAATCCAATGTTTCATGCGTGTACCAAGCACATTGAAGTTCACTATCATTATGTTCGAGAGCGGTTGTCAGCAGGAGATAGAGAGTTGTCCTACCTTCCCACAAAGGACAACATAGCAAATATGTTTACAAAGGCACTTCCTCGTCCCAAGTTCGAAGTCTTCCAACAGGCTTTACACTTGGTTCCCTTTGTTACATGATCTGACATACCTTGTACATTCATAGGTGGCTATATCCTTTTGGATGAACATGTGCCACCATGACCAGAAAATACCAGGTATTCTGAGACGTTTCCAGAATACTTCAGCCCATACCATGGAGGGCGGTTTGTAGGCCATCTTCTCCCAGTTCTAGTGATGCCCTATGGGCCCTAGTATGTGCCTTGTAGGCATAGTTATAGGTACTCTAGTATTTTAGTGCCTTTTATGCCACATAGGACATTTAGTCCTATGTGCCTAGGACACTTAGTCCTAGGGTCTACCTTCAAGTACTATGTACTTCTCTTTTCATCTAATCTAGTTGACGTGACGGCTGATATCCATCGACTCTTGAATCTTGCGCTTGCTCTCTCGTCTATCGATCCTTCAGTTAGTGAGGACTATGACTCGTGATATTGATGATGATGACATTTACTATGTCCTACACAATTTTCTAGCATGGGTTAGGATGCTCGTTAGTAGCTCCACCCTTTTTGCTAATTGTATTAGGTTTTCTATCAATCTCATAGGCCCATCGGTCTTTAGTAGACTTTAATAAACTTTCTTTATTTCTTTCTCCCCCTCAAGATGACATCTTTGCTCAAAATACTTTTCTGACTCCACATGGTACAGCCTATATGGTTACCTCTTTGCAACCGACAAAGATGCATTTGTTGGCCTTATCATCCCACTTATCCTATAATTTTCTTGGGGATTATGGCTTGGCTTTTATGCATAACTTCTAGCTTATTAATGAGCTAGGGGTTCCAAGGCATCAATGCCAAGTGGCCACTGGCAATCACTTCAAGCAAGTTTGAATATATTTCTATGTTGCACGAAACGTTTCCATGCAGGAAACACGGTAGTTTTGAAACGTTTCAGAAACGGCAAGGGTAGGCTGAATAAAGTATATTTCTGCTCATAGAAGCTAGCAATTACACAAAACATGCACCATATAGTGCGCAATTCGAGCAATTGGAATCTTGGAGGGCATGGATCAAATGATCTTTGAAGATGCGATTCATATAGTGCATCGGCGACTTAGTCGTCACCCATGTAGATTGTTACTCCTGAAGCCTTTGCTATGCACCCACCATGATAATGCAAGGGCATGCCATCATCTTTTGTCAATACCTGCCCTTGTTGGCTTTTCTTTTGGCGCACTTGTAGATTAGGCGTCCAAAACATTTCCAAGTTTCGGAAACACCCCAATTTTGGAAACGTTAGGAGACGGGGTTTCGTAACTTTTTGGGATGTTTCTTGCAACTAAGATATATTTGTCTTACATAGTGCAATTTTCTTGGGGATTATGACTTGGCCTTGTGTGCGTGACTTCTCTATTATCAATGAGCTAGGTGGTGCATCAAGATAAAGTTGCAATCCTTCTACTTGCTACAATATTTCCATGGGAATTATGGCTTGGCCTTTATGCTTGACTTTTGGCTCAGTAATGAGCTATGACTTGTGGGCCATTAGGGCCAAAATGCAATCCCTTCAAGTATTTAAATGATTTTTTTCTTACATGATGCAATATTCCCATGCGTGTTATGGCTTGACTTAATACACTCGTGAGTGAATTTTTCCATCTCTCTGATTCGTTTGTCAAAGATGTGGGCCTCTACCCTAGAAAATGTCATTTTCTATCTTTTTCCACCGCTATGGAAGAGGCCTATACAACATAGTACTATACATCTTGCTGTATTCTCTGTTGAACTCTCTACACAAAACATTAGGAGAGATAGTGAGAGCAGTGTACACAGGACATCAGGATGGCCCAAGCTATCTTCTACTTGACAAGAGCAACATATTGTGAGAGCTCACAAACATAAGGCTTTCATCCACAACTTACACAAAAAAGCACTAACCTAGCCAACTAGACTATCCTTAAGCTGAATCATCACTTGACTCTGCATTCTCTGAGTCCAGGCCACAATCCAGAGGTCCCCTTCCCTAGATAGTAGTCTTTGCTGAAAAGAAAGAAAGGACGTTGCAAGATGTGGCTGAATGTTATGTATGGCAAGAATTATCAGGATGCATAAACCTCTGTTTCCAATGGCAAATTGTGTCGATGCTATGTTGCATTTACTTTTTTTGGAGGAGGAAAAGAAGATTGACGATGTGATTGTATGTCGAGGCAATAAAGATGATGTTGAGTGCTAGTTGTGCATGATGAGGAGGTTGAAGTCTCAGATGCTTTGACAAAAAGATGTGAGTGAGAATGAAGCTCTCATTGGACACATCATGCATACCAATAAGTGTGATGATGTGCCTGAGGGGGGTGCCTTTCATGTCTTTCTACAAGCATTCTTCAAATGGGGAGGAAGCTCATTTGCTCTTGGATTTTGTTAAGGATCAAGCAATGGGTTTGGCTTACAACTTGCACGAATGAGGCAGTGGAGCCTCTTGAGGGATTCCTAGTTTTAGATCATGGGTTGGGTGAGCCCCAGGGACCTTTGTGTGTGGAGGTGACCTCAAACGTTGTGGCTTACGTGGAGACGAACCAACCTCATGGTACAATTCTGATGCCTAATGATTAGTGGAGTAATGTGGTGTCTTGGCAAAGGGGTGAGTTTGTTGATTTGTTGGATGCTATGCATGGTAATGTTGGTATGAGTACTCCGCAATATCGTGTTGGGCAAAGAACTCGTTTGTTGGACATAGTTGGCCTATGTCTTAGCCAGGTTGGGGAAGGCATTGTGGGGCATGGATTGATGCAATATATGGTAGTGTTTCTGTTCGAGTCTTGATGTTTCTACTATCGCTCTTAGCAGGCAGCATGCATGTGGGGGCTAGTGGGGCACCCATACTCTAGAAGAGTTCTTTTACAGGAGATGGAAACTGCGTACCTTTTGTTTTTTATAGAGGTTGATGGGTCTTATCTGGGAGATTAAGCCCATGCAACTGCTAAGTATGCGCTGTGTACTTCGTAGTTGAGGACGAATATGTTACACTAAATTTTAGTTTATGCTAAAGTGAAGCTATAACCCCTCTTCGCTATGGAGTCTAGAGGAAGATGGGGGAGCTCATGCCCTTTGAGATGTAGTTTAGATCTTGAAAATAAGGTGAGTCTGAAGGGGGGAAATTAAATGGTTGAAAGTGTGTTTGTGTTCTTATAGGGGGGTAGAGTGGTTAGGGGGTTTAAAAATTAAGGTACAATGTAAAGGGGGAAAAAGAAAGATATAGAAGAATGAGATGTCGAGGAAAAGTCTAGTGAGAGGAAGAATGTGGAGTAAATAGGAGTCGTTGTGGGAGTAAGTAACACAAGGGAGATATACACAAAAGAGAGATGTATGCATACAGAGTTTTTGGTTGGTGGTGTTGGGAATAGACGCCGTTTTGGTCAAGTCACTCTCTCCTTCCTTCACCCTTGCTGTCATGAGTGTAGTTCATTAAAATCGAAAGTCCTTTGTCAGTATCTGTGTGGAGAGGTCTATCCTCTTGACTCTCTTGAAGCTGTCAAGGGCTAGGTTGTGGGTGATTGGAGGCATGACCTACACTAAGGCTCTCACCAAGTGCCCCACCTATCTACACTAGAGGAGCTGCCCTAGGAGACTTGAGACCTCGACCCTCTATCTAAACTCAGCTCCATCCAATGTCTAGAAGAATCCCGCATATGGACTCTGGAAACTCCATGGTCACCCTGATCCATGGAACACCATCATCCGCAAGTACTCCAGCATGGTTCTGAAGCAAGCTCCAATGGAAGACAAAATGGGACAATATTCCTTTGGATGCCACAAGAAGTATAGCATCACTGGAAACCTTAACACATGACGTGTCATCTCCATGTCGTCTTATGTAAAACTGTGGTATCATGATATAAAGGAAACCAAATGCGGGTATAGGTATATGGGGTTCTGCTCCTCAAGGGCCTAGTAGTGACGAGGGAACTCAACTGGAGAAGGAACAGTCCTCTCCCATGGATGGTAAACTCCAGGTTGTGGTCACCCTCTATTGCCAAGCTCACTTGGATCCAGTCTCAAGTGGGCATGAGGCCTACAATGCGGCCCATCGCTGCTCTGCCTTGAGGGACTATATGGCTATCTGCACCTACTACTTGTCCTCTAGGGAAAGGAAAATCTGAACAGCTGGGGGAGTACATTGAGGTAAGGCGATTCATGCGCTTTGTCCCAATTTGGACTATTTGACAAATCAACAAGCATCTAAGGCCTCTGGTTATTTACATGGAAATCTGATGACAGATCCTGCAAAGAAGTGGATGTACGAAGATGACAAAGTGAAGAGGTGAGACACCAAAAAAGATGCCTAAATTGTGATTTGAATTGACATTCATAACTGTACTAATAAATTGGAGGCAAACAAGAAGATTTCAGCTTGACGGCTTCAAAATACTCAGAAATTTTGGTGGCCACAGATTCTCATCTTGTGCTGATCCTTTCTTAAGCATACATTCAGGATGACTGTCTTGCAAAAGGTAAGAGGAGCTCCTTGGAGGCCTATTGTGCTATGTTTTTGATTTGGTAACACACTCATCTTGCAACACCATGATAAGCTCCCAGGAAGACCAATTGACAAACAGCTCGAACTCAACACAGAAACCTTGCACATTCCCAACAACTTATGAAGGCTGCATTGACAACAGCTGGCAAAGCTGACCTATAGATTAATCAAACGCTATTTTTCACTGGAATGAGATGTTGCATGATGAATCTGATTTGACTGACAGTCTGAAGAATAGGCTTCCTACAGTATCATATTTCTTGTCACTGAATTTCCAGCTCGAACAAACATGCCAAAAAAGAGAGTAGAATGAATTGTCCTATGTCATTATTGTAGGATTTAAGCAAGCGAACCTGAAGGCATTTTTCCCCACATGAACAGCCATGGGCTTGATATGAAACAAGCAGAAAAGAAAACATATTAGTAACAATATCGTGATGCGTTGATGATGTCATATTTCAAGTGGCTATGCATTCATCAGTCATGTAAGAGAAGTGACAAAGACCTCTTGATGGATACCATCACCGTTCAAGTCACGCACTCCCACATGGGGAAGTTCCCATATCCTGACCCTGCAAATAAACCAAAAAGAAAATCTTTTAGTTGGAGCTTTTGACCTTTACATGCTTTAGCTTTCCTTTGCACATTTGAAATAAAACTCTTTCTCTAATTTTAAGCTATTACAAAATGACATTTTATAGAGTTAATTGCCCTCTAAATGATGGGCAGATTTGATAATATACAGAGGAAATTGCCATCAAAAGTCTCTCTAGATGCTGTATGACATGGTGAAATGCCATCATGCATTGGAGAAATCAGATCTGAGAATCCTGATGATGTATAGGACAAGCTAAAAACCTCATTTGAATAAAGTAATGAATTGAGTTGTTAATGAGTCAAATGGATTTTGTGTTAGTGAACCCTCAAGGCACATATTTTCATAAGACTCGATTATATCCAATAGTACCCTTAAAAATTTTGAAGAACACAGAAGAAAAAAAAAGAGACAAGGGAATAAGGGAGTTTTGTAAGAGACATTAAACAAAAGTAACAGTAATAGAACAAAACTTTAAAAGCAAAGCTATACTTGTATTCTCATCCGTCACAGGGGCATGAAATTCTAAGTACTTTAATGTACTACAAGACTGTGACAACTTTGGTTTTAAAAGTCCAAGCGTGGGCTTACTAATGTGTAATTAAACGCGGCATGGTGCCTAGCACATAAGCGTAATTAATCCCTAGGCCCAAAGTGTTGGAATATGGAAGCAAGAATTAGAACTAGAAACTGGAAATGAAATAACTAGACTGAAAAACAAGAAATACCTTGAGAAGAGTGTAGACAAGACACAAGCTAGACTTATCGATTACAATGATGTGACCCATTGAATATATGGGCCAAAGTACAAGACATAAAGCAAGAGTGCTTATGGGATAATTGTAGAAGTGCCACATGGCACACACTCAAGACATAAAGACTAGACTTAGACTTAGACAAATGTAGACTAGGAAATACTATACTTAGTGTGCACTTATCTCCAACACCCTCCTTAAGTGGACACTAGGAGTAAGACAGAAAAACAAGACTAGAAGACTGAGAGACAAGATAGAAAACATGACAGACAAAAGATCCTGAGACACCCCTCCTCAAGTGATATCCTCATATGAGTCCACAAGGGTAGGGACAAGATGGATCTAAAACACAGTCAGATTGATAGACAAATAGACAGACAGACAAGACTAGATAGACAGAAGACTGACTGTAGACAAATAGAAAGACCAAGACACTAGAACCCCTTGACCTACATCATCGGTGGTCAAGGTGGTAGACAAGACATAGAAGTAATCAGAAAGCCCACTTCTCATCATATGAGGAAGGAACAACAGGATCAGCTGATGGAGATGTTGCAGCAACATGGGCTGAGGTAGATGCAGGAGCTGATGTAGAGGTTTTGGAGTAGCAATCCCTCTCCCGGTGATTATCACGGCCACAAATAGTGCATGGATGAGCTTTGAAACAGTCCTCCATATGATTAGTTTTGCCACAATGGGTGCAAGGCTTTCTTACCTTAGAACTTCCTTTCTTTGCTAAAAATGCAGTGTCAGTTACCTTTCGTTGTTGAGTTCTTTCTTCCTCTTGGAGAGCATTGATGATACCCTCAAGAGAAGGATTATTATGATACTTGAAGGTAGTGACAAGAGTAGCATAGGTGTCAGGTAAGCTTTTGAGAAGCACAGCAATAGCAATATCTTCGGAGATAGGAGACTTGACTGACGCAAGCTGAACCATAAGACTGCGAAGATAATTGACATGAGAGGCTATAGTAGCTCCTTCCTGCATATGTAGATCAAAGAATGAGACCATAAGTGCAATCTTAGAGTTTTTAGATCGGGCTCCAAAAAGGGTATCCAAAGTGATCCATGCTTGAGGAGCAGATTGTATGTCGGAGATGTGATGAATGTAATCATCTCCAAGGCCGAGCAATATAATAGCATAGGCTTTGTCATTCTTGGCAGTGACAACTTGCTCAGAAGGACCTTCGGGAGCAACACGTTGAACAATGTCCCAAAGACCTTCTTTCATAAGATGGCACTTGATTTTGATCTGCCAAGTATGAAAGTTGGTCCCATTCAATTTGTTGATAGATATGAGAGAATGAGAGGAAGATGCCATGTGGGAAGGTCTTACCTCTTGCTAGGATGCAAGGGCAGTGTCTATTCCCTTACAATATTGCAGAAATAAATGAGAGGAGAGATCCAAGAAGCCGGTTCTCTCACCACTTTGTCAAGGCCATAGCATATGACAGCCCATCAAAGCAGGAGGAACCAGCCAAAAAAGGAGAGACTGCTCAGCAAACTGAAAGAGGCAAAGCACAGTACCTTAATCCCAGGCAGAGGTAGAGGTGCAAAAAAAAGGGCGCAGATCTTCGTATAGATGGAGCAGATTTCAAACAGCCATCTGGAAAAATCGACCTGTGCAGGTACGGATTCCGTACAGTCGTACGGACTGTACAGACAGCTGTACGGACGGTGAGCAGAGTACGGAGTACGGCCGACGTACGGATGTCGTACAGAGTGCGGCCGACGTACGGATGTCGTGCAGAGTACGGACGACGGCGCAGAACTGTACGGATAGCAGGAACGGGTGCTAGACTGCGCAGATCTGTCGTGACAGCAGGGTGTTGCGCAGATCTGGCGCTCAGATCTGTGGCTGAGCTGCGCAGATCTGGGGCAGATCTGAAGCGGGATACACACAGATCTGGCGCACAGATCTGGAGCGCAATGACGGGGCAGAAAGAGGGAAAAAGGCGGCCAGCAGAAGTGTAGAAGAGGGCGGTGCAGGTTTTTTTGGGACAGATGTCGGAGAGAGAGGTAAACTGAAAGGAGAAGACGAAGCTATGGTTGCAGCAAAGTGAGAGGAGAGGAGAGGGGATCTACATGCTCTAATACCATGTTGGAATATGGAAGCAAGAACTAGAACTCGAAACTAGAAATGAAATAACTAGACTAAAAAACAAGAAATACCTTGAGAAGAGTGTAGACAAGACACAAGCTAGACTTATCGATTACAATGATGTGACCCATTGAATATATGGGCCAAAGTACAAGACATAAAGCAAGAGTGCTTATGGGATAATTGTAGAAGTGCCACATGGCACACACTCAAGACATAAAGACTAGACTTAGACTTAGACAAATGTAGACTAGGAAATAGTACACTTAGTGTCTCCAGCACAAAGGCATTCCAAGGAATTAAAAGAGTGGTTGTTGGGAAATGATGACGTGGCATTTTTAATGGGCCCCCTAGAGGGCCATGTACCTTCAGTGGCCCCCCTAGAGTTCCAGGTGGCTCTAGTGCCTTCTACATGCTCCTTTGCCATTCCTGGACCTTCCTGGGCCTTCTAGACTTCACATGTGTGGTTTTCTCTCTCATCTTCTCCCTTTGTTGAGATTTTGGACTGGTTTTTCAGCCTCCTTTAGCTGAATTCCGTTTTTCTTCATAACTCCTCACCCGCTTGGATTTCTTAACTTCCATTTGGCCCAATGGCTTCCCCTTTGCCTCCCCTTCGCAGTGATATGCTTTTCCCTCCGTGCGTTTGGTAGAACAGGCAGAGCTGAGCACTTCTTTTGCTGGTCGAATTTGCAAAAGTGGCTTTTTCTGGACCTTTTTGCTTCTACAGCCTCTTGGGCCTCTCCTCTTGCAAAGCTACAGCTTTTTGTTGAATTTCAAGTGGTCCCACGTGCTGGTTGACTGGTTTTTATCAGTTTTGGAGAACTTTCTGACGATAAAACTTCTCCAAAACCTTCTCAATGCATTCCTCTCTAAAGCACGCTTCTTTTGAGCCCAAGAACTCCCACTTCTTTGCGACAAAAGTGCTTCTTTTTGCACTTTTTTCAGTGGAATTCTTGCTGTTCGGCTCTTGTAAATGCTCTTTCTTCATGCCTTTGCACTCCTCTTTGGCTGAGAATACAATTGGGCATTGGCTACTATGTCCTCTTGGCGATTGAGGACTTGGTTCGAGTTTCCAGGGCTTGGTGAGTTGTGATTTTGTTGTTGCAATTTCTTTTTGACATAAGCTATTGGTTGGCCTTGTGTGCCGCCTCTTTCTTGGTTCACAGGTGCCTAGGCAGTGCTACATGAGTCATTCTTTGGTTGGGTGCTTTGCTGATTTTATTTTGGAGCTTTGAAAAGCTTTGTGAATGCCATCATGAAACCACTCAAAGAGAGTGCAGCTGGGGTGCAATGTGATTGCATCTGGACAGCCAATGGAATTGCACTCGGAAAAGAGAATGCCTTAGGATTGAGCCTATGGGTTAAGTGCACTTTTGTGATGGTGTTCTATGCTTGAAAGCCTTGCAAAGGCTCAGTGAATTGGGGCTGCGTGCTCAGTTGTAGGGAAGGTCTCCCAGATGCAACTTGTAATTTTTACTTTTATTTTGCAAAAAAGAGACTTCTATTAAGTATTAAAGAAAACCGTTAGAGCAAGCTCCAAACGGGAATACGGGATACACCATGCAATGCATGAAAAGCTCAAGAGCCAAAAAGAAAGGATTGGGGCTGATAGTGCCATCTCAATCCGATAGCAACCTCCGAGAAAAAGGGAGAACCCCTCCAAACTCGAAGAAATACAGTCCTCCTAGAAGAGGCTGCCCATGAAGGGCCCTGCATGCTAGCCCATATGGCTATCAAAGTGTGAACCGTGTCACTCCAAATAGCTGTGAGCACCTGTGATGGGTGTATCTGGGTGTCATCCAAGGCCTCTGTGCATCTGGCTCTCCAAATGTGCCAAGAGGAAATGCTAGCCAAAATCTCCCAAGAGGTGTCCACTGAAACATGTGAAGCCCTGAAAGGAATATGTGGTACATCCTGAAGAGAGCAGGGCTCTTTCACCTATCGGCAGATCAAGAGTGCCCAAGAAGAAGGCTCACCCTCATAAAACACCTGGGGTCCAGTAAGGGATAACCATGCGACCGAGCCCCAAGTCATGAAGAAAGGGAAAGTATGAAAAATGCGGAGTATCCGAGCAACTCCTTTCCAAACAGTCCTCGCTTAATTGTAGTCCCAAAGGCAATGTCGCACTGACTCCTCTGCAGAATGACAGCAAGGGCAAGTGGGATCAGCCCCAAATCGTGATCTCCACAGGTTCACTGCAATCCCTCCATGAATAGAAAGCCAAGAGAAAAGAGTGATTTTTTTAGGGATTTCCTCCAGAAATTCCTACGCAAATCTGCGGTGATGAAGAAGCTATCCCAATGGGGAGCTTTGGAGGGAATCCAACCTCTACTGCTCAACTGAAATCTCCTGGCATTACCAACCATGAAACGAAAGAAGGGAATCCCCCTCTCTTGGTGCCCATGATCTATCCACTCCCACTCTCCTGGATCCCACCGCAAGCATCAGATAGGTGCACCTCCATATAACCACAACCTCTAGGATCCCAAGGCCAAGAGTAGAGGGTCGGGGTCTAAGTACCACTCCAAGCCCGCTCCATGGTCCACCTCCATCCCCAACGTCAAAGACCAGAGCATCTTCCCCGAGACCTCGAAGAGCGATCACCTGTAGAGGAACTGCTGTCCTCGAAAAAGCTCCCATCCAAGTGGTGAAAGTAATAGGCATCTCAGCTGTCCATTCCACAGGGATGGCTGCATCTATCTACTGAATCTTGCGTGCTACCCCTCTGAGGTGACTCACGGACTGTAGCCTCTAATCCTTAGGTATCCTGATAAAAGCCTTCCAAGTGCCTACTGTGCAGGCGGGGCCTCTCTCCCATCTAGACCGCTGCATATAATGGGAAGTGCCCAGTGGTCTGCCATGCTCATCAAGTATACTGTCGTTCCAAATGATCGGCTGCCTATCAATCTCTTCAAGGGTAGAGGACGGAACCCTTCAAAGAGTGTTCCTAAAGCTCCCCCAAGGTTTGAGGATGGCAGTCATGAGAGGAGAGGCAAGAGACCTGAGAGAGGCAGAAGTAAAAATCAAGCAAGGGCTGTCCACCCAATCATCTCCAAAGGTAGGTGTGCAAGCCTGAATGCGTCCAAAAAAGAAATCCTTCCCCCCTCACCACCACCTTACAAAGCAATGCCCTGCAGTGCAAGTCTGGGTCAATGATATTAAGGCCCCCTTCCCATGTAGAGAGAATAATAGTCTCCCAGGCCACCCTCGCTGCAACATCTGCCGTGCCATCAAGTCCACTCCATAAAAAATTTATGACTGGTCTAATGAGCTGAGTGATGCAATCCCTAGACCAGCACCAACAAGAACACAAAAACCAGGCGGTGGCCAAAAGAACCTGGTTCACTACCACAACTCTAGAGGCAAGGTCGAGTTTGGTTGAGCTCCAAAAAAGGAGCTTTTTCCTTCTACTTTCTAGTACTGGGGCAAACTGCTGTGCTGGAGAGATGCCCAATCCTACCTGGCATCCCAAATATCTGACAGGAACACCCCTCTGAATCCAGGAAAAGCCAATGTCAACTTCCCAGCCTAGAGTGTCCTCATCATTGATCCAAAAGCCAAAGGATTTATGCTAGTTAATGTGTGTCCCTGCAGCTGAGCAAAAAATATCCAAGGCTGTGCCTCAATAAAAATAGCACTGTCATCAGCCAACTCACAGTCAAGAAGCTCCTGCCCTTGTCTCAAGGGCAATCTCAACCCATAAAGCTCAGCCTAAGATCTAAGGAAGATACTCATAGCTTCTGCCACAAAAAGAAAGAGGAAGGGGGCTAAAGGACATCCCTGGCGAACTGATCTGGAAATCTGAAACCTGTCACCCCTTACCCCTCCAATCAAAACATGGCTGTGGGTTGATCTGTAAAGGGAGGCCACCCCTCTAATCCATGCATCTAAAAATCCAAATTGTAGAAGAGTGCCCTCAAGAAAACCCCAATCTACTCTGTCATAGGCTTTCTCAAAGTCCACGAGTAGAACTGTCAGCCTCTGCCCGCTCTGCATAGCCCACTTTGTGGCTTCCCAAAAGGAAAAGATATTATCAGATATGCACCTGCCATGCACAAAGCCTGTCTGAGTATCATGGATGAGGTCTGGAAGAAGGGACTGCAATCGGATGCTGATCGCCTTGGCAATGATTTTGTATAGAGTGCCCAAAAGAGTGATGGGTCTCCAATGGGATACAAAATTCATGTTGCCACCTTTCCGGATAAGATGAATTGAGTCCCTCGGTCAGTGAGTCAGGCATCTCACCCGAGTCCCAAATGCCCTACAAGGCTGAAGTAATATGATCACCTATCATATCCCAAAAGGCTGTAAAATATTTCACTGTAATTATTTCGCTGTGAAATATAAAGAAATACCGAAAAGGGCGCCCCGGTGTTTGGGGCCAATCGGGTGCACTTGTCTATGTTTGTTGAGTAGAGGCATTCTAGCCTCCATCCCTTTTTCAGTGGTTTTGTTTGTGAACAAATCGGTAAATGCCAAATGGTGATCATGCAATGGTTAATGGTTGTGATATATGCTTTTTAAGCTGTAAATCAGTGCTGAAGTGATTAAAGGTTAGTTCCACTGCCCTCTGAGTGATTAGAGGCCGGTTTCATTGGTTCCGTTGCCGGGACACCACACTCTCTTCCTCAAGAGGTGGGCCTTGGTAGTTTGGTGGAAGGATATATTTGCTGCACTTTTTGACAGCTGAATATTACAGCCATAAACATGGTGAGTACCCATGAGCAAGAGAGCTCCACAACTCCTCAAAGGAGAAGGTAGGAAAGCCTTAATGATCCAGCTAGTGTACAGCTGCAGGGAGCACAACAAATGCCTTTTGAGCAGGCCACATATGAAGCTACAACTCAGCTCAACGGTGATACTAGTTCTAGCAGTGAGTCAAATGATGCTACTATGTTGAATGCACAGCTTGCAAATGCAATGACTGCTTTGACTTAGCTGACTCAAAACTTGGCTCAAATTGTGCAAACAAATGCCAAGAAGAAGAAGAAATCAAGAAAGCACAAGCACAGAAAGAGTGAGTACACACATGCACCAGCTTCTCATAGCGGACAGCACACTCATGCATCAGTTTCCCATGAGGGACAGCCATCAAAAATGACTTAGAAAGTGACTTCCAAGAGAGAGGAATCCCCCAAAAGAGCACTTGAGAAAGAGGTACAAAAAGTACAGCCAGTGCAATAGTAGGAGCAGCCAGCACAAGGCCTTGGTTTGGGTACTTCTAACTCCTCAAAATAATAATGTGCAGTCTATAAATGTGGCTCAACCACCTCAGCCATATTTGAGGCAGCAACCTGAATATTTTGGTAAAGATTCTATCTTTGATGCTATGTTGATTTCACCGCCAACTGGGCATAGAAAGCAAGCCATGTATGACAATGTGGGAATGCAGCCAGGCATGCAAGCCACAGCACATGCTCCCATGTCTAATGTTCAGCCAAGCATGGCTCTCCCTAGTGAAGGGAATGCTGCAAAAATACAGCCATCTTTGGGACAGCCAACATCAAATGTATATAAGGTTGCCACATTTTTGAAAGGCAATGCACTTAAGTGGTACACCAACCTTATGCTTCATGGAGATGCACCTGCTACTTGGCTAGAATTTAAGCAAGTGTTCTCTTCTACTTGGCTTACTCCAACTTTTGTAGTTGAAGTACTTTCACACTCGCATGACTTGTCATACAAACTTTACAAGAATCTTGATGATTACACCAAGAAGTTTGGGATGTTTTGCTGCCATTGAGCTCTTACAAGCATGTTTCTTTGAAAGAGCAAATAGAGAGGTATTGTTGCGGATTGCCTAGTGAGCTACGTTATTATTGCATCAAAACCAAGGTGGGTTCTATGACTCAATTAATTGAGAATGCAAGGACAGCATATGCATGGATGCAAGAGAAGAATGTGGGCTTTATGGACAGCAAGAAAGAAGACAACAAACGGGCTGCCAAACACCAGGATAAGAAGGACATCAAATCTAAAAATAAAAATTATGGCAAACGACCGTTTCAAAAGGGAGGAAAAGCCCAATTCAAAGCTGGTCAAAGGCGTGGACAGCCTAATAAACAGCCCCGTACCAAGTTATCTGATGAAGAGAAAAAGTCACTCATGGAGCAAAACAAATGTTTTATATGCAAAGGAGAGGGACACTGCTCTTATGATTGCCCATCCAAGAAAAGAGACAGGTTAGAGGATGATAAGAATGATAATAAACAGGCTGAACGGAAGGGCAAAAGGCCTAGACCTTCCGCACGACTTCTTCCAGATGTGATTGGGAGTTTGCCACATGCACATGATGAAGAGGAAACAAAAAAGACTGAGATGTGCAGAGCATGGGGAAAAATCAGAAATCAGAATTGTTTGTTTTTCTTTGATTCTGGGGCAAAGGCGAATTTCATAACTCTTGATATGGCAGGAAGGCTTGGCATCAAGCCTAAGGAAATAGGGCCATCCGACATGTGTGATATGGCCAACCCTGAACTCAACACACTTGTCACTCCTATCATTGGCAAGTTGAGGATGCATATCCAAGGATATCAGGATGCAGAGAACTTCTACATTATGCCTTTGCCAGAGTGTGATGCTTTGCTTGGGATGCCTTGGATGTACAGGGTGGGGGCTGATGTGCAGATGAGAAACAAGAAGATTTCTTTAACTCATAGAGGCAAAAATCATGTACTTGATGTAAAGTTGAAAGGGGAGTCAGCTTCTTGTATTTCCAATGTAATAAGCGTCATATTTCAACGTACTTGATTTTTGTCAAAGAGGACAGCCATCCAGTTCAGGAAGGCTCTACTCTTTCTGCTTTAGATGGAGAAAGGGCTACTTTTATTTCAGATTTTCAAGATTGTTTCTCAGATGCACTTCCTCAAGAATTACCTCCCAAGAGGCCCGAGGATCATCAAATTGATATAATTCCAGGAAGCTCACCGCCTAATATACCTCCCTATCGTGTTAGTAAGACACAACAGGAAGAGATAATGTCACAAGTGAAGGAACTCTTGGAAAAGGGATTAATACAGTCAAGTAATTCTCCTTACTGTTCCCCTGTGTTGCTTGTGCAAAAGAAGGATGGCAGTTGGAGAATGTGTATTGATTATAGGGCTTTAAATAAAGTCACAATTAAGAACCGTTTTCCAATTCCACGCATTCATGATATATTGGATCGGTTGGAAGGTTCCTCGATGTTCAGTCGTATTGACCTTAAAAGTGGATACCATCAGATAAGGATACGGCCTGAAGATGTCTACAAGACTGCCTTCCGCACTTCATTTGGCTTATATGAGCTCCTTGTGATGCCTTTTGGTTTGACTAATGCACCTGCCACTTTCAATAGAATGATGGACATAATTTTTAGAGCACACAGAAAGTTTGTGGGCACTTTCTTCGATGACATCATTGTGTTCTCTAAAAATGAGCAGGAGCACAGGAAACACCTCACTATTGTGTTTCAAGAGTTGAAAAGACACAACCTGTTAATAAACACCAAGAAAAGTGAGTTCTTTATGCATGAGATTCATTTTCTCGGTCATATGCTGTCAAAGGATGGAGTCAAGATAAAACCTGCAAAAGTTGAGGCCATAAGGAGTTGGCCACTTTTGAAAAATCTACATGAAGTCAGAAGCTTCCTTGGGTTGTGTTCATACTATCGGAGGTTTATAAAGTACTTCCCATGAATTGCTTCTCCCTTGCATGCTTTATAGAAGAAAGCTGTACCATTTCGGTGGGGACCAAAGGAAAATGCAACTTTTGAAGAGCTGAAGCAAAAGTTGTATTCTAGATAATAATTTGCAGGTTTAGCAAACAAGCCCACTTTGTGCAAGTAAGAAAGAAAATTACAGCAGATCAAATGGCCAAATTGTTTCTGCAGCATGTCTTCAAGTATCATGGGATGCCTGAATCCATAATCAGTGATAGAGATCCGAGGATATGACCAGTCTCTTTTGGAGAGGGCTGTTTGAAAATATGGACACTACGCTGAATTTTTCGTCATCTTTTCACCCTCAATCTGATGGACAATCGGAGCAAGAAAACTCTACCATCCTGGATATGTTTAAATGCTATGTCTCAGACCACAAAAGCAAATGGAAGCATTATTTGCCTTTGCTGAGATATGCTTACAATAATACGGTGCACACATCCACAGGTAAAGCACCTTTTGAAATAGTGGAAGGTGCCAAGAAAATACCTCCCATTTTGCATACAAAAGAGAAAATCTTCGAAGCTGATCGTTTTGTGAAAAGCCTTGAAGAGGCTTACAAGAAGATCAAATATCCCTTGCAAAGAAGTCACGACAAGAAGAAAAGAGCAACAGATAAGCACCACAGGGAATTGGTATTCACAGAAGGTGATTGGGTTTTGCTGCATTTTCAAAAGGCAAGGCTGAAAAATAAGAAAGGCAAGGAAAGGTTGTACACAAAGCTGAACATGTGTTACTATGGTCCTTTCCATGTTTCTAAAAAGATAAACAAGGTAGCTTACAGACTGAAGTTGCCTCCGCATTGGAAGATACATACTGCCTTTCATGTGAGCTTGTTAAAGCAATATCATGGAGATGTTCCCAAGGATTTGCCTGACGAGGTACAACTTGAAGTGGAAGAACAATATGAACTTCTGGTCCCAAAGCAGATTCTGGCACACAAAGATAGAAAGCTTAAGGGTAAAGTTATTCGTTGCTACTTGGTAAAATTTCAAAATTACCCATCACTAGATGCGAAATGGATGGAGGAAGGTGAACTGGCAAAGTCACCTGGGATATTGCAGCTTTACCTTGATGCTTTCCAGTTAGAGCCGACTGCGGTCCGGGCTCCTATAGGTAGTTCAGCAGAGCGAGCGCTTGGAGCATTACCTGGTGTTCAAGAGGGAGGGTAGCACCTCCACTCCCTCAGTACAAACCGGCTCATCGTGATTTCATGAGGTCGCTAGATGAGCTGACACTATTTCTGCTGTGAGACTTCATGATATTAATGCATCTTGACTATTGATCGCCGAGGATCACATAGATTTTGAGCACTGGATATGGGTGGATGCATGCCTCTCCTAGCCATATTTTCACTGTCTCTGTATACTATAGCTGTGGCTTTCTTGTATACTCTTTCATGGTATATTTCATGCTCGCTCCTATGTTTTGGGGCAACAAACTGTGGTTTGCTGTTTCAAGAGAGGGGTATGTCACGGGGGCGTGAAATTCTAAGTACTTTAATGTACTACAAGACTGTGACAACTTTGGTTTTAAAAGTCCAAGCGTGGGCTTAATAATGTGTAATAAAACGCGGCATGGTGCCTAGCACATAAGCGTAATTAATCCCTAGGCCCAAAGGCATTCCAAGGAATTAAAAGAGTGGTTGTTGGGAAATGATGACGTGGCATTTTTAATGGGCCCTCTAGAGAGCCATGTACCTTCACTGGCCCCCCTAGAGTTCCAAGTGGCTCTAGTGCCTTCTACATGCTCCTTTGCCATTCCTGGACCTTCCTGGGCCTTCTAAACTTCACATGTGTGGTTTTCTCTCTCATCTTCTCCCTTTGTTGAGATTTTGGACTGGTTTTTCAGCCTCCCTTAGCTGAATTCCGTTTTTCTTCATAACTCCTCACTTGTTTGGATTCCTCTACTTCCATTTGGCCTGATGGCTTCCCCTCTGCCTCCCCTTCGCAGTGATATGCTTTTCCCTCCATGCGTTTGGTAGAACGGGTAGAGCTGAGCACTTCTTTTGCTGGTCGAATTTGCAAAAGTGGCTTTTTTTGGACCTTTTTGCTTCTACAGCCTCTTGGGCCTCTCCTCTTGCAAAGCTATGGCTTTCTATTGAATTTCGAGTGGTCCCACGCGCTGGTTGACTGGTTTTTCTCAGTTTTGGAGGACTTTCTGGTGATGAAACTTCTCCAAAACCTTCTCAATGCATTCCTCTCTGAAGCATGCTTCTTTTGAGCCCAAGAACTCACACTTCTTCGTGACAGAAGTGCTTCTTTTCGCATTTTTTCAGTGGAATTCTTGCTGCTGTTCGGCTCTTGTAAATGCTCTTTCTTCATGCCTTTGCACTCCTCTTTGGCTGACAATGCAATTGGGCATTGGCTACTATGTCCTCTTGGCAATTGAGGACTTGATTCGAGTTTTCAGGGCTTGGTGAGTTGTGATTTTGCTGCTGCGATTTCTTTTTGCCATAAGCTTTTGGTTGGCCTCATGTGCCGCCTCTTTCTTGGTTCACAGGTGCCCAGGCAGTGCTACATGAGTCATTCTTTGGTTGGGTGCTTTGCTGATTTTATTTTGGAGCTTTGAAAAGCTTTGTGAATGCCATCAGGAAACCACTCAAAGAGAGTGCAGCTGGGGTGCAGTGTGATTGCATCTGGACAGCCACTGGAATTGCACTCGGAAAAGAGAATGCCTTTGGATTGAGCCTATGGGTTAAGTGCACTTATGTGATGGTGTTCTATGCTTGAAAGCCTTGCGAAGGCTCAGTGAATTGGGGCTGCGTGCTCACTTGCAGGGAAGGTCTCCCAGATGCAACTTGTAATCATTTCACTGTGAAATATAAAGAAATACAGAAAGGGGCACCACGGTGTTTTGGGCCAATCGGGTGCACTTGTCTATGTTTGTTGAGCAGGGGCATTCTAGCCTCCATCCCTTTTTCAGTGGTTTTGTTTGTCAACAAATGGGTAAATGCCAAATGATAATCATGCAATGGTTAATGGTTGTGATATATGCTTTTTGAGCTGTAAATCAGTGCTGAAGTGATTAAAGGTTTAGTTCCGCTTCCCTCTGAGTGATTAGAGGCCGGTTTCATCATCAATACTTAAGCTGCCATCTTTTGAAATCTTCCAAACTCCACCCAGAGCATGATCATCAAGTCTTTCCAGCTTGACCAGCACGACTCACGGAGACAGCGGTCGCATGATCCGAGCTAGAGTCAAAGGCACGTCAGACTCGCCATTGTACTAAGGTACACATCACGCTTCCATGCTTACTAGACCCGATGGAACAGGAGTGACTGTGGCACTTGTTCTCCGCAGGGTTACAGCTAGGAGACTTCAGGGAGCTGCACATGTCAACAACTACCCGTGCCATATCGCAGGGTTTTGCAGCCCGATACCCCTCTCCTAGGGCTGGTACTCTCACTGGCTTCCACTCAGAGAGTTTTTCCCTTCTATGTACCGATGTAGTTATGGGTAGGGTTATGGACTATGGATTTTGTATTTGTCCTAGGTGTTAATGCCCGTTTAGTGGCTCCACCCATCAGTTCATTGTATCAGCTTCTTTTAGTCCCATAGACCCTTTTTGGTCTTCCTAAGACTTTTAATAGACTTTCTTTCTTTCTTGATTTTAATAATTAACCTAAATTCTCTCTCTCTCTCTCTCTCTCTCTCTCTCTCTCTCTGAGCAACAGGAGAAGGCGGCTAGACCACAGGACATGGAGGCTAACCAAGCACATTGACACGTCACAGACTTCTATACATATGAGTGAGCTCCATGACACAGTGAAGTAGAGGAGGAGCTAGCTGATATGAGGGCAGCCTGAATCAGCAGAGAGAGCCGACGCTGTGCCACTTAGAGAGGGGGGCAAAGATCACGCACGAGACAAAGAGTGCCCAGAGCACATTCTATTGAGGTCCGACCTATCACAACTCTCCTCAAGGGGAACTGACAGAGACGAGGGGTCACCCCGGACATAGCTCAGAGAGTTCAGAGATCGAGGAGCCCGCACGCCACACCACAATGCGAGACAACTCGACAGACGCAAGTACGAGATATTTTCACAGCTCCCCAGAGAGCCATCACTGTGTTAGGCTTCCGGGTCTGAGTCCCAACTTCGAGACCGACTTGATTCAGCTTGTGTTTGACTGGATATGATTTTGCTAGCATAGATTAGTACTTAGCAAGGGCCCTAGCACGCCCTTTACTCCAGCTCACTGAGCTTGTATGAGTCTACCTTTTTTGTGCACTTTGTCCTATAGGCCCGCAAGGCCTCCCGCGCACGTTAATACACATCTCTCTCTCTCTCTCTCTCTCTCTCTCTCTCTCTCTCTCTCTCTCTCCCCCCCCCCTTTCAGTACAGCATGGATGCACCACCAAAGCTCATTCCACATGATGAGATTAACCATAGCATACCGTTAGACCTTCTCCAGCTCCACACATCTCGGGCTTGGGGGGGGGGGGGGGGGGATCATCACGAGTTCCCCACCAAGACCCAGTTCTATCATGACCACTTTCTGAGGATATCGAAGCA
Source organism: Dipteris shenzhenensis (assembly GCF_047967505.1). Taxonomy (NCBI): domain Eukaryota; kingdom Viridiplantae; phylum Streptophyta; class Polypodiopsida; order Gleicheniales; family Dipteridaceae; genus Dipteris; species Dipteris shenzhenensis. The sequence goes on from NC_141599.1 coordinate 35,758,513, forward strand.
TGGTCTCATCATTAGGCCCCAGTATGACACATCCCAGCACTCCTGAAACCCCTGATCTGCAAAATAACCACACACAACATCAGAACTGAGCAGGCTGCTCACCACCCAACCGTGACATCTACGGGATGTGATCCCGAATCAGAAGATGTCCCCCCGAGCCACGAGCTGAGCTACTGGCACGAACTCCCAATCAGATCCCAACCAGCCTGGTGTCCCATACCACCAGGTGGCGCTGTGAAGCCCTGGATCTGCCACTGGGCCTTGGGCTACGCTAAGATGCAGGCGCGCGTCCGCGACACAATCCAGGATCAGACCTAGCACCTGGGAACGAGACTTGCTCCCAACTGCACACTGAGAACTGAACCCCTTGGGCCTCTTTTATAGACTCGGGCCCCGGCGCCAAAAATAGCGAAGACCTATAAATAGTTCGTACCCTTGCCACTCAACCCGAGAATCAAGCCTGCCTAGCTCTAAGCCTCCCCAGGCTAACCTGAGCTAGTTCTGTGTACCTAGTACACGTCAGATACCGATCCGTGCACATGACATACTCCCCCTCCTCTAAGAACTCACTCCTGAGTTCGGTAAGAAATCGGGAAATGTTCTTTGGAGGTTTTGTAATGTCTCCCATGTTGCATCCTCCTCAACACGGTCCTTCCACTTAATCTTGTATTCCGTGATAGTACGAGTTCGAATCTGTCTTTCACGGAATTCAAGAATAGATTCAGGTTCGTGAGGAATAAAAGTTAAATCTGTAACTTCTATAATCTCATGAGGAGAAACAATTTGATCATCTGCACCCAATACTTCTTTCAGTCTACTGACATGAAAGACTGGATGTACTTTAACATCAGGAGGCAATTCTAGTCGATATGCAACTGGTCCAATTCTTTTAATGACCTTGAATGGGCCACAATATCTGGGGGATAATTTCGGAACCAAACCAGTACTTAGGCTCTTGGATTCCTTAGGAATTCTCAAATATACCATCGTTCCTTCAGAGAACTCTCTAGGTGAACGATGTCTATTAGCATAAAATCTGTCCCGATCTTGGGCACTTCTAATCGACTCCTTGGCAAACTGCAACATTTCCTGCATGTCTTGCAAGAAGTTCTTAGCAGCATCATTTTGAATCCCTTTTAATCCTACCATAACTGGTGACTTAGGTTGAAACCCGTACATAAGGACAAAAGGACTATAACCTGTACTAGAATGCTTTGCACTGTTGTAAGCAAATTCAATCATGGGTAGATAATCTTCCCATGAAGACTGTCTCTTAGATACATATGCCCGAAGCATGTCTTCAACCAACTGGTTGACCTTTTCTGTACTGCCATCGGATTGTGCATGATCCGAGGAACTCATACTTAGAGTAGTTTCCAACTTCTCAAATACAAGTGTCCAAAAGTTACTTGTAAACTTTGAGTCCCTGTCACTGACTATGTCAGATGGCAAACCATATAGCTTGAACAAGTGGTCCACAAACTCGTGAGCCAGCTGAACAGCCGAAATAGTTGTTCTTGTAGGTAAGAATCTAGCCATTTTTGTCAAACGGTCAACTATGACCCAAATAGAGTCATGACCCTTGCGCGTTCGAGGCAAACCAGTAATAAAATCCATGGAAATACTTTCCCACTTATTACCTGGAATCTGTAATGGCTGTAATAAGCCCGCGCTCCTAAGGCGTTCAGCCTTAGTAACCTGACAAACTCGGCAACCTACCACATAGTTCTCTACGAATGCACGCATCTTAGGCCAATAAAAGGTATGCTTCACAAGAGACAGAGTCCTATGTATACCTGGATGTCCCGCACTAGGAGCATCATGACACTCCCAGAGAATCTTGGATTTTAGGTCCAGAACATCAGGCACACAAATCTTTTCATTCCGGAACAGCAAGCCGTTCCTAATCATCCACTGACCTCCCGCCGCCTGTATCCTAGGTGGCACAATCCCTGAGTCCTGGTCAACCATGGAGCTCCCATCCTGGACTCTCTGCCAATAAGAACTGAAATGACTATCAGTTGCGTATAGCCCTCTCAAGGATTGAAATAGGTCTGAGGATATTTCCGTAAATGACAAAGCATTTACAAACTTAACTCGACTTAAGGCATCTGCCACACTATTCAACGAACCCTTACGATAACGTATTTCGAAATCAAAATCCTGCATTAGCTCTGCCCATCTAGCTTTCCTTCCTCTCAATTCTGATCCATCACACACATACTTGATTGACTGGTGATCAGTCAATACAAGGAACTTTGAACCATACAAGTAGTGTCTCCAAACCTTGAGAGCATACACTACCGCATAAAGTTCCTTCTCGAGTGTGGGCCAACGATACTGAGTGTCGTCTAGCTTCTTACTCTCAAAAGCTACAGGTCTGCCCTCTTGAAATAGAGCTGCCCCAATCGCATAATCACTCGCATCGGCCTCTAAAACATAAGGCCGGGTAGGATCGGGTAATGCAAGAACGGGTGCTTCCTTGATAGATAACTTCAAGGTTTCAAAAGCCTTGTTCATTGCATCATTCCAAGGGATCGGTTGAGTAGACCTGCGTCCACGACCTTTCAATATGTTGGTCAAGGGTACCGTGATTTGTGAATAATCACGGACTGACTTCCGAAGAAATACCGTAAATCCTAGGAAAGAACGAAGTTGTTTCACAGTCTGAGGGATAGGCCATTCTAAAACCTTCTGGATACGATCCAGATCAATGCTAATACCTTCAGAAGAAATCTTGTGTCCTAAGTAAATGATCTCCTTCATAAAGAAGTCACATTTACTCATCTTGGCATAAAGCTTATGCTGTCTTAGAACAAATAAGACAACCCGGAGGTGTCCTATATGATCCTCAAGCGTTTTACTATATACCAAGATATCATCTAAGAACACGACAACAAATTTGCCCAGATAATCTCTGAACAAATCGTTCATCATCTGCTGAAAAGTAGCAGGAGCATTGGTCAAACCAAAAGGTAATACGAGAAACTCGTAATGACCATACCTAGTCCGGAATGCGGTCCTATCTATGTGTTTAGCATAGATACGGATTTGGTGATAACCCGTACGCAAATCAATCTTAGTGAAATACTTCGCTCCAGCCAAACGGTCTATCAAATCATCAGAACGAGATAAAGGATAGCGGTTCTTAATTGTAACTTTATTTAGTCGTTTATAATCTATACACATCCTCCAGGAAGAATCCTTCTTCTTTCTTAAGAGGACAGGTGCACCCCAAGGAGATTTACTTGGGCGGATGTAGCCCATATTCAGGTAATCCTGAAGCTGGATAGCTAACTCATCCTCCTCTACCTGGCTCATCCTATACGGTGGTACACTGATAGGTTGAGCGCCTGGGACTAAGTCTATGCGATGATCTACTGCCCTTTCTATAGGTAAACCTTCCGGCAGTTGAGCTGGAAATACGTCTTTAAAATTATCTAACAACGTTCTCAATTCTCGGTGTTCAAACACACTTAATTCATTTTTGTTAATTACCGAAACAATAAATGAAGAAAGTGGAATCAAAACACACTGATAGACATCATAATGAGAAGTGTTCAATATATTCCGAAGCTGCATCGCAGATACAATAGGTCCCTGAGAAGGGGTAATCTTATCACACTGAATACAAAATTGGGTGCCTTTGTCTTCAAAAGAAAGCGTATGCTCCGTCCATCCGATCTGGATATTGTGGGTTTTAAACCACTCTATCCCGATCAGCAAGTCTACATGCTCTAGATGCATAACGTAACATGTGAGAGCTCCCGTGTAGGCTTGAATCCGGATGGGAAGCGCTTCAACCTTGCGATCCCAAAACTGCTTCCCGGCTGGAAGCTGCACCTCGTAGGTGTGGTCGCTAGGTACTGTGGACAGCCCCATCTTCTGCACAAATTTGTAATTAACAAAATTGTGAGAGCTGCCCGGATCAAAGAGAATGTGAACCCGTTGGTCCCTAACTTCTCCATAAACTCGGAAAAGATCATGGGAACCAAACAACGAAGTATTAAAGGTACAATTGCAAGAAAGGGGGCAGGTAATGACATTTACTGAAATACCTGTCATCGTAACCTGGTTGGCTCCCTTGGCTGCGGTACGCGGACCTGCCTGGAGCTTCGGTCCTAGCACCAATCTCTGGTTCTTCCGCTTAGGACACTCATTCTTCGTGTGGCCCCGCTCCTCGCAATAAAAACACCGGCCCTCTTTCTTGAGCCGGAGAGTGCGAAGGAAACGGGCCTTACCATTCTTCGCAGGAGTTAAGCTTTTCCTGGAGGCGTTGTCCGTAGACTTCGTCTCCCCAATACCAGTTGCATGCTGAAAGAACTTGCGTTTGTTCTTTCCGCTGGTCTCGATAACTGTGGTTGCCTTGGTTCCGGCCATGGTATCATCATATATGCGCGCATATGTCATGGCCTCCTGCAATGTTGTGCACTTGTTATTCTTAATCTGTAACTTATAGGAGTCTGGCAAACCATCCACGAAAAAACCTAACAAGGTTACAGGATCCATTTTGGTGGCCCTGGTTTGCAGATCCCTAAATCTCTGAAGATAGACTTCAAAAGTTAAGTTCAATTTTGACATATCGAGGGCTTTGAGCTTGCCGACGATATCGTAATCATCTTCCTTCTTCAGGAACTCCTTCCTGAAGATACCCTCAAATTCTGTCCAAGTGTCAGGCTTAGGCTGGAGTTCTTTCCACCAAAGCAAGGCTTTACCTGACATAAACCCTGCTGCTAGCTGAATCTTTTTCTCGTCTGGATAGGGGTGAAATTGGAAGTGAACTTGCCACTTGTGCAGCCAAGTGTCAACCACCTCCTTTGTTCTTGATTTCTGGTCACCTGGAAAGGGATCCGGAGTGATATTCGGGCCTAGCACGGAGGCCATGGCATCCACATGCGTGAGTGCCTGAACCGTGCTAGCCAGAAGAGTCAAGGTAGCTTGTATCCCTTGGAGTTGCTGTGTCAACCCCGATTGATTAGCGTTGACCTGCTCAAATTTACCATCTAGAGCAGTCGTGAACTCACTGAAGGCTTTCTTAGTGATCAGGTCGTCATAGAGACCCTGATCATCCTCCCCCACTGGAGTGTAGTCTAAAACCTGCTCCCCCATAGTGAACTCGGGATTCGGAGCATCAGACATGGCTGAATACCGATTCGATTACAAACGGAGAGAAATAAATAACTGAAACGGAGCACGGAGGGAGATGGAGTAGAAGAAAACCGTCCCAGATAAATCTGACAGAAAGGATGCTGAAATCTGGAAGACCACGAGCCCTGGTGCCTCCCCGAATCTGCAACCGGATGCGCAGTCAACGATAGAGGCTGTACGGACTGCTGACGTGGCCTGTACGGCTGCTGACGCAGTCCGTACGGTGGCTGCAGGTGCAGGCGCAGCTGCTGTACGGAGCAGCAGCAGGTACAGAAGCAGATGGTACAGTCCGTACAGGCTGTACGGCTGTCGCTGCAGCTGTACGGGCTGGTACGGAACTTTGGGAGCTGTGCAGGGCTGACGCAAGCAAGGCGGATGCAGGGAAACTGCTCGAACAAGGCGCTGCTGAAGGGCGAGGCGGGCTGGCACAGATCTCGAGGTGACATCTCGAATCTTGGGCTGCTAGTGGGTTGTCTAGCACCCAGCCCCCCATCTATATAGGGTGCAGGGCTGCCCGATTTGGAAGCTAGGCTTCCAAAGAAGGCTGAGCCCCTCCAGCTTTGGAGGGGTGCTTTTGCGAAAAAAGCACCTGAGCCCCTCCAACTTTGGAGGGGTGCTTTTTTCGCAAAAAAGCACCTTCCTCCTGCCCTTCCTCCTGCACAGGCTGCACGCAGCCCTAGGCGCAGGCTGTTCGCAGCCTGTTGCGCAGGCTGTGGACAGCCTATTGCGCTGGCTGTGGACAGCCTATTGCGCAGGCTGTCCTGCCGCTACAGCCTCGCCTACTGCGTCCCTTTCTACACCCCGCATCCTCTACTCCCTGGCTGCTTATTTCCTGCCCTACTCTCCTCCCTTTCTGCTCTCCTTCTCCTCCCTCAGAACTTCTCTCCGTAGCCTTCAGAAATTTCGATTCAATTTCACTCCTCTTCTTCCTCCTTTTCCAGATATTTCTTCACCCCTTCTACCCCAGGTAGACAGCAAAAACGCAGCAGGAAATCTCGAATTTTAGGGCATACCTGGAAGAGAAATCCGTCAAATTTCTCGCATCAGAAGTTCCTACCTCAGGAGTTGGCTCTGATACCAACTGACACATCCCAGCACTCCTGAAGCCCCTGATCTGCAAAATAACCACACACAACATCAGAACTGAGCAGGCTGCTCACCACCCAACCGTGACATCTACGGGATGTGATCCCGAATCAGAAGATGTCCCCCCGAGCCACGAGCTGAGCTACTAGCACGAACTCCCAATCAGATCCCAACCAGCCTGGTGTCCCATACCACCAGGTGGCGCTGTGAAGCCCTGGATCTGCCACTGGGCCTTGGGCTACGCTAAGATGCAGGCGCGCGTCCGCGACACAATCCAGGATCAGACCTAGCACCTGGGAACGAGACTTGCTCCCAACTGCACACTGAGAACTGAACCCCTTGGGCCTCTTTTATAGACTCGGGCCCCGGCGCCAAAAATAGCGAAGACCTATAAATAGTTCGTACCCTTGCCACTCAACCCGAGAATCAAGCCTGCCTAGCTCTAAGCCTCCCCAGGCTAACCTGAGCTAGTTCTGTGTACCTAGTACACGTCAGATACCGATCCGTGCACATGACACAGTACCTCGAGGATAGGAGAGTCTCGCACACCTTGCGGATTGCTATAGGACAGATACGAGTCTCATCCCACCAGTTGCAAATTGAGGCAAGGAGAGCAGCCGGCATACCTAGAGAGCAATGGGTCTGTAGACTATGCACGATGAGGGAGGTCGAGACAGAGGAGCATTTTCTATGTGTCTGTTCGGCCTACTATGAGATCTGAGGGCAATACCACAATTTTTCAGTATGGGCACCTCTTAGCACGAAGACATATTGCTCCACCTGTTTGTCACAAATGTTTGGCTCCACGAGAATCTGTGCCTCATCTCCTTTGATATTGTCCACACACCCGTGATTTCTTGGGTCTCCTTCAACAGCGTTTGAGAGCTAGATTTCCTAATGCTATCTTTGGGAAGCATTTTTTACTTTTGGGATTCACCCAAGCAAACAGGGATTTGAGTTGTTCTTCACCTGGATTCATTACTGGGCACTCTGGACTCTATGGAAGGATAGAAATCATAGAGTCTTTGGTGATCCTACTTATTTCACTTTCTCTTTTTCTGCAGCAATCTTTCTTTGATTGTCTGCAAACTCATTACATAGACTACAATATATACTTGTCAAATAGTGAGATCTGTTGCTGATGTACTCTTGAGCTCCCCATTCAGGGGAAGCTACTGTGTAATATAGAGCATAAAAATTTTCACCAAAAAAAAGTATGTGCATGGGGTGCGGGTATGGCTATAGATGTACATGGTCATGCGTCACACATGCACACATGCTCATGGGAGAGAGAAAGAAAGAAAGAAACTATATTAATGTCTACTAAAGACCGAAGGTCTATGAGACATAAAAAAACTAAATACAATGAAAGCTAAGGTTGGGGCAACTAAACGGGCACCCATACCCAAGGCCCATGTCTATGATGAGAAAAAATAAATACATCGCATTGTCGCTAAGAGAGAGAGAAAACCCAAATAAGGGAACAACGAGGGGAAGCACCTAGTCATCTACCAATTGGTCAGCTATCCGTTCGAGTGATTGGACCTATGTATGTTGTTCTGGGACCAACTCCACCAGACGGCAAAGGACAGACAAGAGAAGCTTGTCTAACAATGGCTTTGGAACTGGCGAGGGTTGGCATCGACGAAGAACATCAATGATGGATCAATGCAGTCTGTTGCTGCTCAGCCTGTCCAGGTCCATTCCTCCTATGTAGTCTCCGTGAGGTGCCCCGCTATCTGACAAGTGCTATCATCGCCCCAGAGGTCTATCTCCCCACGTCGAAAAAAGTGGATATGTCTGTAGTTGTCATGTGAGCATCCATCCAAATTCAGGTCTGTCTAGTCATGCACTCTGGCTCTCCTACGCCTGATCCCCTATTGTCCCTGGCTGGAGTCCCCAGAGAAAAAATATGTGATCGTGCTCGAGCCAATGAGGCGTATCCTCTACTCAGTCTACCCTGCATCGCTGGTCTCATCGTGAAGATTAGGCTTGAGAAGATAATGCCCAAGTAAGTGTATGAGGATACGATCTCAACTGGTGACCCACCGAAAGCAAACTGCTTCTGTTGCATGATTGCTCAAGAGGTGTTAAAGATCATGACCTTGGTCTTGCCAAGGTTGACCTCCAAATCATGGGATAGACAAAAAGCCTCCAGTGCATCCAGGTGTCACTGGAGCTCCTCGGGTGTGGACGACAAGAGTGCCACGTCATCTGCATAAAGAAGAATCCTGATGATGATCCCGGCAAGTGAGCAACCGGTCTCTCCGAACGCCCCCATGAAAGTCTCCAGCTCATCGATGTAGAGACCAAACAGGGTTCGTGATAAGGGACAACCCTGTTTGACCCCTATGGTACTCAAGATCTCATCTGTCCGACTTGCGCCTATCCGAACTCGGCCTCAGACTCTCATAAAGTGCCATGACTGCCAAGATGATCTCTTGATCAAATCCCAGTGTCTGTAGGCGTGTGATGAGACGAGCTCGAGGTATTGTGTCAAAGGCTTTGCGGAAATCCACAAAGCAGCAATATACCCCACCACCTGAGGAGGGCCATAGGTCAAGCCCGTTGTAGATGATGTGACAATGCATCCTGCCCAGATCTAGGAGCGCATATCCATATGGTGTAACAGGCCCGTGTCGGTCCGATGAGGTCCTGGTCATACCTGCTCCGTCTAGGTCCATGTCTGATAGCATGATAGAGTCGTCTCGGAAGTCCAGGAGTAGAGCCTGGCACGTGCTCGTCCTGGCGTTGAAGTCCCCAACGAGGAGAACTTCCCCGTGGGCTGAAAGGTCTAGGATATCCTGATGTAAGGGTGCATATGGCGATGTCTCACCCTCCTCTCGTGCCACTCTGGCGAAGTGGGATGTGTCTGTCAGGAAATAGCATATTGCTATGAAAAGGTCACGGGTGTCTGTGCATCAGATCCGGATCCACATGAATCGAGAGTGTGCGTCCTTCCTCTCAATGGAGATGGCTCTAGCGAGGGAAGACCTGTACAATACTGCGACCCTGCCTGATCCTCGGCCTGTATCCCTCGTCTCATTCCTGAAGGCTGACTCCCATGTGTAGCCACTGACTATCGGTAGTGGACGCTCTAGGCTCTAGTGTGTCTTCGTGTAAAAGACTATGTCTCGTCCTGTATAAGACTCCGAGAAGTTCCCTAGGTCCGACCATAAGGTACCATTACAGTTCCAAATGGTGCAAGCTAGGGTCTCGGAAACCTGAGTCTCATAGGCCCCGTCCCCCTAGGGGATACAGGTGGGAGCCCGACGGTTGCCGGTCAACAACCTACCATCTCGGACCACGGCCCATTTTTTCTCCTTACAGGCAACATCCCGCGGCTACAGAAGAACTTGTCGCTCCTCAATCTGTAGAGGTGTCAAATCCTCGTCCATGGACAGGGTGGGATGCTCTCGTAGGGCGGCTCGGCATCGGAGTGTCACTAGTCGAGCATGTGAATCTTTGAAGCGAATGACTAGGGGCTGCTCTCGGTTGGGGTCTCTCCCAACACGCTATGCTCCCTCTATGCCATGGTCGGGGATCCCCATGGTGGTGGTCACAAAGGTGATCGCCTCCTCCATGGGCGTCGTGGTGGTGCTGGTGATGTCTCGTGTGATCCCTCGTATCCGGATCTTAAGGGCCTTCGAAGCCCTCTGCTGCTGCTTCTCCTATATGGCGGCTGAAACAGTTGCCTTTGCGGACTCCCGTTTCGCCACGTCCACCCATCTAGTCGTCTCTACTACAGCCGACTGTATCGTGGCTATCTATGCCTCCATCTCTGTAACTAGGGTCCCTCCAGGCGCTGCTCTGAGGGTCCCGAGCTCCTCTCTAAGCTGTGTGATGTCGTGTCTGAGCCCCTGGATAAGGGTCCCCTGCTCGTGTATAATGCAAGCCTGCTCCTGGGTGTATCGGGCCTGCTCCTGAGTGTAATGTGTCAACTTTGCCTGACGGGCCCGGATGCTGTGTATCTCAGCCAATAGGGAGTTTGAAGCATCTGGTGGGGACATAAGATGTGCTGGTCCAGGTGGGAACTGGATCTCGAGAGGGGTTGGAATGAAGGTGGGCTGCTGAGGTTGTACTGAGGGTGGGGACGCTATGATCTGGGCAGTGGAGTGGTATGTAGGAGTAGCGAGGCCGGACGAGGTGATGAAGGGTGGCCAACTGAGAGGTAGAGGTGATACGAGGGGAAGTACTATGGAGCCGTGGCCGGTGAGGCTACTGAGGTGGCATCGATGATGAGGCGGATGATGGTGGTGAAATAGTGGTGGTAACCATAGCGGTCGAGGATGTCGTGAGTGGCATGGGCTTTGGGTGGGCCCCTTTCTTCTGGACCGCGGTGCTGTCCACTGTCAAACCGCTCCGGTTGCTGCGTTTGTTGAAGTCCTCTAGACTGAGTTGCTTTTGGGTTTTCCCCTTGTCACCGTTCCCCTTCCCCATCTCCTCGCGTATGTAAATTTGGACCTAAGGGTATCCCACCTAGTCTCTTGTCCTCATCCCCCTGTTCCCTTCATTATGGAGGAGGCAGCAGCGGGCAAAGAAGGGATTGCAAGAGGTCGGAGTTGCAAGGGGGGGGGGGAGAGAGAGAGAGAGAAGAAGAAGAAGAAGAATGTATTACCGTCCTCTAGGGGCCGAAATACTGACCCATGGGACCCATAAAAGTCACGATACAAGTGTCTCCTTCCTTTTATGGAAGGGGGGGAGAACAATTATTTTGAAATACATTGAGTAATACAACATTCACGATATTTAAGAACCTTGGCAATATAGTTACCCAGAGTGGCTATATGGCTATGTGAGAGCAAGCTTGCTAGGGTGTCGTGTTCCTCTGTAATATTGTTGAAGTCCCTCCTTATGCAGGCATACCGTGTGCATGTAAGGAGGACATGTGCTTCTGTCTCTACTTGTTCTTGGTCACACAGCTTGCAAAATCTTTGTTCCCTTGAGACATCTCCCCAAGCACCTTTCTCTATCTCCAGAGTGTGTGATCGGGTGCGGATGAGTGCAATGCTTCTCCTTGCATTTGCAGGTATGGGCATAGTTATGTATTTTTGTGCATTTTCTTCCTCCTTGGAGTAGGTGTCCCAATAAATGGGATTGACATGCGTACAATAGTACTCATACTTAGCCCTTTTTTCAGCTGATTGCCATTTTTGCTGCAATATTCCCAACAAAGCTTTATGAAATGCCTTCTCATCCATTTCCCCGGATGACATCTCCAGGTAGGATGTTACTCTCCATCTTTGGAACCATCTCTGAATGTCTTGCCACCAACCAGATGATAGCGTCTTGCTTTTGTTTGTCTTTTGACGCCTTTTACTTGCTTCCCATGCTTTCATTGGTAATCTTTGCGACCCCATGGACTTGACCTTCTTTATGTATTTGAAAACCTTTCGTAGTGCTCTCAATTCAATGGGCCTTGTACCAGTCTCAATAAGCATGATTGAGTATGGTGTAGTAATTTTAACTCCCAGATGCCCTCTTAGAAATGATTTCTGTATTTTTTCAATATCATTCCATTTTGATGCTGAGATGGTACCTCCCCATACTTCTACTGCATATAGGACTGTTTGCACCACATAAGCATCAAATAAAATCCGTCCGATGCTCCATCTCTTAGTGTCACTATTTCTGCAATCATTTTCAAAATGATAATATTTTCCCCACCCGGCATCAATCCTTCTGTGGACACAATCATTCCATCTATGATTTGCTGGCACATCTATTCCCAGGTATTTGAATGTGTTTACTCTCTCGATTTCCTGCTCATTGTACATAATACTTGGGGTGTTTGCAGGCTGCTTAGTTTTTACTATCATCATTTTAGTTTTAGTGACATTTACCATGAGGCCGCTCTCTGCACAAAACTTGTGTAGAATGTGCATCATCCGCTGCATATTTTCTGCTGTGTATGAGAAAAAGACAACATCATCTGCATATAACAACAGTAGTACGGTGCATGCACAGATTTGGGGGCTCTCTAGTTGCTGCTCTTGCATCATTTCTTTGACCAACTCCTCCAATCTGTCAATACATAGTCCAAATAATGTTGGTGACAGAGGGCAACCTTGTTTAACCCCCATATTACTATGGAATGTAGTTGACAATCCGTTTCTACCTTTGAGTTGGCAAGTTACTCTCTCATATAATCTGAAGACTGCTATTTTCAAGTGATTTGGCACTCTTAAGTAGCCCATTCTATCCCACAAATTGTTTCTAGGCACTGTGTCAAATGCCTTCTTAAAATCTATGAAGCAACAATAGAGAGGCTTTCCTTGTAGCCGGCTCTCTTCCATTAGAACCCGTAATGTGACCTAGTGATCCACAGTGCTATGGTTTCTTCGAAAACCAGCTTGTCCAATGGCCCTCTTTCCATTCAGTTCTGCCCATAGACTAAGTTCTATCTCAACGATTGTGCTAAAGAGCTTGGCCATGGTGGATCCCACCATAATGGTTCTATAGTTGGAAAGCTGGTTACGATCCCCACCTTTATATATTGGTTTCACCCAATTTTCTTGCCACTCTGGGGGGAAACCATTAGCAATTGCATCATTAAGCAAAGAAACTAGGCAAATTCGTGTGTAGTCACCTGCCCATTTTAGTAGCTCAGCCTTTATATGCAATGTGTCATCTGCTTTTCCATTGGCCATTTTCTTCAGGCCCTCATTCACATCGTCCACACAGAAAATATGTGGGCCCTTGTAGTGAGCTATGTCTGTGGACATAGGTCAGGCATGTGGGTGGGTGTAGAGTTGCTTGGCATATTGGAGCATTTCTTCATCTGTGAAATCTCCCATGATTTCTTTTGATCTCTCTTTAGTTTGCCTCCACGTTCCTCTCGGGTTCTTAGCAAACTCAATGGCATCTTTCCACTCTCTGTCTAGCTGATATTTCCTCTTTTTTCTCCGAGTGAGTGCATGAAAGTGTTTTTCAGCCTCTTTACGTTGCATGTCATTTGGCATCTGTTTAATTTTCAGCCTGGCTTTTATGCATTCATCATCAAACCATTTGTTTTGTGGTAAGCCCTTCGTGCATACTCTCTTGATCTTTTTTTGACCCATGACTGTATGTGCAGCTGAGAGTAAAGTCTCTTTCATCTCGCTCCAGTTCAGCCTGCAAACCTCCTTAATAAGAGCATCGGTAGTGTCCACATACTTCTCCCTCTTGTCTATGTCCATACGAAAAGACCAATTCTTTGCTGCATGGACTGGAGTTTCTGCCAAATGGGGTATGTGCATTTTGAGATAAAGGGGAGTATGATCTGATTCTCGATACTTTGGGCCAATTATATAATCATGTACCAAATTTACTGCATCAAGTGAAATTAAAGCATAATCTACCACACTTGATCCTCCACTAGCTAGAAAGCATGTGGGAACTCTTGTATGTGGAAAGAGGTCTGATCCATTCAGCACAATCATATGAAGCCCATTCACTAGGCTTGTCAATGCCTCTCCATGTGCATTTACTTCCTTGTCCTCCGAGTGTCTGTGCCACTTGGGGTCTATCTCAATTTCTTTGACTTTGTCATATTCATGCCCTGTAAGTGACTGAAACTGGGTGTCCCCAATGCGTGCATTCATGTCTCCTAGAATCAATACTCTCCCCTTGGCATTGAATTCCACCAAATCTGAGCACAAGTCTCTGTATGGATCTGATGCATCTCTATCATAGCGTTGATAGTACGTCGACCCTAAGTGCGGTATGTAGCACCCAACTATGTAAAGTGGTAGGGGCTCTGCTTTCACCATGATCCAGATGAACCGTTTATGAGGGTCATCTTTGCATATGCTTATATTATCTCGTAAGTGTTCTTTGTATAGGCATGCAACTCCTCCTTGCCCTCTTGTACCGGTGTGTGTTTGGCATATTGAATGTGTTACATATCCATTGATTGGAGGTAGTCTGTGCGTATCCCTCTCCCATGTCTCTGCAAGAAAGACTACATCTGCATCCTCAAGCACATCATTAAGGCCTGCCCCCTTCTGCCAGGGGAAACCTCTGCAATTCCAAAACATTACTTTGATTTCCTTCTAGGTCCCATGAGCCGCGTATCCCTAGAGGGTGGTGTCCTCTTTTGCCTCTTGTCTCTTCTTGCGTGCTTCGTAGGATTGGCGTCTTTCGGCTTGTTGCTTGGGCGTTCTATCTTCAGTGATGAAGTAAGAGGTTCCTCGTAGGTATATCCTGCTGTTATCTAATATAATTGTTCTTTTCCTTGCATCCATCATTGTGCATACAATTGCCCGGTGGTAGTCTTTCTCTTCCTTTTTCTTGCTGACCCTGTGTGCTCCAAAAATAGTCACATCCTGCATAGCAAAATGCTCCTGAAAGAAATCTGTAATTTCCTTGGCTAGTGACAGGGGTGTTTCTGCACCCTTTTCTGTCATACCTCGTATGACTATATTTTGTGCTCTTTTCTCCCTTTCAATGCATTCTTTTGCATCTATCCCTTGCTCAATATGCACCTCTTTGTTACTAATTTCCTGATTGCTTCCATGCCCCTCTGTATTTGCACCCTTGGCTATCTCAACCCAAGTAACAGAATGCATCCCTTGCTGTTGTATGGTCTTATTTTCTTCCAAGTCATGTACTCTCTGTTGCAGGTTACCGATCATCTCAGCTTGCGTGCTCACAACTTTATCTAATTGAGCATTTTTATGCTCTAGATCTTGGCATTTTAATGCTAGACTCCTTAACTCTTGTTGCTGTTGCATCATTGCTGCCTGAATGGATGCTAGAAAATTCCAAAATTTTCCTTGTAATGGCATAAAAGGCGTTGCATTTCCATCTAAAGTGATAAGTGCCAATTCTTCCAAAGGAGGTGGCAACATTGATGATTTTTTTTCTTTTACTTCTTTTGATGCTTTCTGCACCTCAGTTTGTTGACGTACCATCGTTGCTTCAGTTCCTGCTCTTGGCATTGCCTTAATTGGTGTAGAGTGTGAGGAGAGCCCACTTCTAAGCTCTCTCCTATTGAGCTTTGCTTCAGCCAGGTCTGATCGTGTCAACCAATGATTTATGCTCTCATATAAACCGGGTGATGTAGTCTGTTGAACAGCAGCAGAAGAAAGCCCTTCGTCAAGTCTCACCAAAGCTCCGATGGTGCCTTTGGTAGATATGTCTCGAACAGGAGAGCAAAGAGATCGCGCGATGCGCGACAGAAAAAAGAAGCAGCAGTTATTGCAACTCGGCTGAAGAGTAGTGGGGACAAAGGGATCCTTACGGTCAACAGGGTTGAAGTTTTACCCCCCTTTCGAAGCTAATGGTGCCCTCAGATTTTGAAGAAAAACTGAGGAACTGTCTTGAAATTGTGACGCGACTGCCGCCCGCGGCAGACAACAGGAGCTACAGTTTAGGTGAACAAGCCGGAAGACTGGGGGCGTGAAGGGATCCTTACGGCCAACCGAGTTGCTTGAGCAAGAGAGAGAGAGAGAAGAGGGGGAAAAAAAAAGTCGAGGCTGCACTCCAAAAAAAACAAGAGAGAGAGAAAAAAAAAGTCGGGGCTGCAAGTGCGAGGGGGTGAGCGAGTGGTGAGCGGGGGGGCTGAGCGGAGGGGTGAGCGAGGGACTGAGCGGGGGGGCTGAGCGAGGGGCTGCGAGGGCTGAGCAGAGGGGTGAGAGGAGGGGTGCGAGGGGGTGAGCGGGGGGGCTGAGCGAGGGGGTGAGCGGGAAGGTTGAGGGAGGGGGTGAGCGGGGGCTGAGCGGAGGGGTGAGAGGAGGGGTGCGAGGGGGTGAGCGGGAGGGCTGCGGAGGGCTGAGAGAGAGAGGAGGGGTGAGCGGGGGGGCAGCGGAGGGGTGAGAGGAGGGGTGCGAGGGGGTGAGTTGGGGGGGGGGGGGGGGGCGCTGAGCGAGGGGGCTGAGCGAGAGGCTGCCTGGGCTGAGTGGAGGGGTGCGAGGGGGCTGAGCGTAGGGGTGCGAGAGGGGCAGAGGGCAAGAGAAGATGCATGAATGTTCCACTTAGTCTTTGAAAGACCGAAAGGTCTATGAGACTGAAAAAACCTGATACAATGAGCCGAACGGGTGGAGCCTCTAAGCGCGCATCCACAACCAAGACAAATACAGCATAACCATAGAGACACTAATACATAAGAATGTCTGAGCCCATAGAGAGCATGGAAACTGTTGCGTGGCATCACTGCAACAATCCTCTGAAGGCTGGCAGAGGAGATCATACGAGTGACAATTGAATTCAACATGCCGCATGATGAAGCTCATAGATGCCTTTGATGGGAAGGGAGGTGGGTGGAGTTAGAGAAGGATTTTTGTTTGGCAGATGCTTAGATGTTTTCATAGCCATGTCCAACTTTCTGCAAGCATTTGAATGTTCAAGCTTTTGGCATTTATAGATGTTTGACCGTAGCTATGCTGCCTCCTTCCAATATAAATCCAAAAACTCTGAGCTATGCAAGGCTCCAATTCACAACTAGTCGTCATAAATGCGAGAGACAGAACCATCAAATTTCAATAACCTTGTAATCTATTTTCAGAACCCATTTCTGAAGCTAAAAGGTCTTAATTCTGTGTATCTTGTCAAAACTTTGGGTGAATTGTTAGAGCAAGCCAATCTTATCAATAAAGGTTATGTATGGAGCTCCTGCAACTAAACAAAATCTGTCAAGTTAAACTTGGTGTCCACCCGTTGGATCCTCATGTTAATCGACTCAACAGACTAATATAGTTGGCATCCCGAAAGCTCTAATCTGATGAAAAGGTCACCAGATTATGCCATAGGATTAAAGATCAACTTAATTTCACAGACCGCATACTTAAGATGTTCAGACCATAATAGTTATTGGAAGGGTGCCACTGTGCAGAAGAACCCTGAGAGATTATCCAATCCAGTGACCACTGCAAATAGGCGTTTAAATGTTCCTTTAAATCATACATCAAACTGTGCAGAAGAACTCTCTGAGAAAAATTTAAGACCAGTGACCAGTTGTTGTTCACCTTATTAAAACATGCACAAATCTAGATATGGGAGTTGCATCAAGGACAAGCACAGGATTTTACCAGTATCATCACCTCTAATCACCTACACAGTATCTAAATGGGAAGCATGTTTCTAAGTAAAGTTCTTCCAGCCACCCCTATGAGATATTTTGCTACTACTTCTGTAGCATCGTTCTTCAAATAGCAGCAAATTTTCGTATCATTGTGTCACAGAAGGTATTTCAGAAAGGAGGAATAAAAAACTTACGTGCAGTCATCTCCACATGAAAGTAAGCGGTCACCTTCAGCAGATACAACCAACCCTCTGACACCTCCTCTATGGCCAAGAAATTGACGAACCGTTTGCCTACATACATACTCACCAATCAACAATCTCATCACCATATATCATTTAAATCATTATACTCTTGAAGCCAAAGTGAGTCAAAAATGTGTGTTCTAGTGTGTTCTAGTGTGAGTTCTAGTCTAGTGTGTCCTATGGATGCCACAAGTCATATTGGGAGTTATCCCATATGCATAGGTGTTCATATGTGTGTGTGTGCTCTTATATAAGAGCTGTACTTGTCTAGTGTCAAATCCAATCAAGTATCAAGCTACAAGCTCTTTGGTCTACATGTTCATTGCTCTAATCATTTCATTTCCATTTCATTATGTCTCCTTTTGAGTATCACTTGCTCTCTCCCTAGCCTACCCTCTCTCTCTCCCTCTCTCTACCATGTTCTTGTGCGGTAGCTACTTTGGGCACATGGGTTCTCTGCCCTTGCTATGCATAAAATAAATGAAATAATCTTTACTACTTTCTTGTTTGAGTCAAGGGTACTCTGCCCTAGGTTGTCCCCCAAAATGAATGCAAATAAATCATCTGTGTTGAGTCAAAGGTTCTCTGCCTTCATGGAGGGATTGCAGTGAACCTGTGGAGATTCAGGTTCGGGGCTGACCCTACATGTCCTTGATGCCACTCATCAGTTGAGTCAATGCAGCACTGCCTTTGGGAGTGCACTCAGGCGAGGACGATTTGGAAGGGTGTTGCTAGGATACTTTGCATTTTTCATAAAGCACCCTTCTTCATGACCTGAGGATCAGTTGCTTGGTTGTCACTCACTGGTTCACAGGCTTTCTTCAAGGGACATGACACAGACACAGCTTTTTTTATTCCACGAACCTTGTGGAGTGCTCCCTCCGGGATGTTCCATTCACTCCATTCAAAGCTCCCCAGGCTTCTGTAGACACATCTTGGGAGATTTTGGCTAGTATTACAGCATGGCATATTTGGAGAGCCAGATGTACAGAGGCTTTGAAGGACTCCCAGGTTCACCCTTCTCAGACTATGGCCAGCATCTGGGCAGATACTATACACACTTTGATGGCCATTTGGGCGAACATACAGGGAACCTCCAGGACTCTGCTACTGCTAGGAGAGTTGCTTTTCTCAAAATCTGGAAGGATTGTCCTTTCTTCTCTGACTCTCCTTCAGGGATGAGGTGGCATTTTCAGCCGCCACCTGAGATTTTTGTTTACTCACTTTGAGCTGTTTTTTCTCATGCTTGACATGATGTACTCCCGCACTTGAGCTTGCTCTGCGGTTTTTATTCATACTTAATGAAGTACTTTCTTGGAAAAAAAAAAAAAAAAGGTTCTCTGCCTTGGATAGTCCTCCTAAAAAGATGTATTTTCCTATTTTGTTTTGGTGTGTGGCTCCATGTCTCTCATTAGCTCCTGGAGCCAGGAGGGGATGTACTGTGGGAGCCCTATATTGGCTTTGATAGGTTTAGAGTGGGATGTATTGTGGGAGCCATGTATTGGCTTTGATTGGTCTCCTTATCAGGCATGGTCGTTCCAGAATGGTGGTGTATTCCTAGACCTATGAGCTGGTCATGTAGCCATGCTATAACGTGAGCCTCTGAGCATGTTGAGTCTCAAGCCATGAGAGTGCTTGGATCAACCTCTAAACACGCTCAGACTTTAGCCTCTGAGTTACATAGGGTGCACAGTTTGATGACCGTCATTGTCATGTTTTGTTCTTGGTTCCATTCCAGACCATCACTGTCATGTTCTGTTCTTGGTTCCATTCCAGTAGTCTCTCACCTCACCTTCATGGAGCGGTGTTGGAATATGAAGCCAAAGTGAGTCAAAAATGTGTATTCTAGTGTGTTCTAGTGTGAGTTCTAGTCTAGTGTGTCCTATGGATGCCACGTGTCATATTGGGAGTTATCCAATATGCATAGGTGTTCATATGTGTGTGTGTGCTCTTATATAAGAGCTGTACTTGTCTAGTGTCAAATCAATCAAGTATCAAGCTACAAGCTCTTTAGTCTACATGTGAGTACTCTCATTTTTGTTCATTGCTCTAGTCATTTCATTTCCATTTCATTATGTCTCCTTTTGAGTATCACTTCCTCTCTCCCTAGCCTACCCTCTCTCTCTCCCTCTCTCTACCATGTTCCTTCAGTTAACCCTCTTGGCGTAAGCCAAATCTCGTTGACCGAAGTCAACACTCTCTGACCAAAGTCAGCGCTATGGTTCTTTGGTTAACCGTAGTTAACCATCTTGGCCTAAGCCAAGTCTTCCTAACCGGAGATAGGCTTACTTAACCGAAGTTAAGTATCTTTGACAGTAGTCAATACTTTGACCAATAAAAGATAACTTTTTGAAAATAATTAAATGAACGAAAGACTCATTAATTATGATCAAATAAATGGTCAACTGAAACTTTGACTTTGGAGTATTTACAATTTGGTGACACTAGATGGCACAACAGATATTGTGGCCAAGCTAGCCACAAAAAAAGGTCTAAATATCATAGACCCATACTTGCAATGCAGGGTGTTACTTTGCAAGTTTGTGGTAATGGGACTTTTGCGTGGGCAAGAGCCTTGGAAGGATTTCTTTATTCAATGCATATAGGCATGTACCCCTCTTCAGGCAGAGACTCGGTGGGTAGCACCAAGTGGATTTTTACTTCAGCCCCCCTCAAGTCTCCTTCTTCTCCTCTTATGGCTGCCATTTTGAAAGCTTGGAGCAGCTTTCAAAATACTCTTCGGAGAATTCCCCAAGTTTCTTGCATAGGCAGCCTGTCATGTGGAATGACAACATACTTGATGAGCATGGCAGGCCGCTAGGCCATTCACATTATATGCAATGGTCGAGATGGGAGAGAGGCCTTGAATTCTCTGTAGGATCATAGAAATTTCTCAAAAAGATTTTGGACGACCGTAGAATGCTAGTAAGTCATCTCTGAGGAAGTGCAGGGAGGATTCAGCAAATTGATGCAGCCATTCAAGTGGACTGGATTGAGACGGATGATATGTCTATTTCTCGTTCCACTTGAAGTGCCACTGGCAGCTACATGAATATTCCTCGATGAAAGGGCAGACCATAAACCTTCCCTGATTGAGGGCCACACCTGACTGAATTGTAGTACAATAGCATCCTCAACTGGGAGGGTGCACTGCCGTGCAGCAAGATCTTGGAAGTATACCAACGTGGCCCATCGGTCCAAAGGAATGTCACCAAGGACTGGGAAAAATAAGAAATTCGATGTATGTCCTCCAAATCCCAGCCAAAGTACCCTTTGACAAGTGTGTAACTGGGATCCAACCAGACAATGGACTGCAAATCTTTGCGTCCTGCGCATAGTCTGTCTAGCAATCTCACAATCAATCATCTTCGGAGTCCATATCTCACTCCCATGTGAGCAAAAGCTACCTGAAGTGGAGTGAACAATGTGACCCTCTCTGGAAGCGACTATACAACCCAGATGCTCCTGTATCTCACCTGACTGTCTGCAGAAAACCGCAATCAGAGTTCAAGTCGAAGGTAACCCTCCTCTGTGGCACCTCATAATAAGTAAGGCTAAAAGGTAGGGGGTATATCTCTGTCAGCCAATATGTAGACAATCTTGGAAACACTCATTTGCTTAGACTCATCCCCTAAGACGGGAAGCTATGCTGAAGTGAGGGGCTGAATGGGAGCACTGATCCCTCTCCTGGCATAAGTGAGAAGAGGCTCAGAGGCATGAGACGTGATATAAGAGGGCATTGAGGGCTTAACCTATCGCACTAAATCTCTGTTTGGCGCTCTACTTAAGCAGGAGCATCGAGTCATTGCTTATAAAAGTAAGAAATTGGATGGTTAAAAGTTAATATTTGCCACTTAGGACAAGGAGATTTTAGCAATAATCTATGTGATTAAGATCATGTTTACAACAACTACTTTAAACTTTTTTTCCCCCAAAGAAAAGACTTGTATTAAGTATGAAAGAAACTCCAAGAGCAAAGCTCGACGAAGGAGTACATCATGCAAGGCATGCAAAAACAAATACCATAATAGGGCAAAATCAAGCTCATGTAAAAGAGGTAGAAAAAATCCAAGAGCATGCTGAAAGTGCAACTTACAATCTTACAAAGGACTTCGAGAGGAACAAGGAGCCACTCCACTCCCTAAGGAAGACAAACCTCCTAGTTGAGGCTGCTCGAGAAGACTTGGTATGCTCCCCCAAATGACCACCAAGGTATGTATCGTATCTGTCCAAATACTAGCCACTGTGTGTGCAAGGTGGACCTGGAAACCTCCAAGGCCTCGGTGCATCTCGATCTCCAAATATGCTGCGTTGCTATGCTCGCCGGAATCTCCCATGAAGGTCTATAAGGAAAGCCACAAACGTCATCCAAAGAGCATGACTCAACCAAATGCCGTCAAACCGAACACCCGAGGCACTCAAAAGAGAAAGCCAAGCTACTAAGCCCCACGTCATGAAGAAAGAGTGCATAAAGGTGCTCAATAAGCTAGCAATCCCTTTCCAAATGATCCTCACCTATCTGCAGTCCCATAAGCAATGTTGAATAGACTCACGAATACAAATAGGGTCTTCCCCGCACACGGACCTCTGTTGGTTCATTGCAAACCCTCCATGAATGGGGGAACAACAAATCAGTCTTTTCTTTTGGCTTTCAACTCCATGAATAGAAAGCCAAAAGAAAAAAGTGATTTTTCTATTCCGGCGGGATTTTCCAAAGTCTCTTCCAAAATGATTTCTGCAAGACAACAGAAATCTGAAAATTCTCCCAGTAAGAAGCTCTGGTGTGTTTCTAGCCTCTTGGCATTACTGACTATGTTACAAAAGAAGGGAAGGCTCTTCTCTCTATGTCCTGCATCAATCCATTCCCACTCCCTGGAGTTCCACTGCAAATACTTTATGGGGACACCTCCATAGAGCCAAATCCTTCATGAGCTCCATGGAATGTGATCTAGGTTAGGGTCTAGATACCATCTAAAGCCAAAACTCACGTCTCCACATGTCCTACAGCCATGATAGACTGAAATGAAAAATGCATAAGTATATCATCTGTATACCTAGATAACCTGCCCCAAAATAAACATCAAAAACCAAGGCATCCCCATCTGAGCCTCGTAACCCAATGACCTGAAGTGGGACCCCTAATCTCATAAAGGCCAAAAGCCAAATAGACCAAGACCAAAGCCTGTGACCTCCAAAAACCCAATCCAAGGGTGGTTGCATCAATCTATTAAATTCTCCTTTCACTTCCTCAAAGGTGACTTACTGATTGGCGTTTACGATCATTTGAAAGGGTTTTTACGCCCATGTAATAAGCTCGCCTCCTCCACACCAATAGTGCACGTGTCTTCTACACACAATGTCTGTTTTGCTATACGTCAAGATTCGCCCTTCTGTAACTTTCTCGTGCCAAGCTTCTTGGATGCAATCGGAGCACTAAGGAACGGCTTGCACTTCCGCACTTTAGCTTAGCTAGATGCCACCCTTTTTTAGTAAAGATCTCCATCTTTTTGCAGCTATATCTGGGCATTCTGTCATATGGAAGGACGGCGTTACACAACCTCCTATTCCTAAGAACGTTACCTCTTGAGGAAGAGGTTGAAACCAAGGCTCCGATACCAATGAAATCCGACCTGCATTGATTTTTCTTCAATTACTGAGGAACACAAGAGGAGCATGCATGCACACACAACGCAGCACTAGGGCCCGAGACAACACAGCTGGACCCCCCCAAGGTCGGGCTAGAGCACCTCGGGGAGTCGTGCCATACTCGCATGGATCATGTGAAACTTGGTCCGGTGAACACTAACCCCAAATATGTGTAAGATTGCACTATCTCCACAGGCTCGTCACGGTATGTGAAGCTCTAGCGACGGGACACTGCTCACAAGGTATTGAAGATCATAACCTTGGTTTTCTTGAGGTTAACTGTCAATTCTTTCTCTCTACAGAACATCTCCAAAGCCTCTAGATGTTTCTGCAGTCCCTCAACTGAGGATGATATGAGGACAATATCATCCTCGATAGCAAAATCTGCACCATCAGGTCAGCCAGAAGCGAACCCTGTCCAACGAGGCCATCGACAAAAGAAGTGATCTCATCGATATAGAGCCTGAAAAGAGTCGATGATAGGGGACAATCTGCCACACTTTGGCTAAGATATATGGGTCGGTACTAGAGAGGGAGATCAACAGCCAAGCGGGCACTTAGGCAGGCAAGTTTTCGGAGATAGCACTCCACCCTGGACCACATTTTCACCCTAAGGGCTATTATTGAGGAGGCGAAGTCGAGGCATCAGAAAGTCTACACTTGCTTCGTAGACTTTCGTAAGGCATTTGATATTGTCCCACGCTCTCACCTGATCAGGAGGTTACAGGAGTTGCAACTCCCAAAGATCATGATTTGGGGGGTCATGAGTCTGTATGAGTCCGTTAGAGGAAGGGTACATGCCCTAGGAGGCCTATCAAACTAGGTTGAGAGCACTATCGGAGTAAAACACAATCATAAGAGTGCAGTAGTTCCCAATGTCTATGGGATCACCTGCCTTGTGTATCAGTACTATGGTGGTGGTGCTCCAAGTAGGTGGGAAGCCATGGCAAATGGCATGGTTGAACAGCTATGCTAGGATAGGGATCAAGATCTCTTGCCCATGCGCAAAATGCTCAGTGCGTAGTCCCTCATGATCTGGTAATCTCCGATTATGAAGTCGGAGAAGGGCAACTCGTACATTCTACGCAATAAACAAATGACACGTAGTGGGTCCGAGCATGGGACATATCAGGTGGTGCCTAACTTGGGACATCATATAGAGAGCATGCATATGTATGCCAGACTGTTGGATCTGTGATGGGGATGGGCGACTTCCCCTCCGATAAGTGCCCCTGTCCCATAGTAGGGTCTCCTCCGCAAAAGGAGCTGATCACCTCATCCATTCTGTGCATGAAAAAAGCCCGCTTCTTACGCTGTGTCCCTCCGCGTGAGATCCGTTGTGCCTCTAGTGAAGTCAAGTGTCCTGGTGCTCACTCACATGTATCTAATTAGGATATTCTTTCTCAAACTGTGGATAAATTAAGCTGTTAACAGGTTTTTTAGAAAGAAACCTACTCAGCAGTCTTCCACAGCTGGAACGTATAGTTGGGAAATCCCCTAAAGTCACCAAAAAGTGTATTCTCCAAAGGCAGTACCCCTTTTGAACACTGCAATCAAGAACATATAAGTCCATCTCGTCAATTTAACAATGCTATGTAAATAAGCTTGTGCTTGAGTTACAAATCGAAAAAAATATCCTGCAATCTGCAGCAATCTGAGCACACCCTATGACAATTCTCTGAACTCTTGTCCTAGATCTAGTATAGCTTTCCCTATAGATGTTTTACATTTATCGCAAGGTAAGCTTTTTCCTAGTGTGCTTCATGGCAAGTAATATAAGTCATTCACAATAACCCTCTTAGAATAGCCTGCTTCTCACAATATTACTTCATCAGTCTCGCCCATTCTTATCAGTACACTTTAATAACCAGATTATCTAAACTAACACTTTAGCTAATAACCCTCTTAACATTCCTCGCTTCTAAGAAGATTCCTTTGTCAGTCCCCTAGATTCTTACTGCAGCATGTTGACAGCTAGGTCATCTAAATGGATGCAGTTGTATACTCGAAACTGGGTAAAGTACAAGCAAACAATAGCATGCAAGCTACAGACTTTTCTAAATATACCTGTAAGCAACGTCCCAAAGTCGAATTTCTGCAACAGTCACAGACAATAAGAATACAATTGTCAGATTCGAAGCATAAATGACAGGGTTAGAAATATGTGTTACATTAGCAGAAGACCAATTCTTAGAACATATGCTGCTTTGGACCTCCGAAAAAAATTTACATAGAAGTCACTCGTCGCCACTCAAGATACTCTTATTTGTATTAAAATTGCAAACCAAAACAAAGAAAATGATCCCAAAATCATAAAATTGTGTTCTAAAGGTTTTAACAAATGCTCGGTGCTCAATCTGAGGAATAAATTGACTGCCAATGACTTTTCTATCATTGTGGCACACAGAATTTGTACTGCAGAAATCAACTTTACAAATTTGATGGTACAAGTCACCCTTAGTAAGAATTAGTTTCATTGATCAATGTAGGAGGAAAACTTCTTTCCAAGCTGCATTGACAAGGCAAGTGGTTGAAACAAGAAGCTTGGAAAAATAGTATAAGCTCAGGCTCCTACTACGTGCTGGCGATGCATGTTATGAGTTTCAAAGAGAGGTACTCCAAACATTAAGCTTAGAAGAATAGAGTCAACGCGAATAAGTTTTTGCCATGCTTCATGGACAAGGACCAAACCATGTTTTGCCTTGCATCCTTGGAGAACGGCCGTTCTCTAGATTGGGTCCTCTCTGCCCATGTAAGTATGCAAGGGGAGTGTGCCTTCCATAACAATTGATGGATTATTTACATGTGATAATCAAGAACACAAATACTAAGATTCAAGGTTGGTACACATCATACCCATTAGGTGGAAAACAACTAGGTATTAAAAGGGAGACCCCCTCCCTTTTCCCTTTTCTTTATTTTTTTAAATTCACAACTCACCCACACGGCTTGCTTGAATCCTACCTACACATATTCAATAAGTGTACAACTATAACGATGGACACCCCCTCCCTTGTTATAGGAGTACCACATCTATTATTTTTATTCGGAGATACAAAATTGTGTTCAACAATGGACCTCTTAAAACCCTACAACACATAGAGTTCAACTTTAACCTGGAATGTGCCTACACATACTTTTTTATTTTTGGGTGAAATCCATGTATACTTATATTACAGAATGTGCCTACACACACACACACACACACTTTTTTTTTTTTTTTTGGGGGGGAGGGGGGGGTGAATTCCATGTATCTTTATATTAAAAAGAGGCTGCCCCCAAAGTGGGGATCAGCCAATACAAGATCAGAAAATTTCATTGTAGGACAAGTAGACAGTGTAATCTATCTGACGAACAGACAGGAAATCCTAAAAGGATTGCTTTAGTGACAACCGGAAATAGTAGAACATGGAAGAAGTAGGTCCTCGAAAGACTCTGTGGTTCCTGTATCTCCACAAAGTCCAAAGTGCCCAATATCGAACCCACAAGAACACACACACACACACACACACACACACACATATTTCCACAGAGTCCAAAGTGCCCAATATCAAACCCGCAAGAAAACACACACACACTTTTTTTTGAGGGGTGAAGTCTATTCATATTTATTACAGAATGCAGTCCCCAGAAAGGAAACATGCAATTACAACACCAAAGATGGCAATATAACAAAGTTGTTGGAAAAGTCACCTCCCTATTTGTAAGCCCCTATATGAGGAGCGCGTGGGGGAGGTAGACTTAAGGTTATGGCTACCACATGGGCAGCTTATTGGCTTAGAGAGAAAAGCATAGAGAAGGGGCTGCCACATGGGCAGCAAACAGGCTGCCATGTGGGCAGCACAACAGAGAACTTACCTAACAGTGTGGAGCCAGCATGGTGGATTGCAACAAGCCGGGGTAGACACATGGCAGTACGGCTCAGATTGGAGCAGGTCTGCACAGGTTTAGAGGTGTGGAACCGTACACCTACGTGGCAGGATATGTCAGCAATAGTATGGGACTATATGCAGCAGTCAGGAGCAAGATTGTGCAGATGTACCAGCAGATCTGGGGGCAAGAACAGTATGGAATTTTGGCAAGTGCAGTATGGACCTGTTGCAGAGGTTGTACGGACCTGCAACAATGAATCAAGGGGATGGAGAAGGTCAAATCAGAGACAAGGCGCATGCAGCAGGGTTGCGCCCATCTGAAGCAGGTGTATGGCCTGCAAGAAGACCCCGATTGGAGCTGGTATGGGTCTGGACCAGGCTGCAGGCCACGTAGCCACTCGGTTGACATAGAGGACTGGTTGGGCTGGTCAAAGCCAGCCAACCAAGTGGGTTGGGGCAGACCAGCCAGTCGGCCATTGGGCTGATTGGGTTAGCCACTTTGAGGCAGCAAGTCAGCCAGTTTTGGGGGGCCTCTAGGCCTGTATAAGGAGAGCCATTTGGGCACATAAGGCATCCATCGTAAGCAGCCTTCAGGAGCAGACTGGAGCACCAGAGCAGCAAGGCTTGGGCCTACATCCAGAAGGACCAAGGGAGCTGTGTTCTATAGACAGAGCTCAAGGAAGGGTTGCACCCTTGGCTGTCTTCCAAGGTAGCAAGGTACAGGGATCAAGAAATCCATTGAAGCAGCAGTTAGTGAGCCAATGGGAGCAGTACACAGCCAGCCACAGGTGGCAAGGACCACAAACATTGTTCAAAATATAAACATAACGATTAAGAATGTAAACTTTATTAGCTTATGCTATGAACTGCAGACATACAAAAGAAGAGAGGAGCAGGAAGAGATACTAGAAGCTCGGTCCTGCAATACACCTCTGAGCTCTAGAGTTCAAACATGGTTGAAAAATAGAGAGTAACAATTAGATGGCAAAAGCATGTATCAAAACAGCAAAGTCTTTCCATTTTAGGAACATAACTGAAATACACCAAGATACCTACGTCTCTAAACCTGACAAAGTACACTCCAAAATAGTATCTCATACAAGCCACCATGGGCTGATGCAAGGGCTCACTAGGGCCCTTGCTGAGTGCTACACTAAGAACCTCGAAAACTAAAACTCAAAAAATCATGAGAGAAAACAAGAGATGTTTGTTGAGATATGGTGCCATGAGCACATAAATTAGAGGCTAAGGTATGGTGTAGAAAGAATTAAAGCAGCCACCCAAGGATGTGGACTACATGATGTGAAGATGTGGATCAAGGATATCCACAAGGAGAAATATGGATGAGAGGATCCCACATGTGATGACTATTCTAAGGGCACTCTCTATATAAGAGGTCTATCATGTATTGTTAAGAGGCCTATCATATATTGTTGAATAGAGAAATACACATACACTCAAGATTCTGTTTATGAGTCCAAGCTAATCTATCTTGGAACCTAATTGACTTGAGGTACATGTCATGAGTACTCTCTTCATCATGTTTCCACGTAAGTTCCATCCATCTTAGAGCGCTCCATAGATCCTGAGGCACGCATGTTTTGAGAATTTTATCAACTGTGATCTTGGTGCCTCGGCAATCTCCGATGGGATATGAGGATATCATGTAGCTCCCTCTATATGGTCGTCTTTCACTATGATGGGGAGTGTGGCCTCTGTGATCTCTGTATCCAATAGGCCATCTCAAGAGTGATACTCTGACGGTCCCCTTTAAGTAGAGCTGGGAGCAGGGAGGTGTATTTGTGGGACCAAGCTTGCAGCATGTCTCCATGCTACTCTCTTCCATGCATTTGCTACAACTTCTTGGGACGCCTTCCTCCTTTAAGATTCATGGCTCTAAATTCACCTGGTACTAGGGCAGGATCAAGCAGCTTCCTTTCCTTTCCTATGTATGCTATTCTTATTTCCATACTGAACATGTGCAAGGGCACCTTTTGGTTCCCTACATAGCAATTTTATGGGTTCCACTTGCGACCTTACCCACATTAGAAGTCTAGAACAATGATAGTCATAACTGCACATACCCAAGCTGCCACATCATACATTTGGAACACGTCTGGTAACTTGATAATAGCATAACAAAAAACATTTGATTCTTGACCTTATGTTCACTATTACATGGTAGCAAAACTCACCTCCATCCATGGACCCTGAGATTAGGCAATTCAGGCTTCGAGGATTTTTTGCCATAGAAGAGACAGCATCGATATGTCCATTCAAAGCCCCCATAAATGGCTTAGCAAAAACCTAAAGTTTCAAGAATCAAAAGTTCTGTTAATTGGTCTGACGAAAATCAAAGAAAACTATAATATGCAGGGCAGTCTTTTTAGAGAAATAATCAAGTGTACCTTGTCCAATTTTGCAGCATTCAATGCCCGGGTGTATTCATGCGCTCTTTCATGAGGATGAAGACTAGGATCCAGATTCTTGAAGACTTTCTGTCCTCCAGCAATAACAAATATAAGATGTGAGAAAGTTATAGTTTTGTAATGCCACCAAAATTGAAAGAAAAAACGGTGGAGGCCTTACAAACTGTAGGGCCCTTCACACACATTCATAGGAGACATCGAATACACACAAGCAGAACGAAATTCACAATCTCTAGCTACAAGCTCTTATAAAGATAAGATGCGCACAAAGTGAACTGCACACACAATGAACCATATAAGAAAATTCCTAACATAAGGAGGTGAGGGTGGTGAGGCAGAAGTTGGAACCTACTTAGGCTTCATGAAGAAGCTAGGGTTTCAGTCTCTCCATGGGGCAATAACATACGAAGTGCCATATTAAATCACAGGTACACTAAAAAAAAAAAGGCCTCACATGATTTGCTGCCCTCGAGTGTGTGTTAAGACCCAGGGTCATAGCATGAGCTGCAGTTAATGGTGGAGTTCCAAACGATGGACCCTTTAAAACAGCGGAAGAATATGCCCAGGAATCACACAATGCATAGTCAAAACTCAGTCCACACAAGTGTAACTTAAGTAAAGCACATGCATCTAGATAAATAGACAGCCATGTAGACAACCAATAGAATATTTATTATGTTCCCTCTAGAGAGAACCGTATACAGTACACCCTGCTCAATGTGTGCCAAGTGGACATCTTGCTACTGCTCTACCTTGCACCAAACAGAGGGCTTCACCTGCTGTCCTACTACCTTCCTTCAGGGCATGGCCCAACAATGACCTTCAGTGTCCTCCACAAGAATCTTCAGGGCATGACTCTGCTGCTCCTATGTTTGCACTCCTTGCTCTTCTCCCTGCTGGAGATCTGCAGACATGAGTGCCACACTATACGCAGACTGTTAGGCCTCCTTGCTGCTCTCAACCAATGATGACGCACACATTGAGTACCAGGACCCCCAATGGGGACCGTTTAACCACTAGGATGCACATTTTAGTTTGGTGAATCTGGAAGTTTGCCATGTGACAACTGTGGAAGCATACTTGTATGACAACAGAAGTATCTGGTCCCAAGAGTCAAAGTGCACACCTGAAGCCCCTCTCTCTTAGGCTAAATTTAAAGCTAAATTCGCAAAGCAATTTTCAAAAGAGCTTGATGAGTTTGAGAATTTTGCAAACCCAAAGGACTTGCAATGCTAGGAAAAGGATTGGAAGCGTATACAATGAATTAATCTCATTGCAATGCAATTTTCCTTCCTTTTTTGACCAGTTATGAAGATTATTATACTTACCGTGGTCTCCCATGAGATTATCAGGACAAGGTACACCGAAATAAATTTACTTCACTGGAGGATGTAGTTTGTTTTGTGAAAACCTATGATGATACCATCACCTCGCAAGGCAACAAAGGTGCACCTCGTGGATTGCCAAATGGCAATTTAAAAGGCCATTGCCAAAAGAATAATAATCGAGCAAAGAGGCCATGCACGAATACAACTCCTAATGCAAGTTCTCTCTACTTCAAGTGTGACAGGTCATATCGCAAATATCTACCACTGTGGCACCGAAGAAGAACAATGAATGGAGAAAGTAAAATAGTGCATGTAGCAATGTTGACTTGCTTACTTCTGGTATGATCTGTGATAGTGTGACTTGTTCACATTGACGTTTATCAACTATCTCTCAAGCAAGAATTGAACCTGCCTATGGTGCTCTTATGTGGTGAAGTTCACCCAGGGTGATTTCAAGGTGTGTGAAAGTGCCAGTGGCTGATGGACAGCATAGATGTATTGCTTGGCCGAAGGTGGTTTCTTACATGTGGACTATGTAGGCCACACCATTACTTTTTGTATGTAGGTCAGGCTAGTACTCTGGTGGTTGATCTCAATGGCCCTATGGCCAATTTTTTAGTCCAAAGTTTGATGATAAAACAAGCAACTATGATGCTTCTCCATCTTCTTCTTTTGTAATCTTATAGAAGTTGATCTGATGTTTAGTAAGCTTGATTCCATTGCTCATGTTTATTACAATGTCATAGTCAAGCTATAGCCAACGCACAATTTTCAGTTAAATCGTGTACTAAACTTAGAATTCAAATAGCCATTAAACAAAGATATACAATAACACACATACAGTTCAAAATTTCACACAAGGGATAGGGTAGAGAAAAGGAAAGACACTGGCACCCGCAAGGATGTGAATGAGGTACAACCCCTACTTGGGCCAATCCCAGGTATATTTCTTTATTCCAATGATGAAGACTTTAATTACAATAGTAATTTGAATCCTTGGTCAGAACCCAAGGCAAACTAGCTTGGCCTTTTCCCTTCCTATCTTACTCAATATGGCTCAAACTTCAAAACCATCTAAGGTATCATTCTTTAAGCTCTTGTTATGTCCTTGGAGGCTCATATAAATGGCGTTTCTAGACCCAAACTTCAACTTGCCAATCAATTAATATTCTTCCAAAAGTACTGGTGCGAATCTCAATAGCAAATGCAATTAAAACACAAAGGGATTGTATGAATGTGAACTCTATGACTATGTATTCAAAACAGTGACTTACCTAGCTCGAATTTTGTAAGAGAAGCAACGAGGTATACATAGTCCAACCTAAAACTAAGGCAACTAAAAGTCACCTTTACAAATCAAATGACTTAAACATTACAAATTTAATGAGTCACACATAATAAGATTGGCAAATCTAAAATGGCCCCTACGATAGATTGCAAGTTTTAACAAGTCTTTCTCTATCTCTATTGCAGTAGTATGAAACCTACAACAATCTATGTTGCTAAATGCATAGCTTATTTACGTTCTTGCGTACATACTGTACATGAGTGTATCCCAAGTCTGTGTTGTTGAATCTCTAAAAGGAAACAAATAAATAGTAGTCTGTGTTATTTAATGCATAGCATGTCTAAGGCTGACAAATACCTTTGGGAATAGTTTCTAAGGACAGCTTTCATCTTCTAAAGTATAAGTTGACACAAACAACAAAGCATAATATAGGCGGTAACGCTCCAAGTATGGATGACCTAGGTATCACGCATACACAAACCAAAAGCCGGTACAAAGGGCACCCCAATGCATGAGGGGCATAAGGAGGGAAAACAAGAAAACTCCACCACAAGCAAATAGTTAACAAAGATAAACGGACCTATGGAAAGGGCGTAGAATGCCAACAAGTGGTGCCTCTTGATGCCAATGTTTTTGTCCCAATAACCTATGCGCCCACTCTAAGAATATGCTCATTGAAACTTGTGCATGTGGATACTTATGCATGATTGTACGTGCATATATACATGCATGCATGTCTGTGAAAACAGCCAAGCATAGGAAGAGACTATACATGTACATAGTTCTCTACACCATTCACTAGAGCACCCAAATGTTTACTTGTAAGATTTGTCAATTTCAATCAAAAAAATACATTTTTTATAAAAGCAATCAAGAGAACAAACACATGAATTACTTGGAGATCTTGCCGGCGTTCACGAGTACATTCCTCCTCCGATCGAGAAATAATTTTAACCTTCATGTTTGAGAGATCTACAAATTCACATCAAAAGGAGCAAAGTCAAAAACCAAAAATGTCATTAAATTGTACTATTTGTTTTTTACTTAGAGGATGAGTTTGGGCACCTTCCTAAATTCATGTAGAAATACATCTTTTGCAATATTAGCAAATATCTAAAATTTCACCTTGAGGAGTCTTCATAATAATTATTTCTATTTGTAGTGGTGCACTGCCATATCAACTATCTTTTCTTTTGCCTAGAAGGGAGGAGGAGAAGAATTTTTTAACGTCAGGCCACAAGGCAAGGCCCTCACGGGGTCATCAGACGTATCCTGGGGATCGAACCCAAACACACCCAACAACAATAGTCACTCCCATAACCAATAAGTCTGTAGAGATGGGCATTTAGAACATACTAAAACAAAATATTATTGTCTTCATTCACACTTGTAGATTGATGTGGGATACTTTTTTATTAGCCTTTGAGTATAGTGCTAGCCTTCGAGTCTGCCCTTCATCTCTAGAATGCTGACAAATATAGATGGACGCTCCTATGTGTGTGAAATGGATGTCTGTGAGAGCATATGTTTATACTATGATCTACAACCACCACTAGCCTCAATACTCACTAGACGTCAAGGGGATTGCTAAGAGACAGCCTAAGCAAAACCAAAGAAAGATCTTTGAACTAAAGGCAAGTACACAAATAGATCCAGCTACATGTGACTAGTGCACAAGAAACTCTCTCAAGGACACTCAGGTCTAAGACAATGAACAACTATAAAGGACAAGCAAGATAACTCAATCATGCCAAAATAGAAGCCCTGCCACCCAATGCCACCCCTGGCAAAGTTTGCATTCCCCACTCAACTTAATTTTGGACAAGTATGACAAGAAAAAAAAATCGCTAGTAATCTTGTCTTGGCTCAACCAGTTTCAGAGTTACTTTTCAATTGTATAGACGCAGGACCACAAAAGCGCAGCCTTGCTTCCATGCACTCAACAACAGAAGCCATCAATTGTTGGCAAACGTGGCACCCAGAGCCCAACGCTAGACATAGTTGACTATGATTGGGAATTTATCAAGGACATCCAAGCTCCATTTTGCCACCATAGTACATGGACCGTCTTCACACCCAGTTCCTTAAATTCACACCAAGGGCCATAGATTCAGCCAACCAATACGCAAATTGTGTCATTCGAGTGGCTATACAATTACAGATACCACAAATCAGCAAGTTTCTCCATGGCCTCTGTTTAGATATCTAATGGTATGTTCAGCGCTTCAAGCTGAAGCTGTACCACAAAGGCCCTCTCAACAAGAAGCATCACAAGACCCCCAAACCAAGGGTGTTTAAAGGCCAATAGCACTTGAAATAGCAAGCCTCTAGCAAATGGTAAGTATGGGGGCTTTTCCAACACAAAGAAGCAGAGACACGGCCAGAGCCATGAGCAAGGCCATGATAAGCAACGTCGTCCCCATTTGTATCCACCAACTAATGCAGCCATCATAGCCTCCCTTCCATCAAGATCTGGCAAAACACCAAGAGCAAACTCGGTAGTCTCATAAATGGCAAAAACTCAGCATATATCTGAACATGCTGCAAGGATATTTTTCTGACGGAAATCAAACGGCCCTTGACTTTGCTGCAGTTGATGTGGCTCTTCTGACTTGTCTGTGTGTTACGGAATCCTGTGAAGCTTATGGCGGCTGGAAGCGCAATGTCCCTTCCATAAGCTCTCCAAACTTGTGACTCAATCTAGGCAGGGTTCAGGTCATTTAGGTTCAACCCTATAATTTTTCTCG
Source organism: Dipteris shenzhenensis (assembly GCF_047967505.1). Lineage (NCBI taxonomy): Eukaryota > Viridiplantae > Streptophyta > Polypodiopsida > Gleicheniales > Dipteridaceae > Dipteris > Dipteris shenzhenensis. The sequence goes on from NC_141599.1 coordinate 35,793,304, forward strand.
TTAATCTACTGTCATAGGATGAATCTCAATAACATGCATTGTCATATCATATTACTTCATCTCCTCATAAGAGTGGAAATGTTGCCCAGACTTTTTGAAAGTATCCCAAAAATCGTACACGAGATTTCGTTACGGTCCCAAATTGCATGCATACTTGTTCAAAACGAGCTGCAGGCTTGCCTTGAAGCCATCACCAATATCTAGGATAAGATGGTGAAAAAGAAATCAAGAAAACAACTACGATACAAAAGCTCAAACGAATAGTTTTTCATGCGATCTCGTAGCCAACCTGTCTCCAAGCAAGGCCTGCAGCTACCAAGTGACAGCAACTGTGCTCGTTGTTTCCGAAGACATTCCAAGTGATGAAACTAAGATATACAAAGTCTTATACAGTAACATCTATGATATAGCGAGTCTTACATTCAATATACGTGGATGATATTGAGCTACAAAAACTTTTATCAATAACGTACTTAACATTGATTTTCACAGTTCTATGCAAGTGCTAAACCATTTTCATGAGTCAACTCCAATATGCCGACAATTTGTTGAAATATCAAAATTTGAAACTCAAATGAAAGGCACTAGGGATATCACTAATGTATAAAAATATTGTTCTTTAAGACAAATGGGAATATGTTGACAATTTCATTCCAAGAGTAATATGTGATCCTAAAATTAACCCTTCCTTTATAAAATAATGATTAGATCGAGACAAAAAGGATAACTATGCCTACATTTGACCAAACAGAATGTGCAAGATGTAATGCTTGGATAACTCAAGATAGTCAAAGCACCCAAGGAAACATGGGGCATGTTTGCAACATTGTATGTGCTAAAGAATACTTTCAAGATCTCGACACTGAAAACTCAAATCAATCAAAGCTTTTGGCATGGTGGAATTAGGCATGCACATGTGCTAAGAGTCAATGATATCATCAATCAAATTTTAACTAGACGATAATCTATGAATTCAATTGAGTTTACTTTCAATGACTTGGTGAAGTTTATGAGAATCGAATAAAACTTACAGCCATTCAAAAATAGGGATCAATACTCAAAGAACTATAATAAGTCTTGTTAAATAACGAGATGAGAACTTAAGTAAGCTCCAAGCAAGTTAAGTTAAAAGGATTAAGTGAACATAGCGTTTGCAACATCAGGTAGAGGTAGAGGCAAAATAGGTGATCCGAGTATAGGTGGTGGACAACAACAAGAGAAGAATCAATAATAACATCACATAATTCAAGCATAGAAAATTACTAAAATAGTGGCAATTCGTCACATAAAGTAAATTTCCAAGGACAAAAACTTCTCAAGAAATAAAAATTAATCAAAGATTCGATTCTATTCTAATGCAATGTTTTTCTTGATTTTAGGCATTATGAAAGAGATTGCATGAATAACAATATAATCAATTAGGACAATGCACCAACATCAAGGAACTAGAGGAAAAAGGTGACTATCATGTCTGACGTAGTCACAGGCTTATGTAAATCATAAAGATTAAAACTATGGCAATAACACTAAATACAGCATGTAGATTGATCCAATAATGTAATCCATCATGTAGACAATACACCAAATCTAATTCCAAGAAAAGGAACAATTTTTATGGATCATATTTCAACGAGAACAAATTTTCAAGTAATAAAGGAATGATACATTATGTTCTACTCCACACCTCAGCAAGAAGTCGCTGCCCAAGGACAAATGATACAAAAGTACTATAGAGTATGCTTTGATGGTGATCAATGTATGATAAGACATAAATCCAAAGAATGTCAACTAGTGGGAAAAGCAATCAAACAAAACCATAACATTGGTTCCGAATTTGCTTGCGATGTTGGTTTGGCACTCAAGTACACAAATGGTTGCAGAATCATTTGTAAATGGGATGGTAGAGCATCGTGCACTTTTGGAGCTATGGCACAAGAAGTGTGGTTATGTGAATTCAAATTTGACCCAATCGAAAAATCAGAATATGGTCATTGGCATTCCAAAATAATTGGTAATGTTTACAATCTTTTCCCAATCCTAATTGGGGAGATTCTTGTCATTGAGCATGGCTCTAGCAATTTGTTATTGTTATATTCTTTTGTTTTACTATTTTGTTGTAGTGTCTACAAAAAGTTTTATGTCCTCTATAAAAATTTATGAACATTAAATACATATATTAATCACCTTTATCTGATCTCAAGGCTTCGATCTTCTTGCCTATTTGGTTTTCAACCATTCTTTAAATCCTTTGGATTTGCCAAATATGTTTGGCTTCTCTTCTATGAAAATATCAACGATAATCAACAATGAATATGAGGCAAGATAATGAAAAATTGACATTCTAGTATGAGTATATCACTAAACATTGGAATTTATCAAATCGACAATATCCTTGCTCTAGTTGTGCTTCTTCCAAACTTGCCCTTGCTTGTTTGCCAAAACAACATGCTTCACCAAATCTCCCAAAAAAATTGAGCCAAGGAGGCCCTCTAGGAGAACTAGTCATAGAAGGTCTTGTGTGTTTTTTCGGGAAGTAGTGGGACACAAGGTCACTATTCTTTTTTATGATGGCATTTTTAAGGATTTGCTCAACAACTATGTGGTTGCCAAGCTCAATATCCTCACAAAATAAACAATTAACGTTCTCAAGCTTCACACTAATTTTGGCATGCTCAACAACCCACCATTACCATAGGAAGTAGTTACAAACATGCTATTATATTCAACATTAAGAGACTACATACGCTTGGTCTTCATTTTGCTATTGCTTGCTACCAAAAACAAGCCATGTACGTTCCAATAGTACCCCATCAATGAAACTCGGAGCGAATGCTCCAACAACTGCCAGTCATGAACTCATACTATACTCCACCATTGAATGGCAATTCCTATCCTCATCCCTCATGGTGAACATGGCCTTATTCTCAGCATCATATGAGCAACCTATGATGTCTTGCACCTTCACAAAGGATCTTGAATCTTCCAAGCATTGCTCAATATCAGCCATGAGCACACTCACTTATTTGTCCACATATCGAATCTCACTAAGAACAACTCATTAGCTCACCTCTTCAACATGAAGACATGATTGTGGAGCGTCACTATTTGTGCAATATTCTTTTTCTGACATAAATAATACATAATTGTCTAAGCTTCAACACTAACGCCACCAACTATATATGCCGCAGCACTAAATCTAGATCCTTCTTATGATCATTAAGAACGCCTCAGTGTCTGTGACCACCCACTCTTTGATGGCATCTAGATCTGCAAGTTTGATAACCTTGCATGTCACATCCACTTATCAGCAAGTAGCTTCTCAATTCCTTTAGTGGTTTCCCACAATGCAAGGGCAACCAATGTAGTTGCATATCTTAATCCTCCGCATTTGATAGTTGGTCCCATCCAACATACTTGGTTGATCAAAAATCAGGATCGATATGTGGTGCCATGTCACACTATGAGATTTGACTAGAAAGAAGATTCCAAGCCACATTCATATACCTTTGTAAAACTAGAATATATCCAAACGTCAAATTCATGTTTTTGTAAATCATGAGATTTTTTAGTTGTTGGGGCTTTTGCACTTGCGTAAGATATTTTGATATAGTTGAACAATTGATCACCAATTGGATGAAAATTCAAAGAATTTGCATGTTCGCTAAGGTGATAGAAAATAATACCTTTGCAAGACTAGAATATATTAAACCATACAAATTCATGTTTTTGTTGTTCGTGAGAAATTTTAGCTATTGAGGCTTCTCCACCTGTGTAAGATATTTCGATATAGCTGTGCCATAGACATGTTGGTTTGCCCATGTGGCATACCTACTTCATGCCCACATGGCATGTCTTATTCCTTATTCCTTTGTATTCATCATATGAGAGCTTACATATAGGACAATGAACCTTCTATTCCCACAAAAATTGCACATGCACATCCTGTTTTGTTAAAAAAGGATGAGTTCGGGCATTTCCTGTATTAATATAGATATATGCAGTCCATTGTATTAATGAACATATAAATTTCACCTTATGAAGTTTTCAACCACTACGAAAGCTGCGATGCTTGATATTTCCCCTAATATCAACTACCTTTTCTAGTCTTTCTGGCTTAGAAATGCTCATTTGGGAGATACTAAAATGAAATAGCCTTCACATGTAGTTGTAGCTTTGCTGAAGAGAATTTGGACTACTTTCATTAGCCTTCTCCATTGATGTGTATGTGTGCACACATTCACGCGTGTGTTTTCTTAACGTTTTGTCGTTAATATTTATCAGTAGCACATATGAAAGGCATCTTGAAATAGATATGTAAACACCATTGTGTTTGGATGGATTGAACATAAATGGCACATGATTTCGGTATGTCATTGTGCTTGCTAGTGCTTCTTACAAGTTGTAGACACCACTCCACTGAGTTAGTGGATCTATTTTTGCCTTAAGGTTAACATATTGGGCCAGTTAGGGAAGAAAATCTTGCAATTTGATAGAAAATAAAAATATGCCTTCCGTGCACTAAGTTATCAGCCTATATTTGTGAGAACATGTATCTGCATCTGGTTTTGTGATATTTATCACCCTGCATTCGATTATCCTTGTATGGTGAATCGTTTGTCCTAAGTTCAACAAGCCACCTTCACCCTAAGATGCAGCGGTGCTTGCAATACATATGGGCCCCTGCTTGCTTGCACCCAATCCCAATCGCCTCGTCCCCACACACATTCCCATCACAGCATCGCCCACACATGGAAATGTGTTAGCTTGTCTAATCAGTCTTTTTTCCACATGCTTGACCTTTATTTTAAATCATTGCTATCATGATAGCTACGCGGATCATTTTCATTGCTCGTACACCCATGTTGAGCTTTGTAGCATCAATAATGTTTTATGGTCTCTTCACTCAGTCTTTGCCCACAAAAGCATGTGCTTCTGAACCATTGATGGGCCACCTCTTGCTGATCCATCGTCGTCAAAATACATTTGTATAGGGAAATTTCTATTTCAGAATGGTTGCAGGTCGACAACCCAAGAACATGATGAAGGATAATGAAGAGTTTATTTTCTAGCATTGCAGTAGATTTTACTTGCAACTGCAAGTGCTCCCTCTACCCTCCAAGTAACCTGTGCATTTTAACACTCCATATAACCAAACCGTATTGTACCATCGAAGCTCTTAGTGTGTCGTCCATCCCATCACTCAGTACAACCATGATCAAGTATTCATGAAAGGAAATATCCAAAAGCACACACCAAATCGGATTAAACGACGCAGGAAAAATAGAAGTAAAATTGGATCTAGTAGAGCACATGATATGTAGAGAAGAGTAAAGGCACGCATGCTTTGAAATGTCTCCTTCCAAGCAGACGATTCCCCTCCCTCAAGCCATAGTTCAACTTTGAAGTCTCACTGTCCCATAGCCGTTTTGCTCCTCCATTGAAATTACAAAAGCGAATCCACCTATCAGAAAAAACGACCAAGTTATAACAACAAGTAGAGATAGCACATGTTAGACAAATGCCTAAACAAGCAAGTAAAAGATACCAAACCAACACCTCTGACAGACAAAACCAATAGTAGTAAGACAATGGGAAGCACAGTAAACAAAACTACAGCATACCTGATGGAGAAATAAGACAACCGATCATGCCCAAACACTGAGTAGGCCTCCTCAACAAGCAAGTGTGATCACCAACACCGCACTACCTTGTCAAATTTCACTACTTGTACAGAAATAAGAGCCAGAGAATGGCTACAACACACCAACTCACTAGCCTAAGAACACTTTAAAGCTTGGCTAGCAAATGAAGCCAAAGAAGAAAGAAAGCAGAATGCAAACTTAGATTTCAATATGTTGCATTCATTTGTGAAGAGCTTTTGATTGTGCCATTTGTTCTTATGTTTACATCTCCCACCAACGTTTAGATCTCCCATATTATCATTGTAGGGGACCCACTCGTCTTGCAGCACAATGCGATTTTTGCCTGGGATCCTGGCATGTGGTGAAGGATGTACAAAACGAAATGGACGAATAGTCTTAAATTTGGGTAGAGGAGCATATCTCTCTTGCCTTGTCAACCCAGTGGTCAAGGCTCTTAAGTGTGACAAAGTCGTCTTAACCGCCTATGCGCGCGATGATTCAAAATTTAGTGGGCATGGCCCATTTGACAAGCATGCGTGATCATCTTCTTCGCTTTCGCACATGTAATAATTCAAATTTTGGTGGGTGACCCATAGCCATGAGGCAAGCACGTGCAATTGCCTTCTCTACTCTAGTCCCTGTGTAGAGTTAAATAGCCTCATGGTAGCCACACATTCATTCTCCGCTCCTCCCACTTGCCAATAAACTTGTGATTTATTTGTTTTTTTTAAACTTATTTTTGGGAGCTTTCTATAGGTGACACATGTAGAAAGATTGCGTCCAGCATACATGCTTGACTATTTCTACATGTGCGGCGTGTGTGTGTGTGTGTGTGTGTGTGCGCGCGCTTGCGCATGCATGCACGCGCACGCGTGCATGTGTGTGTGTGTGAGAGAGAGAGAGAGAGAGAGAGAGAGAGAGAGAGAGAGTTTATTAAAGTCTGCTAAAGACTAATGGGTCTATGATACTGATAGAAAACATAATACAATGAGGAAAAGGGAAAAGACACTAAGCAAGCATCCTAACCCATGCCAGACATAACTATGTAGACATAGTCAATGATATCATCATACATGTCACTATAGTCATAGACATCCCTAGCATCATCCCCATAGTAGATGCATTCAATACAATACAATACAGTGTAGCATACACAAGGTATGAAAACTTGAAGGTACATGCAATGTCAGACTAGGCAGTGTAGGGAAGAAGCCTGTAATAGATCGTTATTTGCTATATGGATGAGTAGTCAGTTGTACCCTCCTGGCAGTTACTCTACACTTGAGGAGCACCACAATGACCCCTGTTAGCCGTATCCCAAGTTTGAAAATAGAAGAAATGTCAGTGAGTGTCATCTATGCGTCTGTCCTCTGTCGAGTATGCCGCATCTCGACCTTGGGGTCTTTGCCTCTCCTCCTATCTGTGGTCAAGGGGGCAACATGCTTGACTAGAAGAACTTTGTGATCATACTCTGGGATGGAACAGGCAAGGCCTCCTGCTCCTATCTTCATGATCTGATGAAACACTCTCTATGTCAGACTACCTCGTGAATGAAAGAAGCTAAGCACCTCTAATCTCGGTGTGAGAGGAGTTCAGAAAGGCCCTTGAATCCGTCTCTGAAAAGCCAATGGTATCGTCCACGGATCTCGTAGTAGATTGGGCAATGGAAGGCACAGTGCTCCTCTAATTCCACCTCATGTCGCTTATATAATGTGCAGATACAGCTCTCTCTGGGGAACCCATCTGCTCATCTGCTCTCCATACATAGTCAGTGCACTAACACATGGCGCGTGCATCCTCTCACTCCCAAGAGGATCAGCTAGGGTACACCCTAGCAATTTTCCCATCATCCTTGGAGAGCATGGCCATCACTCCTCATCTACCACTCCTGTAACCTGTTGCCACTAAGGTTGCTGCTCCTCTTGCTCACCTCACCATTGTAAAGGAGGAGGCCAAGGTTTCCCAAGCACCCACACAGCAAGCAAGCCTCCTCTTTGCCATTGGCTAACATACATTCTTCTCACCCTACACCCCCTCCCTCCCCGCACCCCCCTTGCTCTCCTCCCCCCCTCCTCCTCCCACCCCTCCTATTGTTATCACCCTAGTCACCCATACCCCCTCCCCCCTTTGCCCCTGCCCCCCTTCCACAATAGGTTCACCCCTTTCTCCCATGCTTCCTCAAGACCTATCCTTGACCCCTTGCCCTCGAGCAAGGGTGTTGTACTCAAAGTTTATGGCGACCCACCAAGAGTCACACTTGGGTCACGTCATGGTCACCTCAGCAACATGCCAAGTTGTTAGACCTTGGTCATACCTAGTCGCAGCGTGTTCACATGTGTTCACATCTTGGACTTGACATGGACATGACTTGGACATGACATGACTTGACATGGACATGACTTGGACATGACATGACTTGACATGGACTTGACATGGACATGACGGAAGCAATACATGACTGAAGAGTGCCAAACCTCAACCTCGACTCACCATGGTCAAAGTCAATCATAGGGAAGTATTGGCGCAATGGTATGCGGGATACACCTGTTGGTGCACATGGAAAGCAGTCCATCAGTTAAGAGGCATAGGTGGTGCACCAACCCTCTCAACCAACTAGTGTCAGGAGCGCAGGAGAACACATGGAGCACGGGATTCATTGACCTAGGACAGGCTGGAGTGTTGCGGAAGCCATCAAGGACAGAGCGGCCCACAAACGGTGGAATGGCTAAGGATGGCTAAGGGTGCAAGAAGGCAACCAATAGGAAGAAGGTGGGGGGATTGGTAGCGGGGGGGGGTGGAGCAGAGGAGGAGAAGGTGAAGAGGGGGAAAGGGGAAAGGGGAGGGACATTCTGGCAGGGACGGGAGGCAGGAGTGAAGGAGTGAGAGGCTAGAGTCAAGAGCTCGCCTCGTGTATATCTTCAGGGAGTGTATCAGTCATCTTGCTCTCGAATGAGTTATGCTACTTCCCATCTCTGCTCGCTACTCTAAAATCTCTTTTCGTTGTGTTCTCCTCCCCTCCTCTCCCTTCACTTGGTACAACGGATCTGTGTCATGTGGTTGAAGTTCCTTGCTGTTCATGTCGAGGGATGGCTTTCATGATGTTGTTCCGCTTTGGTCTTCTTCTTGCTCACATCACTTCAGCACTTGTACCGCTTGCACATAGTTGACACCATCTACCACTTGCACATAGTTGACACCATCGACAGCACTCACCTACGTACCAACAGTGACACTTATGGCACGTCTTACTCGCTTCTCGCACCAGTGGCCCTAGGCCTCCGGTAATACTTCCGAAAGTGTTAAGAAACCCCCCCCTCAGACAGGTTATGGCGATCACGGTGGGACACTGCTGGTGTTGAGTAGCACGAGTGAAGTGGTGATCTAGGGTCCTAGAGAGAGGTCTTATGCCGAGTAGTTCTGAAACACTTGAAGGAGCTAGTGAGAGAACTAGGAGGTACTTGAGGAGAGTGGAGAAAAGACTTCCGGCAGACCAAACTAGGTACAAGAAGCATTACGTGCGACGAAAGTTTGCGAAGTCCTCAACTCGAGCACAAAGTGAGCCCATTGGAGCAGTAGCCAGAGCAAGTAACTTCATCGACACTCTCATTGACTTGGACCAACAAGAACCCTGGTGGTCAGATCCGGACTCCGGAGAAGAAGAAGTGCAAAGCGGAGAACAGGTGAAAGAAGAGGGTACTAAGGACGAGGACTCCTCAGGGACTCATCAAGGTCAAGGCAGCCCCTCTCCTCCTCCTGCAACGATGTCTTCATCAAGCACCTCTTCTACTGGAGTGGTGACTCCATCTGCTCCCACCTCAACCTCTTGTGGACAAGCTGCTACCTCATCTGTTACGCATAGCTCCGGGCTCCTAGCTAATCCCTCTTCTATATCTATTCCATTGGGGGGTACTTTTGCTCCGGCCATGCCTTTACCTGCCATGATGGTTTCATCTCCCTTTCCATCCACACCGGTGTTGCCTTTTCCATCACCTTCTTCCTTCCCTTCTGCTTACTCATCCATGACTTCAACTCCGTCCCTCTCTTTCCCAAATGCTCTCCCATCCTCTTTCACCCCCACATCTTCCATGTTCTCACCCTTTCCCTCTGCAACACCGAGACCCCCCACTTACGCCCTACCATCTGGGTACACTTCCTCTATGACTACATCAGTAGTGACTTCTCCATTGTGGTCCTCCACAGGAGGGGTTGTCGGGGTGGTCTCCTCCTCGGGAGCACCAACACTCATTACAGCCCCATCGGGACTCCCTCCAACTCTTGCATCCTCTCCAACCTCTCGGGTGGGGATGGCCCCCTCTCCAACCTCTCGGGTGGGGACGGCCGTTCTCAGTCCTCCAGACAGAGCGAGACTTCTCGAGCTACTCAACAAGGTCCACGTGAAGACTCAAAAGTTCAAAGGCCACCTCCATGAAGATGCGGAAGCTCATGTGAGGAAGTTCCTCACAGCATGTAGAGCTAAAGGTGTGGAGAATGAGCATGCGTTCCTTCACATCTTTCCCTCGTCATTGGAGGATGCTGCGGATGTATGGTACAGTCAATTTCCTCCGGACCACTTCCAGACGTGGACAGACCTAAGGGAGGAATTCTTACGCACTTTCAAGTTGGAAAAATTCGAACACATGATTGTCCAAGAGTTATCCACTGACACCATGAAGCCTGGAGAGAGCATCTCTGAGATGTACACAAGGATGAGGGTCTTGGCGGCAAAGATGTCGGTGCCACCCAATGACGCCGTCATGAAGGGGTGGTTTTTGAAGGCTTTACCCTCCACTATTGCTATAAGGCTGGTTGACAAACTTCCTGAGCATGCCTCACTACAAGAATTTCTGAGGGAAGCGGTGAAGATGGAACGGTCCCAGTTAAGTTTCGCCTCAACACCCGCTCAGACCGCCCAACTTCCGAGAGAAGAGGGCTCACAGGCATGGCAGCAACTCAAGAAGGAATTAGAAGAAATCAAAGAAGGTCTGAAAGACAGAACAAAAGTGGATGGACCGTCACCCTTTGAAGCTCAGATAAGAAGTGGTCTCTGGTGCACGGACTGCAAGGGTTCTGGCCATGGCTACTGGGAATGTCCATCGAAGCGTAAGGTACCCACCCCAACCTCCTTTTGCACATTTTGTGAAATTCACGGACATGATGCCTCCGAGTGCAGGTATCTTAAGGGGTTGAGGAAGCTTCTGCCGGAGTATCCAATTGGGGAGCCACTGGTGGCTACAATCAACAAAGCTGCACCGACCACTTCAGGGCCAGTACCCCTAGCTTCAGCCCCTGTGAAGGCACCTGAACCACCCACCCACCCTATCATTCCACCTCCACTACTTCCTAATCCTCCTAATCCTCCTTTGCTCCAAGCTCCTACTCCTAGTGAATTTGGGGCTCCATACTTCTACCCTCCGCCCTACTATGCACAGTATCAACCACCTATGTCAGGGGGTGGATATGGATCCCCTTATGTTCGCGGTCGACGGGGTGGGTTCCGAGGTGGACGTGGAGGCAGAGGTACCAACTTTCGCAGGCCCATCATGTGCTATAGATGTGGCGAGTATGGCCACTACCAAGATGATTGTACACAACCATTTGGGGGACCCTCTTGTACACAGTGCAACACAAATGACCACTACACCAGAGATTGTCCCAATGGCAGAAGGGAATTAACATCGCAAGTCAACATGGTTGATGTAGTAGTGGCGGGGGAGGGTGACAAACCCCATTTGATTGGTGCAGTGTTGGGAGCTGTGACTAGGTCACAAATGAAGGGTGACAGTAGTAAGGATGATTCAAAATCAATATCGGAGGCCTCATCACCAACTAACAGCAGCTCAGTCACTAGAAGAGCATCCCCACCTCCTTCCTCCAAGGTGGACAGTGGGCACAAGACTACATCGCCCTTGTCCTCTCCTGTAACTGGATTAGAAAGGACCCGAGGGGCCCCACAGCCATCAAGTCCTATCAATAGCTCTAAAACTACCTCAGCTCCAAGTGAGCAATCTATGCCTTCAAGGTATCAGGAGGTGATCAGGAGTGTCACCAAAGATCTTCAATTTAGTTCTGAAGATGAAGGAGTCACACCTCAGTTTCCTTCCCGCAAGTCCAAAATAGTGAGGTTTGCAACAGAAGTGACAACTTCAGGGCAAAAACGTGAAGAGTCGCAGGCAGGCCCATCCACCTTCCACTCAGGAAGCACAATGAAGCAAGAGAAGGAAAAAGGGGTGAAGCCTAGTAATGCCAAAGAAAAGGGGAAATGGGTGATGGGAGAGTCACCACAGGAAATATTGACTGAGAATCCAGAGGCACCTCCTCTCCCTCGCGTAAGCTTCGACCCTCGGCCAGAAGCTCGGCGGATGAAGGCACAAAAGATTGCTGCTACTGTCCAGCCCTATTCTTTGATGGATGACTTGATGGATTTTAGGCCCAACATCACCTTACGACAACTCTGTCAATTGTCTCCACATATCAAGCATCAGACTATTGCATTTGTGAATCGCATGCCAGGAGGGCGCCAAAGGGGATCTGTTCAGGGCGGACCCACACCAGAGACAGTAACAGTTCAAGATGGAGTAACACTAGACAATTGCTCAGCCTATGCTGCCCTCACATGTGAACAAAGTCCCAAGCTCGCAGTGGAGATCAATGGGGTGGAGCTGAAAGATGTTTTCTTGGATGGTGGGGCAGCAGTAAACATCATGCCGAGAGGTACTCTTCAACAACTGGGTTTGAAATTGACAACTGACGTACATTTCCAAGTACGCATGGCGGATCAACGCAAGGTGAAGCCTATGGGGGCTGTAAAAGGTGTTCACATGAAGATTGGGGGAGTTACATTCCTGTCCAATTTTGTTGTACTTAATATGACAGAGGGTGAGCAGACTTATCCTCTACTTCTTGGAAGACCATGGTTACGCTCAGCAAAGGCTATTCAAGATTGGTCAAGTGATGAAGTTCGACTACCTTTGGGATCCACATCCTTAGAAATAGACATGGTTAGTGGAAGGGCCCGCCACCGACCTGTGGAACTTGGGGAAGAGGATTTCGAAGAAGAAGAAGGGGTGGAAGAGGAGCGATGGGCACTTGGGGATTGGCCCCTACAGGAAGAAGAGTTGGCCTATGAGGAGGACTCACCCTTCCAAGGTGAAACCGATGTAACAGCGGCACGAGATGTTGGTGAGAGCTTGACGTACTTGTTGGAACATGCTAGACCAGATGAGGAAGAAGCTGTCATCTTGGATTGGATGGGGGCCCTGGGATCCTTAGCCATCAACATGGTGGAGTTGTGTCCAGAAGAGGATCCTGAAGCCCATTTTGGTACTTCACGGAATGAGCAAGAGGTGAGCCAGGAAGCCTCTTCCCCACCTGGTTTGGCTGATCTCATGTATGAACGGATGCCTTTTGGCCTTCTTAATAATCCCCACATGTATCAGCGAATGATGTCCGCAAGTACCAGACCAAGTGGTAAGGAGGCCACCAGGGTGACTCAAGACAAGACCATGAAGCAGCAATGGAAGCAATGGATGCACACGACATGGATGCCTCACACCAAGAAAATGACCATGGGATCACAACAGAGGAGGAAGAGGATCCTATGCAAGAAGATGATGAGCGAGCGGAGCATAACGATGGACCTGAAGAGAACACTTATGAATCTATGGAAGAAGACGATGACCACATAGATCATAGGCTGGCTGAGCACAATGATGGTATTGGCGCATACACTCATGGATCTGAAGAAGAAGAGGATGATCACCTACTTACTGATGTCACTCAAAGGCAGGAGGTACCGGAAATGACTCTTGGAAGGGTTATTGAATCCATTATGCAATCTGACCAACCTAGGAGGGGTCAAGAGGCCGGACAATTTGAAGGAGCCGTCCACATTCACACTGGAGTCTGGAACTTCAGACCTTCAAGGCAAGCCCACAGCATACAGGGAGAAGAAGATGTCGCGGACCTTGTTCTACTCGACTTATATATGTCAGAAGTTGACTCCCCAACAACACAGGAGGTTCATGACACTACATACGAGGTGGTTGGATTACCATATAGAGGAATGCTCAAGCAAGCACAAAAAGGAAAGAAGAGAATGGGCCCAACTGTTGCCTCTACATTTCAACCATTTCCAGAACACACCCAACCGTCCTATCCGAGCTCTTGGATGGAAGAAGTAGTGGGGAATTTTTCTCTAGATGATTCTCCTGCGCACCCAGCAGTGGGAGTAGAAGAACCGAACAACTCCGCATCAGGAAGCATACCTCAGGTTGACCATGCCAGGGATTGGAGGTATCTGAACATAGGGACAGAAGACCAACCGCGACATCTTAAGGTAGCCAGTTGGGTCTGGGAACATGACTATCTCCTTGCTGCATTGTCTGATTTTTTTCAAGAGTATGTTGATGTCTTTGCCTGGTCATATAAGGATTTAAAGGGAGTACCCACTGAGTTCATGGAACATCGCATCGATCTATATCCGGAAGCAGAGCCGGTGATCAGGGGACCATATCGCATGAATCCTAACTATGGCAAGGCTGTCCATGCTGATATTCAAAAGATGGAGCAAGCAGGGTTGATCTACCCTGTTGACTACTCCGAATGGCTTAGTGGCATCGTAGTGGTACCCAAAAGAGAGACTGGAAAACTCCGAGTTTGTGTCGACTATAGGAGTTTGAATACCGCCACACGTCGGGATAGGTTTCCTCTCCCCTTCACTGACAGGGTGCTTGAAACCGTAGCTGGTCATGCTCTCTACTCCTTCATGGATGGATACAGTGGGTATAACCAGGTTCGGGTGCGAGAGCAAGATCAGTTAAAGACTACCTTCGTCACCCAATGGGGAACTTATGCTTACCGGATGATGCCTTTTGGTCTATGCAATGCACCGGCCACGTTTCAACGTCTTGTCACCAAACTCTTCCAAGAGAACATCGGAAAGTTCCTTGAGGTATTCTTGGATGACTTCTCTGTGTTCAATGGTAAGAATGCTTCTCACCTCGAACCTGCTATTCAGACTGATCATATGAGTAAGTTGAGGTGGGTTTTTGATAAGTGCAGAGAAGCTAGGTTGTGCTTGAATCCGGACAAATGCTTCTTCCTCGCCTTGCGAGGGGTCCTCCTTGGCCACATCGTCTCAGCTAAGGGAATGACCACGGACCCAGCAAAGGTGGAAGTGATATTGACCTTGCCTATCCCTCGCACACCCCGAGAAGTCAAGTCTTTTTTGGGACATGTGGGTTATTATAGAAGATTCATCAGGTCCTATGCCGACATAGCGGTGGCGTTGACGGAACTCCTTCGGCAGGAGCAGTCCTTCAACTGGTCGGCACCTCAACAACTGGCGTTTGACAACCTCAAGGATCGTCTAGTAAAGGCACCCATCTTGCGGCAACCTCAATGGGATATCATTTTTCATGTGCATGTAGATGCAAGTGGGCTGGCCATTGGGGCGATATTGGCCCAACCAGATGAAGAGCACAAACTCGACCTGCCTGTGTACTTTGCAAGCAGACAACTCAATGGAGCAGAAAGAAACTATAGCACCACTGAACGCGAAGGCTGGGGCATGGTCTATGCCATGACAAAGTATCGGCACTATCTCTTGGGCAGTAAATTTATCATCATTACCGATCATCAAGCTCTCAAGTACTTACTGAACAAACCAACGCTTGGGGGGAGAGTGAGTAGGTGGATTCTTCTATTTCAAGAGTTTGACTTTGACATCCTAGTGAGAGCAGGCCGATTACATCAACCAGCAGACCACTTGTCAAGGATCTCTTCAGGTGAAGCAGCCATAGGAGTTGATGATGACCTTCCAGATGCGGGCCTCTTCTGTGTCGATGCCACAGTACCAAAAGATGACTGCCTGTTTGCTGTGGATAGCTTTCCCCCATGGTATGCAAACATTGTACAATTGTTGTCTACCGGGGAGTTCTCCAAAGGGTTAACTCCAGCACAAAAGCGGAGGCAGATTCTTCAGGCTGCTCCTTTCAAACTGATCGCGGGTCAGCTGTACAAGTTGGGGAAGGACCACATATCGAGGAGGTGTGTGCTCCCTCATGAAACACAAGACATCCTTCAGGAGGCTCACTCAGGAATGGGGGAGGTCATATGGCACCAGAGGCCACTGCTAGAAAGGTAATGCGCTCTGGGTTGTGGTGGCCAAAGCTATTCCAAGACTGCTATGCTTATGTGCGCCGCTGTGACTCATGTCAAAGAGGGGGGCCGAAGCCTACCCGACGGGAGTACCTTCCCCTTCAGCCATCCAGCCCTGTACCCCCCTTCTATAGATGGGGATTGGATTTTGTTGGACCCATCTCTCCTGCAACTCGAAGAGGGAACAAGTATGCTCTGATTACTACTGATTATGGCACTAAATGGGTGGAGGCTAAGGCCGCGAAGACCTGCACTGCTCAAGTTGTGGCCTCATTCTTGTATGATCAAATCATTTCTAGGTTTGGATGTCCTGTGGAATTGATGAGTGACAGAGGTACCCACTTTCTCAATGACGTCATCGCTGACCTCATCACCCAACTGCAAATTGTTCACAAGACCTCTAGTTCATACTACCCTCGAGCCAATGGTTTGGCCGAGAGCTCCAATCGAACCATGTCTCATATTGTGGCTCGGTTATGCCTTCATTCCTTGGCAGATTGGGATATTCTACTACCCGCTGCTCTTTTTGCTTACAGAACCGCATACAAGGCTAGCACTGGATATTCACCCTTCCAGCTAGTTTACGGCTTGGAGGCGGTTATGCCCTATGAGTTCCACATGAAGACCACTAGGGTCATGGCAGAGATGGATGATGACTTGGAGGCATGCACACTTGAGAGATTATGGGATCTTGAAGCCTTGGATGAACATCGTCGTGAAGCGATCCTGGCTCAGGAAGTCTGGCAAAGAAGGCAGAAGGCATGGCATGACAGAAATCTCAGGAAGAGGGAATTCCAAGTTGGCAGCTTAGTCTTGTTATATTCCAGTAAGTTTCTGAAACATAAACCCAAATTTGTCAGTGGTTGGACAGGGCCCTTCTTTATCACAAGGATTATTCCCAGTGGAGGGGTTTATTTGGCCACCTTGGAGGGCAAGAAGTTACCAGCACCTATAAATGGCTCACGGGTAAAGAAGTATCATCCACATTGACTCTCTCTTTGGATAAGGATTTCCATTCCTATTAGTTGAATTTCTATTTATTCACCCCTGTTCACTCCTATGTCAACTCCCCATGTTCACCTCTCTGTCACCCATGTTCACTCCTAGGTCACCCCTGTTCACCTCTAGGTCACCCCTGTTCACTCCTATGTCAAGTCCCCATGTTCACCTCTCTGTCACCCCTGTTCACTCCTATGTCAATTCCCCATGTTCACCTCTCTGTCACCCATGTTCACTCCTAGGTCACCCCTGTTCACCTCCAGGTCACCCCTGTTCACTCCTATGTCAATTCCCCATGTTCACCTCTCTGTCACCCATGTTCACCTCTAGGTCACCCCTGTTCACCTCTAGGTCACCCCTGTTCACTCCTATGTCAATTCCCCATGTTCACCTCTCTGTCACCCATGTTCACCTCTAGGTCACCCATGTTCACCTCTAGGTCACCCCTGTTCACTCCTATGTCAACTCCCCATGTTCACCTCTCTGTCACCCATGTTCACTCCTAGGTCACCCCTGTTCACCTCTCTGTCACCCCTGTTCACTCCTATGCCAATTCCCCATGTTCACCTCTCTGTCACCCATGTTCACTCCTAGGTCACCCCTGTTCACCTCCAGGTCACCCCTGTTCACTCCTATGTCAATTCCCCATGTTCACCTCTCTGTCACCCATGTTCACTCCTAGGTCACCCCTGTTCACCTCTCTGTCACCCCTGTTCACTCCTATGTCAATTCCCCATGTTCACCTCTCTGTCACCCATGTTCACCTCTAGGTCACCCCTGTTCACCTCTAGGTCACCCCTGTTCACTCCTATGTCAACTCCCCATGTTCACCTCTCTGTCACCCATGTTCACTCCTAGGTCACCCCTGTTCACCTCTCTGTCACCCCTGTTCACTCCTATGTCAATTCCCCATGTTCACCTCTCTGTCACCCATGTTCACTCCTAGGTCACCCCTGTTCACCTCCAGGTCACCCCTGTTCACTCCTATGTCAATTCCCCATGTTCACCTCTCTGTCACCCATGTTCACCTCTAGGTCACCCCTGTTCACCTCTAGGTCACCCCTGTTCACCTCTAGGTCACCCCTGTTCACTCCTATGTCAACTCCCCATGTTCACCTCTCTGTCACCCCTGTTCACTCCTATGTCAATTCCCCATGTTCACCTCTCTGTCACCCATGTTCACTCCTAGGTCACCCCTGTTCACCTCCAGGTCACCCCTGTTCACTCCTATGTCAATTCCCCATGTTCACCTCTCTGTCACCCATGTTCACCTCTAGGTCACCCCTGTTCACCTCTAGGTCACCCCTGTTCACTCCTATGTCAACTCCCCATGTTCACCTCTCTGTCACCCATGTTCACTCCTAGGTCACCCCTGTTCACCTCTCTGTCACCCCTGTTCACTCCTATGTCAACTCCCCATGTTCACCTCTCTGTCACCCATGTTCACTCCTAGGTCACCCCTGTTCACCTCTCTGTCACTCCTGTTCACTCCTATGTCAATTCCCCATGTTCACCTCTCTGTCACCCATGTTCACTCCTAGGTCACCCCTGTTCACCTCCAGGTCACCCCTGTTCACTCCTATGTCAATTCCCCATGTTCACCTCTCTGTCACCCATGTTCACCTCTAGGTCACCCCTGTTCACCTCCAGGTCACCCCTGTTCACTCCTATGTCAATTCCCATGTTCACCTCTCTGTCACCCATGTTCACTCCTAGGTCACCCCTGTTCACCTCTAGGTCACTCCTGTTCACTCCTATGTCAATTCCCCATGTTCACCTCTCTGTCACCCATGTTCACCTTCAGGTCACCCCTGTTCACCTCTAGGTCACCCCTGTTCACTCCTATGTCAATTCCCCATGTTCACCTCTCTGTCACCCATGTTCACTCCTAGGTCACCCATGTTCACTCCTAGGTCACCCCTGTTCACCTCTCTGTCACCCCTGTTCACTCCTATGTCAACCCCCCATGTTCACCTCTCTGTCACCCATGTTCACTCCTAGGTCACCCCTGTTTACCTCCAGGTCACCCCTGTTCACCTCTAGGTCACTCCTGTTCACTCCTATGTCAACCCCCCATGTTCACCTCTCTGTCACCCATGTTCACTCCTAGGTCACCCCTGTTTACCTCCTAGGTCACCCCTGTTCACCTCCAGGTCACCCCTGTTCACTCCTATGTCAATTCCCCATGTTCACCTCTCTGTCACCCATGTTCACCTCCAGGTCACCCCTGTTCACCTCTAGGTCACCCCTGTTCACTCCTATGTCAATTCCCCATGTTCACCTCTCTGTCACCCATGTTCACTCTTAGGTCACCCATGTTCACTCCTAGGTCACCCCTTGTTCATCCTTGGTTCACCCTTGGTTCATCCCTCCTTCAGCTTCATTCAGCCTCTATAACACCCTGATCCAATATCCTATCCAAGAGAGAGAGTAAAATTCAAACTCCAATTTTCCCACCGTGTTCATTCAAATATTTCCTCTTGCCCACACCGCTTTTTCTCTCACCTACCCCCTCCCACCAAGGCTATATTTAGCCACCAAATTCAGCGTCTGTCCTTTATCTCCCAATTCCAACCAGTGCTATATTTAGCATCTGGCTAAACTCTCCTAATCCCAACCAGTGCTATATTTAGCATTGGCTAAACTCTCCTAAAACCAACCACTGCTATATTTAGCATCTGGCTAAACTCAGCGTGGATCCTTGGGATCAGCTCATCCACCTCCTCCACCGCATCTTGCAGCCCACTCATGCTAATTTTGACTTACTTTTCTAAAGTTGGATCTCTTCGTTCTATATTTATGGCTGTTTTTCCCCCCCTCCAGACTACGAAATCATACGCAGCCTCTTCTCCCTCCAGCGCAGCCTCCCTCCTTCTCCCTGCAGCCTCCCTCCTTCTCCCTCCAGCGCTTTCTCCTGCCGCCTCCCTCCTTCTCCTGCAGCCTCCCTCCTTCTCCCTCCAGCGCAGTCTCCTGCAGCCTCCCTCCTTCTCCCTGCAGCCTCCCTCCTTCTCCCTCCAGCGCAGCCTCCCTCCTTCTCCCTGCAGCCTCCCTCCTTCTCCCTCCAGCGCTTTCTCCTGCCGCCTCCCTCCTTCTCCTGCAGCCTCCCTCCTTCTCCCTCCAGCGCAGTCTCCTGCCCTCCTTCTCCCTCCAGCGCAGCCTCCCTCCTTCTCCCTGCAGCCTCCCTCCTTCTCCCTCCAGCGCTTTCTCCTGCCGCCTCCCTCCTTCTCCCTCCAGCGCAGTCTCCTGCAGCCTCCCTCCTTCTCCCTCCAGCACAGCCTCCCTCCTTCTCCCTCCAGCGCAGTCTCCTGCAGCCTCCCTCCTTCTCCCTCCATCGCATATTTCCTGTAGTCTCCTGCAGCCTCCCTCCTTCTCCCTCCCTCGCATATTTCCTGCAGACTATCATCACAACCCTCCTGCTGCAGCCTCCTGCAGCCTCCCCTCCAACACCTTCTCCTGCACCCCTCCTTCTCCTGCAGGCTCTCCCTCCATCGCCACCCTACGGCTCTCCCTCCATCGCCACCCTACAACTCTCCCTCCATCGCCACCTTACAGCTCTCCCTTCATCGCCATCTTGCAAAACCCTGCAGCCTTCCCTCCAGCCTTCCCTCCAACGCCTTCTCTGCAGCCCTACCTTCATCGCAATTCTCCTTCCCCCTTCTTGTTATCACCTGGCCAGCTCCCCTTCTCACTAGCACCTCGCCAGCTTCCTCTTTGGACCTCGTCATCAACTCCCCTTCCCGTTATCACCTGGCCAGCTCCCCTCCTCACTAGCACCTCGCAAGCTTCCTCTCTAGACCTCCTCATCGACTCCCCTTCTCGATTATCATCTGGCCAGCTTCCTTCTTGCCTCGTCATTCACGCCCCTTCCTTTCTAACTTTTGTGCTTCTCCATCAGCTTCCCTTCTCATCGCCATCAGCTCCCCCTCTTGTCACCACCTACCCCACTCTCTCGTTCTATCTCAGTGGGCTTGCCAACGCCTTGACAATAGCCCCCCTACCTCGTCACCAGCTCCCCTTCCCTTCCTGCTTCAAGCCCTCGACAGCAGCTCCCCTACCTCGTCACCAGCCCCCTTCCCTTCCTGCTTCCTTTCTTGCCTTGTCATCACTCACCTTCCTGCTTCGTCATCAGCTTCCTCTCCTGCTTCGTCATTAGCTTACACTTTACCTCTTGTTCTTCTTCATGCTCGAGAAGAAGTCTAAGTATAAGCCAAGGTTGCCCAGAGATAAGCTCTTCATTCCTTTCTATACCGCCATGACGTCTCAGGCAGCCTCCGCAGTGCACATGACCTCACCCCTGCCTACAGCCTCAGCAGGGCTGACTACATCAGCTAGGCCGACTTCATCAGCAGAGCCACTTCCATCAGCAAGGCCAACTTCATCGGTAGGGCCGACTTCATTAGCAGGACCGACAGCGATACATTCCCATCTTGGTCCGGAGATCACTATCATCTCGGATGGTGAGCCACCGCAATCAAGACAGCAGCGGGGGGTTCTTTTCCACTCCCAGAGCTCCAGTGCCTCCTCTTCTGACCATGGGGGCTCAGATTACACCCCCTCTGCACGGAGACCACATTCAGAAGGGTCGGGTGGGCCAACGGAGATACAGAGCCCTTCGACCCTCAGTCTCACTGAGTTCGACAAGGTCATCTTCCCTCCGGTGGATGTGGAACTGTGTACAGGATTCATCAGATCTTACGACTATGTCACAGACACTTTTGAGTTCATGGGCTCCAGGCAGCTTCTCACACCCAATTTGGTCTCACAGTACATGGGGCTCCCTGCTCTCCCTATTCAGCCTCCTTCCGACGATTCACCACATCTCCTGTCATTCCTTTCACAGTGCAAACCCAACAGGAGGGGATATGATTGCAAAAAGGTTTTGGAAGGTGGGAGCAGAGAAGCAGTGATCACACGCTACTTCTTCACTCGCTTCTATTCAGCACCCGGGCATTACTACATCACGAAAGGTATCCGTCCTGCTCTTAATGCTCTCTTCACCATCACTCAGTATGATTTTGCATCTCTCTTTTATTCAACATTCCGGGCCACTGTTCGAAATCGCACACGCCGAAGCACACACACATGTACTTGTGGACCTCACCTCACCTACCTCTTGCACCAGTGGCGGGCTGCAACGCCTGCACTTTTTCCTCCACCTTCACATACTTCATCCTCTCCTCACTGCCCACCCTCCGCTCCTATGATCCCCCACTTGAGATCATCTCCACTGGCCCTTCGTGCGGCCCCAGCATCCTCGGCCTCTGCTGCACCAGTCTCTGTCCTCTCTTCCTCTCCAGTCCCCATTCCCACTCTTGCTCCCTCCACATCTGCATCTCCAGTCTCCATTCCCACTCTTGCTCCACCCACATCTGTAGCACAGGTTTCTGAGCCATTCCCTCTTGGGCCAGCCTCTGGAGCTTTGCCATCAGTTGCTCATGCCGGAGTCGCCTCTCCATCCATCCCCTTCGAGGCAGATTGTGATTTCCCTGATGATGTTCTTCCGGTCACTCCCCTGCCCTCCTCAGGTCTCACCCACCATGGCAGAACATTACCACTTACCTCACCCGCAGTCATGACCATTTCCCCTCCAATCATCTCATCAGGGTCAGTAGGGTGCAAAGATATGCACATTAATCCCCCAACTCAGGGGGATACCTCCACAGAAGGTACGACAGCAGGCACCGTTACGGCAGCTGGCACCTCTGCCCTGGAATCTCTTGATGGAGAGGCATCAGAACGACACAGGTTATTGAACCTGAATCTTACTTTGGGAGCCACTGGTGATGCGAAGACCCCACCCCGGGTGTCTCGACGACTGACCCCTGAACCAAGTATGGAGGCTGCTGAACAGGACTTACTGGAAACTCGACCTGGCGAGGTTATTTTTGCTGGGGGTAAGATACCTTTTCCAGCGGATTGTCCTCCACTTCCTCAAAATGATATGTTGGATACCTACTTCGCAACCTCCTCGGGAGATCTATTCACCCATGAGGCCCAGATAGAGGAACAGAGCCAGGAACACAAACGGCTGTTGTATGCATTAAAGCGGAAGCGGTCTTCTGTTTGCATGGAGGAGGAGGACTTGGACCAAATTTTCACACTTCCCTTGCAAGAGACAATCGCTTCCAACAAGAAGGTATCCCAAGCTCCAAGCTGTTACCTAGACATCGACACACTGGCTCCAGTGGCAGCTCTAGAGGACCTAGAGCAAGAGGGGATGAAAGCGGCCTTCGAGGAATATGGCGAGCTTATTGACATGGCTGACCGAATGACCTATCGGGACAGGTATGCATGGGTTAAAAGGTCCCTTCATATGGCTCAACGCATTATAGATGACAGCTTCATTCAGATGGGTGCCTCCCTCTCTAATACTACGGGTCAGGTTTGCAAGCTTCTGTCACAGAAGCAACACCTCCGCTTGGAACATGAGAAGCAGGTAGCCAGCATGCATAAAGAATGGGATACAACATTGCAAATGAAAAAAACGGAGTGGGGAGCAACTCTACAGGCAAGGGAAGCTGGGTGGAAAACTCAGCACGACGAGTTTCAGCAAAGTCTTGTAGCAAAGGAGGTAGAGTGGACAGCCACCAAGAAAGTTTTGGAGGACCACCATTCAGCCCAACAGGCTCAAATTCAGCGGGAGCTTGCCGCCCTACAGGACAGATACTCCTCACTGGCTGCCGATAAGCATACTGTGGATCAACAGGTGGACGTGGTGCGGAGTCAAATGAAGCAGATTCGCGAGGCAAAAGACCATCTCCAAGTTTCACATTCCAAGTTGCAGGACAACTTCCATGGGCTGCAAGATGAAAATGCTGCTCTCAAATCTCGATGTGAACATTACAGGTCTGGCTACCACAGGTATAAATCCAAATATGAGGACATCCGCAACCTCATGGACACAGTCGAGGAAGAGGCAAGGACCAGCCCCGGAACCTCAGCACACCCACCCCACCCACCCCTTCCCCCTCCTTGACTTTCATCCAGCAAGCAGTAGCTCCTGGATCTTTTAGTTCGGCATATCTTTTTGCGAACTCTGTACATTTGGATTCTCATGTAAATAAGGAGTTTGGAGTTGTATGGCCATGAGCCAGATTCTTTTTTCAGTTTTACAGTTGTAAGGCCATGAGCCCTTTCTTTTCAGTTTTGGGATGTCAACCCCAAGGTCACTTTCTTATTTGTAATTTGCACCTAACTTTCTCTCACAAGATCCTCAGTCATTCACCGGGACGGTGAATGATAGTGGCGGGGGATCTGTTGTACTCAAAGTTTATGGCGACCCACCAAGAGTCACACTTGGGTCACGTCATGGTCACCTCAGCAACATGCCAAGTTGTTAGACCTTGGTCATACCTAGTCGCAGCGTGTTCACATGTGTTCACATCTTGGACTTGACATGGACATGACTTGGACATGACATGACTTGACATGGACATGACTTGGACATGACATGACTTGACATGGACTTGACATGGACATGACGGAAGCAATACATGACTGAAGAGTGCCAAACCTCAACCTCGACTCACCATGGTCAAAGTCAATCATAGGGAAGTATTGGCGCAATGGTACGCGGGATACACCTGTTGGTGCACATGGAAAGCAGTCCATCAGTTAAGAGGCATAGGTGGTGCACCAACCCTCTCAACCAACTAGTGTCAGGAGCGCAGGAGAACACATGGAGCACGGGATTCACTGACCCAGGACAGGCTGGAGTGTTGCGGAAGCCATCAAGGACAGAGCGGCCCACAAACGGTGGAATGGCTAAGGATGGCTAAGGGTGCAAGAAGGCAACCAATAGGAAGAAGGTGGGGGGATTGGTAGCGGGGGGGGGTGGAGCAGAGGAGGAGAAGGTGAAGAGGGGGAAAGGGGAAAGGGGAGGGACATTCTGGCAGGGACGGGAGGCAGGAGTGAAGGAGTGAGAGGCTAGAGTCAAGAGCTCGCCTCGTGTATATCTTCGGGGAGTGTATCAGTCATCTTGCTCTCGAATGAGTTATGCTACTTCCCATCTCTGCTCGCTACTCTAAAATCTCTTTTCGTTGTGTTCTCCTCCCCTCCTCTCCCTTCACTTGGTACAACGGATCTGTGTCATGTGGTTGAAGTTCCTTGCTGTTCATGTCGAGGGATGGCTTTCATGATGTTGTTCCGCTTTGGTCTTCTTCTTGCTCACATCACTTCAGCACTTGTACCGCTTGCACATAGTTGACACCATCTACCACTTGCACATAGTTGACACCATCGACAGCACTCACCTACGTACCAACAGTGACACTTATGGCACGTCTTACTCGCTTCTCGCACCAGTGGCCCTAGGCCTCCGGTAATACTTCCGGAAGTGTTAAGAAACCCCCCCCTCAGACAAAGGGTAAGACTGTGCCCCTCTCCCCTAGCGTCTTCCTCTCTTTTGCAAACCACTTCCCCCCCTTTGGAGGACATAGCCTCTTCGTGGGTGCCAAGGGGAGGGGGTTTGTCCTCTTAGCTTTTCTCTTTTGCTTAGTACGAAATTTGTATTTTTTGATTTTTTGTATGGATCTCTTAAGAAAGGCCTCAGACATTTGCTATCAATCAAAGGTTTGCTTCTTAGGAACATATTCCCATCCATAGGTGAGCCTCTTTTTCTACAACTACCTTCTCATGAGTTGGATCATGATGGTGAGTTGGAACATGCATGGGCTCCATGACCATCCAAGCAGTTAGCCACAGTATCTGATACTTTGATAGGAGTTGCAAAGGGCAGTGATAGGATGGGAAGAAGTTTTCTAAATTTAAGAGCACATGTTTTCAATAGTGGACATTGGACATCGCCACCACCTCCTCGCTAGGAGGGGGGTTTTGTCCCTATAGCATGATCAAAGCGAGCTCATTGCAAGTCATGCACTTTGAATGGGTCTCCATGTTGGTGAGTCCAAGATTGGGATCTTGAATGTATATGCACCTGCTTGTAGACAGTACTGCCTTGGCTTTTGGAGGCGACTCATAGAGTGCTTCCTAGATTGTTGGACATGACTTCAAAAATCTAGAGTTCACCGAGGACAAGCATGGAGGAGCCTCCTACACTAAGATGTGAAGAGGAGCACCTATGAGTGGCAGAGACCCCTGGAGAGAGAACTAATTTACTAGGCTCCCCAATAGCCTTTAGTTTTCTTTTGGTCAGAGGAGACATGATGGCTTGAGGAAGAACCTAAATAGAGTTAATTTTAGGGATTGGGAGATGCATAGGGGAGGCTCTATGGGCATTCTAGTAGGCACCATGATGTCAAATCACTCTCCAATTATTCTTGATCTATAACAGCCCTGCCTTGGACTACCCAAAAGGGGGTCTGCATCCCAGATGAATGCTTGTAGGGGGTAGAGGTGTAGTAGGCAATAGGAAATATTTGGAGTGGTCCAAGAGAGGGCTAGGCACCTTGGGTAGCATAGGCAATTCAACAGAGTAGCAGCAAGCTATACAACCCTAGGCCCCATTGGAGGTAGGCTCTTCAACAGTGATATAGAGCATGACAGTGTGACCTAGCATCCATCAAGAGAATTAAAGAGTAGTATCTAGACTCCCAGTGGCTTAGTGATTGGTATGAGAGTGCATGGCTTGATTTGCAAGCCATAGAGGCTCATCGAGCTGAGTTTTGTACTAGTCCTTTTGGGCTTAATGGGTGCAGTAGGGCGATAGGATGACTAGGTAATTCTTCAAGGCCATAGGGTCATAGTCAGGTGGGACTTAGCCTCAGAGGCTGTGAATGCACATGGACCCTCAAGAGATCCTTGACTGCCTACGAAGCAATGAAACAACGAAAGAATGAATAGAAACTTGAGAATTTCAATGGACTTTTAAAAGCCTATGGACCTCATTCATGGTAACTTTCAAAACCAACTGAACTTATTTCTCTAAATCTCGTAGAAGGAACTTAGAATCAAATTTTGGATTCAAATAACTTACATTAAAATATTTCAATGTTTAGATAGTGAGAAGCTAGTCTGCAACACACCATACTCGTGCTTACGTTAGATGACTTGGTGCTATGGATTGTGATGAGCTACAGTCTAAGACACTACTTGGTAGTCCTATCACCCCTAAAAAACTTCTATGAGGTTTAGTGGTTTGAGTAAAAGTGTTGGTGACTCTGGTTTTCAGAGAGTAATGAGATTAACTACTGCATACAAGAAAGGAATGGCTACATTCAAAGAAGGTTAGAGAATGGTTGTCTCTCTCAAGTATGCTTTATAAATCTTTCATTATATCAGAAGTTAAATAAGCTTTAACTGATGGTCCTAAGCACATGTAGGTCTTTGCAAGGAGTGGAAAAGACAGAACAGAATCTCCTATAGTGTCCTACAAACTTGAGGTCATTGAAGACTCTGAAGAAACCCATTGTACAACTATTTGATGAGCATGGTGATTTATTCCCTTCACTAGAAATTAGGAAACTATTAGAAAGTTGCATTAGGTTTATGTGTGAAGGGAAGGTCCTAGCAACGTACGAGACGTATTGTGCATCAAAAGACCCTTGGCCAAAGCTTATGAAAGCTCACTTCACAAATCCTTGTGCAAAAGAAATCATTGTATTAGAGATTTGAGAGGTGTTCCTAGCAAGATTTGTAGAGAGTGAGGCTTGAATAATTGCTTTTACATAGAAGGATTTGTGATGAGGGCAACGAACTACGACAGTGCCACATGTCACTTCTCGCTACACGTCAGTGCAATAACCCCAGTCATCAAGGCTTAGCCATTTCCTTGTTAGATATCGTTCTTTCTTGAGAAACCAAAAGTGAGTTTTTGCTTGAGGTTTCATCTAACTCAAAAACAATTGGTCCTTTTGCCCACATTGCTATAATCGCTTAGTCAACATTGATGCTACTTTAAAGGCAACTAGTGGGTAGCTTCAATAGATTATAATTATTGATGGCCCACTTTCAGATAGAGAAAGTAATCTATTTCAGCCTCTCTTCAGTTTGAGGTAGCTTGCTGTCTTTCTTTCATTGAATTTTGTTTTTTTATATCTGACATAATTGTCATTTCTATCAAAATGATCCTATGAGTGCCATCAAATGGTGAGTGCTTTCAAGAAAAGGGCTCTACCATGTATGTAGCACTTAACATAGGTGTTTGGGAAAAAAAAAAGCAACACTTAGTCGCCTTTGCAAAATAGGATCCTGAATTGGGATATGGAAAGATGGTATCTTCTTGAGAACAAAAGCTTGTGTAAAACTGTTGTCCATTTCCTTTAAACTTGAAGTCCATTTTGAATCCTTCATCGAATTTTCATATTTTCTTAGCCTATGATTGATGTGCAAAACCGTCTGAATTGTCAAGTTAAATAGTATCAAAGTTGAATGCATATGTAGTCAATGTAGGAGCACCAATATAAGCTAGCAAGCATTGAAGTAGTTCTACCATGATGTTAAGAGTTTACTATAGTTGCTCAAGTAGGGACCTTGCAATCTAAGATTACCTTGCTTGCCAACGTGCTCCTCCATGGAGCCAATATTGATAAAGTGCTTGGGCTAAAGGATCCCTTTCTTCTATTTAGTCAAAGAGTTCAATGAATGTGAAGACCATACTTGTTGGTATCAAGAGGGTTGGTGCCTTTTCTATCAAAATCATCAAAGAAATGTTGTGGACTTTCAACCTGAAAAAATTAATTATAGCTCTTGTCTAAAATTGTGGGCTTTCACATTATGAACTTTCAACAAGCTTAAACCTAGAAGTGTAATTCATTATGCTATTGGGCAGTTTTTTCTCAATATAAGATCAATGACTCTTTACAACTCATGAAGATGAAATACCTTTTCTCGCATAAGTTCAAATGGATGGTTTAAACTTTTTAGCTTCATGGATAATGTTCTTCTACCTTACATCATTTGCAGCTAGTATAACAATGATGAAG
Organism: Dipteris shenzhenensis; assembly: GCF_047967505.1. NCBI lineage: Eukaryota > Viridiplantae > Streptophyta > Polypodiopsida > Gleicheniales > Dipteridaceae > Dipteris > Dipteris shenzhenensis. The sequence goes on from NC_141599.1 coordinate 35,821,985, forward strand.
ACAACTTGGACAACACTTGTAATCATGCTTTGGAACTTCTAATGTATACATATTTGTTTTGGATTAGATTTTAACTTCATGAAGCACACTCTTGCTATGTAACTAAGACCTATGGCTTGGATACAATATGTAATTATCTTTTAGATCTTATACCATATAGAGCTTTTTAAAACTTCTTTCTTGTACCGGTGCAATAGAAATTGTGCAATGTTTTTATGGTCATTTCGTCCATACTTGAAATACTTGTACTGGTACAATAGAAGCTACACAAGGCTTTTGTGACCAGTTTTTTTTTCTAACTAGAGAAGCTATCAAAAATTTGCAAATTGACTTCAAGTTCCCCCATATATTCCCTCAAAATAGAAGTATCTTCTTGGCACTAACACACTTCATGAATACGTAGTATGATATAAGAACACTTGAATTAAGGAGAGTTTCAAGGATGGTTCAAAAGCAAGACATACCAAATATTAATCCAAGCAAGGCACATTTGGTATCCATAAGAATATCAATTGTGCAAATTTGAGAACTAAACTATAAAGGCCAAAAATGACTATGTGGAAGCATCATAAACATCATGGCAAGCATAGAGAAAGTGCAACAAGTGCTACCAAAGATTTCTCAATGATGAAGGATGCATGTTGTTTGGAATTAAATGAAAGATGAAATACGGGCATTACTATATGAGTGGGATTTTCCAACCATTGCTGATAATAAAAGCACTCCATGAGCTTATGTGAATCCACTTTATAGGGTGAGCAATGATACTCTTAACCATGAATGGGTTAACCATAATAATTAATCATAGCAAAACAAGAAACGAGGCCCTACAGCTACCATCATTAGCATTGACAACACAGAAGATAACTTGGAGAAAAATACATGACTTCATGGACTATACACAATGCAACAATTTTTTTTCTCTCCAAAAAAAGGAACCTTCGATTCATGCTTGAAAAAAACCATACAAATCGGCTTCTAAATGGAGCTATCAAAGCCCTACAACTACTATCATTAGCAATGACAACACCCACGATGACAACTTGGAGACAAATACATGACTTCATGGACTATCCACAATGTAACAATTCTCAAGAAAAAGAAACCTTCTGTTAATGCTTGAAAAACACCATACAAATCAGCTTCCAAAGGGAGCTAAGAATGGTAAATACAAAGAAAAAAAGCCACCTATCAGAATGGAGCCAACCTGTTTTTCGAGAACCAGCTCATTGCCTAAGGAATCTTTGAAATTGGGGCTAACAACTTAGGGAGGTGGTCTACACATACATCCAATATCTCCCATGGAGAGGGTGTAAAAGACTAATAGAGGTTAAGAGTTGCAAAAATGCTCCCTCCCTTCCATGGTCATTCTCGATATTAAAGTCTGATTCTTAACATTTTATTTCCTAACATCCCATTCATAATTTACTTTAGAGATAGGTACATCTGATGATACCATTGAAAGACTTCTACCACCAAAGAGATTCACACAATACTAACAATCAAGCCATCTTGTTTCTAACCACAGAACCGTTTTGGGTGCACATTGCAACTAAATACGAATCAAACCTTGCTATGCATAATATAGCATACATAGATCCGAGCTTTCTTGTTGGAAAGACATCCCCAATGCTGCCAAAACAAAATATACAAACTCAACAAAGTGCCTAAAGTATTAAACTTCTCACAACTCACAACATGCTTCAACTTTCCATAAGGATCAAAGACAACTATCTGCAAGACCTATGATCATAGAAAAATCGATAGAAAGAAGGTTACCTATGATCATAGGTAAACTTCTTTGGACCTACAAATCAATGGTCGAATCACACATCAGCAAAATTGGCCTATCAAGGCTGGCAACAAAATTGCAGCCAAAGAATTGTGAAAAGCTACAGAGATATTTCAATTCCAAGCCCATATCTTGCTGCAAAGGTAGCTGGAAATCCCAAATGCTATCCAAAAATATAATTTTGGCTAAAGCCTTCAACACAAATACCCTTCATCTTTCTTATTAGCAAACATGAAGGACTTGTAAGAGATTGGCTAAAGCCTTCAATACAAATAAGCAAACATCAAATACATACAAGAATAAAGAAATCCCCTAAAGTCTTCAACCCCACATAGATCACAATAGGCTAATGGCAACATACTTTAACTTTCTTATAAGAGAACATCAAAGATAATCGTCTCCAAGACCTATGACCACACACACCTACAAAATCAATGGCTGAATCACACATCACAAAATTGGTCCATCAAGGTTTGCAAGAGAGTTGTAGCCACACAATTATGCAAACTGATTTTTTGTCTGTAAACTCACATCTTGCAGCAAAAGTAGCTCTAATTCCCAAACATTTTAACTTTATCATAAGGGAATATTAAAGACAGCTACTTGGAAGACTTATCATCAAAGAAATATCAATAGCAAAAGCACCCACAGACTAAGACCTATGCACGAATGGCTAAATCACACATCCAACATAGCATCTTGAACATACAATACAGAACCTACATTCATGATCCAATCTAAGCTATCCATTGATGCAAGTTCATAGTGCTTTCTTTTCTTTTATGCTTCAAGCTAGTTCTTCACAATACGTGAAGATTTAAACCCTCATCTTCAAAGGTACAAGCATTTCATGCTTGTTAGCCTACATCTTATGATGCAGTTGTTGAGTTGCCATGAGTCGTCTCAAGTTATGTAAAGGGTAAAAATACTAGGTGTGCTTTGTTGTGGTTCATCAGTTTCTTGCTCCATATTTTTAAACCCTTGTATCTTTAAGGAACAAGGTTTTAATTTTCCATTATTATGCAGAACTAGGTTGAAGCATAAAAGGACAGAAAAAACTAAGTACTTGCATCAACGAATAGCTGAGATACAACAATGGATGGCTTAGATAGAACAGTGGATGCATCTTTCGTGTTATATGTTCGACAAGATATGCTGTATGTGTAATTGAACCATTCATTTGTAGGTCGTAATTTGCGGTTGCTTTTATGGATGGGTGTTGCTATTGATATCTTGAATGGTAAGTCTGTCATTAATATTACCTTGTAAGAAAGTTGAAACATTTGCTTTATAGCTCTTTTGATGTAGTTGTTGAGTTGCCATGAGTCATTTGAAGTTGCGTAAAGGATTAAATATTGAGTGTACTTTGTTATGGTTCATCAGTTTCTTGCTCCAGATAGTCAGCTTTAGAGATTGGTCAATCGTATTGCTTCTCTTTTCAAAAAATCCTCCCTAACACCAATCACCAAAGGACTATCCATACAAAAAAAATCCATCCCAGCATCCATAGAAGTACAACCATTAAAGTGAAAAAGACAAGGGCTATTAGTCAATGGTTAATCACTAAGATGGATCTCTAGCATGCAGAGGAAGAGGAATGGTTTTCATCAATGACTCAGCCACATCTTCTCGTAGATGTTCGATGTGGAACACAGACTGCACCAAAACCAATGTCCATCAATTGATGGCCTGTTGGATGCTAGCTGCAAACTAAGAGAAAGATTCCATTGAGTAGCAACGGGAAAATCTATCGCACATAATAGGGAGACACACCAATTGAGAGCCAAAAAGTAGGACAAGAAAATGCCTCAAGCTACTAGTCAATGCTCAAATCACGAAGCTACATCTCTAGCATCCATAGGGAGACTAAAGGCTTTCATCAGTGACCTATACAAATCCTCTAGAAGCAAGCTAGCAATAAACCGAATCAATCATTGGTTGGCTACTAGCTATACTACAAGAACAATATTTGCTTAGAGAAAAGGCATACACACAAATTGAGAGGTGAATATCAGACATTAGAAGAAATCCAAACACAATGCCTCAAGCTACTAGTCCTACATTTGCAAAAGATTTGAACACGATGCTTGGAACACAACGCCTCAAGCTACTAGGACATCGGTAGCATGTGGAGGGATACCTATTGTCTTTCATCAACGACTGATCCAAAGCGTCTGATAGATAACCGAGGTAGAACCAAGCCAGCAATGAATCGAACCAATCATTCGTCGGCTTCCAGCTGCACACCAATAAGACCCATTGAACCTTGGCATTCAAATTTCCATTCCCTTCAAAACTGCCACATTGTCATAAGGCCTTAAAGGCATTTACACAATATGGCTGCCGCCCAGGCAATCAATGAATCCCGCACTGTGGGCGGGCAATCTTGCCCATCCATGAGCCTTGGGCATGCCCACACACTGCTAGTGTGTAAACACCCTAAGCCGATCACAATTGAATGTGTGAATTTAGTTGGCTATTCCAATGAGCTAAGTTGAATAAAGTGTACTTTCATGAGACCATAAGTTTTTGTTTTTGTTTTTCTTTTTGCGTTGTTCCTTTTATTTAAGTGCCAAACATCACTGAGTATACGAGGTCATAACTACCCTTGGGGCCTGAACTTAAAACTAGGCCAAACTCACCGGCCACTTCACTTTGCTGGCTTGAGCACCACAAGATACGAGGTTTGACTCCCCTGGGGCTTGAACTCAAAAGTGGCCCAAATTCACGTGCCATTTGGTCCACACTCTGCTCACATAAGGCCATAAGGGTGTTTACAGGCTTGAGTATTGAGGGCACCGCCCACCACGGGTCATACACGGGCCATGTCCAACACCTGGCCTAAATGCATTCAATGCACCATGGGCGAGCATGGGAGGCTCTCAAACTATATAACAAATGTTTTGTGCTGTGCTGAAATTGAAAGTGCCAACAATGCCCCCACATGCGGTGACCAAGATAGAATGCTGAGGTGCGCGTGGGGCTTGAACTCGATTGGCAGAACACACCTTTTAGGAGCTTGGGGTCTAAACTCTCTTGACTGAACTATATAATACTTGAATGTGCGAATCTAGTATTCAAATTGAAAGAATATAAGATGACCCATGAAGAAAGTGCAGTACATTACATCTTCTTCTTCAAGCGTTTGCAGGAACAAAGTTGTATAGATGGCAGAGTCCATACATTTGGATTCTTGCTATCTCTACCCAGAACTGCCCTCTACCTCAGAACCCACTTCACATGATCCCCATTTCGAATGTCCTGACTGGTACTTTGATCAGAAGAGGTCGGCTTATTGGTATTTCGACAGAATCTCCAATGCTTATTATCTCTACACAGAGGAATCGGAGAGTGCAACTCTTGATTCAATCCCATCAGAGGATGCTTTCCCTTTGTGGTATTACGACCGGGGACGCTCTGTTTATTGGTATTTCTGCAAAGAGTTTAATGCCTATTACATTTATGAAGAATCAGTTTCTGAGGTGGGCTCTGGCCAGCACATTCAGAGTTTTAATGAAGGCAAGGGATCAGGTAGGACTGTTGAAATTTTGAAAGGAGATTGGTCAACATTTTCGTCTGCTATACCATCTTTTCATGTTCGTCATTCCCACAGGAGGCAAACGGAAGCGTGACGGTGCTGACCTTGACCAAACGCCTGCCGAATCCCAAAATGTTGATTTTTTGAATGCGCAGGAACCAATTCAAGGTTATGAGACCTATACTCACGTGGACAGAGAATTTTCTGTTTGTGAAACGTCTATTTCTCAAGTTGCCAGTAGTTCTCCTAATCCACTTTGGTCGGTGAAATCAACCCAACCGGCAGACGTAAACCCATTTCCTTCAGGATGGTAAGGGCACGTGGAATAACTAGGCGTTGCTAAGGGTGACTTTGTATGAGTAATAATTTGTTCTGGATGCGTTGCAGTCAAGGTCCATTCGGTTTGGATGCTAAGCTGGATTGTAGGTTAATGTATTTTACTAGTTGAAGGCGAGGTTTGTTATCATTACTACCACTTTGTTCTTTTTTGGCTCGTTTTATGGTTGAGAATGCTACAGGCTTAGGGTTTACGTGTACAGCAATCAAGCGTAGTTCCAAAGATTTTCCATTTTGGTTATGAATAGTGGTGTTCTTCCCTTCCATTGTTGCCATGGGCTTAGTCTGTCTGTACTTTAAACCAGTTTAGACTTCCGTTGTTGCCATGGGCGTAGTCTGTTGTTTAGACTTCACAAGCAGTTGTGGCTTGAATGAAGAGATTTGGACTACTTTTTGATTAGCCTTCTCCTTTAGTGCTAGCCTTCGTCATGGCTGAGTTTGCCCTTCACCTGGAGTGCCGACAAAAACTCAGTACGAAGACTTTGTATAAATGGATGCTCAAGTATGTGTGGGTGTGTGGATTTGTATGTGTGAGAGCATACTTTTATACTATGGTCTACACCCACTGTTGGGCGTTGATGATGTCAGTGGGGATGTCATAGTAGCTAGTCCCTGCTATGCGTGATGGAGTTTATGGTTTTCAATCTTATGAGTGACTATTGTGAGATTGAAACTGCACTTTGTTGTGTTTTTAGAGGATGAGTTTGGGAATGTTCCTGGATTCATCTAGGTATATGCTTCTGCCGCATTAGCGGACATGCAAATTTCACCTTGTGAAGTTTTTGTCCGAGTTGCGGCCTGCTGGTATTGCGATAATTCTTTCTATCTTAAATGGTGCGTTGCCCTATCAGCTAGATTTAGATTTAGATGCTCGTTTGGGAGAGACTAAATTGAAATTGTTTTGACTTCACAAGCAGTTGTAGCTTGAATGAAGAGATTAATCCATAGTTGCCTGCTTCCTTGTGCTGACATTTATTGCTTTAAATGGCTTATTCTTGGGTTCTGATTTGATGTTTTTGAGTGATCTATGTTTCACCTCTTTGCAGGGTGGAAGATTTTCTTATTGAATCTTATCTAAGGGGATATTCTGATGTGCATGCCGGTCATGGGGATACAACTTATGATCGCAAGTGTCATCCAGTGCCATCCCAGTTGATGCTGACCGATGAGAGCATTGCTTGTGAAACGAAGGAGTTGAATGTTTCCCATTCATCTTCTGAGGGGGACACAAGATTGAAGACAGAAAGCTTTGCTCATCATGTGGAATATATTTCTGGCACGATTTCTTCCCAAGTGAAGCTCGATTCTACCAATAGGAAAGATCTAGAAGAAGGGGAGTTACTACTCCAAGAATATGAAAATGAAAGTATGTCCAAGGCAAATCCAGTTGCAATTTGCACAAATGATGACAGCACCGGACAGTTTAATTGTTTGCAAGTCCAAAATGAAGTGAACTTGGAAGAAAATCAGAGAAATATCGAGTCGTGGCAAGCTCAGTATGGGCAAGTCATAAGAGCTAGTGCTGAAGAACAATTTTCTTTGGGTGCAATAAACTTGTGGAACTGGCGAACAGCTGTTAAAAAGGTGAAAGATCAAAAGAAAAGGTCTGTATGCTTGGTGGGTCAGGTTGCTGCGACTTTGAGCAGACTTCATCCTTCCCTGCAGCGTCGGAATGGTTTTATCAAAACAAGTTGTGTATGTGAGGTCAATCTCAATCTGGTTAAGGTATCATCAGGTAGAGGAGGAACCCCAGCTTTGTTTTCAGTGAATGGCCTCTCTCAATCAGTAAGAAATGTGCATGTTTGACAGTCTGCTATGAAGGTGATTTCTTAACATTTGGGCGATGGAATATTGTTCCAGGAGAGCTGTACAGGCTCCAACAGCCAAGTTCAAAGTACTTGGCTTCTGTTACTGTGTACGACTCATCGAATCCAACCAAAGATTGGGACTTCCCTTGCATTTGCTCCAATGTCCCTCAAGATTTTGAGAGCAATCTCACACATTCATCGAACAGTGCAGGGTTATCAAAACCGTCAGATGATTCTCTTCTTGCAAAGCCTTTTGTTCCCAATTTAAATCATCAGAGATATCAGCCTATGTGGCCAGTGAAGGTAGCTATTTTTCTCTTAACTGCTTGCCTCTGGATGTTTGTATACTTAGGGAAAATGGAATATCTATTTTCTGGAAACTCTATACAAGTTGCATCAAGTCTCTACTCTTGACCTTTTGAATGCTTTGGAATTTTCAGATGTTGATTTTATGCATCTTAGAATGGAGATAGATGTATCTTTATACATTAATGAATGGAAAAAGGTGAACTGATTACTGATGAAAGGTTGGATATTATGCTCCCTCCGCCACAGTGCAGGGTGTATATAGAGAGGGGACCTTGTTTTATCAATATCAAAGTCAGAGTTTCAAACAATTTCCTAATGCATCTTTAATTATTGGGATGAATGGGAAACGGAGGGGGGTTCTGAAGGTCCTTCGGTTAGTGTTAACTCTTACCCTGGAATCTGAAAACCAGATGGTTGATCCACATATACCTCCTCCTCCAGGGTTCCGTTCAAGAATGCTGACTTTACGTCCATCTAAAATATGGACCAACTGTGATGGGCAGCCAATGCAATCACTGTCCGACTAGTGATCATGCAGGCTGTGGGGCACAAGTCTCGTCGAAGTCAAGTCCCTTCGATTGAGCATGGCCTTTCACCTCCAATTTGGCTTTATACTTGTCCAAGCTCTCATTAGACTTGAACTTAGGCTCTCATCAAACTTGTACTTGTACACCCACTTGGTACCGATTACCTTCTGCTTGTAGGGTCTGTCCACCAAGTCCCAAGTGTCATTTTTAAGAATAGCGTCAATCTTTGCCTTCGTGGCAGCCTCCCACTCTCGTATATCTTTCGCCTCCTCAAAGGTTCGTGGCTCGTTGAGCTGAGCCACCATGGTGAAGTTGGATGAGGATGCAGACAGATTGTGTTGAGACCATCAAGCTCCAGAACTCGTCTCGAAAATGTCTGTGACTTGAGATTCGGCCAAGGTCCTCAGCTACCACGTTGATAACTTCTTCTCACCGGAAGTTGACTTCGGAGGTGGTTCTAGTCCATCTGGCTCTTCTTCAGGCTCCTTGAAATCTTCAGTCTTCTCTGGCTTTGACATTTCGTGTTCATGCACATGTACGAATGCATTAGAACCAAAAATCCTCAAATGAGAGATAGTGGGCTTCTTACCATAGTAAGCTTCATAGGATGTCATATTTGCAATGGCATTGGTCTTGGTCATGTTGAGGATGTGAATTGCAGTGTTGATTGCTTCACCCCAATAAGCTTTCGAGAGATCCCTCCCTCTGATCATGGTCAAACCCATCTTTGTAACTGTTCAGTGCTTTCGCTCAGCAACCCCAGTCTTCTAAGATGTGCATGTACAAGTAAGCTGATGCTTGATTCCATGCTTCTTGCAAAAAGTATTGAACTTTGTGGAGGTGAATTGCCCCCCACGATCATTGTAGAATGCTGACATCCTTCCCTATTTCCTTCTCTAGCTTGGCCTTCCATTCTTTAAATTTCTCAAATGCTTGAGACTTCTTGGCTAGGCAATATACCCAAGTCATTTGACTTAATTCATCAACATATAGAAGAGAATACATTTGAACCTGCAAACGAGTTTGTTGACATTGGTCCGCAAATGTCAGAGTGGACCAGCTCCAATGGTCCCTTAGCCCTCGATGTAGCCTCCTGTGGGAACCTGTCCTTGTGCTACTTGCCCTCCAAGCAAGCCTGGCAGACTTTATCCGTGTGTGCGATTGGTGGAAGTCCCTCCACCATCTTCGACTTTTGCATTTTTGTAAGAGTGTCGTAATTGACACGACCAAACCTTTCATGCCACAACTTTGAGTGCCTGTGGTCCCCATGAATGACTAAGGCATGTAACCAGGCCACCACCTTTCCGTTTTCCTTGGATGTGACGGTGACTTCTCCATTTCGAAGAGTACCGACATCTTATGCTTATCCATCTGACTCACGAAGTGCAGATTCTTGCAAAGATTGGGATTATACAACACACCACCTTTTTTCTCCCACTGTGGTGATGAACGGAATACTGGCTACACCCTTTACCGGGCATGCCCGGCTATCCCCCATGGTCACGTTCGCGTCGAGATGGGTCCTCTCCATTGTCTTAAATCACTCTTTCATGTTGGACATGTGTTTTGAGGCGTCGCTATCCACATACTAATGCTCCTTGTTATCACTCGCTACATGAGCGGAGCAGTGCTCTATGCACAAGAAGACCTCTTCTGTAGTGACATTGGCCGAGTTTGTCTTAGGCTCCTCCTTGCTCTTGGACTCCTTATTTTTCTTTTGATCTGCCTTCTTCTTCCAGCAATCCTATGCATAATGACCGAGCTTTTCATAGTAGAAACATTTTAACTTCTTTTTCTTCTCTGAGTCTTTGGCCTTGCTTTTGGAGTCCTTGGGATTGCCCTTATCGGGCTTGTCCTTCGCTAGAAGTGCTTTATTGTCGTCCTTGTTGTACTTCTCCCGGGCCTCCTCCTGTAGTAACAAGGGCCCAAGCTCTTCGAATGTCAAGGGCTTGGTCCTTTCTTTTGTTGTCAGAGTGGTGACGAACCCCTTGAAGCTGCACGGTAGCATATTAAGTGTCAGCAATGCCGGTTGACTGGAGTCCAGCTTTTGACCAACCGATGTCAGTTGATCTCTTACCTCTTTGACTTTCGTCAAAGTGTTCACTTACCGACTCTCCCTTGTCCATGCTACAGATTGAAAAGCTGGTGTGGTAGAGTCAATATATGAGAAGTTTTATCTGTCTTGTACAAGTCCTTTAGAGTGGCCATGCCTCCATTGACGTATCCGCCATCTAGATATGAGGAATCATAGAGTCTGCGGTTGTCCCTATGAATACAGCTAGGGCCTGGGCATCTCTATCCTCCCATGCTTCGAGTTCATTTCTGTTCACTAGCTGAAGAATCTTGCCCTTGTTGTCTAAAGCATCCTCCGTCTTTGCCTCCATTCCCGGTGTGAGCTTTCACAGCTCCTGGGACACAAGATGACTCCGGATCTTTACCTTCCAGATGGGGTAATTTGTCCCATCCAACTTCTCGGACTCTCCAGAGTTAGGGATGGTAAAAGAGGGAACATGACTAGAGGAGTTATGAAGAGCAGAGGAATAAGAGGTTTTTGACTTCGACATGTCTGCTGCTTATTTCCCACAGCAAAAAATTCTCCAAATGGAGCATACGGTGGATGAAATAGAACTCTGCAAACCTGGTTCGAATTGGAGTCGCTTTCGAGAAGAACTCCTTCCTTCCGTGTGAGAGCGTCTAGAGCTGGAAACTGTGCTCTGATACCATGTTGGAAATGAAAGAAAGAATCACTCTATCCTCACAATCTACGTGGAATAGGAACAGCTCCGTCTCACACTCAATGATGCAGACCACACATGAAAACCTCTGTCACATGCACCCCTGCACTTGGGTGCAAAGTGACACACTGGCTACATCGACAAGTACATAATAGTTCCCTAATAGGCGTTTTTGTCGTATGCTGTGATCCCTTTGTGAGCCCAGGTCCAGGGACAGTCAGGCACAAGCTACGTCAGTCAGTCTCTCAGCCTTAGGTCAAGTCAGAAGATTAGTCCTTGTTCACTAGTACCCATTGGAGAACCGTAGGGTAGTGTTTCCGTCTTAGGGTTAGGGATAGGTTTAGGTCCAGCCTAGGATAGGAGCCCTTCTGGGCCCCCTCAGGGCTGGAACAAGTGAAGAGAATGGCAGGGGAAGGGCTGCCTTTATAGGCTACCATGCACCCCTCCCTAGGCTGCCATTTATGGGGCCTAGGGCTGCCTTTATGGGGCCTAGGGCTGGCATTTATGGGGCCTAGGCTGCCTTTATGGGGCCAGCCAACCAGCCCCAAAAGCCCTATAAGTAGGGGGCCTCCAGGCCCTCTTTCCTCAGTCAGTTCTCCCAGCACTTCAGCCTCCTACAGCTCCTCCTCAGCCCCCTCTGAACAGCTTGACACTCACCCCCAGTGGCCCTCTGACCAGCCTCAGCCTTTGGCATCAGTTCAGCCCTTTGGGAAGGTGTTCACGCAGCGCATCAGACAGGGAGTTGGGACAGCGAATGGAGTAAGGTTTGGGGTCTGTTTCAGCAGCTCTTCTCAGTTATCTGTCACAGTTTTACACAGCTCATTCTCAGCTCTTTATTTCAGTGATCTCTCAGCTCTCATAGGATCTATCATTCCTAGCTTTCACTCTCACGCAGTAACCTTGCATTCCGGTGGACAGCACAAGCCTCTTCCTTGCCTTGCAAAAGCGTCCTACATCATCGGTGTGGACAGCATCAAGGTCTCGGTATTGGTCGGCATTGCCTCTCAGGTCTTTGGGTCTGCCATACGTGTGCACAGTGAGCTCTTCTGAAGTGCGTTTCCATGCTCTCTCGAACAGTGTTCTTTGTATTTCTCAGTTCTCCAAGTATAAAGCAAATTCTCCCCTGGTTGGGGGAGGGGGCCCTCAGTGGGTACAGGGATCCAATCGGTTGTCGACTCTACTCTCTCTCTACCCTCATCTCCTTTCTCTCTCTATGGTGTACAACGCTAATTCCTTGCTAAAGGTTTAAAGAAGGTCTTGCTGTGAATTACACGATCAGATTACCATTGTATGTTACAACCTCACTGTCATGTGCATGGTGTACGTAGGGTTGGATATCAGGTGAACATGGGTTACGGGATAGCATAGGGCTGGATGGCTATTTTTAGCCGAGATTGCTATATATAGAGATTGATTCATATATAGTGCTCGCTTTTAATAGACTTGGTCTCGCTTTTCTCCAGCTAGCCAAAAATAGCCAAAACGCGCTAGATTTAGAGCAAGTGCTTTCCTTGCTAGAGAAAAACAAAAAAGCAACCTGCTTTTTAACCAAAAAACAGTCTCGCTTTTAATAGATCCTGTCCCGCTTTTCTCCAGCCAGCCAAAAATAGCCAAAACGCGCTAAAATCAGGCCATACACTCCTTCCCAGAGCCAAGCGCCTGCCCCCAATCATATTGCCCCTGTCTTTGATGCCCGAATCTCCTAGACAAGCCGCTTTCCGGCTTATGAATGCCCTCTCTTTCCTCCTACTTCTCAACTGCAGCAAATCTAGGTCTCTAGGGTAGGAATCTCATCCTTGAGAACCTAGAGCAAATTCTTTCCCTAACTAGCCCACTCTCACGCGTCCCGAAAGCGGCTTATGAATGCCCTCTCTTTCCTCCTACTTCTCAACTGCAGCAAATCTAGGTCTCTAGGGTAGGAATCTCATCCTTGAGAACCTAGAGCAAATTCTTTCCCTAACCAGCCCACTCTCACGCGTCCCCACACAGCCAATCACATCAGCAACCCAAGCGTGGGTAGTTATAGGTCAGAAACGATCCATCCTTATATCTCTTGTTGAAAGCATCAAGTCTTCTCATTGCCTACCCTTCTCAGGGAATCACAATTTCCAAACACGTAGCAACCGAGAGAGAGCACACAGCCTATGGACTTCTATTTCTTCCACAACTCTCCCAATCATGAGTGCACATCATCAGCCAACGATTCAGTCCATACATGAGCGGAAATTCAGATTTGCAAGAGCAATCTCAAAAAGCGTACCTGGAAGACATCTTTTCTGCATACCTCGCGTTGAATTCAATCGTGATAGGACGGCTCTGATACCAAATGACACGACCCCGCAGGATCTGACCCTATCACTAACCTAAAATCTCGTCCTCAATCCAACCAGAATCATAGCGCAGGTGCCTCGATCCTCCCGACCACCCCCGAGCACGTGGGCTACAGCTCGACTCATCCATAGGCTCGTATCTAACCCAGGCGTCCCATACCACCTGAGCCCGTCCAGAGGACCTTCGATACACCACCTATGATCCGCCATGTAGATGGCCAGAGTCCCGGCCTGGGTCCAAGCCCCATCCATCAGTTGAGGGGCGCTCAACTGATCTGCACAATAGGATTGGCCCTCCCTCTATATAGAAGGAAACCTGCTATAGATAGCACAATGCTATGAATAGCTCCCTCCATATAAAGCGAGCACTATATATGAATCAATCTCTATATATAGCAATCTCGGCTAAAAATAGCCATCCAGCCGTATGCTATCCCGTAACCCATGTTCACCTGATATCCAACCGTAGGTACACCATGCACATGACACTCACTCAGAAGACAGAGTAGAAATTAGTGTACACGAGAGAGAGAACTCAGTATTTCTCCACCAAATAGTGGGCAAGCCAAAGCTCAAGGTGAGCACAAAGGTCCAGCAAGGGATGGAATGCCAAAAAACTGATAACTTTTGTAGACGTCTCCCGTTCTGCGCTGCCTCTTTTGTGGATGATGGAGAAAGAGGGGGGCAAGGGGCCCCTTTTATAGGGGCTGGCAGGTCCTAGAAATGGCCGACCCAAGGGTCGGTTTACAGAATGGCTGGCTGACTTTCCAGTCGGCCTTTTTCTGCAACCAACCCCCCTTGGTTTAGTGGGCTGGCTGTCCCTGCCCTTTGTGGCCTTTCTTGCAGCCCTTGATGCTGCTGTCTGGCAGCAAAACAGTCCCCTATTATCCCTCCCCCTCACAGTCATATGCCCCTCTATGTCCTCCTCACGGGTGGGGGACATTGACTTCCAACACTAATGCCATCAAGCAGAGGCTAGAGCATGATATGCTGCCGCAGAGGATTGGAGAATGTGTCATCGATTTCAGACTGGTCACTTGTACCATTGCCCTGCTGGAACATGGCATGAATCCTGATTGCGCAGTCCTACCATACGCATCATGGTGCCGAAATTGTGAGCTAGAAGCCTCAGACATACTGCTGCGAATTGCGGTGAGATGCATCTCTAGGCATGGTAACTGGCAGTGCAAAAAGTCCAATGGTGCTACTGGGAAGACTCATCGGCATGTCCAATGAAAGAAGTGCACCAGTAGGTTGACCAAAAATAGATGGCTCCATTGTTGGAAAGGTCACATCCCCATCTGTAAGCCCCCATATGAGGAGAGCATGGGGGGGGGTGAACCTAGGAAAAGAGAGAGGGAGGGGGCTACCACATGGGCAGCACCTCACACAAAGAAAGGAGAGTACTTGGTAGAAGGAAGCTTGCCTCGAGGGAAGATCTGGCAGAGAATGGCTAGGTGACTGTCAAGGACAGAGCAGAGCAGATCTGCGCAGCATCTCCATCAAGGAACGAAGGTGCAATGACTTCAGCCACCGTACGAATCTGTACGGGCTGCTGCAGGGCAGTGTACGGAAGGTGTACGGGCAGGACATGGTGCCGGCAAAGGGCTGCAGCATGGCGGGGATCTGTGGGCAGGTGTACAGCCTGCAAGAAGGTGTCCAGCAGCAGCAAAGGGCAGCCTAGCAGCAGCCCAAAAGGGCCTGGCTAGGGCCCTTGTATAGGGCTGGTTGAGCCAGCCAACCAGGCTGACCAGCAAGTCAGCTGGTTAGGTTTGGCCAGCCAACCAAGTCGGCCAGAGGGGGTCGGTTCATTCCCTGCTGGGTCGGCCATTGGATAGGGCCCTTGGGCCTATAGAAGGAGGCTATTGTGCCTCATACAATCATCCAGCCTAGCAGCTTTGGGAGGAGCAGCATATCCACCATCCTTGGGCCTCTACACAGGAAGTGAAGGAGAGAGGTGTTGCTGCAGACTTAGCTCCAGGGAGAGGCTGAACCTAGACTGTCTTCTAGGGCAGAAGGTTGCTGAGATCATATCTTCAGGAGCAGCAAACCTGCAGCAGAAAGGAGCAGCAGTTAGGGCATTCTTGGACCTACTCCCAGGAGGTGAAGAACACCTACAGAGAGCTGCAGACTGAGCTAGCAAGGTGCTGCCCACCTAGGCTGTTTAACAGGCAGTAAGGTGGAGAAGAACACTCTAGACAGAGAGTCTACATTTGCTTGAGGTGGAGCATGCGGGCTTAGAGATCTAGAAGTGTTTGACATCTCGTAGGAGAACCTTTTGGTATTGTATCCTGTCCTACTTTGTGGATGGACGGAAATATAAAGAGTTATTTGTTTCTGAGCATTGTCTATTTACTGGCTTGCACATCCATGCAATTTAAGTTAAGAAGTTTGTGATTCCACACCCCACACCACAATGTGTGAGCTCCTGGGCAATACTATTAGTCTTTCGCTGTGCGTACCCTCTGTTGGGTAATTTCTAACATGGTATCAGAGCCCAAGTAGGAGGCTCACATGTGTGGGAGCCTGAAGGCAGGGACCTTGCTGAAGGACGACCCTGATTCAAAAGCTCTTGGGAATCGACTTCCACGACTGGAGGACAGTGCCCTTGCAAGAAGGAGGGTGACTCAGGTTCTATTAGGTGTGTTTAAAGTTTGTGGTCCAGGTTATCTAGAGATGTTCTTTTGTTGCGGACCTTGCCAAAGGAAGGACGGGTTGAAACAGATCCTCAGAGCATGGTGCTTGGAAGACTCCAAGTTGTTCACTCATTATGAGGGGGACAATTGGAAGATCGTGATGGTTGGATTGCTCGAGTTTGAAGGCGGGAACGTGGTTCCGGGAGGTGCTACTAGACATGGACCTGTGTACCATTTTGGTGTGCGGAAGCGGAACCAGACTTGGTGGAGCAGGAGCCACTGGATGAAAAGCCAGTAAAAGATTTCGACATCAAAGTGTTCTAGAAGACTACGACCAGGGAGATACTAGAGCATCGTTATTGACGTGTTGGCATTGGGCCGCATGAAATTGCTTAGAGATATAGAGAATGTGCCATCAATGCCAAGGTAATCGCCATATTGGGATGCTGATGGTCCCATCGGAAATGATATGGAGGGTTGGAAACTAGTGGGGCATCTAGCATCCGCTATAAAACTACCTCGTGGTGAAGAGAATGCATCCTGACTGTCTGAGTGGGCACAGGTTGCTTGCCATTATCTTGAAGGGTAGTGGCAACAACTAGATCCACCTGATGATCAATCTACTGGATTATCTGCTGACGAGGGTGTTGTCCCATTTCCAAGGAGTGTCTTGAACCATTGAAGACAGTGCCTCCAAAAGTTGCGCCTGTACATTTATTGATTCTGGTGATATAGTACTAGAAGGCATTCCTGTGTTGCTTATGGGTGCTGCGACGATGGCAAGCAACAATGTTGTGGTGCTTGCAATGGATGAGTTGGCATGACGAGGTTGGCTGTCAATGACGGATTACGTAAAGCTTGGACTTCTTGAAGGGTGGGCTGGCGTTGGAGCTAGGCAATGAAGCTATTCGTGGCGACCGGTCACTGGGGCCCCTTTCTTTTTCTCTTTCCCATTTGCCTTCTTAAGGAACAGCAGTAGTGTCTTTTCTTTGCTGGCTTTTAGTCAACTCCTTTTTATGATGGTTGTCCTGTCAAAGGACTTTTTGCAGCCTTCATAAAAATGATAACCATCCATTTCTCCCCTTTCTTATCTGTTATAAAGAGATAATTTCTATTGTGTTTACATATTCTGGTCAGCTTGTATTGAAGTATTTTGAAAGAAACAGGAAAGGATAATGAAATTTGGAATAGGATCGTGTGCGACAGCTCCAAAAGGTCTGAGCTTGTAAATTTTTATGTAGTTCATATGAAAGTGGAGTCAGCAATATTGTGATTCTCTCTACTTATAGAAATGGTTTTTTCCTGTGCATGAGAAAGATTGTGGATGATATTATGCCGTAGCTGTTTATTGATGGCCGAATTGTGTGTGGATTCTTGATTTGAGCTCTCAATGAGAGGGCTTCTTAGAACTAATTAGGCTTCCAAGGGAACTTTAACAAACCACAAACTTGTATTGTCAGAGCAGAAAAATCCTTCTGTACCGGCAGGCATAAGAGCTTTGACAATGAGGGAATTAGCATCAGCAGACCAGGTCAGGCCGTCGAGTGTTATATGGATTTAGTTAACTGTTTGGAATGTATAGTAGTGTCCTCTAACTTCTTTTTTCCTCTGGATTCCTTGCAGAGGAGGCAGATATACAGAGACAGAGCAAAAGAAAGGAGGGACCTTCATGGTGTGTTTGGAGTAGGCATTGGGCAAACAGTGCCTGATAGTGAGGAAGAATCATCAGAAACCACACATATGGACTGTGTCAGGAAATTTGGAGGTAGAGAGGCAAACCTCGTAGGAAAACGCATGCTGGAAAGCATGGGCTGGAGTGAGGTGAGTATATATTTTTTTGCAAGTAAATTATTTCACAAAGCTTCTGTTTCAGGATATATAACATTACTAGGACCTCTTGAATTTGGATTTATAACCTTCCCAGGCTCAGGATATCTGATTGATCATGCAAAGTTTGGTTATCGAATGCTTATTATGGTTTTATACCAGTAACATTCCTAGGATGTGGACTTCCTCCTTACCTTCTACTGCCTTCCGTTTTGAGACATGGTAGGAGGTCACCTCATATAGTTTTTGGTAAAACTTAAGCACTACTCCCGCTCAGTTCTGTTGAACACATTAAACAAGACAAAAAGTCTCATTCAAAATTGTCACCTAAATTTTATCTGCTTTGTTTTTTAAGAGTTGATAAACAAATCCATGAACTTTCTGCCTTTGCAGTTCTTTTAATGTCTTTGGTTGTCTAGATGCTTTGCTTGTTCAAAATGATGCGCATCTGGAAATCTCTGTATGCTTCACATCTTTGTATAGGTTTTGTGGAGTACTCATCCTGTTCTGTCCTCCGACCCTGAGGATTGCCTGCAAATTTATTTTGATAGATTTGTTCGATTCTGAGGGTTTTGGGATATTATAGAAGGTGATCATTGTAAGAAGCCAAAGTGCCATCACGTTTTGATTTAATCCTTCCAATCCTTGTGCAACTGTATTGACTCCTGAAGTAGCTTTTTACTTTGTTTCCAATACAAATATTTAGTGTGCTGCTTGTGTTAGCATGTACAAGGCCTAGTATTTGGCTGCTTCTGTCAGCATGTACAAGGTCTAGTATTTGGCTGCCCTGAATTTCTAATTTTTCATTGCAATCCAAGTGGAAGACCTTGGATTACTTGCTTAGTTATTTGTCAGAGTACATGGAGCTTTTAGAGGTTGATCCTCTTCTGAGAAGCTACCAGCGATAATTGTCACCTGGTGATGCGACATTTTTTTTGGACCTGCTGTTTTCTCTGCTAATTTTTGTTTTGATCTGACTTGGTGAAGCTATTTTTTTGTTGTATGAAACTTGACTGCCAAAAGTGTATCCATCTAGATGTGTACACGTACTGTGCTTATTATTCTGATTTGAGTGTTTTCTTTGTATATTTACAGGGAGAGGGCTTAGGGAGAATGAAAGATGGAATCGTGGAACCTCTGCAAGGGATGGGAAACCTTGGCCGAGCTGGCATTGGATGGAGTTCATGCTCGGATGATAGTTTGTTGAAGTCTGTTCTGAACGTGAGCAAATGAGGTTTAAGACTTCCACTTTATAGATGAGGGTGAGCAACGTATTACGTTGTTGCAAAAGTGTGGCAGTGCTTTTCAGAAGGAGAGATAATGACCTATGAAGACACCCTGATGCGGCAGCAAATGGCTGTAAAATCCAGAATGGTTGTCCTGAATTCAAATCACCTTCAATACAGGCAGATATGCCTTGAATATCATACTTGTTCTGCACACACTTTCAAGGGAATCTCTTTGTATCATCCAGAAGTTCCTATGTACGTTAAGGGAGTCTTCAGGAAATGAGCGTTACCTTAGTCGACCAAGGCAAAGACAAGGAATGGTTTAAATGAGCATTAGCATGGCGTAAGGTACAGTCTGTAGCAAATACTCCTATTGTTAACACAGATGTATTTGCACGAGTAGTTCAATTCTCTTGCGCTCTGCTTTCTATATGGCTCATTTTATTTGCTAAAGTCGATCGGACACCAATTGAGATGCTTTTGAAATATGTCCTTAAAGAATATTCAAATTTTACAATCCGAGAAATGTGGAGTCTTTCACCTTATGGCAATCACTCACTTGAAAAGTGTTGGAGTAGATGGTGCATTGCCCCACTTGTAAGCCCCAATGAGAGGAGATCATCGTATTTGTGTAGGATCAAGGAACTAGAGAAGCTGCCTTTGAGAGGAAGATGCCACATGGGTTCATATGGGTGGACGTGATTATCCCTGATGGTTGCAGTGAGGTGATATGAGGGGCTGCAAGAGGGGTTGCTGGCCTGGTGGTGTGCAATAACATATACTTGTTACTTGTAAATAAGGCTGCTACTTGTTTTATAAAGTTGGATCTATATCGATGTTCTTGTTTGGTCCAGGACTCTTCTGTTTGTTCTCCGTTCTTCCATTGCGTGGCATGTCTAGGAAGGTATCAAGTCTCAGTATGAGCACAAAAGCAGGTACATGAATTGTGAGTGAAAATCCTAGCATAGAGATCATTGATTAGAATTATGTAGTAGAGAGATCAGACAATCAAGATGTGCTTTCTCTTGAGACAATCGATAGAAATTCTCTAGGTGGAGCTCAAATGAGCAACAATAGTTTAGCGTTTGTCCTAGAATTGAAGGATAATCAATATCACAATGAGTGTGGAGCAACGAATGGTGGCTGGATGCAAGGTCACGGAGCTCTCAAGTATTGGGGAAAGATCATCTTTTGAACATTGTTCGGGCTGCAGACTTTTTCCCAAGTTGGGAAGAGATCAATTTTGGATGAGGGGTCTTTAGATTCTTTAAGTTGATTGAAATCGAGCAACCTTTGTATGTTGATCTCATCAATTAGATGATGAAGCTAGATTGCGCTTGGTAACAAATATGTTGCTTCAATGATGTAGAGGACAATAGATGGTTGGTGATTGTAGTCGACTTTAGTATGGTGTTGCCTAGAAGAAAGATGAAGTAGATGTTCGAGGTCCTACTCAAGTCTTTCATACTCATGGGAGTGCTTTGACTTTTGTGAAACCATTGAGGGATACCATGAATGGAGCAAGCATATTAAAGCAACTCTTTTGCCACTTTGCTTTTGAAAGGCATTGAGGAATTGGCTTAACTTATTGATGCTAAAAGGCAAGATTTGCCATGTGCCCACCATATAGCTACGCCATTAACCTATTCTTTTGTAGTATGGAACATGCAAGTATGTTCATCATATCACAGTTTCATGATCCATGCCAACAAGATGCTGTGAGGTTGAGAGATATCCCCATGGGAGTACATGTAGGCATTTGAAATCATAGAGGATCATTTCAATGGTGCAACATGATGATTTGCATTGAGATAGGAAGACGAGGGCAATTTGAATGAAAGCCATCAACACATAAGCTATCACTAGAGGTCTGGCATTAACAATTGGTTAGTTGGATGTGGTTGGGATTAGAGTGGTTGCATTGGAAATGACTTGCACTGGTCCAAGAAATGTTGTAGACTTTAAAGAGTCTTGCTTATTTTAAATGACGATCTTGATCACACCTTGCAGACTTGCTATATTCAATTCTTGATGGAGGTCTTCGTGAAAGTAGCGAGGAAAAAAAACAAGCATTGCTTGAATGAAAGAGCAATTGGTCTCCCTACTGCTGCTGTTGGTAGCCCTCCCTTGTTTCCCCTTCGAGCCCCCTGTGCCTCCCACCCCTTTTGCCCTCTCTCTTGCTCCCTTCGCCTACCTACACCCTCCATCTTCCTTTCCTTAGATCCATCCCCTCCCTTCTTGTTGGTCGTGCCTTCCCATACCTTCCTTTCTCAGCGCTACCCCCTTGTTTCTTACGCATTGGGGGATTAAAGATGGTTGCCTTCATGATGATGATGACACATATGACACATCTGACATAATCATATATTTGAAGAAGGAAGTACCATAAGTTGAATGGAACAAAAATGATATATGCAATATTTGTCAAAAGGGCACACGAGTACAAGTCTATTTTAGAGGGAAGGTAGTAGACAAGCACATGAGTTAAAGGATACAAAGATTTGGATAGTCAGAGGAGCTCACTCCAATCTAGCTCAAACAAAGAAACAATGAACTCACCAAAGTGAAGGAAACATGCTAGGTAGGCACTTGGGTGGTTTATCGAGATGGGTAAGCACTGATTAGAGACTTCAAATCCAAACCCAAAGACTTTGTCTTAAATTGATGTTACAAAGGCCACTTTATGAGAGTATCAGAATGCAGCTATGCCCTATAATAACTTGCAAGGAGGTAAGCCTTGTGCACTCCCCCAATCCTTTGGCTATCCAGATAGTACGTCACTTTTTCGTATTCATACTGTCTCATAGACTCGTGAGATCTCTTGTAGATGTTAATCTTTCTTTCTACTCCATTGCCTTCTCTTCCTCGTCCCCCTTCATACAGTTGCGCCATTGGCACCCGTTGCCTTACTCCCCTAAGCCTGATTTGAATAGGTCGAGGCACTTTTCTGTTGGCCACCCAGTTATATGCAATTGCTTTGAGCTCCTTTTTTGGTTGGTTTGCGGCACTATTTCGAGCCAACTTGGTGGTGGTGATGTAGGGCTACCAACAAGGCCTTTTCCCCCCTTTTGCAAGGGGGCCAGCTAAAACCTTAATCTACTTTAATCCTTTTGTGGTCCTTCTTTGTCGCCTATTTCTTGTTAGTCCAAGATGGTTTTGGTTATAACCCACAATCCCCTTCTTTTTCCACTTTTCCCACCTCTCTTCCCCCACTCTTTCTTTCCTCCTTTTCATGTCCTTCTCCTTTCCCTTGCTAGTAGGAGCAATTGGGCTCTTATGGCAGCTCCCTCGATTCCCACATTTGTTGGCATTTCCCTCTTCCTAGAGGACAAGCAATAGGTGAAGATTGTAGTTCAATCTTTGTAAGATAGAGCATTGATGGGCCACACAATAGGCCTCACCCCCATGAGGAGCCAAGGAAGATTGGATACAAGCAAGCTTGGTACTGGAGGCTGAACACATTCAAGATGTTACCACATTTAAGTTTGGTATTGGAGGGTGACCACATTCAAGATGTCACCATTCTATGGGAGAGGTATCTTTCCTCTCTGACTAAGTTCCCCTTGACACGACTCACGCCCTTGTGAAGTAGTGATATTTTCCTTGGCCCACATTTGGTGTTCTTTATACCTTGGTACCCTCTTAGTATCATGGCTTCATGTTGATGAGATGGGATATAACACACCATGTGCCACAGTTCCCAGTGACGCTTCGTGTGTCGGGGATCCCAAAGGGACATCGGTCCATTTTATCTTCCATTAGAGGAGGTTTGGGTAGAGTTCGGCTATGACAACCTTAGTGCTTGTAGATGACGAGGTTCCATGGCTTAGGATGATTGTGGAATGCCTAGATCTCCTAGGCCTAAGAGAGATTTGTTGAGACCTTGTATGGTGGCGAGTTCTGCCAGAGGGTTGAGGTTTCTGGCCTCTTAGAATAGTGTCTTTGCTTCAAGCACATGGGACACTTGGTGATAGCTTGTCTTCGCAAGGCAAGTAGGGCCTCCACCCACTTGCAACCTCGCATAAACCAGTAGACCCCCCCTTCTAGTCTGATAGGAATAGGAGTCAGACACCCCTTGGGTGGAGTAGTCGATAGTAGGTGGGCACGAGGTCCCCTTCAACCCCCCTACCCATGGGATTCAGACACTCCTTTGATCTCTCGACTGCACTGGAGAGCTCCTAGAAGGCTCAAGGGACAACCTAGGCTCAGGTATAGGTGCTTTGACCTAGTCCTCCCATTACTGCCATTTAGCCCACCCCACCTCTGTCTCCTCCATATCCTCTCCACCTCTACCTCCACCCCCAGTCAACCCCTCTCCTCCTGCCTTCCGTCTTCCCCCCCCCCCCTCTTTGCCACTTGCTCCCAATGATCACACTCACCACCCATCCCTTGACCATCCCATCTCCCCCCCACTCTTGTAGTATCATCTTCTTCCTTCGCCTACCTTGCCTCTCCGGTCTCGCTGTGCCCCCCATGCCTATGCCCCCTAGACAGAACACGACTTCTTCATCATAGCCCCAACTTGCTCTTCATCACCTTTAAAAAAATAAAAAATAAAAACATTTACACACACCCACCCCACACTCACGCACTTATGGTCTTATCGAGGGGCACCCCACCTTCACGCACTTGTGGTCTTATCGAGGGGCACCCCACCTTGGATCGATGGGCAATGGGTCCACAACTATGGCACTCACACACACCACACACACACACACAGCTTTGAGTCCTATAGGATGCAGAAAGTGCACATTGGATCATATACCGTTGGGGAATGCCTCTACTTGTTTGATTCCTCAACAAGATAGGACTCCATGCCCCAGGCACCAAGACTTGAACCATGATCTGAGGGTTGGTAGTCCAACACTCAAACGACTAGGCCAAAGCCTCTCTTCATCACCTTTGGGCATGCCTACCATAGATTCGGAATAGGAGTCTTCCCCTTTCTTTCGGTCTTTGGGACCAAAGCCTCATCCAGGGCATCCTCTCCCTTGCAGGAGTTTTGGAGGCTAGGACCTTGGAACTATCTTGATGTTCCACATGACTACCCCATCACATCGAAGATGTTAGTCTCAGTATCATAGCCCTTTGAAGGGGGTCTATTGGAGCAAGTGGAAGACCCTCCTAGCCTTTCTGGGGCTTCAACTTCACAGCCACAAGAGAAGAGCAATGGAGCCCCTTTCTCTTTGACCTTATGATGCGGGACTAGATGTTCCGTATGATGAGAGGCGTGGTTGGGACAATAGAGGAAGGAATTGCAGATCAGCCATCACACGGCCACTTTTCGAGCTTGCTTTCTCACGTGACAGGCGAGATTGGGGTTTAGCAATAGGGATTCATTTGGGACCAGAGGAGCAACTCAAGCCTGTCACTTTGGTCATGCTAAATTAGTGGACTAGTGGGGTAGGAGTGGAAACCTCTTTCTTGATGCATCGTTGCATGGATATAGACTATTTCCTTCCAGACCCCAGCCGAAATCCCAAAAATCCTTGAAGGCTTCCACTCAAAAGAAAGAAATATTTGCCACCTCCCCTGCTCCCCATGAGTTGGACTGTAGTGAGTTTACACGATCTGGCATGTCAATGAGTTAATTCTTTGCCAGGAGTTGCCATGGGTCTTGGTGGGTCAATTTGTTGACTTTCGTATGATACGTTCTTAGCCTCATACATCAACGGATAACATTATCTCCTCTTAGGGAAAGGGCGAGCATTTTGGTCCCTAACAGTGGGTAGGAGGGGGGGGCGGGTGTATCTTAGTAGCCTAGATTCTGGCCATGGATGCTTTTGATCAAGGAGAACTGATAGGAGGATGGGTGGTATGGATTGTCTTGAGGATCTATGGGTCCAAGAAAGGGATCTTGAAGGTTTATGCATCTGTTTTTCGGAAATGTTGGCCCTCCTTCTATAGGCAGCTCACATCGAGAGCCTCCAGGATGAGGAATCATGGATGGTTGGCTGTGTCTTCAACAATCTACATTTCGAGGAACTCGAGTAGGGTTGGAGCCTCCTTCTCAGCGATGCCCACATCAAAGCATAGCAATTGAGAGCAGTTCCCCTTCATAGTAGCATTCTTGGGTAGCCTTTGCTACCCCTTTAGTTAGCTTTGGCATGATGGCCTATCGTAGAGACTCGATAGATTCTGTGGGAAATTAAGTGATGCACAAAGGTGGAGCCATCAACATCCTAGCTAGGATGATGTTAAATCACTCCTTAATGTTGCTTCACTTGGATCAACACTATTGTGGACTCCCTTAGAAGGGGGTGCGGATGCCCAATGCATTACTACAGGAGGAAGGGGTATAACACGCCATAGCAAAGATTTGGCAATAGTTGGACCCCCATAGGACAATTGGGCCAGGTAGTAGTAGTAGTAATTTAGAGGAATAGCGAGGACCTACAAACACAAGCACTTCAGAGGTTTCGGAGAGGGAGAGAACACTAAAAAGAGACTTGGCTTCCATGGGAGTAGGACCCATCCTCTGAGTGGCTTGCAGATAGGTATGAGAGTGCATGCCTTGACCTCTAGGCCATAGATATTTGCAGAGTAGAGTTTTCTTGCCACTGCCAAGGCACACTGGGCCCAACAAGGGGTTAAACGACCACACAACTATTTCAACCTCTTTCAAAAACTATCCCACACGATTAATAGGGACCTATCTCCACGGTTTATGTGACGAGATAGTAGATAGATCTACTCGAACCTTGAAAAGATTCTTGAGCTGGCCACATCCTCTATCATCAAGTTGGTCCAATCAACCCCAATGAGACCCCACTTGTTCTTATAGCCTAGGCTTTCGTAAGGGCACACACTCCTTCTAATGGCATGAGTAGACACTTGGATGCCCCATTCACAGATGAGGTGCTCTTGGAGGCCCTCAAGGCCCTCCCACCATAGAAGTGCCTAGCTTGGCGAGGACAGCCTGACTCCCTCTGCAGGAGTGCATTCATGCTCCTCTGCAGTTGATCTTCTAGGAGCTTTTCAACTTTGGATTGCTCCCCTAGTCGCTTAGTTGTGGATGGATTTGTGTGATCCTAAAAGGGGAGACTAATCAAATATCTGGTAGTGCACCCAATCCCCCAATCGCTCAATTGTGGATGGATTCGTGTGATCCCAAAAGGGGAGACCGATCAGATGTTTGGTAGTGGCACCCAATCACCTTCTAGACACTGCTTATAATATCTTAGCTAAGATGGGGTCCCATCTTGTTGACATTATCCATGACACTTCTGTACGTTCTGTCAAGGAGCATATCATCCTGGACAACATCTTCACCATTTGGGAGGTAGTGGAGTTGGTAGGGAAGGAGTCCAAACCTATTTCAATCCTCCTTTTGGATTTTGAGAAGGCTTATGATAGGGTGTAGCAGCCTCTTTGGAGAGCACCACGGGTAGGATGGGTTTCTTAGAGTGCTAGATTCAAGGGTCTATACCTTATACATAAGGAGTGCTGGTTAGATGCTTATTGGGGACCATGTAGGGGAGGCCTTTTCTATTTTTATGTCCTCTAGCTCCTTGCATTTCCTCTTTGTTGTAGAGGCTTTCATCTCTTTTTTTCTAGCCTTACAATGATGTGCCTCTTGATTTGGCAAGAGGAGGAGTGCAATAGAGATTCTAGAGGGAGTCTGAGGTGCCCTTGAGGTGTATTGTCAGGCATATGGGGACAAGATCAGTCATCTTCCTCATGTGACTAAGGAGATTCAATAGATCCTAAATTGGGGGGGACCTCTATTGGCTTTTGTTGGATCCCGTTAGGTCAAACAACAATGTATAGAGGTTGCTAGGTGGGCATTGATGTCTTAGCGAAGTAGCATATTGCCTTGATACTAGAGAGTGTGGTGCAAGCTTTTATACTAGGGATCAAAAACACTCTCCTTAGTAGAATCAGCCCTTGTGGGCAACTAGGTCCTCTTGGCCACAAAGTGGTACATAGCCTTGTGCTAGGCCCTTGGTGAAAAGATTCTTGTGGGAAGGATAGGACGGCATGAGGGACGCTAGAGCTAGAGTTGCTTGGTAGACTGTGGTCCTACCCAAGGTAGAGGGAGGACTTGGCATTATCGATCTAGAGATGCAAAGAAGATCCCTTTTGGGCAAGCTTGTACTGCAAGGTATCACCTAGGTTTGAGGCCCTAGAAGCTTTCTATAAAAAAAAACCCTGCACAAGAGGGCCTTGGGATTAGTGTCCTTCATGATCTTATGTGGGTGGATAGCCCGAACACACTTATAAACTCTTTATCTTTAGCAATAATATAGGATATATAAAAAACCTTAATAGGAGGTGGTTGTGCAACCGCTGATGAGGTGCGTATACAAGTTAGTAAGAAACTGCCATACGTAGGAAGTTACATGTTCGGCTCATAAGTGTGTGGTGAAGGATTCCAAATGTGGATATGCTACTTCTTATTGAACTGTGTTTCGCCCAATTCTATGTCTATTTTCTATATGTTGTGGTGATAGAAACATTTATAATATAAGGAATATGTAGTTGTTTGACTTGATTGGATATCTATGTTGTAATGAATTTTGAGTTGATATATCCTCTTTTGGAAGTTTTGACTGTATTCTCGATGATGCTATATTTCTACTAACAGGTAGATTTATGGATTTAATCTCTACCTGTTACATTGGCGATCCTGTAAACAAATTGGGTACTTCGACCGGATGTGGCAATGGAGTTGACAGACAACGAAGGCAGTCATGATGTCGAAGCCGCATAATCTACAGACGTTCTACTTGAAAGGGAATGGACAAACAAAATGAATGAATCAAATCTTGAAACATCTCTTGATCAAATCGGTTGAGTCAAAACAATCTGCGCCTACAAACAATCTGACCCTGCAAAGCAATTAGGCACTTGGATTGTGAAAATGAAAAGAGAGAGCATATGCTCCTCCGTGAAAATGCTACGAAAACGGAGCGCATGTGGTAGAACGCACACACACAATGCCTAGTCTGAGGAATGAGAATGTTCAATACCTGCAGGGAGAAATTCAGATTTTCTACTGCGCTCTCCAGGCACTAAGGAACCTCCATCAGGCAACTGTGAATGGTGGGAATTACGAAGCACTTCAAGTGATCATCAGGAATGTGCAGGAACTAATCTGGGATTTGCAGCAGAGGAGGCAAGGAATCATTGAAGGAGAAATCATGGATGGAAATGCTAAGGAGCATTGAGGTTGGCGTAGACAATTCAATCTACAGACCGAAGGGAGAAGGAGTCGAGCAATCTCACAGAATGTTCATGGAGATAGTGGTAGCGGATGTCAAACACAAAGGAAGCATAGTCATCTCCTCGACAATACGAATGAAGAAGGTCTTGATGAGATGGTTGAAATGCCTGAAGAGGTAGGAGAACCATCCGAAATTCAACCAGAGGTGGATGAAATTGCCTCGAGTTCGGAGGATGAAGACTGGATTCCTGGTAACACAGCGCCGGGTGAAGAACCTTCCACTAGTTTTGGCAGAAGTTCAGAATACCAAGGTGCAGTTAATGCAGAAAATCTTACGTGGTCTCCATTAGAAACCTTCATTCGGGCAAGTTTTGGGTACCACGCAACATTTGGGATGTATGTAGGAGTGTAGAGGTAGTTGTTTGACCCACTCCCGAGCAAACCCCACCGAGTAAAACCAGCGGTTCCAATCAACCTAGCAATCAACATGTAGAACCCCAAAGTACGCTCTACTAAATTCAGTGGCAAGACAAAACAAGACCCTGATAGTCACATTGGGCAATTTGAGACCCGATGGGTAGCAAGTGGTTTCGAAGGGTAGCTTGGCGATGCGGTCAAGAAGGAACAATTGGCAACAACCTTGGTGGGTAAGGCCATGAGTTGGTTCATTCAATATGGTACGAATCACTTTCAGGATTACGATGCTTTAAAACAAGCTTGTCTATCAAGGTTCAGACAGGAGAAAACACTAGAAGCAATACTCAAGAAGCTTCAACAATTGAAACAGAAGGATCTGTTGGTAGAAGACTATGCCCAGAAGTTTTGAAATATGAACCAGAGGCTAGCCACCGCTCAGTGACCTACTAAGGAGCAATTGGGGGATTATGTTTGTAAGGGGTTAAATAAGGAATTGAGAAGTGCTGTTGTAGGAAGGGATACATTGGCAGGAGCCAACGACTTCGACAATATGGTAGCAGCTGCATAGCATGCAAAACAGAGATTTAGCATGACTAAAAGAAAGTCAAAGAAGGGTAAAAAGAAGGATGTAGAAGATTCAGATTCGGACGAAGGCACTGACATGGATAGTGAGGATGATGATGTGGAATACGAGTCCGATGAGGACGATTCAGATGCTTCGGATGATGAGGACATGAAGTCCAAGAGAAAAAGAAAGAAGGAATCTAAGAAGGGAAAGTCCAAGGGCAGTTCCAAGTCAAAGAAAAGGCAAAAGCTTCCTCAGGGGATGAGAAGTTAGAGAAAAAGATCAAAAAGCATTTGAAAAGTATGGGGCTATCAGAAGCTAGTTCATATGAGAAAGCTTAATGTGAGTTTTGTTTCAAACAAAATCATGACATTGCCAATTGCTGGTACAATCCGAATTATAGGGGGCAGTTGCCTCCTCATATGCAAGTTGTTGGAGCAGTGACAACCACCTACAGCCAATCAAGTACGGGTGAATGATAATGCTAACCCGACGAGGAGACCAACATATCAGAATGGGGGAAATAATCCTTGACAAGCCAATACAAGTAATGATGCATACAACTGCACATGCTGGACACTGGCAAGGTCTAGGATGTGAACTCTAGTGTAAACACCGCAATGAGAGGGGCATCCCGATTGTTCAGTACCAAACTCGATCACAAACGCAGAATCTGCCTCGTCCACCACCAGACCAATCCAATGCTATGATCATACAGCTCGAGCAAAATGGGGTAGAGGAAGGACCTGCGATGGTGAAGCAGATAGTAGCACAAGAGAAGAAGGTTATTGAGCTAGTACTTGTCGTTTTATGTGATTATTCAGGGTGCAAACAGGAGAGTGACATGCTTGAGGGACAAAGTGATCTTGCATCACAGGTTGTAACAAGGTCTAAGGGACCAATCTTGAAGGAAGAGAAAGTGCCAACGGTAGACAAAAGCAAGCACCCAATTGATTGGGATGAGCAAAAGAAAGTTCGACATGAGGTTCTTAAAGCTTTGGATAAGGTAAATGTAGACAAAAAGGTTAGGTGGGCATTGACAGACACCACACAGCCTATATCTGCCGAAGTGAAGATTGATGAAGCATTACAACCAGCAAAGAAAAGAGTCCATCCTCAATGTGCAAAGTTAGTAGTGATTGAGGAGGAACCAAAGGAAGATCAGGGTGATAGCAAAGGGAGCATAGTACAACCTGAGGAATCCGATATGCAAGATGAAGGCCAAAAAGTCAACATTCCAAAAAAGGAAGGGGCTTGCAAAGAGGCCCAGCCAGGGAGTGGCATACTTAAAGAACTAGAAAATGCGGTTACAAGGGAGGAAGAAGAATTGTTTCATAGCTTGCTCAAGGCTAAGGTCAATATCACATTGGACTAGCTTCTTAATCTGGTACCAGAATTCAAAACACAATTGTTGACTAAGTTGTCAATTGACATGGGGAGCCTAATGGATAAGGCAAAAATGGAAGAGGGAGAGTCTTTGAAAGTTGACCCAGTTGTTAATGCACCATAGATTGAGGATGTGGACTATACTGTACCACTTATTCAGGTGGAATATAAGGCACAGATGATACTAGAAGTCTTGTTAGATGGAGGGTTGGGTGTGAACATTTTGTCCGAAGACCTTTACAGGAAATTCTATCTCAATGAATTAGAACCATCCCCTCTTCAGGTGAAGATGGTGGATCAAAGGAGGGTCCAACCTCTGGGAATTCTGAGGAATCAACATATTGGAGTTTGTGGATTGACGTTTATGGTCAGCTTTGTTGTCCTCAAATTGGAGGGGGATGAGCAATCTTATTCTATGTTACTTGGCAGGCCATAGTTTTGGGTAGCCAAGATCAAGCAGGATTGGGGGATGATATGGTGACCATCAAAAAGGGAAAGAAGAAATTTAAAATGGCAATGGTTCCAACAAGGAGCATACCGAAAAGGGTTCAACCCTTGGCAGAGCTGAAGGCATTAACATGGTGATCGAAGTGGAAGATGATGAGGAGGAATGGTTTCTTAAAAGAAATCCATCTCTTAAGTGAATGTCTTGAAGTACACAATTTTCCAGCAATGGAGATGTCTGCAATTCCGATTTCAGACAGTTCTAGTCTGAAGGATTCCCAAGAAGAAGGTAAAGAAAAGAAGTCAAATGGAGTTTATGCAGACCAGTGGGATGTTGATGATGAGAAGGAGGAATTATACATTAAAACAGATGTTCAAGCAATCATTGAAGCCGAAATAGCATTTTAGGATCACTTGAGGAAGTGTGCAAGAGTAGAGGAGGGTGATTTAACTGAGATGAACCTTGGAACAGAACAAGATCCAAAGTTGGTGCATGTTAGTACTTTGTTAAATGCAACTTTTTATGAAGCTTTACATAAATTGTTATTGGAATTCAAGGATGTGTTTGCTTGGCATTACATGGATATGAAAGGAGTTGATCCATATTTTTGCCAACATAGAAATTTTAATTTGAAGAAAGATGCTGTCCCAGTGGTTCAGCAAAGATATAGAATGAATCCAAACTATGCTCAGAGGGTGAAGGAGGAAATTAATAAGCTACTCAAGGTGGGGTTCATTTACCTAGTGGATAAGGTAATTTGGCTTTCACATAAGTCATAGTACCTAAGAAGAATGGTAAGCTTAGAGTATGTGTTGATTATAGAAAATAAAATGCAACAACAATAACAGATCCTTTTCCATTGCCTTTTTGTGACACAATGCTTGATGTTGTGGCTGGTCACGAGATGTATAATTTCCTTGATGGTTTCGATGGCTACAACTAGATAAGGATGGCTCTGGAGGACAGAGACAAGATAGCTTTCATCATAGAGTGGGGAGTTTTTGCTAGTAATGTTATGACTTTTGGTCTTAAGAATGCACCTCCCACATTTCAAAAATGGATTTAGGAAGTTTTTCCTCCTTGACTAATTTTATCAGAGTTTTTCTTGATGATTTTTTTGTGTTAAAAAAAAAGAATCAGCATTTGCAGCATCTGAGATTATGTCTTGAAAGATGCAGAATTGCACGCCTTAACTTAAAGTGTGCTATTGTTGTTAAAAGGGGTGTCTTGTTGGGACATATAATTTCAGAAGAAGGTATGGCCATAGACCCATGAAAGGTGGAAGTCATTCAGAAGGCCCCTACACCAAGAACTTTGAAGCAGCTATCACGCTTTGTGGGGTAGATTAAGTGGCACAATAGATTTTTACGGTATCTCTCTCATGTTTGTGTACCGTTGACAAAGATTATTAAGAAGGGAGAATTATTTACATGGGAGGAACTGCAACAAAGGTCTTTCATTTTGTTAAAGAAAATGTTGTAGCGTCTATTCTTAAACCACCTGATTGGAAGTTGCCATTTCACATTTTTGTGGATGCTTTAGATGTGGCTATTGGAGCGGTGTTGATGCAGCAATTTATTAAAGGCTGGTTTCAGCCCATATACTATGCCAGCAAGAGATTGAAAAGACGAGAGCAAAATTATAGTGTGACTTAGAGAGAAGCATTGGGAATGGTGTATGCTCTCCAAAAATTTCAACATGATATGTTGGGAAATAAAGTGGTGCTACATGTGGATCATCAGACTCTTATTTATTTGGTGAACAAACCACAATTGTTTGGCTGACTAGCTAGATAGATATTATTGCTTCAAGAATATGATTATGACATTGTTCATACATCGGGTAGGCAGCATGTTGTTGCACATTATTTAAGCTGATTATTGAATGGTGAAGAACCTTTGGGAGTTTGATGCGCATTTATTTTCTGTCAGCACGGAGGAAGGGCAGGATTGGTATAATAGAATGCTGCTATTTTTGACAGATGGGGTGGTACCTCAGTCATTGTCTCGAGACCAGAAACCAATAATTATGCTCTTATGACTACCATCATAGCTACAAAAGAGCAAGTGTACTTCGAAGACGCAGTTGACAAGCCAAAATGGCAAATTGCTATGAATGAAGAAATGGAAGCGTTGTACAAAAACAACACTTGGAAAATACAGTCCAGATAGAAGCATTGAAATATACAAAGTCAGACTAGTTGCAAAAGGATTTGCATAGAAATATGGTCAAGACTATGATGAGACTTATGCTCCAGTAGCAAAGATGGATTCCATATGGTTCTTGATATCACTAGTGACACTCAGTAGATGGAATGCGTATCAGCTAGATGCCAAGAATGCCTTTCTCAATGGTTACCTAGACGAGGAACTCTACATGCAACAACCAATAGGTTATGTTGAACCAAGAAAAGAGTATCAGGTTTGTCATCTCAAGAAAAGTCTCTACGGCTTAAAGCAAGCACCCAAAAGTTGGTACAATAGAATCCACAAGTATTTTGCTAACTAGGATACATGAAATCCAATTTAGAACTAATGACAATCTTTTGTTTCCTTTTCCTTTTTCTATGGTAGGGATGTTGCTTGATGTTCTGATAGAATGAGGAATTCTCGGAGTAGATTCATGGA
Source organism: Dipteris shenzhenensis (assembly GCF_047967505.1). NCBI lineage: Eukaryota > Viridiplantae > Streptophyta > Polypodiopsida > Gleicheniales > Dipteridaceae > Dipteris > Dipteris shenzhenensis. Next base: position 35,855,658 of record NC_141599.1, read on the forward strand.
AAAGAAACTATGTTTGTATATAGGGAATGCCTTATGTGAGAAAGCTAGAAATCTGTCATACTCTCTACTACAAAGTTCAAGGGGAAGACATCACTATTGCACTTTTGAACGTAGATGATTTGATTGTGAAGCAATGATAGCTTCATAAAAAAGTTGAATTAAGACTTATCTATAGAGTTTGACATGAAAGATCTTGGACTTATGCACTATTGTCTTGAAATTGAGTTCTAGAGAGATTCATACAGCACCTTCATGAGTCAGCTAAAATATGTTGAAAGTCTCTTGAAGAAGTGTCATATGGCAGACTGCAAGATTGCATCAACTCCCATGGAACAAAGTTTGAAACTTACAAAAGATTTAGAAACTCCTACCGTCAATGATAGGTACTATTGGCAGCTCATCGAATCTCTTATATATCTGACTATCACACGGCTAGATATTTGTTATGCAGTAAGTTTACTAGCACAATTTATGGCAAATCCAAAATAGTCTCACTGGAATGTAGCCAAAAGAGTCTTGAGATACATAAGAGGTATAAGACAATTTGGAATAGAATACAGAGGAAGTCATCCAAGGTTGCATGGATACTGTGATAGTGATTATGTCGGAGATCAAGAGACCAGGATATCCACATAGGGATATGCATTTTTCATTGGTCAAGGAGCGATATCGTGGTTATCAAACAAATAGCCAACTGTTTCTTTGTCTTCAATAGAAGCAAAATATAGGGCACTCACAACAGGTGCATGTGAGTCTATATGGCTTAGAAGATTCTCGTCAGAGATAGACTAATTTGATGAATCAAAGCCAATAACAATATAATGTGATTATCAATTGGCTGAAGCATTGCCCAAGAATCCAATATATAACTCTAGGACCAAGCACATTGATGTCAGAGAGAACTTCATTAGAGAAAGAGTGTTACTTAGTGACATCATACCATAGCATTAAGATAGCAAAGAGATTGTTGCAGACATCTTTACCAAACCACTTGGCAAGGAGCTTTTAGAAAAGCACCGACAAGCTCTTGGTTTGACTCAGAGGAAGGACGTTCCCATTAGAGGGGGGTGATGGAATGTAATGCTCAGTCCTTCTTTGATTCCATAGAATCATCATCTTGAGGGAAGGCCTACTTCATGATGTTGATCTTGAGGGAAGGTGTTGAGAAACCATCTCAACATCATGTGTTGAATATTGTGCATAGCACTAACACATAGAGTGCTATAAAGGAAAGGGTTATTTACCCTAACCCTAAAAGGGTTTGTATATATTCTACATTTTCAACTAAATCTAGTGTACAAGTAGTCATTTTTGGTGTGCTCTCTAGCTGTGCCCTCTCTCCTCATCTCCCCTCTTGATATTTTGTTAGCTTGGGCTAACAGAACCAACACACATGCTAAACCCATTTTCTAGGGAGAATGGGGTATTAGCAGAACCTCAGCTGCTAGTCCAGCCACCACTGAAGTCAGAAGCAATATTTAAGGAACCAAGTCTCATTGTATCTACTGGCAATGAGCTATCACCATATCCCTCCTTTGAGGAAAGCCAGTTATATAGGGGTGAATTTGGTCCCAGACCACCCCAAGAGTTTTAAATGCCAAGACATAGTGGACAAAGGAGTGGTCTAGAAGGTCCACAACACCCTACATACAAAGTCCCTTCATGTCCTACTTGGCCACAAAACATGGAAGGTATACCTTCCCTGATCACAACCTCTTATAGGTCTATGCTTGAGGTGAACATGCCACCCCCCCGAGGACCTTCAGGCCAACTCATTAGGGCCAATCAACCTGCAATCATAGTGCAACTACCTCATGGGTCAGGATCCTCGAATCTTTCATTTGTACTGCAACCAAATACATCGAATCCTCCATCGAGACCACCAATATCCTCAAGCTCTACCTACTCCACGAACGGTACTTATCGATGAGGCAATGAGAATCTTAGTTAAAGCACAAGAAAGGGGAGCCACACATCCAATATTTATGGGAAGAAACCAAAATCTTTTTTTTAAGTGAACCCAGCATGATGTCAAAGTTAATCACCAAGTTCTTAGGGGAAGGAGAATTAGTCTCTCATGTTGAGCGTCTTGAACAAATCTGCGAGACATTTGGGATCTAGACAAGGTCAATGCTTTTGGCTTAAGCCTTGATGTAAAAGCTAGAAAATGTTTAGAGCATTGAGTCCAGAGGAGAACATTAATTGGGAAATGTTACAAAAGTCCTTCATATTGGGGTTTTCCCCCAGTGGAGCCAAGTGGACTCCACTCAACTAGCTCTATGAGGTCAAGCAAAAAGAGTCCGAGTATCTTTAGGATTATATTGCTAGAATCAAACGCTTGAACTCTCATTGTGAACCTCATGAGAGAATGAGTGATGCAGAACTATTACCATGCTTCCTCATTAGTTTGTGGGACTATAAGCTTCATGACCATCTTTTTACCATGAATCCCATGTCATTTGAGTTCTGCAACATGGATGCTGTGTGCTTAGATGACAACATGAAAGAAAAGACCCAAGGAGGGAAGACCACATCTGCCTCCTCAAAAGTATCCCAAACCTTGAAGCCCTCCAAGAGACAACCCCTCCCACACAGAGTGTGAATATGGAGAATCTGGCTACTAATTTATTAAATCAAGTAAGCAAGCAATTGGAAGAAGGGATGGCCCAGGAAGCCCCTAGTAGTTCCCACCTATTCCCAAGTCATGATACTGTGTGGTGTGGGATCTATACCGGGAACCATTCCACCAAGTAGTTCCCACCTATTTCCAAGTCATGATAATGTATGGTGTGGGATCTATACCAAGAACCATTTCACCAACGAGTACCCTTGCCTTCGGGCAAGGCCAGCATGATGGGGGAATCATGAGGCATCCCAATGTCGATATACTAAGATGATTCCCTAGCCAATGTACTAGCAACAACCACCTCTTACTTCACCCATACCACTGAATCTGTCCAGGCAGGGACAATTACCTATACAACAAGTCACTCCTGCCAACTGAGGGCAATTTAGGACTCAAAATCCCCTATTACTTCCACCCATACTCTGACCTCAAGTCCCACCACCACGAATCACTCCCATGAATCACTCCCACCACCACGTTCACTCCTAAGGCATAAGACGTTCAAAGAGAACCTTGCTTGGTACCAAGCATGAGAAGAGGATCTAAGACCACCAATAGGTCGACATCGGTAAATGTATTCAATACTTATAAGGAAGAGAACAATGGGGAGAGTCTTGAAGACTCTTGGTTTTCTCCTTTACCAGAGTTAGAAGACTCTACAAAGTGGATCCTAGATCCATACACTAGCAACAATAGACCTGCCAAGTACTAAAGGAACTCAATTTATGCATCATGATAATGATAAGCCTGCCACCATCACACCTTTTTACACCACCTAATCGAGTTGAAATTGCAATTGATAATTCCATTGATACTAAGGAGATAGATATTACTCCATCTCAACTCTAGGTAGAGCTGACATCAATAGGTGCAACATGTTGAATACAAGCCTTGGCAGATGGTCGAGCAAGCAACGAACTCGTCTCCTGGGAAACATCAAAACATCTTGGATAGGCACTCCTTCAAGCTTGTGATTTTGAAATTCAACCCATAGGAGGTACCTCAATTAAGGTTATTGGTTCTTTAATGTTGAATGTTTCAAAAGTTTTTTGTAACTCCTATAGGTACCTTAATAGAAGATGCGATTCTTGGTAAAATCTAGATCCAAGACACTCACAAAGGGTTGTTTGGTGATTGGTGATGAATCAACCCATCATGATGTGCAAAGAACTACCAACTGGCCCAACATTCAAGCATCAACATCAGCATCCACTTACTTCTCAACCTCGATAAGCATCTCACTAGCAAAGACGACAAAGAAGAAGAGGAACCAATAAAATGTGTGTTCGAAAGGATCTACTACAAGCCCAAGCGTACTTTGAAGGCGAATCATATATTTGGTTTCCAACAAAACCTCGACATAAAAAGCTGCCCCATCATGTAAAGAACAAACCCCAAACAACACCATCCAAAAAGGAAGGCACAATACTTTTGGGTTCCCACAAGCCAAGGGATATTACCTTGGAAATCCTTATATTTGGGTGCCCAAGGAACTTAGCGGAACAAGAGTACCTCCATCATCTTCAAGCAGCAAACGACAATGTGCTAAATAGAATTGAAGAACGAATGGAGGCCAAAGTCTCAAAAATTATCATCACCAACAAATGAGAGGCCAACATCAACTTTGAGCCTATCGATTATGAAAAATTAAGGCAAAGATTGGAGAGCAGCACCATAAGAACCTACATTAAAAAAAGTAGAACCACAAGACCTTACTCACAAGGACAAGGGCAAAGCACCAATACAAGAGGATCACACACAAAGATCATCCTCTACTTCCTATCATATAGTTACACAAGAAACTATCTCAAAAAGAGAGATAGTAACACAAGAAATTACTCGACCACCAGTTTACCAAAATGCCTTTGAATTCATTGCAGCATCTTCAAGGCAAATGGCATTATACAAGAACTTGTCTCCAAAAAAGAGATAGTAACACAAGAACTTGCCATGAAAAGAATACAATCTACTTTGAGAGCTACACAAGAGCCTTCCTTAGTACAAAATTCGATATCAAGCTTTGTGACAACTACACATGGCACACCAACCATGCCAGACATAATGGAAGTCACACAAGAACTTCCAATGAAAATAACAAATTATTTTCACTAGCAACTTTCTCAGCAGCAACTTGGGCTCAACAAAAGCAGAAGATCTCTGAGACACTATGGTCCTACTCACACATACATCACTTTATTACGGTAAGACAATGGAAGTTGAACAAGCTAGAAGATGTAATTGACAAAGGCACCAGAAAGATGGCATGAGGAAGGACTACTGCAAACTCAAGGATCTTATGATGGCAATGTGGATCCCTAAGCATCATCAATACAGTGGCCCACCTTCTTGTTCTTGTACCGTGGTCAACTTCACCCCTCTAGACCCACAAAAATCAGAGGAAAACCTAACAAATTGACACCAACAACCAAGGAGACACCGGTAGTAGCTACACAAGAACCTAATACAAAAAAGGGAGTAGTAATACAAGAACCTACTGCAAGATCCACAAAGGGCAACAACAATAGCTAGGCAATAGTTCAAGGCATATTGAGGGTTTTCCCACGGGGGCATACAAAACCACTCCTTTAGTATAGCATTCAGTCCAACTCCATAGCAGTTGATCGACAAGAACCTACTCATTAAAATGTAATAGATCTACAAGAACCTATTGCTGTGATAAAAGATACTAGAGCCCTTCACAATCGTTGCTACTATGGAAGAAGCTCCTCACCAGCAAAGGTCTAGGTCCAGTCAAAGACACCTCAACCCTTGGTCTCCCAAGGCACTCGTCCATATACGGAACAACAAGTGATCCTACAGCAATAGCTCTATAGGATGAGTTTGATTGCAGGGTGAATCTAATGACATAAAAAGGGGTTTGGCTGAGCTTCTTGTGATCCTCAAGGATTTGTTTTCACTTTCATTTACGAACCCCACCCTTCATTAGCTAACTCTAACTCTCCCTCCTCTTTTTATTTCTTCTTATTCTTTTGAATCTTTTTAATGCTTAACAATAGTACCCACTTAACCATTTGAGCCTCCCAATGTAATATCCATTTTAATTTAGAGGACTTTCCGTGACTCCTTTTCCTTTGGGGGCATGCCATGCATTCTTGATGTAAGGAAATGTTGACTCAATGTTGTGACCCTCCCACTTTGCATCACAAGCGGTCATGTCTTGATCAATTTGACCAAGACATCCTCGACTCTCGAGTGCAAAGCGATGCAAGTAGTGCCCTCTAGATTCACTAGGGATGATATCTAGAAACCATTGTCATAGGGTCCTCACTGTGCACAGTCTGCCATGGTTTCAACGAGATTTTGTACACCACTTTCACCATTATGAAAGCCCTATGAAAGTAAGCTCAATGATGTCATAGAAAACAATCATTAAGAAGTGTGCCTTCTTGTTCTTCAAAACTTTCTTTTGAGGTCAAGTGAGTTCTGGATGCTCAACCTACTTCCTCTTCTCACCATGTGAGCCATCTAGAAATGTTGGCAGAGATATGTTTCTTGCAACACACTATCCAAGCTTGTATAGAGTGTCAATAGTGTAGATGTAACATAAAATTTGAATTTGATTTAGTGCCATCTATGACATATAAATATGCAAGCAATTTCATAATTTCACAAATCCAAACTGCAATACACTACTCTTGCTTGAGACGAGTGTCACTCTAGGTCATAAACACCTAAAACTCTAAACCTTTCTAAAATTTAACTCGAAGTGTAACACACAACTAGAGAGAGAGATGAGCACTAGCCTAGATCTTTAAAAACTTAAAATGAAACTATGTGAACACATTCTAATTTTAACTCAAACTGTAACACACAACTTGAGAGAGAGATATGGGTGGCAACTTGGGTCATTTAAAACATAAAGTAAGACTTTCCCAACACATTTATAGTTTCACTCACAAACAGTAGCACACAACTCTCAAGAGGGATGCATGCCACCCTGGTTCTTTAAAAACTCAAAATGGAACTATGCAAACATTCTAATTTTTAACGCAAATCAAAACATGCAACTCTAGAGAGAGATTAACACAAGTCATGCATTATTATCATGTGAATTTGAAACATTCATCCTATGAAGTTAATGTTGTCCAAACTAGATAGGTGAGATGCCCTTGGTCATGCAATAGGTATTGTATGAAGACTTCTTAGAGAAAATGGCACTAAGAGGAATTAAAGATGAATATAGAACATGGGGGCATTTTAGGTGTAGGGAGACGCTTGATTGCATCGTTGAAAATGATGTATTTGTAGCATCAACATGAGTGAGATTATGTAAGCAATAATGCTTGGGCTACATTGCGTAAATAGTGTAAAGTGGAGTAGATCAGTTCCATGTGGTAGAGACATGGGTACCCATGCCAGCCTTTTTAGAAATGTTGCCTTATCTATTATTTTAGATGAAATTTCAAAGGTCAAAATAGGCTCTAATAACTTGATTCAAATTAAAGGGACCTTTCTATTCAATCAATGGAATGTACAAAAAAAAGTCTAAATATGAGTCCAAGAAAGCAATGATACTTTTATTACTTTGGTTGAACACTCAACGACTTTTTAGTGCATGACAAGTTATAGCTTTGAAGCTTAAGTCAAGCCATTCGCTATCATGATAGCACTAAAATATTATATCAAGGCATGAGTAGATGGTGTGCCGTCTAAGGCACATTGAGAGAATCTATGAGTCGATGCTGGCACATCAGGAGATATTATCAAGGTAGGCTCCAATAAAATTCGAATTGTGAGGACCGTTGTATTCATAAATGAATAAAATGGACATGGGAGGTGTAGATATGAGTCTGTAGTTCCCATCCATGGTGAAAGGGATGTAAAGAAAGCAAGGCCGATGTCCTTTGGAAAAAGTAAGATATATTGAAACTTGTATCGTAAAGGTCAAAATATGCTCCAATAAAATTCAAATTAAAATAAAATAGGCATCTTTCTATTCAATCTATAGATATACAAAAGAAAGTCTAGATATGAGTCCATGAAAGCAATGATACTTTTATTTCTTTAAGAAAAAGCAATGGTACTTTTATTCATTTAAGAAAATGCAATGGTACATTTATTTGTTTGGTTGAAACTCAATGAGTTGTTGAGTGCATGATAAGCTATACCACTCAAAGATTAAGTCAAGTCAAGTCATGCACATCATAATAGCTTTGAGAAAGATTAAAGTCAAGTCAAGTCATGCACTATCATAACAGCATTCAAGAAAGATTGAGTCAAGTCATGCTTGAGGGATTCATTGCTTCAAAATATTAAGTCCTGCTCTATCATGATAGCACTGAGAGATCAAGTCAAGTTCATGCTCTCTATCATGATAACATTGAAAGATTAGGTCAAGTCATGCTTAGAGTCCTAATTGCAAAGTATCCTCATCCTTGAGGGATAAAAGGGTTAGGAGGTTTCTTCATTGCTTGAAAAGCTACATTTACTTCGGTCTCTCTTGATTCACAGGTACAATAGCTTTGTTGGGTGGCAAAAAATCCTTGTGAAGTTCGACATTAAAATGCTTCTGCTTCTCAAAATTGCCATGCTGATGATGAGAATCCTCATGGCAAACTTGGGGGGGTATACTTGAGCGAGTAAGGGAAGTGCCGAAGATGTGGAGGTATTGCTAGCCTTCAAGAGGGGCATCACCCATGATCCTTTGGTGCTGTTAGAAGGTTGGAATGCTGCAATAAATCTAAGTTTTGCGATTGAAAGGGAGGAGCCACACTACAAATCAATGCAAATAGCACGGGTGAGTGAGCTCAACTTGACCTTCAATAGTTTGCAAGGCTGGATCACACCATTTTTAGGCAAGCTCTCACGTCTCTCCTCTTTGGATTTGTCTCACAACCGTCTCTTTGGATGAATCCCTCACGAGTTGGGATTCTTACACAATCTCCACATTCTGTATCTTGGCAACAATTCTCTCCTGGGTGGCATTCCCACCACCCTTGCCATTTGCACTGCCCTCACGCATGTTCGACTACATACAAACAACCTCACCGGTGGCATCCCCTCTGAAATTTGGGATGCTCGCCAACCTTCGGATTTTGAACATGCAATATAAGAACGACCTGAGGGGTGCCATTCCCAAAAGCATATCCAACTGCATGGGAACCAACTAACAGTGCGATCCCAACTGAGCTCGGAATGCTGCCATAATGCTCCCGTATGTGACTGCAAACCATCTCATTGGTCTCAAGGGTCATTGGTCCCATCCCCTTGAACGTAGGCAATTGCACCACCCTCACAGATCTCGAGCTTAGTAACAACCAACTAACAACCATCTCATTGGTCCCATCCCCTTGAACTTAGGCAATTGCACCACCCTCAGAGACCTCGAGCTTAGTAACAACCAACTTACCCAGTTTTTGTTTCTGTTGAAAAACCAGTTCACTGGTCTCCTCCCCTCGAACTTAGGCAACTGCACCACTCTCATATCCAGGCCTCGACCTTGAAGTAAACGAACTAAACGGTGTGATCCCAATTGAGCTCGGGATGCTTGCAAATCTTCAGTTTCTGTATCTCTTGAATCAAGCCGGTTCACGAGTCTCATCCCCTCAAACTTAGGCAATTGCACCGGGCCTCCATACACAACAGGGGCGATCCCAGCCCAGCTCGGGATGCTCGTGAACCTTCAGAATCTGTCTCTTCGAACTTAGGCAATTGTATTGCACCACCCTCACAAATTTGGACCTCCATACAAACCAACCGAGAGGTGGAATTCCATCTGAGCTCGGGATGCTTGTAACCTGGAGCTTGTGCATCTCTCAGGGAAAACCAGCTCACTGGTTTCATCCCCTCGAACTTAGGCATCTGCACCAGCAGCCTCACGACCCTCGACTTCAGTTCAAACCAGCTAACTGGTGTGATCCCGGTCGAGCTGGGTATGCTCCCGAAACTTGAGAGTCTGTTTCTGTGGGACAACCAGCTCACTAGTTTCATCCGCCCGAACTTAGGGAACTGCACCACTCTCAAATTGCTGCAGCTGAATATAAAGCAGCTCACGGGTGTGATCCCAGGGGAGCTGGGAGGGCTCAGTCAACTGAGGTTGCTGTCGCTCTACTTGAACCGTCTGGGGGTTGGCAACTTGGCATCCCCCCGAACCTTGGGAATTGCACGCTCTCACAGCTCTTCCATTAGCTTTTAACGAACTGACGGGATCGATACCCTTGGAACTCGGGATGCTCCATGGCCTTTCAACTTGCTATTTGGAAAGTACCAACCTCTCTGGTGGCATTCCCTCCAGCCTTGGCAACTGCACCTCCCTCATTCATCTCGACCTTGATTCAAATGCGCTCAGTCTGGTGACATTCCCTCCGAGCTTGGCCAACTAGCATTTCTTCGACGTATACAATTGCATCACAATACCCTCTCAGGGACTATACCGTTGGAGATCCTGCATTTCTTCGACGTATACAATTGCATCACAATACTAGTACTGCTGGAATTGAGATCTCTCTCATCTCGGAGATCCTGCATTTCTTCGACGTATACAATTGCATCACAATACCCTCTCAGGGACTATACCGAGACTATACCGCTGCAGATGAGAGATTGCATCACAATACCCTCTCAGGGACTATACTCTCTCATCTCCAGCTATACCCTCTCAGGGACTATACTCTCTCATCACAATACCCTCTCAGGGACTATACTCTCTCATCACAATACTCTCTCAAGGACTATACTCTCTATACCGCTGGAGATGAGAGAGATTGCATCACAATACCCTCACAGGGACTATACCGCTGGAGATGAGAGAGATTGCATCTCAATACCTTCTCAGGGACTATACTTTCTCATCTCCAGCGGTATAGTCCTGAGAGGGTATTGTGATGCAATTGTATACGTCGAAGAAATGCAGTCGACTATTCTTCCTCGACTTTTCTTACAACATGTTGACTGGAGCCGCTCCCAATCATCGGCCAGCTTCAATAATTAGGATACCTATATCTGCAGAACAATATGGCGCTCACGGGAGTCATTCCCGAAACTCTCAGCTGGTGCATCAGACTCATAGATTTGGATGTGTCTTCCAACTCCTTCACAGGTACTATCCCCTCGCACTTTTCAGCACTAGGCTCTTTGAAATTGGCGCTCAACTTATCTCGGAATGCTTTATCCGGATCCATACCCTCAGGATTAGGCGGATTGTTCTTCGATTTAGCAGACAACTTTTAATCCGGTACCATCCCAGCAAACATCAGCGCTGTCGTTTCCAACAACAGTTTGACTGGAAAAATACCAGGGAGTCGGGACCATCGGGAGTCTCAAGAGTCTAAAGGCGTTGAAGCTTTCTAGAAATACGCTATCAGGATCTCTACTGCCACAACTCGCTGCTTTAAATTTCGTCACCGAGCTTGACGTATCTTTCAACAAGCTCACGGGCGGGTTGCCTTCTTTCCTTGGACGCATCCGTAGCCTCACATATCTCAATGTCTCATTTGATGGCTTCACAGGTCAAATTCCAAATGTTGGCCTGTTTACACATCTCAGTGCTACATCATTTTTGGGCAACCCGGACCTTTGTGGGCCGATCCTTCATAAAGCTTGCGACGTAGCTATTTCTGGCCATGACAATGATCGACGACGTTCGAAGCTCGTTATTGTTGGGGGGATTACTGTGGTACCTCATCCGCTTCGCCAGCTCTTATCCAACCTTGGGAAGGCAAGAAAGGTTTACAGCTGAAGATCTCTGGACTGCTACAGAAGGCTATGAATAAAAATGTCCTTGGTAGGGGTGGCTTCAGTGTTGTTTACAAGGGCGTGTACTTGCCAGACAACCGGTCATTGCTGTGAAGAAACTCAAAGATGCACGATCTTACGACATATTCGCAAAGGAGCTGCGTATACTTGGGAGGCTACGGCACAGAAATCTTGTGAAAATCTTGGGTTATGTCTCCACTTTGGAGGAGAAGGCTTTGGTGCTGGAACTTGTGAGCTATGGGAGTTTGAGGCGACACTTGTATGAAGTTGGAAGCCTCCCATTGAGCTGGCAAGCACGTTTGAAGGTAGCTATTGATGTTGCTCAGGTCTTGGTTTATCCGCACCATGACTACGGTCTGCCAGTGGTGCACGGTGATTTGAAGCCCAGCAACATCCTCTTTGATTCTGACTTTGAAGCACGCCGCACAGACTTTGGGACTGCCAGGCTATTCACCGATCTTTCGAGCAGTGGCGAAAGCTCTCTCCAGCTATCGTCCACCTTCAAAGGCTCGATTGGCTATATAGCACCAGGTAAAGCGCTTGCTTTCACGTCTACTCCTCCAAGGGAGACCCGGAAGACGCGGGTAAGATGGGGATTCAAAATAATTTGAACATGCAACGTAATGCTATGTTTCTATCTCGCATGACATTGTGTGCGCATTCTTTGTTACAATTGCAGAGTGTGCATACTCTATCCAGGTTTCAGTAAAGTTGGACGTTTTTTGTTATGGTGTTGTACTCCTTGAGATGTTGACTGCACAAAGGCCCGCAGAGGAAAGTTTTGACGTGGGAATGTCTTTATCTTAATGGGTGCGGTCATATTTCCCAGACAAAGCAATAGAAATCTTGGATGATGCTCTTCGAGGATTTGGAATCACTACTCCATATCAAAGACTCATGGGCCTAGCTTTGGCTTGTACAGAGGAGAATCCAAGCAGCCGTCCTACAATGAAAGAAGTTCTCATCACACTGTTACTAAAAATTGAAACCGGTATCGACAATCCTATTCTCAATTATCCCACGTTAGAAAGCCTTGCTACCGCTGGCACCACAACTGCAACACGTTCAGATTAGCATCAAAGGTATATGTTTGATTCCAAAATGTGTTTATCCCCAACTTTTCTTTTGCATTTGTGATCATTAATCGATGTGACTTTCGCCCACACGAATGTACAAGGACAATCATTCTCAACCTAGCTAGATCTGAACGAATCAGTCGTCCCTATCAATTGGAGTAACAACCAAGCGGTTTGCAACACCTCCATAAATTAATAATAATTAGGACCCAACATCATTATGCATAATGCACATATGTAATGAGAATTTTGGACAAGAAGAATGCATAAGGTCGGTTCCATTACCCCTAGATTGTAAATAATGTGAGTGTATTCATTTGAATGGATATCGATAAGTACCCACCATTTGTTAAGAAGCATGACCCTGTAAAAAGGTTGTAAGGACTTGCTGACTCTTATGTAAACACCATGCAATTTGGCGCTTTGCTCATGTGAATGATCATTAATGGTGTAGGCCAAGTTGATTCTATAGCTAACCATAAGCTTGTGTCAATAGGATGACAAAATGATAAGAAAATGTGTTTTCTAAGTGTTGTCAATATTTGTCAAGAGTCACATCCGAAAATAGGGGACCTCATTAGGAAATAACAAAGAGCTTGGAAGAAGTGTTAAAGCATTACACTAAGCACTAGATTGGTTTAAGACACCAAGGCTACATTCTAATGGCTTGAGTGACGAGGCAAGCCTAGGACGTTGCTCAATGAGCTCAAGTGATGAGATTAAGATGGACATTGACTCGTTGTAGTACTCCTTTGCTCTCAAATTTGTGCGCGTGCGCATGTGCATACACACACACATGCATGCATGTATGTATGTATGTCTGTGTGTGTGTATGTACATATGCATGTATACATACATATATACATACATACATATATATAAAAAACCAAGACTAACTCTTGTAATAGAGGACATGCCCTTTACTAATGGGGGCTTTGCACCATTTTTAGTCAATAAATGGAGTCAATAAATGGGGGCTTTGTAATTTGAAGGACTTCTCTAATGTTCGTTGGTTGGCTCACCCAAGTGAACGAGACACATTGTACATTCACCATATGTAGTACTTATTCATGAATCACAATTGTACCCATGCTACTTGCTGTAGCATTAGAGGGAGAGTTATTATGCTAGCAAAATCTAGAGAACCCTAAAGAATAGGATTAATTTTATCTCTATAATGTATGCAATTTATATAGTGTGTATACAGATCTTTCATGACATCTTGCTTTCTCAACAAGTGTATTGAATTGCAAATGACACACACAATGTGTATTTTATAATATATCATCATATGTGTATATTGCAAATGATACACACAATGTGCATTTTATAATATATCATCATATAGTAGTAAATGATGATATATTGAATGATGATACATCATGTAGTAAATGATGATATACTCAACATCAAACAAATGAATCGAATTTTCTCTCATGTATAGTTTGTTTGATACATGCCACCATAAGCGAGCCTTGCAACCCTCTAGACAAAGAATTGTTGATAAAAGCTAGTATAAAGTGAGGCTCATAATTGGTCTAAAGTTTTGTGTGTGTGTGTGTGTGTGTGTGATATTACAAATATACTCGTTACATTCATGTGTGGGTTGATACAGGACATCATAACTGAACCTCACAACCAGCATAGATATATTTTCCTTTCAAAAAAATGTGCTTAATAATCATATAATATAAATGATACTTATATCATCTACCCTCATGAACAAGAGGAGAAAAGTTCCATGAGAGATGAATCTCAAAAATCCATACCAAATTGGGACATAACGTTACACAGAGAAAGTATCCACACCTCTCTCATAAAATCTCACTTGAAATTCTTCTCAAATAACACAAAGACTCAAAAGACAATAAGTCAGGCTCCCAACATCCAAATGCCAAGCTTTTAAAAGAAAAATGGAGAGGGCAATGAGCTTTACAATGTGAGCTAGATAAGAGATGAAGATACCTCAGATGGAGGGCTTATGCCTTGACCAAAGCAAGGGATTATACCTTGACAAGAGCAAGGACTTGCACTCTCTCACAATGGATAGAGCATGATCAACTTTGATACCACGCTAGAGGATCAAGGGGAGAGAGTACACAAGATAAGTATAGTATGTTCTATTGAACATAAAATATGAATATATAATGAACTCCTTTCGATTAGGGTTACAGTTTGACCCTATGCCCTATATCGACCCTATATCTATGGTGCAATTTAGAAGGTACTTAACAATAAACCTTTGAGCCTCAAGGTTCGTGGGTTATTTAGATACTAAGGACTTGGCACGATATGACAATGCTCATTGATTCAAACCTTGTTGTAACCTAAAATTTGGAGAAAATTTGACGACTTTGATAGTTTATTGCTTTTTCACTACTTTGTCTTTTTGGCTACTTTGATACTATTTCTGGTAGCTCACCATAGGTGAGTCTATCATGGGACCAATGCTGTTATTATGTTATGAGAGCACAGTGCATGTAACTATTCAAAGAATTGCTAGTCTATGTTACTACTTCTAAGAGCTCCATTGTTCTATACGCTGGCATAGGTTGAGCTCTTGCAGCAATTCAAGGAGGCCTTTTTAGAGATTGAAATTTAGCAATGCTCATTCAAGTGCTCGAAGCCCTATTTCATTTAAAAGGAAGGACAGGCACACATGCCTGTTACAACAGTTGAGACTATCAGATTTGTGAAAATAGTGAAAGTGAGTGTGTTTGTAAAGCTTTTCAACATGCTCACATGGGTGCCACTACTCTTTTGGGCTTTGTGTTCCGTTCCAGCTGGAGACACAATCCACTATCGTCAATGTCTTTTGGGTGACCATTAAAATTGTGGTGTAGAAAAAATGTCATATTTCCCACATGAGATGAATTTTGATAGCAAAAAGGTGATGGTGAAGGTCTTTGAGAATGTTACCTATGTGAGATGAATTTTGATTCCAACAAGGTGATGGTCTTCAAGAATGTGAAATCAAGCACCATGGTGCACGGGAAAAAGAAGCAAGAGTA
Source organism: Dipteris shenzhenensis (assembly GCF_047967505.1). Lineage (NCBI taxonomy): Eukaryota > Viridiplantae > Streptophyta > Polypodiopsida > Gleicheniales > Dipteridaceae > Dipteris > Dipteris shenzhenensis. The sequence goes on from NC_141599.1 coordinate 35,871,086, forward strand.
GCCAAGGAGATGCATTGCAACGATCTTATATGGTTAATGAAGACTCACCTCAAAAAATTCATTAAGAACTATCACACAAGTAGGTGGCAAGCTGAACAATTCAAAGAGTACATGCTGAAGTTTCCTAAAGATGAGGTGGTTTCAAGTGGTGGACTTCACATAAAACTACTCTTTGGAGGAGCAAATGAGATTCATTCAATGCATTGGTACCCCACCTAGGTTACAAATTTTGTGCATATATACATCTTTAATAGAACTATGGTGAAGAAGACTTTCAATTTTGTACTTAAAATGACAAGGTGCATGATACCCTCTTTTTCCAACATGGTTTTATGCTGTATCATAAGTGGTTGACAAATCAAGGAGTGGAGCTTACCAAGCTAGTTAGACCAAGCAACCTCCCAATTCAAGGCTAGAAGACCTTTCTATTTCATTTTTAGCTTTGAATAGTTGATAGGTTTGCAAATGACATGGAACTTCTTTGGGTCTGGGCACAACAAGGGTAAGCATGAGGGAGATGGGGCTATTGCGAAGAGAGAATTGACATGTGAATGACTAAACAAAATGGAGCCACCTTAAAATGTGCAATAGAAGTCTTGGGTTCCTTAACGACGTCCAACTTTTCTCATGGGGCTCAAGCTAGCATAAGTGTTTTAGGAGGTTAATACAATGGGACTCTCAACCTATACTAAGGATGCAATCCATGCACTGTGTAAGAGGCGCTAGACAAGGGGCTAGTATTGTCATGCTACTACAATGCTTGTATCCAAGAGTCTTGGAGAAAATGCACCATGTTTCCAACTAGGCACACCACATCCTTGTTCTTGATGTAGATGATTTGAATAGCGATGAGGAGCTCATTGAATAGCCTATGTTTGCACGGCATCATAATGTGCTTAGCTATGCTCTTTGCATGTGGGATAACTTTGTAGTGAATGCAAAGGGAGATAAGGAAGAGGGTGTAGATGTCTACATTTTGATGTGTACCAAAGCTAAAGAGAGGAGGAAAAAGGCTATGAAGGATGGTTAGGAGAGCATAATCAAAGCAATCTCCTATGTTTTGAAGGGTTTCTTCAATGGCCATGAGATGGCCATCAAGGTGACCATCACTATAAGATTCTCTATGTTCGACCTGAGGTCTTATTAAACTCCCATGAATCAAGTTTCCATTAGAAGCCATTGAGGGTGAGAGCACCTTGTACTTGGTTCACAATAGTATACCTTATAATCTTTAAATTACTTTTCCATAAATTTATTTCTCTACCTTGCTTTCACTTTCTAGAAATTTATGTTGCCATAAGTTGGGCATAGGTGTTGGTGAAAGCATTCTTTCATTATCTAGCAGTGTTTTTTGTTGCCATACATATTGACAAGTATAGAGAAGTATTAAGTAGTTATAATGTGCAACATAGAATTAACAAACCACTTCAAAGCAATCACATAATAGTCATGAAGCAGTCACATATTCGCAAAGCACTCACATGACAGTCATAAAGCACTTCAAACCACTTCAAAGCAGTCACATAACATTCGCAAAGCACTCACATGATAGTCATAAACCGCTACCAAGAAGTCTCATAATAATCCCAAAGTGCTAACAAAGCACTCACAGAGATGTCACAAAGCATTCACATAGCTTTCACAAAGCAGTACCAAGCAGTCACATAACAATCACAAAGCACTCACGTAATAGTCACAAAGCACTATGAAGAAGTCACAAATCACTACCGAGCAATCTCATAACAGTCCAAAGCACTGACAAAGCACTCACAAAGCACTCACATAGCTTTCACAAAGCATTACCAAAGTAGTCAACATATGTGGAATAAAGTAGAGATTAACTTGTGAAAAAATGGTACATGAACCAATAACTAAATAATTACACTTCACGATCCATTCCTCAAAGTACATGAGCTAGTAGCTGAATAATTACACTTGCTGATCCAAGTCACAAAGTACATGATCAAAGGGAATAATAAATACACTTCATACATGATAATATTACTGAATATACAACTTTCCTCTGCCAAACATTGCTATAGACATTTCTCTCCTCTCTCAATCCTCAGTGTCTTCAATCTCTTTCTAGTTTCATTTGCCACCATTGCCAGTCACTTCTTGAATTTTTCAAATGCTTAACTTCTTGAAGAGCTACATTATTGTTGCTCAAGACACCAATATAAAGGTTATAAAAGCCATTGCTCCTAATAATTGATGGGGTATTCATGCCGCTACAAATCTCTAAGTGAATCGATTGGAGGACAACTTTTTCCCCAAAGTTGGCCATCTTGGGAAACAATCATGTTTCTTGCTTGCCTGTAATGCAAGCACATTTCTCTGACGATTAATGGATGGCAGATAAGCATTCATATCATTGGTTTGCACGACACATCACACTATAGAGACCATGTATTCATTACACCCTTGACAACAATGATTTTATCTAAAATTTAAACATCGTGGTAGCCAAACTCCAATGGTTGCATGAATAGAAAGAAAGTACTAGAGTTTGGAAATGACTAGACCTTCAGGTGACAACTTGGTCTCACCTTGACCCACGGTGAAGGCGTGTCACATGTTCCTTTCACTACACGTGTAGCACTTCCCACTATGATGGTTGACCTTGGATCCATTAGTCTAAGAGAGCTTTTTTTTTCTCCAGAGAAAAGAACCTTCTACTAGAACTTGAGAATCAACCATACAAATCAGCACTCCAAAAGGAGCTCATGGGTAAAAGAAGAACACACAGCGGGTTGTCAAAAAAACTAGCCTGTTTCCAGAGAACCAGCTCACTGCCTAGGTAATCTCTGGATCAGGCACTAGCAGCCAGGGAGGAGATCTATACAACCAGATAATACCTCTCATGATGGACATAGAAGATACTTGTAGGCCAAGCCTTATAGAAATGCTCTTGTCTATCGCTCTATAACCTAGAGTCTTGTGCTCCCACATGGCCCGTAGAGTGTAGATGTTATCCTACCGTGCCAGATGGCAACCGAGGTGGCTGCCAAGGAGCTTGATGGCCTACTATCACACTAGGAGGCAACCCAAATATTCCAAGTAGTGATGTTGGACATTGTCTCCCACACACTATCCTCTAGCAAGGCGAAGGGCACAGGAGAAGTCGCATCATATGCCTCTAACCTGAGAACGTGTTGTCCCTGAATCTTGTAGGCACTACACAATCCCTCCTACCATGCCTCGGGGATCGACACATCAATCTCCATCATCCATGTGCCTATCACCCTCAAATGAGAAAGTGCTTGCCCTCATGTCTCTACCTCATGGAAGGCATCTGCAACTCCCAAAAGACCTAGCTATGTCATCGTCGCACTTTGCCCAACCAATGTGTGTTTGCTGCCCAAGCACAAGTCTCTCTTTATCCCACACCTCTGGGTGCCAAATGATTGGCTGTCTCTCAAACTCCTCCGAGCCCATGGGGCTATCCCGAAGGAGTCTGCTAGACAAATGTTGCCAAACCCTACAAGGCTCAGCTCCTTCCCTGTGAGGGAACCTCTAAGAAAATCCACCTGTGGCATTGCTACCACTGTCCTCCTGTGCAGGGCGTGTTCTTAAGAAGCCCTCGCTAGAGCAAGATGAGAAAGTGTTTGTCCTCATGGAAGGCATGTACAACTCCCAAAAGACCTAGCTGTGTCATCGTCTCACTGTGCCCAACCAATGTGTGTCTGCTGCCCAAGCACAAGTCTGTCCTTATCCCGCACCTCTGGGTACCAAATGAGTGGCTGTCTCTCAAACTCCTCTGGGCCCATGGGGCTATCCCAAAGGAGTCTGCTAGACAAATGTTGCCAAACCCTACAAGGCTCAGCTCCTTCCCTGTGAAGGGAACCTCTAAGAAAGTCCACCTGTGGGATTGCTACCACTTTCCTCCTGTGCAGGGGGTGTTCTTAGGAAGCTTGCGCCCCACAGGACACTTTTCTCCTAAAATATCCATACCAACCTGATAGGCTAAGATCTTGCTATGTGCCCCAGCAGAATCCATCGAAAGCCAAGTGTAGCCCCCCAATCCTGAATCTCCTGGACCTCCTTTGTCGCCGTGAGAACCAATTGATTTGGTCTAGTTGATCTTGGCCCCCAAGGCCAAACAAGAAGTTTCTAGGGCTCCCCGTACCCCCTCTAAGCTTTCCTTGAGGCCCTCCACATAGAGTGCCATGTCATTTGCAAACTCTGAATCCAAAAGCTCCTCCTCTTGACACATCGAGAGCCACATCTGCTGGGAGAGTAAAAAGTAGCACAAAGCCTCCGCTACTAGGAGGAAGGGGGCAAGGGGATAGCCCTGATGAACTAAGCGAGAAAGAGTATAGCCTCTCCTATGTGACCACCTATGAGCATCTGGCTGGTAATCCTACCACTGAGACCTCTTGAATCCATCTATCCAAGAAGCCCATCCTCTATATCGCGCCCTACAGATTAAAGGAGGAACTTGTGCCTCACCATTGGCTGCATTTCGGAGCAGCAAGGAGGTCAACGTTCCAAGGCAAACACTACTTGTGGCTTTTCCGAATGTGTGTTTGTGGGACATGACGCCAAGGCCCACATTACCTCATAGAAAGCATGCAAGGCAAGTGTTTTGGGCATGCCGTGGAGGTAGGAGAACAACTCTTGTTTATGTACAGGGGTTCACATCTAGATAGCACTCTACTATTGTAACATGCAACAGTTATCTGATCGTGTAATTCACAGCAAGACCTTCTTTAAACCTTTAGTGAGGAATGAGCATTGTTTACCATAGAGAGAGAAAGGAGATGAGGGTACAGAGAGAGTAGAGTCGACAACCAATTGGGTCCCTGTACCCACTGAGGGGCCCCTCCCCTAATTAGGGGAGAATTTGCTTTATACTTGGAGAACTGTGAAAATACAAAGAACACTCTTCAAGAGAGCACGGAACATGCTTCTGAAGAGCTCATTGTGCACACGTATAGCAGGCCCAAAGACCCAGGAGGCAACGCCGACCAATACCAAGACCTTGATGCTGTCCACACTGACAATGTAGGACGCTTCTACAAGGCAAGGAAGAGGCTTGTGCTATCTACTGGAATGCAGGGTTACTGCGTGAGTGAGAGAGTGAAAACTAGAAGTGATAGATCCTATGAGAGAACTGAGAGATGACTGAAATATAGAGCTGAGAGTGAGCTGTGTAAAATGTAAAAGAGAGTTGAGAAAGCTGAGGAAACAGTGCCCAAACCTCTTCCCGTTTGCTGGTCCAAACCTCCGACTGTTGTGCTACGTGGTCACCTTCAAATCAGGCTGAACTAATGGCCAAGGGACCGAGGCTAGAGCAAGGCTAGATCTAAGATCTCAGGGGCTGCACAGGAGGTTGAAGTCGAGCTGTAGGAGAACTGAAGGCAAGAGCAAACTGAATGAGAAAACAGGGTAGCCAAGGGGCCCTTTTATAGGGCTGGACTGAGCCAACCCAGTCTGTAAACAGCCGACTGAGTCGGTCTGTTTTACAAACTGGTTGGCCTACAACCAGCCTATAAAAAGCCCTCCCTGGCTCATTTGCCAGGGGAGTTGCAGCCTTTGTAGGCTGCCTTCCCTGCTTACCTGTCTAGCCTTTGGGGACCCTAAAGGGACTCCTAACCTAGGCTAAGACCTAAACTATAAGATGGAAACACTTAACCTACTGTTCTCTAGTGGGTACTAGTGAACAAGAACTGACTTATTGACTTGACCTAAGGTTGAGAGACTGACCTACGTAGCTTGTGCCTGACTCTCCCTGGACGAGGGCTCACAAAGGGGTCACAAAATACGACAAAATCTCCTATCTGGGAACTATAATGCACTTGTCGATGTAGGTGTCACCTTGCACCCAAGTGCAAGGGTGCATGTGACATTCCCTCCTTCTTAACTTGGCGGTAGGTTCATTGCTTCCAAGTAGTCCGCCAATATCTAGAAAAACTCTTGGAAAAAATCTTTGTCCAACCACACTGCTTCATGGGTACCTCGATCACGGAACTTGGTGTAAAACTCCCGGATCCTGCGTCCTAACCCATGCTTGAATTTATGAAGAAGGATCTGTTCTGGTTGCAAAACTTCGGTTTCATCAAGAACTTCAAGTTGTTGCTCGTCGGAAATCTCTGAAAGAGGAGGTCCAAAATATGGCTTCAACCAAGCTACATGGAACACGTTAAAACTCATCCTCCAGGTTAAGCATATATTAGGGTGGGAGAAAACGTGCTTTGAGGTCGGCCACAAACGTTACCCAAACGAAATTCGTCTTAAAGATGTTTGGGTCAGTATGCTTGCTAGCCCAATCATACTTAACAAAATTTGGAGTGGACCAAGTGAGTGGTGTTACCTTTGTCGATGGCGAAGCTGTGGCGGAGACGGCTGCTGTGCTCAAACTTGCCTGCATAGCGGCTAACATCTGTTTGTGTTGGAGAAGCATCGCCTCTCGGTCTAGCTTTTGTTGCCTCTCTGCCTGGGCGAGCTTTGTGCATCGTAGTGCTTCCTCATTTTTACGTTCCTCACGCATCATCAAGAGTAGTTTTTCAAAATCTGTGGTTCCAATTTCTTCCTGCGGCTTTTCTGCTTCTTTTTCCTCCAAATGACGTTTTGTCTGGTCCAGTTGTCTTCCGCTTTCTTCCAGCTGGGATGAATGTTCTTCGAGTTGTTGCACCTGGCTCACTTGCCAGGGGAGTTTTTGGGCAACCTTTGCAAGCTGCCTTCCTTGCTTACCTGTCCAGCCTTTGGGGACCCTAAAGGGACTCCTAACCTAGGCTAAGACCTAAACTATAAGATGGAAACACTTAAACTACTGTTCTCCAGTGGGCACTAGTGAACAAGAACTGACTTATTGACTTGACCTAAGGCTAAGAGACTGACCTACGTAACTTGTGCCTGACTGGTCCCTGGACAAGGGCTCACAAAGGGGTCACAGAATACGACAAAATCTCCTATCTGTGGGAACTATAATGCACTTGTCAATGTAGCTAGTGTGTCACCTTGCACCCAAGTGCAGGGGTGCATGTGACAGCTATTAGAGGGTGATAGATCGGACATTCATTTTGTATTGTGTCCATCTTGGTCGGAAATATAAGTTTTTCTGGTTTTAGCATTATGTATTTACTTGCTGCACATCTCCAGTAAGTACACACTAAGAAAAAGAAGTTTTGGATTCCAAGTATACCATTGTGTGAGTTCTTGGGCTAGGTAACTAAACTCTGGGGTTAGGCTTCTGCTACATCATTATTACACACTCCACTCTGTCATAAGCGTTCTTGAAATAAAGAAGAAGGATGGCAATAGGCTGAAACTCCTCCCGCCCAAACCACTGCCTCCAAAAGGAGAAGATATTGTCCAGGATACTACGTTCTTGAACAAAACCTAACTGGATCATATTAACAAGGTGACGACTCAACTGCAAGCTTAAGACCTTGGCTAGGATCTTGTAGGTTGTGTCCAACAAAGTGATCAGTCTCTATTGTCGAATACCAGAGCAATCTCCCCCCCCCCCCCTCTTCAGGATCAAGCAAATTCAGCCTCGACTCAAAGAATGAGGAAGAGAGCCTAAGTCAAATATCTCTTGAAATGCCAACCGGAGGGGGATGAGAAGGTGTTCCCAAAAGCACCTAAAGAAGGATGGAGTCAAACCATACTCCCTAGGGCAATTCTGAGATGAGAGGGCTTCCCAAAGCTTCTCATCACCTGATCAAGCTCTGAGAGCACATTGGCAGTACTTGAGCCCGCATTGTCTCTCGGGCTGCAAGGACCTGGGGAGACTCCTCCTTGGACTGAAACCATTGCCGATAGACATCAGTGGTTATCTCCAAGATCTCATGTTGGTCTGAATGCATCGTCCCGCTCGCATCCCTCAGTCGTTGGAGCTGTGTCCCTACTCAATGTGGGCCAACGGTCTGGAAGAATTGTCTGGTCATCGTCTCCTTGCTATAACCATCAAGCCCAAGAAGAATGATAAAAGAACTCAACTTGTTGGACCTCTCTAGCCTGGATTCGAGCCTCGCGCTCTCGTAACAATCTATGACCCACTGGGAGATTGGGTTCTGCACAATCACGCCCTTGTACAGAGTGTCATTGGTGAAGAGCCTGAGGACTGGAGCTCCTCACTGCTCCGCTGAATCGTGTCCACCACCCATGTAGCCTACCTGCTCTCGGGAGGACTCTTTGGCCGCTGCCAAATCCCAAGCACTGTCTACTGCACCTCCTCCTCCTAGAGTAAAGCATCGAGAATACGAACCCCCTTCTAGGGCCCACTGACATCACCCATGTACAACAACATTGCTGCTGGTCTTTCTCTCCTCGGACTTGTCCTAGCGATCTTTCTTGTTGGCTGTTTCTTTCAACACTTACTGGCTAGTGCCTCATCTCGTTGCAATAGAAGCATTTGATCTTCTTTGAATCAAAATATTATTCCTTTTGACCATCGTCCTGTGCACATCCTTGCTGTCCTTCACCCTCCTTTGACTTGGAGTTAAATGCCCCGTCATTCGTTACTGTCACACATCATCATCTGCATCTCTCCCTCCAGTGACATGGCCCCGAGCTCTTGGACATGATCGGGCTGCTCCCTGACTTGTGATCAATGCTGTGGCAAAACCTTGGTAGTAGGTAATTGCCGTGGGCATCGGCAGCCCATGGCATGTCTGTCCACATGTCAGCTCTGCAGCCCTGCCACCTACAACAACAGGGACAGCAGGTCAGCCAGCAGTATGGAGCAGGGACAGGCTGATATTAGCTTATACGGTGGCTGATGTCAGCAAAACAGGTCAGCAACGGCCTCTGCAGGTCAGCAGAACAGTACAGCCACCATTGCAAGACTGCCACAGGATTGTACAGCAGCAGCAGCACTGGAATGCCACGTGGCAGATCAGAGGGCAGTCTGGAATAGGCTCGGCCAGATAGCAGGGCTAGTTGGCTGACATCAGCCCAACGCTATAAAAGGCCAGCATTTGCCCATATTTCACCATCAGCTCTAACAGTAGATCCATCTTTACCTCCAACAGCAGTCAGCACTGGATCTCCAGCAGCTCCAGTCGATGCAGGAGCACCAGCCAGCCCAGAAACAGTTCAGGAGCCTTAACAGCTCCAGCAGCAACAGTCACAGTACTTTCTACAGCTCCAAAGGCAGCCACAGGCCATGGACCAGTAGCAGCACTCAGTCCAATGACCCTGCTCTCATGGAGTAAGTTCTCCCAACTCCCCCTAGTTATCTTCAGCTCAGCTCCAGCCCCTCGCACAGTCTTTCCTCACTTTTCCTGCACTGAGTTTGAGCTGATCCCCCAGTGCAGCTCAGGGGTTAAAACAACCGGGGGGATTTTGCAGGTCAGGCCAATATGAAACAGCAGAAGGTCCCAGCTACCGCTCCCCTAGCATCTACACCATAGCCTCGTCATGACAGCTTCATAACCTCAGTCATGGACAGTTTCATAGCCTTAGCCTAACCCTTCAGTGGGGACTTAAATGCATGCCCTCTTCAATGAGGGGACCAAAAGTTGGATAGAAGGGTACTTGTAAATGCCAAGCCTCCACCTAAGGAATGAAGTTAGTAGTTGGCAAAACCCTGATGTGATTTCTTCCAAAAAAATGTCCAGAGTTATCTCTTTCTCTCTCTCTCCACCTTCAGCATTCCCTGCTTCTGCACTCAGTACTTAGGACGGGCACAGTAAGTGAGCATCTTTTACACCTTGCCCCTTACAAGTATGGGGTAACTTCCTAAGAAGCTTAGCCAAAGTCTTAGAATCTAGGTGCTCAAGATAGAGGCCATGTTATCCCTCAAAGCTTGATCTTTGTCAAGAACACATCTACTTTCCCTTTCCACCATTTTGAGGGAGTAAAGCTGCTTCTAGAGGTTCAAGACCCTCGTTGAATTCTTTGTCTCATAGCAATCCTTACGAATGATCCATGCTTCATGAGCACTAGAGGAAATCTAGATCAAAGGAAATATGTTTTCCTTGGTTGTCCAAGTATTGCATATGCATTCGCATCCTTCTCTTCCCATGCCCCAATAGCTATTGGATCTTGAGTTGTGACAGTGGTACCTAGCATCAATTACGAGATGCAAACGTTGGAGCCATGAAGAGGGCTCTACAAAGAAGCTACTTTGAGAACATGGCATCCATAGGGGTTCCACATGGAGACACTGGGCATAGGGGAGAACTGTGGAAGAGGACACGAAAAAGGGATCATCGAAATGTCATCAACACTGTGTTCACAGGTTCAACAGCTGGGTGACACACGGAGAGAAGGGTAACTCCTGTCACTTACTTGTAGATGCCTCCTTCAAGACTTCTAAAGCTTGGCTCTGGTATTGTGCAATGCACATATGCGCATTAGTGGAAGCAATAAACTCTTGAATAATTTACATACATGAAGAGGAAGAACATGAACAAAGGAGATGCTGCCTAAAGTCAGGCTAAAGAAAACTACAACAAACTCTTCAAGTAGCCAGGTTGTGCCTACTCCTATGAAGGTCACTAGTCTTTCCTAGTGCTCCTTGAAGCTTGGCTCTGATGTTGTGCGATGCACATATGCACATTAGTGGAAGCAATAAACTCTTGAATAATTTACATACATCAAGAGGATGAGCATGAACACAGGAGATGCTGTCTAAAGTTGGCCTGAAGAGTAGCCATGCTCTCCTATTGAAGGTCATACCTACTCCTATTCAAGGTCGCCAGCCTTTCCTAGTGCTCCTCTTGAAGGTCATTAGCCTTTCCTAGTACTCCTCAAAGCTTGGCTATGATACTATGCGATGCACACATGCACATTAGTGGAAGCAATCCACTCTACATACATGAAGAGGATGAGCATAACAAAGGAGATGCTACCTAAAGTTGGGCTGAAGAAAACTACAACAAACTCTTCAAGTAGCCACACTTTCCTATTGAAGGGCATGCCTGCTCCTATTGAAAGTCACTAACCTTTCCTCGTGCTCCTCTAAGTGATGAATGGAGCTGGAAACTCAAATGATGGTTTGAATGGAGACTCGAGAGGAGTGTGCAACCCTTATCAAGATTGGCCCTAAAGTGAGCCAACTTGCAAGCATACCCACCAACCAGCCCTAGAGAAATACCGACTGGTTACTGACGTGAACAATGAACGTGTCAACTTGTCAGCCAGCCAACTTGACACATGGCAAACCTGTTCAGCAGACATACGACTATTGGTCCACCGACATGCAGGTGTCTTGGAGCATCCAAATCCTCTTCCATAGATGAGCCCTTAGTGCTTGGCAATTCAGCACATTGAATGGCATAAAAGCCATGTCCATTGGCTCAACCATAGGTAACGTCACCTATTGCTCATTAGCTTCTCCTCATTGGGGGCCTTATAGGTTGAGTACCTAAGTTCTTGATAAGGGTCAAGAGGGTGGAGCATCGAACTCTAATCCCTATTTTACACAGTAGGCCCAAGGAACACAGAATATGGTCAAAAAGATTTGAAACATGCCAAACTATAGCTTGCGAGTTGAAAGCCAAACATGAGATTTGAGAGAGGGGCCACAACTCGAGACTAGACTTTGAAGTCTCAGGTTTCAACATAACATACAATACTAGATACACTCAATCAAAGTTTCATTATTTGACCTGATAGTAAATAGTCAATACGCATGGTTCAAATTGTGAATTGTAATAACATTCATAATCAAAGATTCAAGGGAGGTTTCAATATTACACTCTGAAAATCCACACAAATTCATAACTTGTAAATTACAAGTTAAACTTATAGATATAAGGCTACAAATTTGAAGCTACATGCAACAAAAGCATTTGTCAGGGGATATTCAGCACAACTATCAAGTGCTCCCCCAAAAAAACAAACATGAAACTTGCCTGGATAGTAGAAGCCAAGTAAAGGAGTCCAATGCCTCCCTAAACTGGGTGTAAGAGGAGAATACATCATGAAATCCAGCCGCTTGCAAGTGCACACTCACACAGTTTTAAACGAATTAAAAAGTAGAGCGCAATTATTTGAATCCAAACCCATGTTTGAATGCACACGAAATATTTCAAATCATATGCGCATTTTGAAACGTGTCTTGTGCAAGAGAACACAATATTTCTGGTCTTCAGAGCTTGTAGATTAGCCATGTACTAAGAGAATTTCGTTCATAGGGGAGATTCAGGAGAGAGGGCTTCATCCTTTATATTCATGATAGTCCAGAACCCAATTTCACCATGGCATGTGTAAGAGGATGATTGGCAAAAGATTGCAATAGAGAGCATGGGTAACAAAGAGGACAATCAGTTAAGAATGTCAATAGTAGAGTGCCAGTGGTATCAGATAGATTTGCAGGATTGTGACTATTCTAACTTGCCGGTCATCCCATCAGCTATTTATGGTTCTGTGTTATGTGCCAAGACCTTTCACCACATATCGGAGGAGTCAGGACGTTAGGATGTCTATGGATATTGATGCTATGCCTTCTTACTCACATAAAGCTCTTGGTTCCACACCGTATCATTCTTGCAGAGTTACATTTCCAACCTTTTAGCTAGATCATCTCCAGAGTTCAAACTGTGAAACTTCTAGTGTTAGAGCTGTGCTGCTTCATTCAACCAGTAAGGCAAGGGGATTATTTATAGTGATATGCACAGCTCAAGTGATGGTTCACATTCATGGGTCTACAAATTGAAAGACTATCCCCCTTTGAGTAAAGTTTGGCAGCCTTGACCATGTATTCATGGAGTCGAGAGACGAAAAAAGCAGGCTTGTTGCAGTTGTACAACTGTGCATGGCCAGGACTTGGACTGGGCTTGAGTCTGCTACAAATTGATGATCTCAGAGGGAACAATACCTACAACTAGAGGATAGATTTATAGAGATGAGACATGATAGCAGTCTAGCATACCGTGGGAGTAGAATATGTTTTGTAGGCAAACTTCAGAAGGTTTGATACAATGGACTATTGGGTCTTTTGATGCTCGGCTTATTAGAGATACAGGGGAGATTCCACCATGTGACGATCCATGATAAGGATATCGCAACCACCTGGTCCAACAAGACATACCTCAGAGCTTGGGGCAGCTAAACATTGGAGACCTCACAGCAAAGGTGCCCACAGAGCATCAGCAATTTATCACAGACATGCTAGACACTCAATACAAAGCATGTGTTTTCCCCTAGCATAGAGGAGCTACTCTCTGATACTTATACAAATTTTTGCCATAGATGCCAGACCTTTGATCGATAACCAATTTGATGTATACTGTTTTGTATATCTTTCTTTTACTTGAGCTAGCGCCCTGAGAAGCAAGCCACGAACATCTGGTCTCTTCCCTTAGTGCCTTACAGATAGTTGATCATTGCATTCAAATTGTGGTTCTATTTTCTGGGAAGAAAAAGATCATGACTTATAAAGTTCCACTTAGGCGTGAACAAGTGGCATCCAATGAGATTCCTCGAGCATCTTGGGAGAACGATGATCGTCGATGATCCTTCATAGTCTTGCTACCACTTTGTATCCTTGAGGTCATAAGCAAATGTCAAGAATCCAACCCCCCCCCCTCTCTCTCTCTCTTTCTCTCTCCGCATTGATTTGAGATAGAGGCAAGGCATGAGATTCTGCCATCTGGCCACACGAATACACCAAGAGCTCAGGCTTTGCCACATGTACGAGGTGGAGACGGAGGAACATGTCACGATGATATGCTGTAGATACGACAAATCCATGAATTACCCAGACCAGCCTTTCTCTCTATCTTCGAGGTAGCCAAAATGAAGATGGATTCGCAAGGCTCCTGACCACATAGGAACAGCAACACATGCTGCTTCCAGAGAGTGTCCTCAAAACAGAGGCCGTCATGTAGAGGGAGACATTCTAAACACCAAATGGATGCAAGGCTACAAGAGCTCCACGCATTTGCCCCATGCAAGGTACCCATTAAGCGGCATCAGGACTTCAGGTTGGGTTCAGCCAACAGAGACCTCAGACAAGCAGGGCACGCCAGCAAATTCTCTCTGACATGCTTCAAATGCACCGTAACATCCAATGGGACAGTGTTCACACAATGCTCATCTCCAGAGTGGACACACGTTCAATGTGTCATTATTTTCTGCTTCTTAAGGATCTCTCAAAAATGTCTCAGCCACTCTGAGACAGCCAAGGCAGCACAGAGTCAAGCCACTAAACGTAACAAAAGTAAAACTGCGAGGAAGTGCAGTGAACAGGAACAAGGTAAAGTTTGCATCAAGTCCCTGTGGAGTTGAGATGATTGGCAAACAGCATTTAGCAGCAACAATGACGTCAACTTTGGCAAAATACAAAAATTGCCACGCGTTGCTTCTCTGCAAGTCAAGCAAGCACACACAAGATCACCCTTCAGAAGCCTCGATACTAAAACTCAGGTCACAGCAGCTCGGGCTCAATCACCTCAATCAAAACATTGACGCATAAGGCTCTTGTAAACAGCCCTTTCTAGCCATCTCTTTCAGACATTTCCTGCCTTCTAATTCTCTCCCAGCCTTTCTGAGAGCCTTCAAAAGAGTGACCAGTCTGTCAGGGTCGACAACCAGTTTTTTATCAATAGTGTAGTCGATAATTTTCAGAGCATCATCCACCATCCCCACTTTGCTAAGACCATCAATGAGAGCATTACTGGTGGAGACATTAAGGTAGCAGCCTTCTTGGAGCAATTCTTCCAGAAGGTCAGATGCCACCTGCAACTTTTGTACTTTGCAGAATGCGCAGATAAGAGCTTCATAAGTAACAGCATTGGGGTTGCATCCCTTCGCTTTCATATGCAGAAACACTCGCTCAGCCTCATCCAGCCGGCCTGCCTTGCAATATGCATGCATCAACGTAGTGTAGGAGACAACATCGGGTACACATATTCCACTCGCCATTTTCTCAAGAAATGATTCAGCTTTAGCCAAATTCTTTAGACATAGGCCATGAAGTATTTTGTTGCAACCAGTTACATCTACTTCTCGACCTGCTGCAACCATGGAATTCAAGAAGTCCATAGCTTTACTAAGTTTGCCTGCCTTAGCAAGGCCCAACAACAGAATCTTATCCGTCTGAACGTCAGGATCACATCCTGCCTTCGACATCTGCTTATATAGCTTGATGGCCCGGTTAACTCCATTCAAGGTGAAGAAACCATCAATCAGGCTGTTATAGGTCACAATATTGGGTTTGCAACCAGCGTCTTGCATGTCACGGAAGAGCTTGTAAGCCTCCAATATCCTTCTTTCCTTACCAAAGGCATCAATAAGAGAGTTGTAAGAGATCAGGTCGGGAGTGAAGCCTGCTTGACGCATCTGCTGTAAAATATTGTATGCATTTAAGAATCTCCCAGCTGTGCTAAAGCCTTCAATCAAGCAATTGTACATGCGCTCACTAGGTGTGCAACCCACTGTTTTCGTTGCTTTAAAGAACATGTACGCTTCGCTGACTTCTCCAGCAGCGCAACACCCACGAACAAGCGCATCGAGTATATCCTCATTTGCTGGCAACGCCTCGCTTAACATTCTCTGGTATAATCGCAGGGCCACACGGTGACGTTTCGCATCCACAACGACATTAATCAAACAAGCATACAGATCTGTCGTTGGGCGACAGCCGAACTTTGCCATATTATTGAAAGCATCAATAGCTGGTTTCACCTGACCGGCATTGCCGTAGCTCGTTATAACAAGTGCAATGATAGAGGGCGTCACCTCGCAATTATTGCTGTGCATGTCCTCTAGCACGTGCCATACACTCAGGAACATCTTCGCGTCGCATAATTTTTTGATCAAGGCGGTGTAGGTCTCGGCTGTGTGCACATATCCTTCTCGCTCTGCTGCGCACTTAAAGATGCTTAAAGCCTTCTGCGCATACTTCTGACGGGTAAGAACCTCGGTAACGACATCTGACGTGATTCCACCTGGAGGCAAATCTTCAAGTGCGCCCCCCTCGGCAGCGCGGGGCAAATCATAGATGGCTGGATTGGAATCAGAAATGCTTTGGCCAACTTGCAGCAAATTGGCTGAGATTTCAAGGTTCCTGATATTCAAACTGAGCGAGTCTGTGCTTAAAAAACTGCAGGAGGATGCGGACGGGGAGCTGAGCAAGGTACAGCAACGAGGAGCAATGGAGGAATGGAGAGTGCGAGGCAATCTGGTGAGGGTGAGGCATTGATGGATGATGAAGGGCAAGCGAGATGGATTCGCCATAGCTCATCTGCTCTTCAACAAGCACAAATCCATCCTTTGCAGCAGAGACAGCGTTTAACAACGCTGAAGAAGAAGCTGAGCAGAGGGTTTAAAAAAGATGAGTACAGGGTTTAAACCTACCCAACCTGAGTACAGTCTTCGCCCACCTGAGCTGGCTGCCCGCATTTGACCATTGTCGCCTCTTCTCTCGGGAAGACCCTTGCTGCCTGTCTGCGTAGGCCACGCGCAGATCGTCGAGTCCCAGGGCCAGTGCCCACGTGCTTCACAATTCGCCGCCGCCACCACTGGTTGCGCTTCAACTTGTTCATACGCTCTGCTGATGCGCGTCTACTCCAACACTGGGGCTCGAATGAGCACCTCCATTCTAGAGCATGCGAATTTGAGCACTGGAGTTGCATTTCGCCTCCACCCAATGGCAACGAGCCATTTGGCTCTGACTTCACATGCCAGTGCATTCAATGTTGCCCCAGCTCACATGCTCCTCTGCCCCATCCAATTACAAATAGCCAGTTCCATAGTAAGAGCCACTTTAAAAACATCTCTATCTTAGTTTTTTGAAAAACAGGATCAGTGCGACGAACCATCAGATGGGCTAATTTTAGACCTCTGAGCTAAGATAGAGAAGGTTGTGGGTTTGATACCTGCCTCTGAGTAGTTGGGATATATATAAGCGTTAAAAATAAGCTTGTGTGTGTGTGTGTATGTGTGTGTGTGTGTGTGTGTGTGTGTGTGTGTGTGTGTGTATGTACACCCTCGAAGCCTCTTTTTATATGGAGAATTTGCACTACGAGGTCAAAAGTGGGGCGAAAGTGAATGATGAAATGGTGAAGGGAATGGGGCACAAGAAAAGAGCATATTTCCTTCTTGGCAATAGCACTACGAGGTCAAAAGTGGGGCGAAAGTGAATGATGAAATGGTGAAGGGAATGGGGCACAAGGAAAGAGCATATTTCCTTCTTGGCAATAGTGTGAGCTCAATTGTAGAAAATGGCATTGCAAATCTTCTACTGAGCAAGATTATCTCGTGTTGTTAACACTAATGAAGATGCTAATCCCTGCTCAACGAGGACCTTGCCATATACTCAAATATGAATAAAGAGACACCAAGCAAGCAAAATGATGAGATAGACATGCATACATACATACATACACACACATATATATATATATATATATAGAGAGAGAGAGAGAGAGTCGATCAGCATAAATAGCATTGTCATCCCTTGGTCACGAGATAACAGGTAGATGTGCCCCTCGTAGATGGCCGTCTGTGTGTGTGGCTATGTGAGTGGAGAAAAATAATAATAACAAGTTTGCATAAATTGTGTGTGTGTGCGCGCGCGCATGCGCTCGCGTGGAGAAAAATACTAATACACTACATGAATGTGTATGTTTTCGTGTGTGCGTATACATGTGTGTTGCGTACACACATGCATATGTGTATGTGTGTGGTAGAGTCCAACTGTCCAAAGGGTGGTAATGCAAGAGGTAGTGATAGTCCAACCTCTAAGGATGGCACGTGGTAGTATTCCCAAGGCTCTTCTCATGCAACATGTCAAAAACTCATCCTTGTTTTTTTTTTGGGGGGGTGTCGGTGGGTTTTTTTTTGGGGGGGTGTCAGTGGGTAATAAGTAGAACAAATAACAATCAAAAAGATAAAGCTACTGCTTGTGGTTGCTTGGTCACCATCAAGGAGTGCAGGGAAAGGGGGGGAGGAGGCCTCTTCCCCTTTGAAAATGGCAAGCACAAGAAGGGAGATGTTGACTTCCCCATGTTTCTAGCCATCATGGGCTTGGAGAGTGGGTATAACTTGATGACAAATCAAGTTTGATGTTGATTGTGACTACGAAATCGATGGCATTGAGGCAACTAGTGTTGAGACAGCATGACAATGACAGCTACAGCTACAACATGACAATAGGCAAACTCAACAAAGACCTATTATTTCAAAGGAATTGAAACAAACCAATTCTTAGCACATACAAGAAGGGGCTCTAGTAGACTATTTCCTAGCTAGAATCCCCCACTATCATGAGGCAAAGTGCTTTTTGGGTTTTAAGATATATTTAAAATTCAATTCTAGATGATGTGCTCTAATGTGAACCAAAGGATTTCTTCAAAGTTTTTTGAATTAGATGAGCTTGCTTTTAATGGACCGTCGAGAGAATGTTCTATTTGGTTTAGGAAACTCCTGAAAGTTAAATTTTCAAATAAATGTAATATCGTTTTGAAAATTTTGACATCTAATCAATTTTAAGTTCATAAATGTTCATGATATGATGATCTTTTAGCTAAGAAACTCTTTTATGTGTAACATACCTTAGATTTATCAAATTTCTTTAAAAAAATTAATGTAAAACTAGCTTAAATTTTATGTATTACTAGAATAGATCATAAAACATGTACTCAAGCTTGTGAAGTTTTAGACCACAAAGCAACTTGAGTCAAAGATACCCACATACCTTATAGTGCTAACATTATTTTTTGGTCATAGATAGTTGCGTGTTACTATCAATTCTTCAAAGGTTTTAGATTAGAGCATCATGCTTTACTACTTGATTGCTATTCTTATGAAAAATTCAATTCGAGCTTGACTTCTTTGGTCAGGTAGTTGTGTATTACTACCAATTCTTCTCAAGCTTTAGCATGCTTTGCTAGTTGACTAGCATCCTTGTGTATTCTGTCAATTCTTCTAGGGTTCTAGATTAGAGCATCATGCTTTGGTAGTTGATCGTTATCCTCATAAAGATTCCAATTCAAGCTTGACTTTTTCACTTGCATAGTTTTAAGTTAATGCGACTCTTGATGTTACTTATTTGATCTTATCATTATATGCAATGTGGGTCCTAAATTTCTTTCCCTTAAAAAAAGTCCCTCGTATTTGTATAATTCTATGAATTTATTAGGATTGTATGGTTACATATTTTTGGGCAACACTCATGGATGTTCTCTAAGACTAGAGCAAGCTACTAGGTGAGTGTAATATCCATGCCTACCTCGCATCTCGGATATTTGGCAATAGTTCCCCTTTGTATTTATACACTTTTAGGAAGATGATTATGTTATTCATGAGCTCATAGTCAAGTGTCTCCTTGTCATCGTCAATGGGAAGATGAAGTCTAGTAATCCATGTGCACAAGTAGAGGAAAAGAACTACTTGCCTTAACTACTAATGAAGAAACAAAGGAGGCAAGTGGAAAAAACTAGTGGATATATGGGTAAACGTGAAATCCATCTCGTCTACCACGTCAATAAGAACCTACTCTGATTTGAATATTAAAATGAAAAACTCGTAAGATCCATTGCTCAGAGAATCCCATTCGTTGTATAGTTCCCAATCAAGAAACTTTAGTCCACCCTACCATAGACCTTCTCAAAATCAAGTAGAAGAATTGCTTGCTAGAATGAGGAGATATTATCAAAGATTCTCTTGCCCTATAAGAAGTGCCACATATGAGGTTAGGGAGGAGGGCTAGAGTTGAAGGCTTATTGCCTTAGTTAGGATTTTGTAGGCAATGCCAAGGAGGGTGATAGGCCCCCACAAGGAAATGACGGTCCTATTTCCCCCTCTAGGGATGGGATGAATGAGTCCTTGTAAAAGATAGAAAGACATGGTGTCCTCACCTAGGCACTTATTACAAGGCAAGATCTGTGGTCCTAAGCTCCTATGTAATGAAGTGGGAAATTAAGTGAGCCCTCATCTCTATATGACTAGGCTAGGCATGTTCTCCCAAAATTTTCACTAAGATCTACATATAGCTAGGGTAGAGCAATTAACAAACAAAGAAAGGAGTAATATGGCTAGGGTGGAGGGCTTGCACAATAATAGAGAGGAATAGAAGTCTGTATAAATTTAAATGAATACCCAGGGAATTTCTCTAAAGAACCATGAGGACTTTGTAACTACTTTGACATACATCCTAGTCTATCTTTGTCCCATGATAGAGAAGGGCCATTTGTTACATGTTCCCCTCTTGATCATGGTATCAACACTGTGGTCAATAGTCAAGAAGGTATTATGCCCTAGTCTCTAGATTTTGGTATGACTACTCTAGTCTCTAGTAAAGAAGATGTTGCTACTCCTCTATGCTCAATGACAAATGGATGAGCCAAACTCCATTAGCACTACTACCAAAGGGAGGACCCATTTGATATCAAGACCTTGGATTTCAACATAAAGTATCATTTCCTGACATATTAAAATATGTTCTTCACTCTTTGTAACTTTGGTGGGTGAAGATCAATACATAGATATTGATACACCCATGCACATGTAAAACAATTAGGAGTGGTTTGAGACCCTAAAAAAAGTTGGTTTCTGATCACCGTGGGTGACAACTGAAGTTATCTACATCAAGAGAATTGTAGCTATGCCATCCAAGTACCATTAGAATGGGAAATTACTTAGGGATGCACTTTATCTCTTCGATCTATGCAAGAATCTACTCTTTGTCATGAGACAACTTGCAAAAACCGAGACAATGTGACAAAGACAACATCCTCACTTGGTCCAAATCCACAAGGGCAAAGATTGCCAGAGGAACGAAGGATGAAGCCTTTATACAATCCAAACATTGATGATGGTTGTGGCATGAAATATTTGATCATACCAAATATTTTCCCTTGAAGCCATGCAAAGACGTAGAATGGTGAATGTTTGCCCCCCATTTGAGGTAGTCGCAAAGTCAACCAGGCATGTATGGAAGGCAAGCAACATTGATTTTTTTTCTTGATAGTGGCCATCAATCAAGTCATGGAACCATTGCCATTCGTTCACTCAAGCATTTATGGTTTGATGCCTATGAAGTCACATGCTAGAATAATAAACTCCTTCCTATTCATTAGTGACTTTAGTAGGATGACATGGATATATGCTCTATCCAAAAGGTCTCAAGTCTTTTACAAAGTCAAGGAATGGAGGGGGCAAAGGTAACATACAATAAAGATTCTTCATATAGATAGAGGGGGTAAATTCACATTAACAAAATTTTATAAATACTATAGGGAGACTCGAATCAAGAGGCAACCAATGATGGCTATGACATCTCAAAAAAATGGGGTGGCAAAATGAAAGAGCCTAGTGATTGTTGACATGGGAATGAGATAATAATGAGAGCGAAGATCTTCAACATTCATTGTAGGAAGAGTCGATCAATGTAGTTGTTCATGTCGTAAACTAAATTGCAATAAAGGTAGTTGAAGTAAAGGCACCTCTAGAAGCATAGACAAGAAGAATCCATTTATGAAGCATCTTTACGTATTCAATTTTAATCCTTAGATCTATGTATATAATGACAGGAGGACCAAGGAAGATTCAAGGAGCTAGAAATGCATCTTTACCTCACTACAATGAAGAATCCAAGGCCTATGTCTCATGTGATCTGGTGACATAGAAGATGGTGATCATTTGGGATTTGATCTTCCAAGAAACTGACTCCTCAAAGAGAAGATTATCTTGAGCACACTCTTGTGAAGAACCAAACTTGGTTCCAATACCAAATCCACATATAGGATCAAGTGACGCAAATTTAAATATGGATTTAGAACTTGAGAAGAGAAAAATATTATCAAAGGAATTTTGGGGCCCGCTTTGGTATAAGACGACACTAAAAGTCTCAAGGAAGGTTTTAAGAATGCTGACATCTCAGAGACTAGTTCCCAAGAATGGTTGTAGCTTGTCCCTTATTTGCTAAATCTTTTTCCTTACTAGAATCTTTATTTTGTTAGCCACAAAGAGTCTTCTTAATACTTGAAATGAATTGGATGGGGCATGCATGGTTGGGTACCAAGGTATTGCAAGATTGGGACACAGTAAGCACAATATACAAGAAACATAGAGAATATAAGGTCTAGACTATATATCTAGCATATAGAATCAAATACAAAGTACATATGGGATAGAATGGACAAAACAATGTAGGGACATCATTGGAATGTAGGGACATCATGGAAATAATCAAATACAAAGTACATATGGGATAGAATAGACAAAAGAATGTAGGGACATGATTGGAAAGTAGCTTTAGGGTTGGACTCAAACCTTAGATGTCTAGGTGATATTGGAGAGCATTAATGGTTGAAAGTGAAAAGCTAAGAGCTCAATAGAGAAGGAATGTAAGGCTGATATAAGATGCATAGTCATATCAATAAATAAAATTTGAAGAGTGTAAAATTAAACAAGAGAACAAAAACCAAGGATAATAGCAAATTGAAACATATGCCAAAGGATGTGAAGATATTTCTTGCCATTTATTCAATGAGCTAAAGCAAGTACTAGAATGAAATAAACATAGAAGTATATATTTAGCTTATTAAGATCACTAAGTTCTGATTGAGTATTCCTATTCATAGTTCTAGACAATCTTTTGGCATTGCTTTTTATACGTTCAAATTGGTCTCTCCTTCTATTTCTAGAGGCTACTACATCCTTTCTTTCCCATTTCAAAAGAATGTAAGTTGAGTCTAGCATCAACCCAACTAGAGGCCTTGAACCAAGATTTTGGGTCACATGCAAGGGTCAAAATCACATGAACATGTAATAGGCCACTTCGACCAAAATATAAAATTATAGACCGTTGTTATTTTGCTCCAAAATTCATAGATACTTTATTTTGTACGAGGTCCAAAAGCCCACTATGATGCTAGAGCACCATACACACAAAGATCAGTCTAGATTTCCCTACTCACTATTTTTGCCAATAATGTCATCAATGATATTTTTGTCTATAGGCAAAGAATTAGTGATGCATTCTTTATATCATATTTTAGTTGACTCTTGTATTCATGATTTAAGAATACATAAACTCATCTATATACATTTCCTTTAACACAGCTTTGACTTTCCATAGCTTCTTTAATTCTTTAAGTTGCATCATAGCCACCTTGTGATGCATATTATTGTGTGTGGGTTTTTTGAATCCCTAATTTGATGCCCAAGTCTTGGATTCAATCCATCTCTAGTCTTGCAGGACCTTCTTCTCAACAAGGCACAAGAATTGATCAAAGGTAAATCTATGATATGTCATTTATCCAAACAGAAATCCTTGAGCTAATGTGGGTGGGAGGATGCTCCATTACAAAAAAAGAGGAGAAGAAGAGAGCAAAGGAGAGGAGATGAGATGATGTAATTTTCTAGAACTACAAGGAGAGGAGTAGGAGAGACTTGAATGTAGGCGCCGGTGAATTCTAGAGATGTGATTCTAATTTATAATATTAATTAATTGTTTGACATGTCACTATGTTTGCAAAGTCTTTATTTCTTGATTTTGACTCTCATCTAGCAATGTCTATCTTTTTTTAACACCATTCTAAGGAGAATTTTTTACACAAGCTCCTTATTTTTTTTTTTTGATGTGTTTAGGATGATGTTTGTTGTGTCATCATGATGACATCAAGAACTATCACATTGTTTTGATTTAGTAATAATTTGAGTTTTGAAAATTGTTTTTGTTACATTCTAGTTAGACTACAACATGACCTTGAATGAATCAATGGACATGAATATTTAGAGAGACCATGGAATGTTAATATACAATAATATAAATAGTGTAAGCCGAGGTTTGTTGGTCTAGTGTGTAAAATGATCAACCAAAGATTGGTTTGGTTTGATCCAAAACACCAAGGTTTGGTGTCTTTTTCTTTCACAAAGATAACTTCTTTGAAGTATGAACAAAGTGCTCAAGGAAAAAGTACACCACATGTATCATGAGAACAACTTCAGAGGGTCAATCCTTACTCAAGAAAAAAGCTTGATAAAGACCTAGGGTGACATTAAAGGTGCCATTTCAAACCTATAGTGACTTCTAAGAAGAAGGGACAACCTCTCAACTCCCTAAGGAAGATAGTAATCCTAGCAGAGTAGCCCTTGAAAGACCTAGCCCTTCAAACCTACAATGACTTCTTAGAAGAAGGGATACCCTCTCCACTCCCTGAGGAAGATAGTACTCCTAGTAGAAGTAGCCCTTGAAAGACCTAGCCATTATTGAGAAGGGTGGACCTAAGACCATCAAGGGCCTTTGTGCATCTATATCTTTAGATATGCTAGGCTAAATTTCTTGCTATTATCTCCCAACTGTTTTCCATTGAGGCATGTGCAGGTGTATAGGGAGAGGAGGGAGCAGTTTTCAGAGAGTATAGCCCAACCAAATGACATTAAACCAAAAAATTCGAAGAGGAGCTATACATTGTATAAAACACTTGAGGCTCAAACAAAGAGAGCTAATCCATAGAGCCCCAATCGATGAAGAAATGGGACCAATGGAACTGAGGAACATAACCAAGGCCCTAGATGTTCTAGCTAACAATCCTCATCAACATGAAGAAGTAGCCTAGAATAGCCTCGTTGACCTAGTGGTGGAAGCTACTCTCCCCTACCCTACAAACAGGATCTGGAATAGTGGGAGGGGGGTAAGTTAAGGAAATACAATAGGGAAGGGGTCCCCAAACCAATTGAGTTCAATGCTATATTAATAATAACTAGAGTTTCACAAACGTAGAAGGCACAAACTCTACCAAGCCTCCATAATCAACCAAAGGTAAAAAATATTACTTTGAAGTAGTTGAAATAATGCTAGAATCCATAAAGTGCCTAAGATGCCAAAGAAGGGGCAATACTAAGTCATGATTATAGTGTCCCCAACAAATTAAAACATGGAGAGAGGATAGAAGCAAGGGTAGCGAGCATCTAGTCCCTTGCTTGGGTGCTAGAGAGGGTGGATCCATGGATGCATCAAAGGCTATAGTGGGACACAAAAGTTATGCATTTTTTAAAGGATCTCTCAAGTTCTATGTCCTTTGAAGCAACTGCATCTCATCTTTTTAAAAAATGCATGTTTTCATGGTTGGTAGAATGGGATGAGGCAATTGAATGTGTATCCATTCACCAATTAATATGGAAGGTTGACTTTGAAACCTTTTGGAGATAAGTCCTCACTTGCAAGCATCATTACAAAAGGGAAAATAAGAAGAAAAACAAGTAAGACCATGTGAGAGTATGTGAATCCGATTGTGAGTGTGAGTGTGAGTGTGAATTTGTATGTGCGTGCAAGTGCATGCGTGCATTTGCATGTGTGTGGATGTGTGCGGGTGCATGCATGCATGCGTGTGTGTGTGTTTGTGTGTGTGTGTGTGTGTGTGTGTGTGTGTGTGTGTGTGTGTGTGTGTGTGTGTGTGTGTGTGTGTTTGTGTGTGTGTGTGTGTGAGAGAGAGAGAGAGAGGGTGTGTGTGCGTTTTGCAAGTCCATCGACATAACTACTTCACTTTCTTCCACATAGATAGACAAATGTACCCATTGATGTTGCATCTTTTGTTGTACAATGCCTTATTTTCCAGAAATTCAAGAGCTTCAAGGAAAAATAGCGAGGTAAATGTTTATGCCTTTACCGATCCCTGAGAGTCCATGGGAAAGGATCTCTATGGACTTCATTACTGGATTTCCTACGACTAGCTCAGGTTTCTCCGTTGACTCGTCTTAGGCATCGAATATAGGCCGCTGACCAATTCAGTGAGGATTTCTCTAGCATTTTGAAAACTATTTGTAAGAACATTGAGCACACTCAGGCTACATGAGCAAACAAGGGTAGAAAGAGAGCTTTAATCCATGAAGGTGACCTGGTCATGCTACGTATTAAAAAGTCTTGACTCAAGAGTGTTGAGACCTACCCTATAGTTAAGCTTGCCAATAAATCATATGGTCGCTTTAAGACTTTGGAGTGTAATAATGACAATGACTATTGGCTATAATTACCCCCACTTTGGCACATTCACAATTCTTTTCATCTGCACCTCTTGAGACCTTTCCATGGAGACCCATCGATTCAACCTTTTGTAGAGGATGCACCTTTGCTCCAAGGAGAGATGGAGTTGTTAGAGCCAAACCATATCATTGATAGACAAATCACTCAAATGAGAACCATAAATTCCCATCCCATTTATCTTGTTACATTTAAGAATCACCCCGTTGAGGATGCTAATGACAAAATATGAAGAGGGGAGAGGAGAAGAGTGGAGATGAGGAGAGAGGGCACAGCTAGAGAGCACACCACAAATGACTAGATTTAGTTGAAAATGTAGAATATATACAAACCCTTTTAGGGTTAGGGTTATGGCAAAATATAAAGAGGGGAGAGGAGAAGAGGAGAGAGGGCACAGCTAGAGAGCACACCAAAAATGACTAGCTGTACACTAAATTTAGTTGCAAAAGAATATATACAAACCCTTTTAGGGTTAGGGTTAGGGCATCTAACCCGTTCCTTTATAGCACTCTATTGGGTTAGTGCTATGCACATATGATCACATGATGTTGAGCATGGTAGAGAGAGAGAGAGAGAGAGAGAGAGAGAGAGAGATTTGACAAAGGAAGTACCTAAATAGAGCCTCACCTCTAAAGAGAAAGAAAGGGAAGGATGTGATTTTCAAAAGTTAAAGCCCTAGAAGGGAAGGGAGGGCATGGCTGAGCTTGAAAATGCCCACTTAGAAAATAGATTAATACATGTCCATGCATTTTTTGTTTTTAACACTTGGCTCATTATTTGTGTTCCAAATTTGTCAACTATGCTTTTATCCATACATGCATTCTTTTCCTTATTCAAAAATAAAATATCAAAACTTATTTACTCACATGGGCATTGCAAGTATAGGAAATATGCTTCACTCTTCCAACTTCTTCTCTTCTATTTTAATGCATATTCATTGAAGAAGTTATTGTCTCATCATAGTAGAAATTCATGACACTTTTGGTTCATGTTATTTGCACATGCTCCCTTTCAATGCTTTCATCTGTAGCTACATGCTTCCATCTAAAAATGAAAAGAATAATACACATGGTAGGAATTATATCAATTTGCTCCTCTTGCTTGCCCCACCACCGTTAGAGAGGAGGCGGCCCAAAGTTCCCAGGCACTAACTTAGCATTGAGCCTCCTCCTGCCCATCGACTGATGGTCATTCCCCTCACCCTCCACCCCAACCCCCCCGGACCCCTCCCACTCCTTCGGCCCCTCCCTCCTCCTAGCTCTCCTCTCTCTCTCCCCACCCCATCCCTTGTGCGGTTGTCACCCATCGCCCCCCACCCCTACTACTCCCATGCAGCAGGTTCACTTGTTCCACCTTCCCACCGTGCTTCCTTTGTACCCATCCCTGATCCCTAGCCCTCGGATAAGGTCAAGATCGCACCCTCTCCCTAGTCTTTTCCTCAATTCAGGAGCCCTCCTCCCCTTCCTTGCAGGCTCAGCCAGTGCCAAGAGAAGGGGGTTCGTCCTCTCAATATTCCTCTTTGAGATAACATGTTGGGCTCCCTTTGGACTTCTTGACACTCAAGCCATGGAAGCCCCAAAAAGGGGCTCAATTAGCATGGTTGTCTTCCACACACTTTTTGGGTTCATCAATTTGCCTCCACAGGTTTGGAGAGGTGGGCTCTAATGATGTTCGATGCCATAATGGATGATAAACTTATTAGATTATGGATGATTGGATGGGCCCATATGGGATGGATTTGTGGCTCAAGTATGGGGCTTCTGCGTCGGCTTCTACCTAGAGAGATCGGGCTCCTAGTAGGAGTGATTCACCTACTGCACCATTTAGTGCTCTCACAAGACCACATTACTACAATGGGTATGGAAGGTTGGTATTGAGCCAGTTGCCACCTTGGTATTACTCTCCCTCCAAACCCCCTTTGAAGCCACAGAGGTCTAATTCTCAGGAGTAGTCTCCCAGCCACCATAGGAAAGCCTTGTTCTCTACCATCCGCTCCCCATGAGTTGGATTGTGGTCAGTTGGAACATGTGGACTCCACGACCATGCACATAGTGAGGCAAAAAATTTGCTACTTCGATAGGAGCTACAGAGAGCCGTGGTGGGATGACCGGTGGATTTTCTTCTTAATATGTTTTTAGCAATAGACATTGGATGTCGCTGCCATCTCAAGGGGCCCAAAGGTATGGTCCCCAATATTGGGAAGGAGTAGCGGAGTATACATTTCAATATCCCAAGTAGTAGCGGTCTTTGATCAGAGCGAGCTCATCATCGCAAGCTAGGAAATCTGGATGGGCCTTAGAGGGGGAGTCTAGAATTGGGATCCTGAACATGTAAGCTTCCGCTTTGCAGGCCTACTTTCAGAAACAATCGACGAAGTTTCTTCTAAATGTTGACTCCTGGATTGTTGGAGGTGACTACAACAATCTACAACTCATGGAGGATATACATGGAGGAGCATCTTTTGCTAAGATGCCAACAATAGAGAGGAGCACCTGGGAGAAATTAATTTTTGCAGTCATTAGTGGTAGAAACCCCTAGATGAAGGTAGAATTTACTAGGCTTCCTGACATCCTAGACGGTGGTAGAAACCCCTAGACGAAGGTAGAATTTACTAGGCTTCCTGATATCCTTTATTTTTCCTTTGGACAGAGGAGGCATGATGGCTTATTGGAGCAACTCAATAAATTTGGGTTTGCATCCCAAATGAACTTTTACAGTAGGCGGAGGTTCAGTAGTTAGGTAGTAGCATTATCTGGAGGTAGCCACAAGGGTGACGCACAGAGGATTGGGTGTCATGGATAGCATATATGATCTAGTAGAGTAGTCAAGTGCTACAGTCCTAGGCCCTTCAATGGAGGCATGCTCTTCAGCGGAGGCGACGACAAGAGAGAGCATTGTGGTGTGATCTGACCTCCATTGAGAGACTTATAGAGCAAGACCCAAGTTCCCAATGGCTCAAAGGTAGGTATGAGAGCGTTTGGCTTGACTTGCAAGCCACAAAGATTTGCAAGGCTGATTTCTTGCACCACTCCTCCAGGGCTAGGTGGGTACAGTAGGGGGGATAGGCTGACCAAGTAGTTCTTCCAAACCACTATGGTCAGCTGGGACTCATCTTTCGAGACTACAAGACAAACAAGGATAGATGCACATAGAACCTCAGGAGATCCTCAAGCTAACAACGGATTTCTATTGACAATTATTTTAGCCAAAGGAGGAGTCGCCAATGACTCTGATAGCCTAAGGGAGTTGGGATGTAGGTTTCGACGATTGTCCCGCAGAGCTTAATTCAACTAGAGGCTCCATTCATGGATGAGGAGCTCTAGGAGTCCCTCAAAGCTTTCCCTCCTCCGAAGTCCCTGGGAGATGATGGCTTGACCCCGACCTCCGTTCATTGTCTTTGGGAGCACATATGCACTCCGCTTCGTTTGGCTTTCCAGGAGATTTTTGACTCAAGCTCCCTTTCACAGTCCATGAGTTGAGGCTAGATTTGCCATTCCAAAGGGGGGAGATAGATCAGATATCATGTAGTGGAGACCAATCACCTTATTGGACACACCATACAAGATCTTGGACAAGGTCTTGGAGCTTGCAGTTGAGACTCCACCCACCAATCGGACATCATTCATAACACACAAACATGTTTTATTCAGGAATGCAATATCTTGGACAATATCTTTAGGTTTTGGGAGGAAATGGATTGGGCTAAAGAGGCAATGTAGCCTCTTGCCATCCTTCTCTTGGACTTTGAGAAGGCGTCTGGATCAGAGCAAAGTGGTCCTTTTTAGAGAGCACCATGCAGAGACTGGGACTCTTGGAGAGATGGATCAGAGGGGTCTCATCACTTTATGCAACGAGTTTCAACCAAGTGATCATTGCGGGGCACACATGTGAGGCCTTTTCTCTTTCTCGCTCAGTTCAGCAAGGTTTCCCCCCCTCTCCTTTCCTCTTCCTTTCATAGTAGCAGAGGTGCTGGGCTATTTTCTACTCTCAGGTGATTGGCCTCATAGGGATGAGGTCACCAATCCGACACGAGGAGGAGCTACTAGATTCAAAGTTTGCACACAATATAGCCCTAGATGTGGAGAGATCAACAGCGAGCCTTCAGGCAATTAGGGGGGCCTTGGATATCTATTTTGAGACCTCCGAGGCCTGCATCAATTGGACCAAATCAATAGGCTTCTTCATGGGCATAGAGGAGATTGAGGAGGTCCGAGACTGGGGGGCTGATTTTAGCTTTTGTTGGATCATGTGGGGACAGGCAGCGCAAGAAACATGCTGCCAAGTGGACATGGATATTTCAGCAGAGCAACAGATTGCCCCTATTCCAAAGAGTGTTTGGCATAAGCTCTTATATTGGAGCTCATCCAAACTCTCCTTAGCAGGAAGAGCACTAGTAGTCAGTCGGGTCCTTCTTGCTATGGCCTAGTATATAGCCTCCTGTTGGTCCTTGCATCAAGGGTACATCCTGATTTAATGGCAGTAGAATACTAGAGCCCAAGTGACATGGCACACCACAGGCGTGCAAAGGTTTGGGCATCATTAATCTGGAGATGCATATTATTAGCCCTCTTGGGCAAGCTGGTGGTACATGGTCTCACCCTAGATGTGGATCCTTGGAAGCTCCTCCTCAAGCGGGGACTTCCTAGGAACACTCCTCACATAGCTAGACAATGGCATCAGTCCCACATGGATTTTTTCAATAGATCCCCTTACAGGGAAGGGTTCCCCCTATGAGGAGCCTCTTTAGGGTTTGGCAGCAATGACGACTAGCTAGGGGGCTTTTTCGAGGCAGCCCTTCTTACAGGAAGGAATTCAAGAGGTGCCCAATCATATGGCACCCAAAGGTCCGAGACTCAGAGGGGCGCATGCTAGGTCAGACGATGCACATTGGTTGGGTGTTGTGGGACAATAGCTCGGCTAGGTTCTTTGATCTTTGGAGACAACCTCCCAAGTATATGGAGGCTAGGACACATGCTCTCATATTTGAGGGCATAGGTATACGTATAGTAGAGATTGATAAAGCGATCTTAACTTTCTAGTGGGAAGGATTACTCAATCCTTGGACCCCGTATTGCTAGTCTATGCAGGGGTGCCTCTCAAGGTTCATTTTCTCTATGAGTCCCTTGGCTCTTTTTGCCACGCTGCAAGTTTTATAGTGTGGGACGTGGAGGCCTATTACAAGATGAGATAGAGAGGGATGGAGGGGATAAGGCAAATCTAGATGTTTTGGAGTGGCAATGCATTGGGATAGTGGGCCACTTGGGCAAGGGTTGGCACATAGATCCAGCCACAATCCTGATCGTTCCAGAGGGAGTAGTTTGGCATCTATGGCTCTGGGAGGATTGACCTCTTCGTGACATTCAATGGGACTTGTGGGAGTGTTGCACTCAACAGGGTAAAGGACTTCTCTTTTTTCTCGTACATGACTCGTATCATGGGTAACGACTTCAATTGGTAGCAGCGGGTTGGACACCCTCGAGGGAGTGGCATTGGGTTGAGCAAGAGGTTATTGGACTCCCATTTTTTGCATTGTCTTTGGACTAAGCTTGAGACCACAAAATATCTCTTATTTATTTTAGTTGTTGGCTCATGGAAAATTGCCCATCGGTCCCTAGAGTAGATGTAGGTAGATGGCAGATGCTTCTGCTGCATAGAGGTAGTTTTGTAGACGATCCCCATTGCTTGTGGGATGTCTTGGGCTCATAGAATATAGCTAGCGGCTTTCGAGATAGTGGCTCACATGCAACGAATACAATGGGACTTCACTTGGGGGATGGGTGCATGGCTCACGATGCCTTCTCAATCAATTCAATATAACCAACATATAGGGTTCATGGCCAACATGTCGTTCGAATGTAAGTTTGTGGAGATTTGGTACTTGTGACAATCTCTGATAGTTTGTGAATAATGGCACTTCCCATTGCAAAGGCAGTTTGGCACTAGTGCCATTCTCCCCCTTGCAATGGGATTGGCACTAGTTCTAATTTCCCTTTATAGGATTAAATGGCACCAGTTCCAATCCTTCTTGCATGGGAAAAATGTGATGGCAAAGTTAGAAGATCGTGCATTATCCACTCTAGTAAGAGCCCTACCATATTATTGGTGTGTTTTTTCAAGGGGGTTTAGCACTAGTGCCAATCTCATGTAAGGGGTAGAATGGCAGTAGTGCCAATCCCTCTTTGCATAAAAGGGTCATTATCCTCTTTGCATGGGCAAAATGGCACATGTGCCAATTTATCCCTTACATGGGAATAATGACACTAGTGCCCTTCTACCCCTACAAGGGGAAGCATGGTACCACTGCCATTTTGCTCATCCAAATGAGAGAACTTAAGTAGTGCTAGTCACCCCTCCGAGGGGAGAATTGCACTAGTGCCAATTCCCCTAATACAATGGGTAGAATGGACCCTTCCACCCTTGCAATGGGAGAATGGGATTAAAGCCATTATCCCCCCGTACTAGGAAGGAGTTGCACTAGTGGCATCAAAGCCTTCCAATAGGGAGAATGGGACTAGTGCCATTCTAGCCCTCCCATGGGGAGAGAGATGAACTAGTGCCATTCTATGCTTCTTATGGAGAGAATGGCACCAGTGTCATTCTATCCTTCTTGGCTAGTGAATTAAGCTCATTTGCTAATATTTTAGTTGGAATCACTAATTTATTGTTGTGAGTTTTCATTTGCTTATTTTATAATTCAAACATCTCAAATTCGTGAAGTTGTCAGTATTTTCTTGCATTATGTTGTAATTCATATTGACTAGATTTGCAAATATGGCCAAGGAAAAGCAAAAGCAAAGGCAAAAGCCCTTAGAAGTATCTTATCTTGATGGGGTCTCTTTTGAAAATGGATGGCATTTGGACTTATACAATAGTGAAATGCAAAGGCTCTATAAGATACACTATTTTGTAAAACCTCCAAGGCATCATTTGAATATGTGAGGAAGGCTAAAGAAATGATGGAAGCTAAAGTTCAAAGAATAGATGGCCTTACTTGTCTCGAGGTTCATAACATTGGCGGCATTGTGTATTTGTTGGATCCCACATATTATGACCATGTGAGGATGATATCCAGCATGGATGACTACATGGAATCTAAGCACTAGAACATTGAGCATGAAAATTGGCACTATTCTCAGATTTTGGATGCCTTTTCCATAGCATTAAAAATTTCAAAGGGAGCAGGAAGAGATCTAAGAAAGACAATGCAACAAAAAGCAAAGGGGAAAGCTCAAGAGTATCACTAAACAAAACGAGAGAGACGGATATAGGGACTCATAGGGTGGGGAGAGAGTTAAGTTTTTTGTCAAGCACTGGTTCAACAATGGGTCTAGAGGATAAGGAGACATATATGGATGGAAAAAGGATTCCAGAAAAAGTAGAGGGGACAAAGAGGCAAGTGGGGATACAAGCACAGGTGAGGACAAAGTGAATGAATCTAGCATGGGAGGTGGTACATTTAGAACGGGAGATAAAATAGTGTCCTACAAGAAATTACAGTAGCATGGGAGGTGGTACATTTAGAACAGGAGATAAAATAGTGTCCTACAAGAAATCACAATAAATTATTGACTACAAAGCAATTCAGAAAAAATTTGAGGACACTACTTGACAGGGTTGATGGATTATGTAGAGTACTTTCCATTTGAGCTGTCCATTTATGTTGTGAACTGCTATCAAGCACTTAGTCAATATGTGTATAAGACCTTGACACTTAGCTATGTTAATGAATTGGTAAGAAAACTTCCCTCAATATCAAAACATCTACTGACATAAGCCTACTTCATGCCATTTCACGAGGTACAAAATGAAAAGTTAAGAAAGTATAATTACTAGATTCTTGCTAGTCAACACCCATTACTTAGGGCAAAGGTTTTCATAAGAGACGCATCACAG
The DNA here is from genome assembly GCF_047967505.1 of Dipteris shenzhenensis. Classification (NCBI taxonomy): domain Eukaryota; kingdom Viridiplantae; phylum Streptophyta; class Polypodiopsida; order Gleicheniales; family Dipteridaceae; genus Dipteris; species Dipteris shenzhenensis. Next base: position 35,904,867 of record NC_141599.1, read on the forward strand.
GGAGAAGCAATTGCAGCAAGGAAGACTTTTTATACAACGAGAAAAGATACACATCGTGGTCAATACTCCAGATATTATGATTTCAAGATATCGTCAATGGCCAATATTGAGGCTCAAAATGTTCTAAAGAACCAACCATACATTGGTATCTTGCAACATCTTAGGTCCCAATGGATTGCCTTTGGGCGACCAAATAAGCTAGCCAGGCCTTGTGAAAGGTCATAAGGATTACCAAAATTGGGATGTAAGGTTTCGTACTTTTTAATTGTTGTATTTGTTGTTAAAGGTTTCAAGTATACTCTTCACTTTCTATTTCAAGTATGTTTTTCCACATCTTATGGAAAATGGAACTAGTGTCATTTTTTTGCAAACGAGAAAGCCACTAATGCCACGCTCTCCTTGAAGAGAATGATCAAAGTGTCATCCCTTGTAGAAGAATGGCATCAGTGCTAATCTCTATGATGTCGCCACTCTCTATAGAGTGGAGAATAAGAGCGGCACTACTACCATTCTTCATTAGCCATAGTTTGTCTATAGAGGTTGGATTTAAACTCAATTGTTGTTAGCTAATCAAAGTGTTTACATCGTGACACCCAAATCCCTTGTTTGGGACCTAGACAACCCTGCAAACTATTTTGACATTAGCCCAGTTGTTTATCAGAGCTTGCATGGATGTGCAAGACATGGCTTAAGGAAAAGCTCCAAGTTGGCAGAGCAACACTTGACTTCTCACTAGCTGCAATCAAGTATGTTGAACGGATAATAGATTTAAAAAAGATGGAAGCCTCAGGGCAAAATCTTGTATTTGACGATCTCTTTGGTGAATATGAAAATGGAAAGTGATTAAGGATGGCCTTCCAATCAACTTGTGTGTGCTTGACACTACACAAGGGGTTTCCAATGATATTCAGTGGACTAAAGTTACATTTCAAAAGTTGATTAAAGTTTTGATGCAGACCACACTATCTCCATCACAATTTGGTTTTTAATCATTCTTGAAAATGACACAGATGGTAAATCTAAAGAATGTCATTGTTGAGTGCTCATTGTCGAGTCAAAGGTTCGTCTATGCCATTCACACATATGATAATGCACTAATGGGTTAAACAAAGACATATGGTATTTTGACATTCTTGAGCTCATATGTCGGTTTGCTGGATTTGATCACTTCGTGGAAATCGATAAGCCCTATAGTATACTTGAGGATAACATTGTTATTGATAGTGATGATGAAAAGATAACAGGGGTCCACAGGAGCCCATTAAAGGTCGCATCATCAAAGAAAGCATCATGTTCTTTTGCAAGGAGGATCAGTATATTTTTGACTTCATCACCAAAGGAGTTATTGCAATGCATGTGTTATCCTCTCAAAGAAGAGTGGCCTCTTTGGTGTTGACATATGCAGAAGCCATAGATGTCGAGTTTTTTATAACAAATGATCCTATCATCAAGTTTTGGTATGCATCAAGACGCCACTTCAAATAGATGTTGATTCGCCACTACCACATGATGATGGATCTTTGATGATGCGACCTTTAATAGGCTCCTGTGGATCCCCACTTATTTCTTCCTCCTCACTATCAACAAAAATGTTATCCTCAAGTATATTGTAGAACTTAACGACTTCCATGAAATGATAAAATTCAGAAAAGATACAATCTAAGCTCAAAATGTCAAAATATCATAAGTCTGTGCCAAACCCATTACTACATTATGATCCGTGTGAATGGCATAAACAAACCTTTGACTCCAAACTGAACACTCAACAATTGCATCCTTTAAATTTACCATCCTAGTCATATTTAAAAATGATAAAAAAACAAACTGTGATGGAGACAATGTGGTCTGCATCACATCTTTAATCAACTTCTGAAGTGTATCTTTATTCCCTTGAAGATCTTTGACAACCCTTTGTGTAGTGTTAAGCACACACAAGTTACGGAAGGCCATCCTTAAAGTGATGTGTTAAGAACTTATCACCTTTCATTTTCATATTCAGCAAAGAGACCATCCATGAAAAGCAAATTTTGACTTGAGGCTGCCATCTTTCTTAAGGTCTATTATACATTCAACATACCTAATTGCAACTAGTGGGAAGTCAGTGTTGCTCTGCCAACTTGGAGCTTTTTTGCCATGTCTTGCAATGTCGCGAGGTGAACACTTTGATTAGCTCCTCTTTAAATACTTTGTCTTGCTTCATGCCCAACACCCTTTGAGACATTGATGAGTACAATATCACCCAACTCTATCTCTTCTCCAACCCCAATAAGTGTCTCATAGATGTTATCGTTAGTTAACAACCTCTCTCCTGCACTCACGTCCAAATTTTGATCCACCTTTTGTATATATCATCATCATAGGTCACCATATGGGTGTCCTTGGTGGCAAAGTTCACACCCATAGACATGTTTGCAATTAATATAAAATTTTGAAAAACGTCAAGTTCATAATCAATACATGTAGTAGCATCTGAGTTTAAATCCAACCTCTATAGACAAACTATGGCTTAGCCTGCCTCTTTATCCCCTCTACTTGTGTCTGAATCCTTTTCTCCATCCATGTTTGCCTCCTTATTCTCCACACATGTTATTGAACCAGTGCCTAACAAAAAACGTGACTCTTTCTCCGCCCGATCGGTCCCTATATCCTTCTCTCTCTTTTTGTTTGGTGATACTTGAGCTTGCCCCTTCGCCTTCTGTTGCCTTGTCTTTCTAAAATCCCTTCTTGCTCTTGGCATTGTCTTCCTTTAAAAATTTTAACACTACAGAAAAGGCATCGAAAATTTGAGAACAGTGCCAATGCTCAATGTTCCCAACCCTTAGATTCCATGGAGTCATCCAAACTGGATATCATCCTCGCATGGTCATAGCATGTGGGATCCAACATATACATAGTGCCGCCAATGTTATGAACCTTAAGGTAAGTGAGGCCATCTGTTCCTTGAACTCCTGCTTCCACCATTTCTTCAACCTTCCCCACATCTTCAAATGATGTTCTTTGAAGGTTTACAAAACAAGATATCTTATGGAGCCTCTGCATTTCACTATTATATAAGTGCAAATACCATCTCCTTCCAAAAGAGACCCCATCAAGATAAGACACTTTTGGGGCTGTCTCTCCCTTTTCCCTAACCATATCTTGAAATCCAATCAACAAGGATTACAATATAATGAAAGAAATAACTGACAACATCATGAACGATTTGAATTATAAAATAAGCAAATGAAAACTCACAACAGCAAATTAGTGATTTCGATTAAAATGTTAGCAAATGAGCTAAATCCACAAGCCAAGGACAAAATGACACGGGTGCCATTCTTCCCATAAGGATAGAATGACACTAGTGCAACTCTCTCCCCATGGGAGGGCTAGAATGGCACTAGTGCCATTCTCCCCATGGGAAGGCTAGAATGACACTAGTGCAATTCTCTCCTAGTAAGGGGGGAGAATGACAATCATTCTCCCCATTGTATTGGGGAGGTTGGCACTAGTGCCATTCTCCCCCTTTTGAGTGGATAGTGGCACTACTTATATTCTTCCACCCGGGAGGGGAAAATGGCACTAGTGTCATTCTCCCTCTCTAAGGGGCAAAATGGCACTAGTGCCATTATTCCCATGCAAGGTATAGATTGGCACAAGTTCCATTTTACCCATGCAAAGAGGAGAATAGCACTTCTATGCAAATGGAAATTGGCACTAGTACCATTCTACCCCTTACATATGATTGGCGCTAGTGCCAAACCCCCTTGCAAAAATACACCAACAATATGGTAGGGCTCTTACTAGAGTAGATAATGCATGCTTTTCTAGCTCTATCATCATAAGTACACTAGTACCCTTCTCCCTATGCAAGAAGGATTGAAACTAGTGCCATTCACTCCCATAAAGGAAAATTGGAAGTAGTGTCAATCCCACTACAAGGTGGAGCATGGCACCAATGCCAATCTCCCTTTGAAATGGAAGTACCATTTTCACAAACTCACAGGAGATTGCAACAAGCACCCAATCTTCACAAACTTACATGGAGATATATGATGCTTCACCACCTTCTCGTGTCCGCCCGCATTTGGGACATTGCCCAACATTACTACCGATAACATTTGGGTCACGTGGTGCAATCAGGTGATGGGAGGACAATAGATCACTCGTACGACTATCGTCGTTGCCATCTAGAAACACATCATCTTTACCTTGCCAATGATTTGGGAGCTCACTACTCCAAGATCAAGAGCAACTATCAAAAGACGAGAGCGTTTCTACAAGGCTTGGATTGCAAGCACCTTTCACACCCTTTGAGCGAGAGATATTTGTTGGATATATAGACCACCACCCTAGTTGTTGGCCCCTATTCCAGAGATTCCCTAGGCAATGAGCTAGGTTCTCTAGGAAATAGGCTAATTCTTTTCTCTCAGCCAATTGTCTCTCTTCATACTTGCCATCCTTGGCTCCTTTTGGAAGATGAGTTCTTCGATGTTTTTCAAACATTAATAGAGATTTCCTTTTTCTCAAAGATAAATAAATTAAAATACCAAGAAACATCTTATGACATTCCATATATTCTTTACATTTACTTTCAAGGAAAAAAGGCATATACCTAAATGAATCCAAGAACATTCCCAAACTCATCCTCTAAAAACACAACATAGTGCAGTTTCAATCTCACGATAGTCACTCATAAGATTGAATACATGCCTTTTTCCCTTGATGCTCGTTTGGGAAAGACTAAAATGAAATCGTTTAGACTTCACAAGCAGTTGTAGCTTGAATGAAGAGATTTGGACTACTTTTTGATTAGCCTTCTCCTTTAGTGCTAGCCTTCGTCATGGCTGAGTTTGTCCTTCACGTCTAGAGTGCCGATAGAAACCCAATACGAAGACTTTGTATAAATGAATGCTTAAGTATGTGTGGGTGTGTGGATTTGTATGTGTGAGCATACTTTTATACTATGGTCTACTCCCACTCTTGGGTGTTGATGATGTTAGTGGGGATGTCATAGAGATAGTCCCTGCGACAGCAAGGAACCTTCTCAGCTGGAACTTCCTGAAATCCTGACACCACCCTTCTCGAATGCTCCTCGATCATGCATATGCTTAGATTCATTTTTCCCATGCACCAGGCTACTAATACTTATGAAAATTTTCGAACGTCATGGGTACCTATTGAGCCAAAAACCAAAGGCAGGATCCATTAAACTATGAACCAATCGGATACTTGCAGCCTCAAATTCCTTGAAGACATCGACTAGTATTTGACATGTTTCATGATGGTAATTATACAATGTTAACTTAATACCCCCTATTTCTCGTATCACACTCACTCTCTCAAAGCAACAACATTATAAAAGGGGTTGTTCCTTCAAGCTGAGCGCAACTATGAGTGAACCAGTAAGAATCAAAACTTGGGAAAGAATCTTAACGTGGAAAACTGTTAACTGCATTGCAATGAATTGAAGGGCACCTTTACTCTAAAGCATGGCTCTCAAAACAAAGAACACCGTAAGTTCTCTCACTGCAATTGTGCACAGGAGGATCAATTATAGTATGGTCAACCAAGGAATCTTAACTTCAGATTTGCATGTGGCTACAGAATAAGAAATATTATTTTCCATCATTGAAGACTTTAATCAAGTCCATTAAGCTATTTAGACTGTCTCACTGCCAATACACAGCATAATGTTAACCATTAGAAGGTGCTCCACTCCATTCTCCATCCTCTGTCCCAAACAAAAGCAACTGATTCGAGTCTTTCAAATTTCTGCCCAGTCCTCTTCAACAGCCCAACCAGAATTTTGTGGAACCATACTTGTCCAATACGATTTCTCAATAGCCTCAGATCCAAGGATTTGATTGTTCAGCCAATCCCCCACAATTTTCAAATCTGCAACATCAGGAATCCTACAAAGCAGCCTCAACACATATCCTCACATAAATTCGAATTAGATAACAAGCTTCTTTCGAGCACCTCATGTATGTCAGCAAGAACTGAGAACTTCAGCCAGTAAGCCTATATCCATGAATGTCTCAAGCTCCTAAAAAACGATCAACACAGAAATTTGAAAATAATCATACAAACAACCTTTGAGCTTATCAACAAGCTACATACTGTTAGATTTAAAATTGGTACCTTCCCGCCATTGGAGCAGGGCCGAGTGGCGGTGGCGGTGCTAGCACCGTGTTTGTTGGGCACATTTTGTCTTCGAGAGAGGGAAGTAAAACCTTTCCAACTGATTTCTTCATAGAACCCGCACTGAGATGACTGCTTGCATAGCGGGCCTAGCTCAACCTGCGAACCTTGATGATGAAAGAAAAGTGGAAAATCCGTTCAGAATTTCACAAGAGTTGTGGTAGTTTGAACCATGATGGACTCTATAAGCTGGGCTGATGCCAAGTGTATAAGATCATGAAGCAGAAAAGTGATCTCATATGCTTGGCATCAGCCCAGCTTATAGAGTCCATCATGGTTCAAACTACCACAACTCTTGTTTAACTCAAAAGGTGGCGATTAGGAAGACTGAATAACCAAAGCCTTGACAACAGTACAAGAACAGCCCAGCAAGACATCAATATGGCAAGAATATGTAGAATCCAACAATTGGTTATTCTATACATTTTTGCATTCCTATGTGCCCTTACTAACATAGAGACTAAAGATTTTGACATTCTGGGATAACAGGTAACAGAATTATAACCTGGATAAAGCACCCAATAAATAAAACATAGCATCGTCAGTTGGCCTGCTCAGTACGTTTCTTGTGGGTGTTTCTTCCATCAAAACTTCTGGAGAGTCAGACTCAAAGAGAATCTCTCCTAGAAAACACAAAGTGTACAATCCCTTTCTTCATTCATGAAAAAAGTAAGTGTATTGACTTACAGACAAAGAAAAAGAAGCGCATGACCTGACAGAGCAGCAGTGTGCACCATGAAGTTTTTGATCAATTGCCCATTTTGCTCACATACTCACATAGGAACCTCGTTATACGACCAAAAAATGACGAAGTTCTCTCTATTATGTTTCTTTAAGCATAATACAACATAAAAGGATGCATATTTAAAACACACAGCAATATAACTTGTTTTATCTTTTAATTGCAGCACAAGCTCATAGCTCAGCAATCTCTTCTTGAAATGTAATTGACATGGTTAGAGATTGCCATAGGATTAGCAATAACAATCATCCCATTTCAAAATCATCCCAGCCACATAAGAAGAATTTTAAATCATAATGGTTACTTGGTCACAGGCTGCAGAATAATGTGAACTCTCTAAAGCGAGAACAAGCTTCCAAAGAAAGAAATCATTGGTAAAAGTCATTTAACGCATAAACGGTAGTGAAGCCAAAAGATAAAATATTTAAAAGCACAATAACAAATTTCACAACCAGAGAATTGACATTACTACTCATGCCATGGATATGGTTTCAACGCATATAATAAATAATATCGACGCAAGAAATAAAGCATGCAGTCTCCCAAAAGTATTTCAAACAAGCCAGCCATCTATAACATGGAATGCATGCCTGGATCAACATCTATGATCAATTTGCAGAATTTTCATCACAATAATTCTCCAGATCAACAGAACGACTCTGTAATACAAGCAGTAAATTGTCCACATGTGTCACAGGGTTGGGTTTGGTCAGTCCAGGAGGTACAACTACGCAATCTTTGCTACAACCATGTTTCCTATGCTGGCACACAGAATCTATTACAACAGTCCAACTTTCATTCTCGTTTACTCAAGCCTAAAATTAGATCTTGCACACACCATAAAACAAAATCACAAAATTGGCACAACCATGTCCTATAAATGTTGCTTTAACTTAAACGTGAGTACCTCAAGTATGAAAGCTGGTTGGCTTTCCAAATAAAAAACCACACAATTGATGCTATCAGCATCTTTCAATGTCTTTTCAGCATCTTTCAATGTCTTTTCATATTCAGAGAACAAAAGTCTCAGGTCAAAACCACAAAATTCTAATGTCAAACAATATCATTTCCCTTCAAACATCAAAGCACGTCATTTGCTTCCTGGGTTTACCGAACTGAAGACTGAAAATCCTACTCAGACCATGAAACATCTCAGTGATTATGGATATGCGAACTATATTAAATAACTGAACAGATCATAGACAGCAACTGCATCCACTTCTTCCATGAGGTGGATTGCTAAACCGCAAACCGTTTGCAATCAAAAAGAGAATCTCCATGATTTGTTGTACGACGGTCCACAGCATTCTCAACACAAAACAGCCTCAACATGGCAGGCCAAACTTATCCTGAAACTGATGACAATCAAAACCAACAGCGTTGAGATATCAAAGACAGAAAAACCATCATAAAGTATATATATATATATACACAAGGTACAAAATAACAAAATTAAAGCAATCCTAATAGAGCTGTGAATTTTACAAACTGGCCCACAATAATTTATCCTGAGCAAACTGAACAGCACACAAAGCACACAGCAAAACAAGCAAATTTCCTTTATTGCCAAAGCAATGTCCCTCACCAAAATATTTGAGTGCAGACCTAAATAATTCCAGTTGACAGGTGAATCAGGTAGCAGAGAATATGAAAAAGGAACTAAACCACCACCATGACTGATACGAGGGTGAGTGCAAGAAAAGTTTCATCTCATTACGAGATGCTGCTCAACTTACGTTGGCCCATAAAGTTCCAAACATGGGAGAGAAATTACAAACGTGATACCTAAACCACACATACTCTTAAGAATCCCACAACAATTTTTAGAAATCTTAAAAAGTCTCTCTTCTAAGGGCTTAGCACACAGCATCTCAAAGAAGGCATAAGACACAAGCAGCACAATAAGACACCCAAAGAGAAATATCAGAGAAAAGAGCTCTTACCACGTGTCCCTGCAGAAAATTAGTATTTGCTACATTCCATAATAGGGCATCGGTGGTACAACTCCTGTCTGTTGCATGCGGGGAGCGGATGATGCTACCTGCTGTTGACTCTGATATGATCCCAAAGCATACTGGCCTTGACCTTGAAGCGCTGGGGTTTGAGAAGCCATGGATGCTGGAGCCATGTTATACATAGTGGTTGGAGCTGTTGCCCCAGGATAAGCTGGGACTGGTTGTCCGCCATAACTTTGCAGCTGAGGTCCATAAGGACTCAATGATTGCTGGGTTCCATAAGAAGGCAAACCCAAAGATGTTTGAACCTGACTTGCGCCTAGATTCATCACCTGAGCGTGGGAAGGGTTAATGGACGAGGGAAGAGAACTATTAAGATACGGAGGATTGGCTCCAGGGTAATTTTGATTTGAAGGAGCAATGTTAGGGTGCATGCTAGGGTTCATGTGACTTAAACCAGAATTCATTGGAGGATTCATATTCTGATTGTAAGGAAGCCCAGTCGTCATCATACCTTGAGGAGCTGCCCCATATTGCATGCTAGGCTGGGCAAGGGCTGCGGCACCGGGTTGCGCCATGGGTAGCTCCGAACCATCAGACTGGCCTTGCATAGTTCCTGCCTTCGGCTTATAATTTTCAGCAGCAAGCTTGCAGAATAGTTGATTCCCGTCTATGAGCTTCAGAGGCTCCTCAAGCGAACGCCTGGCGGAGTCCGGTGATTTATAAATGAAAAGAGCAAAACCGCGCGACCTGCCAGTTTGCTTATCGAAGCCAAGAGGGCCTTCCTCTATCTCACCGTACTGAGCAAACAAACTGAGCAGTCGGTCCGCAGGCCACTCCATCGGAACATTTCCAACGTAAATCTTCCGAGAAGCAACATCTTGAGGGGCTTGAGCGAGAGCCGTTCCAGTGGAAGCCAACTGACAGATAGTCATTCGCCCGTCTATCTTCTTGCTCGGCTCTTTCAGAGCTTTGAGAACTCCGTCCATGTGCTTAAACGTGACAAAGCCATAGCCACGGCTCCGCCCGGTGTTCTTGTCGAAGATGACAATCCCCTCCTCGAGCTCCCCGAACTGCGCGAAGACACCCTTGAGCGTGTCGGTGTTGGTGTCCCAACCGAGGCCACGGACGAAGATCTTCCGGTGGACGGGTTCCCTGTCTGCGAATTTGCGAACCTCTTCAAGGACATCGAAGTGGCGAACGGAGGCGGCGACGAGGAGGTCGAGGAGCTGATCTTTGGAGAGGGGGTCGACGATGAGGCGGGCGATGTCGGGGGAGAGGAGGGGAGGGGAAGGGGAGGGGGAGGGATGAGAAGGGGTAGTGGAAGGAGGGATGGAGGAGGAGGGGGTGGAGGGGGGGGGAACTGGGGGTGCTGGAGGAGGAGGAGCTGCTGCTGCTGCGAAGGGGGCGATGGCGATGGAAGCAGCTGCACCGTTTTCGTCAAGCTTGCGTTTCTTGAGGTCCATGGCTTGTCTGTGTGGCTATGGCGATGGCGAGCTTCTTCAACTCTGTGCAAAACAAGAAGATGAAGAAGCCTATGAAGAAAAAGAATGAGAAGAAGAAGAAGAAGAAGATGATGATGATGATGAAGAAGAAATAGTAGTTTGTTTTCACATTTAATGAATGCATGACTTGATCATATTGATTATCATAACCCTAGCACAATGTTACTAGCTCCTGTCCGAGCTTGCTAGCTCTTGGTCCACACAGAGAGACATCGTTGACGCCTCCTCGATCGCTGAGCGACTTGTGCGTTTGGTCCAGGAGGGGAGATGGCTCGACATGCCAGTACGAGGGAAGAAACGAGACATCGAGCGAGGACAGGTTCTGGGGTCAAAGTGGAGGAGGGAAATGAGCAAGAGGCGTGCGTGCCATCATACGTGGAGGTGCTCACGAAAAAGATGCAAAGCGGTTTCTCACCGCTTCCCAGGGAGGAAATTAAACATCATTGTTGGTAGAGGTTGATTAGGCAGTGGGAGCTGGCGGAGGCAGAGCAAGCCCATATAAAGAGTCGTCAGACGTGATTGGCAATGGGAGATTGTCTGTCAAAACCCTTTTTTCAAACAGTAAAGAGGAACCAACAGAGAGAAACTATTGACCGTGTAGAGGAGCAAGCAAGGGAAAATCTGAACTGACTTCTGGCATATTGTGGCACTGTTCAAATAGGAGCTAAGTGTAGTTAGTGAAGAGGCGGTACAACATGAAGCTTGGGTAGCTAGTATTAACTCCTTATTAATGGTACTCCCTACAGAGTGTCAAAGCATCAAAGAAACTTGCTAGCCAGACAGTTCACATTGACCGAACTGGAGGATGCCTTAAAGGTGATGGGAAAGGACAAATCCCCAAGTTGCGATGGCTTGAATGTTGAATTTATTAAGGCTTTCTGGGATGTAATTGGACTCTGGCTTGACAGATTGAAACGTAAAATATAATTCAAACAAATACAATAGCGTCAAAAATTGAATATGCACGAAAATTAAAATGTAATGACTCTTGGCCATAATAGCACTAGCATAAAACCATGGCATTTAGCCTTTATTCCTTTGAGTTTGTTTACTCCCATCCGTCCATGTCATTTCCTGTACTCAATAAACCAATTCACCATTAATAGAAAACTAATGAATCAAATACTTAGCGAAATGATATACATCAAATATCAATGATTAATCAATCATGCTAAGTAATACCCATTAATGTGAGTATTTCTTAATGGCATCACCTATGATACTTATTAATGGCACACGTTTAGTTAGGTGTCCTTGACTAAACCATTCAAGTATTAATAGAACCCCCGCCACGTCTGGTGCGATCCTATAAATACTTTACGTTATTTCGAACAAGAGTTTTGAGAAATACTTCTCGTAACATTCCCTCTTGCTTGAGGTGCAATTGACCTCAGTTGTGGTTTTGTTTATATGAGTTAAGGATATCAGGATGTGGTCTCAGAAAAACTGCTCAAAAAACCACTGTGCATTTTCTTTTGGATGATTTTTAAACTTCAATAAATAGGAGTTATAAATCTTTCCTTTGCGCGTTGTTCTTTGCTGATCATCTAGAATATAATCAAGCTCAAGAACTTAAACTTCATCCATAATTAAAGGTGGCTCTTCATAAACAGGATGCGTTGGTACTTCTCCTTTAAAAGGTTTCAAGAGATGGATGTGAAAGGCATTATCATTCTTCCAATGATCAGGCAATTCCAAACAATAAGTCAAATCATTTATCTTGGAAATAACCTTGAAAGGTTCATGAAACCTTGGTGCTAATTTTATTGCAAGGCATTTATCAATACTCTTTAAACACATCTTTCCAATTCGTAGAAAAATAAAATCTCCTTCTTTATACATCATATGTTGTCTTTTCTTGTTTGCTTGCTTAGTATACTTTTCTTGAGCTCTCTTGATGGCTTCAGTTACTTCTCTCATGATTTGATCATAATTTCTTGTAAAATCATCAGCAGCTTCGATCTTTTGACTAATTCTTGTGATAGAAATTGGTAATAACTTTCCATATATTATTTCAAATGGGGCTCTTCCTATAGCAGAATGGATTGTGTTGTTATAAGCAAATTGCAATAAATGCAAATACTTATCCCAATTCTTGCCTTAAGAATCAACATATATCCCTTGCATATCCAAGATAGTATTATTGGGTACATCTGTTTGTCCATTTGCCTCAGGATGGAAAGCTAAAGTAAAACCCGCTTTAGTGCCAAGATTTTCAAATAAAGTCCTCCAAAAGACACTACAAAACTTGGAATCTCGATCTGATACTATAACTTTTGGTAATCCATGATGTGAGAAAACATATTTCAAATACATGTGTGCAGCTTGTGGTGCAGACAATGTCTTTTTGCAAGGCAAGAAATATGCTTGCTTGCTAAAGCGATCCACGATGGTCCAGATCATGTTATTTTGATTAAAAGTCAAGGGGAATCTAATAATAAAATCCATGGATATTTGTTCCCAGGACTGTGAAGGAATAGGCAAAGGCATTAATAGTCCTGGTGTTTTTCCTTCGAAACTTTTAATCTTCTGACAAATCAAACACTCAGCAACATACTTGGAAATATATTTCTTCATCAAAGGCCAATGAAATTCCTTAACAATACTTTGATAAGTTGCAAAAACCCCTCGATGTTCCACATAAGGAGGTTGATGCATTTCCTCCATTACTTGTAATCTAAATGGTTTGGTGATGCAAAGTCTTTTCTCATAAAAGATATATCCATCGTTAAATGAATAGTTGGATATAGGACTCTAATTTTTTTGTTCAAGCTTAATCCATATATATGAAAAGTCTGAATCATCTTTAGAAGAATTTTTCATTGCCTCAAATGGTTGTATTTCAATCACTGAAATGTTGTTGATTTGTAGTCTTCGACTTAATGCATTTGCAACCATATTTTCTTTACAAGGCTGATATTGAATCATTGGCTGAAAACTTTGAATAAAAGAAGCCCATTTGATATGTCTATCTGAAATCAATGGTTGCATCAAAATATGTTTAATGCTTTGTTGATCAGTCTTGATCAAGAATTCTGAGCCCATTAAATAATGCTTCCAAATCTTAGGGCATGTACCACTGCTATCAATTCTTTGTCATAGGTACTATAATTGAACTCTACTGGCTTAAGCTTTCTACTTTTAAATGCTATAGGATGATTGTCTTGCATAAGCACAGCTCCAATCCCAATTCCACTTACATCAATTATACGACAACAAAGAAGGGTCATGAGAAGTCTGGTAACTGAAATACTAGGGATTTAACTAAACCTTTTTTTAAAGCTTGAAATGATTTATCAGGGCTTGAAGTCCAAATGAACTTTGTAGTTTTCTTTAAGAGATTGGTTAGTGGATTTGCTATAAGAGAGCAAAGTTCCTAACGAATTTCCTATAGTAACTACATAAGCCTAAAAATGATCTTAGCTCATGTATATCTTTAGGCTTTAGCCATGTTTCAATACATTCCACTTTCTTTGGGTCTACTTCAATACCTTGACTTGAAACTATATGACCCAAATATTCAATGTGATCTTGAAAGAATAGGCTATTCTCAAGATTGATGTACAATTGATTTTCTTTTAAAAGAGAAAAAGTCAATTTCAAATGTTCCTTGTGATCTTTAATATTCTTGCTAAAAATCAATATGTCATCAAAGAACACCACTACACAATGTTTATGCTTTATAAAGATTCGGTTCATCATTCTACTAAAAGTAGCTAGAGCATTGGTTAAACCAAATGGCATAACCAAAAACTCGTAATGACCCATTTGCGTTCTAAAAGCCGTTTTGTAAACATGTTCTTTTGTCATTCTAACTTGATGATAACTAGATTTAAGATCAATCTTGCTAAAAACTTTAGCTCCTCTCAACTTGTCAAGTAAATCATCTACTCTTGGAACTGGATACCGATTCTTAACAGTGAGTTTATTAAGTGCTCTATAGTCCACACACATTCTAAATATGCCATTTTCTTTTTCACTAAAAGGACTGGAGCACCATAAGGGGAGCTACTTGGTCTAATCAACTTCCTTTCCAGCAATTCTTCTATTTGTCTTTGAATCTCTTTTCATTCTAAGATGTTTACTCGATATGGAGCTGTACAAGGAGGTGAATTTTCAGGTAAAATTTATATGCAATAATCTTCAGGTCTAGACTTGGATAAACCTGGGGGTAATTCATCCAAGAAACAATTTGTAATCGAATTAACCAAAACCAAAAATAAATTTTCACCTTTTCTAAAAGCCCTTTTAGCTTGTGTGTGATTCAACAAAGGATTCATTTCATTCTTTATTTGTCCCTTTAAATAAATTCTTCTATCATTATGTGTGATCCACATTTGGTGAGTGTTATAGTCAACATCAGGATTAAATTGATGTTGCCACGGCATTCCCAAAATTATATCTTTTCCACTTAGAGGAGCCACTAAGAAATTTATAATTTCTTTGTATGGATCAATAATGAGTTCTAAATCTTTCACTTCATACAAACAATTATATCTAGTTCCAGTAAAATCAGCTTTAAGCTTATAATGCGTTGGTGAAGCTTTAAGATTCATTGCTTTTACTAATTGTTTAGAAATGAAATCGTGTGTACTTCCATCATCATGTAAAATAACAATTTGTTTCCCATTTATTTTTCCTTCCATTTTAACAAGGCATAAGGAGAGAATTGACCTGATTTACCTGAGTCAGTAGTGTTACTCTCTTGCTTGACTTCGTCAATTACGTTAATCTTTGTGGTTGGTGCCTTCTTCTTTTCTGAACAATTATTTGCATAATGTCCCTCTTTGTGACAGTTGAAACAAGTTCCCTTCTTCAAATCAGTCTTCTTTTCTTCTTTTGATTTGTCGCGATCCATTGAAGATGTGGTCGATGGCATAAAACGAGAATACGGTTTGAACTTAAACTTCTTGTTCCTCTTTTGAAAAGGAACAAAAGGTTTATTCTTTTCTCCATCCTTGGGTATCCCATTCTTTCTTTCACAATTCGTAGCAAGTGATGGCAGAACTCAAGGAATGAGGATTAAACATGTTGATCTCGACTTTTATTTTAGCCTTAAGACCAGATACAAATTTCCTCTTTTGTTCTTTCTCAGAAATTCTATCTATGGTTTGAAGTTGAATGAGAGATTGCCATAATCTCTCAATATAAAAAGCAACAGTCTCTTTTTCTAATTGATGCAAACTATCCCATTGTTGACGGACTTTCGACTTGAATTGTGTCGAAAGAAAGTCTTTCTTTAATCTTTTCTTCAATTCCTTCCAAGTAGTTGGTCGTCTTTTACTGTTTTTGACTACATTCCGCCATAATGCCGCATTGTCAACAAGATGATTAACAACACATTTAATTTTGTCTTTTTCAGGAAACATTTCACCCTGGAAATAATCATCATGCTAGCTAATCCATGCTAAAACAAATTTTGCATTTTCTTCCCATCATATTTTTGAAAAGTAAAAGATTTTCCACTAATTTTATTTTCCTTCTTTTCTCTCAATGCAGATTTAATAGCTCTACAAATCACTCCCTCAGAATCGAATCCTGAAGTACTCTCATATCTCGCATGTCTCTTCCTTTTCTTTTTCTTAGTTCCCTCAAGCTCTTTCTCTAATTTTTGTCTATGATCTCTCTCTTGCAAAAGTTGAAGGTGAAGTGCATTAATTTGCTCTTGAACAATTGGAGATGGTGGGAGATGATGTGCCATTTTGTGAAAGGGAATAAAAACAAATAAACTCTCTTAAACACTCAATAAAATAAAATTTACTCAATCGTTTTACTTATCTCTTGTGCTCTCGCCACCCAAGTTGAGAGTGTCCACCAAAGTTGCAAATCGTCTTCGCTAAGATCCGCAATACCAACTTTACGATGCTATCAATATGTGAGAATATCTTCTTGACGCTTAGTGACAAGAGCTTTACAGCTTCTAGATGTTGCCAAATATGAAGTTGTTGGAGTAGAAGAGCTTCCAAAAACCAGCTTGGAGAAAGCTATCCGTTTGCTTGAGTTATGAGGGAAATAGTGAAAAAATAAGAGGGGTAGAAGAGGAGTAGAGAACTTTGATAAGTTGTTGAGAGCTTGATAACGTATCAGATAAGATCTCACTCTCTTATCTCACTAGAAAACTGCACTTATCATCTTCTTTCACATTTTGTGAGCTTTTCAACCATGATTAGTGCCTTTGAACCTGCTCAACCGCTCCACCATAGATCAAAACGGAGGAATGCATTCGGAGGGTTTGAAAACCCTATAGCCGGCTCAAGAGGCAGTTTCATCGCCAAAAGTTAAAGAGCTTATCACCTTCTCTCTCACACACGTGCGATGCAGATAGAGTTACTTGCTTTTTTTTTTCGGCCGGGCTATTTTTCGTCGATTGGAGAGGCTAGGAGGGCATAAGTATTAAAGTAGAGAGATATGAGTTGGAAAGGGAGGTATGAGAGAGAGAGAGACGGCCCATCGGTGGCAATCATGAACAGAGAAGAGATTTTCTTTTTCTTCTAAAAAAGAATGACTTTAATAAAAAAGATAAGGGGGCCAAAAATTAAAATTCACATTTACCACTCTTCCAAGTACCATTTGAAGCTTTCCTTGAGATCTGTTTTAACGGCTGCTTCATCCCTCTTCCCAAGAACCCTCATGTGGCAAGTACCTCTCACTTTAATCCCTCAAAGAGTGTAACCTTTGCTCTAATACCACTGAAAGGTAAATTGCAATTCAAACAAATACAATAGCATCAAATATTGAATATGCACGAAAACTCATGAAAAGACAAGAGGCAATCACTAGGTACAATCTCCCTCCTCGAGGTGTGTGGCTCGTGATCCCACACCAAGAGTATTTATAATATTGAAATAAGTGCATGAGCCATTGATACAAGGTTATGTATTCATCTCCTTTTACCATACTTTTCTCTTCATCACTCCTTTTGCCATACATTTCTCTTTATCACTCCTTTACTCACGATCTCATCCAAAATTACATGCCAAAAAGTAGGAAGGCTTTTAAGCACTCTCCCTTATCAAAATGTAATGACTCTTGGCCATTGAATACATTTAATAGCACTATCATAAAACCATGGCATTTAGCCTTTATTCCTTTAAGCTTGTTTACTCCCATCAGTCCATGTCGTTTCCTGTACTCGATAAACCAATTCACCATTAGTAGAAAACTAATTAATCAAATACTTATCAAAATAATATACATAGAATATCAATGATTAACCAATCATGCTAAGTAATGGTCTTTACAAATGACTACCCATTAATGTGAGTATTTCTTAATGGCATCACCCGTGATACTTATTAATGGCACACATTTATTTAGCCATCCCTGACTAAACCATTCAAGTATTAATAGAACCCCCGCCACGTCTAGTGCGATCCTATAAATACTTTACGTCATTTCGAACAAGAGTTTTGAGAAATACTTCTCATAACACAGATATGGCAATGCTTCGATGGACAAGGAGACTATCGGAAGATGTGAACTCAGGGCTTTTCCCCAAGAGGCAAGGAAGGCTGAGAGTGGAAGATTGGGGCCAATTACAATACTCAACACCTCATACAAAGTGATTGTGAAGGCACTGGCCTTGCGAATAAGGGACATATGCAACTCAGTGGTGGATGTAGAACAAAACAGATTTGTTAAGGGTCGGGACATTTATGAGAACATTCTGAATGTAGCTACATCGCTCGATTATGCTTGTGAATATGGTCAGAGGGTACCATTATTTGGGCTTGACTTGGATGAGGCCTATGATAGGGTTCATTGGGATTTCATCCTTGCGGTTTTGGAAAAATTGGGGTTCACAGAGCTTCTTGAGAAAGGTCAAATGCATGTTCGAAAATGCTGCAACAATCTTATTCATTAATGGAGGAACCGTGGCCCGTTTTGAGCTCAAGAGATTGCTGAGGTGAGGATCCCCCCTTGCCCCCCTTTGGTTTTCCATGTGCATCGTGCCCCTTATTCAAGCCGGTGAAGGCCAACGTGGAGAAATTCAAGGGGCGCCTCTTCCTATGGACAATCAACTTTCCTATGAGTTATTTGCCAATGGCACAGTAGTTGCCACGCAGGAAGATGAAGTTCAAGTTGTCCGACTTCTTGAAGTGATTGATTGCTTCAGTATAGCATCAGGGTTAAAGTGTTGTCTCAACAATCATTACTAATTCGCTCTAGTCTAGGAGTCACAATTGTGTTGTGCGGAAAGATTGTCAGGTATTTTGGAGCCCCCATCGGTCTAGGAGTGACTCTATGCTAGCGATTTGAATGGTTTAAGTCAAAATTCAACGCCAAACTAAGAGCTTGGAATGGTGTTTCATTGGGTTGGAATGCTTGGTGTTTGATAGTGGGCCACATCCTGAGTCCTGATAGCTTTGGTCACCTACGTTGCTTCCATTTGGCAATTCAAGAAGACACATTGGCAAGAAATCAAACCCTTGCTCCATGGTTTTCTCTGGGTGGAGGATTCTAGCAAGAAGAAACTTCATTATATCCCGTGGTGGCAACACCTAAAATCTACCAAATTACAGGGGGGATTAATTTTTCAGACATCAGATTTGGAATGTTGCACTTCTAGAAAGGTTGCTAGCCCGTCTCTTCGAGAGAGTAAGGCACCGTGGGTGGATGTTTATAAAGATTTCATCGTCTACACGAGTTCGAAAATGCGGAGGCCTCAACTAGTATGACGTATGAGTGTTGCAATTTCCACTTCTAATTAAAGTATTGGATTTGATCAATGTCTTAGTTCAAGCATGGAAAGCAATTGTCAGCATGTTAAGGTGGAAGGGCAGGAAAGGATTAAGGCGGGATGACAGCTTGTTGGAGGCCATATTGTGGAGCTCAGCTTCAGCAAGGGAGGGGGATGTTTTGTAGTTCATGACATAGCAACATGTATAGAAAAGGTATTAGAGTCTAGGGCAATCTATGGAATCTGGGAAGCGCAGACTGGAGGTCTCTACAACAACTGAGGGTGACTTCTACCTTAATGGACGAGGAGAGTGACTTACTTTGTGCGGTTTTGGAAAGGGTTCTGGCCGACCGACTTTGTCAGTCTGCCGAAGGAACTGCGTCCCAGTGGTGTGTTGGAAAGACGCCCTTAAGCAAGGTGTCAACCAGACTAATCTATAGACATCTTATGGAGTCCCTTAGCATGCTCCCAGTCTTGAACAATAAATGGGGGCCTCAGGCGTGGTGGAAGGCAAGGCTCAAAGAAATATGGAAGGGCTGTGCATACTATGGAAAATTATTAATCACTGGTTGCCGATGAAGGCAAAGTTGTGGTGCAGCACTGGAAGACTTGAGGCGTCTCCTTTGGAAGTGCCCTATAGTCAGCAAAATTTGGAAGAAGCTTGAAGTGGTAGTTTGTCTTTCAGGGTTGATGTCCAGGTTCAAAATCGGATACCAGTGGACCATGCTTGTCCTAGGTGATACCTTTAAACTACCATCAATGTTGGCGGCAAGATGGATTTATTTAAGGGCCACTGTGATCCTTGGCATTTGGGAGATGAGGAATAGAAATTCATTTCGACATAAAGTCCAGTTGGGATTAGGGTCCCGGTGACCTTTGTCTTGGTTAGGGTTTTTCTTCATGATTTTGGAATTTTTTGGGAAAAACAAGGATCCTATTGTAAGTCACACTTTGTTGTCGGTAGAAGCTAATCTGCTTGTAGGGTACGATGGCATGGGCTATTTATAGCATAGGCCAAGGGTACGTAACCCTATTAGGCAAAGTTTTGTAATTTGGTCCGGTTTTGAAGGACTGACCACCCTTCTAATACAAACAGATTTTGTTTTAAAAGAAAAAAAGAAGATGAAGAGGGTCTTTATTATAAGCCCTTACCACGAGGATACATAGCAAAGGTGCAGTACAGGTGGACCAGTTGGACGCCAAGCATTTATGTCTGAAACTACCTCCTCTGCATCCACAAGGTGCATTGTTGTAGTCTGGATGAAGCTAGGTGCCACTAGCTTAGCGGGTTGCAAGCAATAGATTCCATCAAGGGCTTGTAGTACAACACGCGAGCACACAATTTGTCCAACTGTGGTAGCCACCCACATGGGCAATCGCTCCCACTTTATCATCTGCCTACAAGTTGCCCAAAAGAGAAAAATTCCAAGGAAAATCATTGGACTCATTGGGACATTCAAATGCACTGAATGCCTAAATTGCTAAGGAATTGTTGAATCATACAACCTAAGGGTTACAACTTCATCATGAGGCAGCTTCACAAGAGTCTCATCCATCATGTAGATGAGCGCAAAACTGCAAAAGCCAAATGGGACGAGCTACAAAAGTTGTATGGTTCACGTGGTAAGCATTCAAAAATCTCTTTTTATTAAAAAAAAAATCACTCTGATTGTAAAAGTGGTGAAGACCTAGGAACATTCATCTTCAAGATGAAAAGTCATATGGTGTGCAACAATTATCAGTTAGTGCAAAATTTGATGAAGAAGATGCCATAGCCGCGTTACTTAAGGTTGTCTAAAAAATTTATCTAGCCTTCGTAACAACACTCAAGAATGCTCCCAATCCTTCATATGAGAGATTGATTTCTTCACCCTTTCTTCATTATTGGACGAGGAAAAGAGGGTCAAAGAAGACAAGGGAGCATCTAACATGATCCCAAGCTTAGCCTTGATTGCATCAAAAACTTTGAAGTGCTGTTTTTGCAAAAAGAAAGGACATATTGAGTAAAAGCACTAGGATCCAAAGAAGAATCACTATGCCAAGTGTAGAGAAGCAAGTCACCTATCCTGAAAATGTGGTGGTAAGAAAGAAGAAAGCAATGTGGTGACTATACTACCATCAAGTGATGATATTCTCTATGCCCATGCTTGTAAAAATACTACCTTATACATGCCTAAGATATAAAGGCATTATCCTTTGTAATCTAAGTTGGTAGGATTTAATGTGTAGCCAATGTAATCCTCTCCCAGTGTCATATTGAGCAGGAGTGTTAAGAATCATGGTTAGAGGAACAGTACCTAGCAAAGTGAGTGAAGGCACACGATTCTCAAGGAAAGAGGAACATGGATCATGAAGGCACATGGTTCTCATGGAAGTAAGTGTGTGGATGTTGGATGTAACAAAGTGTGTGGCTCCTAACCCAAAAGGGTGGAACCCTTGGCCTCTATTAAAAGGTTTAACAGAGTCTTATCTACATGGTTTGAAATACAGTGGACTTACCTTTGTACAGCCAAAGTCTATCTTGTGGTCTATAAGTCTTCTATCTCCTTCCTCTTCTTGCATATAGCTTTCGATTCTTTCACTTCATAGCTTCCATTGTGCATTAGTCTCTCGAGCATGCGATGCTAACATTTTCTTCTCCCTTATTATCCTCCTTTACCCCCTTTGTCCTCCCTTCCTCTCAATAGTGCCCCTCTGGCCCCTCTTTCCAACTGCCTCCCTCCCAACTCATGAGTACACTTACTTATACCCCCCTTTAACCTTCCCCTTTAACTGCCTTACCCACTTGTGAGCTCACCTTGCAAACCCCCACATGATGCCTTGAGATTTATAGCTATATTTATGCCTCCCTTCATCCCCCCCACCTCCCTCACTACCCGTCACCCCTAGCAAATGCACCTCAATGTAGACCACCTTACTCCGTTTCCTTACCCCGCACTCCCCTTACCCTTCCTTACTCCCCTCCCTTGCCACTCCTTCCCACCCTGGCTTGTGCCCACCACCCCTTACCCTCCTTACTCCCTCCTTACTCCCTCCTTATCCCTCATCAATGATCACCCCCCTTTTTTAACGCCCCTTCCCCCTCGTGGATCATTTCCATGATCCCCTACCCCTCCCTCAACGCTCCTTTTAACCCCCTTCTCTTGTGGGTTGTGTGCTACAGTCCCTTTCCTATGTCCTACTCCTTACTCCACTCCTTTAGCCCTTGTTACTCCCCTTCCTTGCCCCACCTCCTCCCTCCTCTCCCCTCCCTTACCCCACCTCCTCCCTCCTCACTCCCCTCCCTTACCCCACCTCCTCCCTCCTCACTCCCCTCCCTTACCCCACTTCAACCCTCTTATTACCTTCCAAAAAGAGGATGGAAGCTACCTCCTCCATCACGGCCAAACAAAAGTTACCCCTTCCTCACCCTCCTTTAAAAAATGAATAGATGGATAAAAGGGAATGGAAGGCAGGGAATAAACTCAAGGGAAACAAAAACAAAGAGAGGGGAGAGGAAGCAAACTAAGGGGAGGGAAATGAACAAAATGGATGGAAGGGAATCATAAACAAAAGGAGGGAAGGAAACAACTAAGGGGAGGGGAAAGAAATGAACGAAAAGGAGGTGAGGAAAACAAACTGAGCGGAGGGGCAGAGAAAACAAATGGAAGGAAACGAATGAAAGGGGGGGAAAGGAGATGGATGGATGGAGATGAAACTAATGGAGGGGAAAGAGAAATGACAAATAGAGAGGGTGCCTTTGGTTTGAAAGAAGAGCACAAACGTAAGATGAATTGAGGGAAGAGTACAAATCAACAATTTGTATTTATCCATGGAGAGGAGAGTACAAATATATGACAATTTATCCTATTCAAAGGAGAACAAATGTAAGACTAAACAATTTATTTTTGTGATCCAAATTGAGGAAGAACCTAAGAGGACATCACACACATTTAAAATTTTAAATCTGAATTCAATTTCTAAGTTTAACTTGTATTTTCACTCCTTTTATAATTTAGTCACATTTTTTCCCCTTGTCTTCCTTTCCTTATATTTTTCTCTTTATTTTTATTCCATTTAGTTTTCTACAACACCAAACACATTTAGTTCTAACTGTTTCCTTTTTTTCTTCCATTTAATTCCTCTAGCTCTTGACAAAATCTATTATAATTGTTAAAATCTTGTAATTTGTTGAGAAATTTTAAATTTTAAATAAGTCTCATTATTAATTTGATTTCAAAAGATCAAAAGTTGACATCATATGTTGTTGAGTCTCGCATGTATAAAGAAGGTGCTCACCAAGCATTATTTCTGGAGGATCATACCTCAACTTTGATCCATCCATCATTTCTTTCTACAAAAGGACAAGCATGCTTTCCTAGGTAGCCTAGTTGCCTTTTCATTTACAGGTATGCAGTGTGCATGAATGCTATAAATACTATTATGTTACTGCTGCTGTGGGCTAGCCTAGCTTTAGGATGCAAGACAATCACACAAATTGATGGTCCATTAACATTACACCCTAGCATACACCTTGGACCTTGGTGGATGTAGTGGAAGCGCATTCAACAACAATGGATGGTAGGGCTTGAGCATTTCCAAGAGAAGCATGGTTTGGAGGTTGTGTATATCAAGTAAAAACTAGCCCTCCATGGGAGTGGTCATTTGCAATGTGCCTATTGGTTTCACAAAGAGGAAGGAGAATTTCTACCCCAAATCCTATACTGTAATATGAGTTAATAGAGCAATATGATTGTTAAGTTGCTTTGTGGTAACAAAGTGTTGAATTCATAGAACGAGAGTATAAATGTGTTGTGCTCTCAGTTAATATCATCATATTTTGCATTATGTGATGAATGGATCAGTTTAATTATCACATGGATCTCTATCATTGTTTGTATATATAGAAACCGCTTCTCCACTTGTTGAATATGGACTTTGATCATGGCATCTACATGCAGGCATCCAAAAGATTCAATGAGTCTTTTTTTTCAATGTCAAAAGATGGACTTTGGATAGCATTTCTAAACTAGGGAGAACAAGGAGCAAGAAAGCTAGAATAACATGAGCTAAGTAGAGGTGCAACAAAACTCACAATCTAGAAAGAGTCAAATCATGAATGAAATTATGTGCACCCTCTCCCAATTAAATTCGTGTATAGTTGCAGCCTGAGAGAGGGTGGGTGTGCACTATAGATGAATGGGGGAAAATCCACGAGGAACGAGTATGTGTTAGTAGGTTTGCTATACCTATTGGTTGAGATATTTTCTTTTGCTCATGGTTTCCATGGTTCAAGACTTTGGCTAGTGACTTTGATTAGTGACTCTGATTAGTTGGGAAGAACCTTTTAGTATCTAAATTAGAAGGCTTAAAAAAGCCCCTTTTGTTGAGGCCACATACTATATTTACATATTATGAGTGACCCCATATTAGTTTTGACATTGAATGCAAGTAAACACTAAGAGCTCGTTCATGTGAGAGGGCCTGCTCTGCAACCTGGTTGCCTCTAAGAAACCTTAGGTTTTTTAAAATTGTGTTTCCCCACAACTTGGAGCCCACTAGCAAGAAGCAGGGAGCAATGCGAGTGAGTAATGGAGAAGTGAGTGGTGGTGGAGTGCTGAAATGAAGAATCACATGTGCTAGGCAACTGGTTGTAGATGGTGGAGGGGATGGTTGCCCCACGAGTACTCGTCAAAAAATGCCTTTTCCTGCATAGCTTGGGTACGCACATGTAGATGGTGGTCTGACCACCTCGCCCAGTTCACAAGTCAGGTGCTACTTTGGGCCCTGGTGGGGATATCAATCCCTGGAGGCCTCCATTTGAGCACCTAGGTGCCCGAAACCGGCCTCTCGAGAAAGGGCCCTTAGAATTGGTCCCCATGCCCAGGAAATCTCAATCGGGAGGAGTTGAGATCACCAGCAGCCCGCTGAGCCCTACTCTGTGGTCTTTCTGCTCACAGATGCACATCCGAGTCCCCATGCTGGTAGCCCGCTCTCCAATTTTGCTCAGCACATGCATAGGTGGTGTGCTAGACCAATGGCGCCTCGCACGATAGGCATGGCACATTCAATGCAAACCTGTTTTTGGAACAGGTTGCCTGACAATCAACTTCTCTGGCTCCCAAGGGGTGCCCCGGCCCAACTTGTTTGAGATATCCGACGCTGCTGCCCTAGAAATCACGGAGCGGTTCCATCAATTCGTCGCATGGGGACGTGTTGGATCGTCTGGAAACTCCTTTTCGGTCGAGATCACCGTCTCAGAGGGACCTGCTCTTAAGGCAACAAGAGTGTTGGCTGCGGGAAGAATGTATTTGTGGGTAGGTTATTAGGAAGACCCAAGATGCACGTGAATATTCTGTTAAGGATCTTTTAAGCTAATGAATATTCACGTGAATCCGTGACCCGAGGATCTCTTTGAATATTCTGATTAAGATTGAAGATGAAGAGCTGAGCGAAGCCATGGCGGTTCCCAGGGCATCATCATCAACCTCCCCTTCGCGTGGAGAGCCTTCCTCTCTCGAGATCAGTGGGCAGCCCAGCAGGCAGAATTCCGTCTTGTTTGCCTTCGACACCTCCAATCATGCAGCAGACCAACACCACCATGCAACCCTTTTCGAAGACCCCCCTTCCAATATTGCCGCACCCAGAATCCCTTCAGCCCTCGGAACCCAACATTCCGTTCCGTTGCTCCGTGCTTATCAATTGGTCGGAATCACCTTCTTCGCTGTCACTAGTGTACGTTGTCATCCTTTGTCGACTGCCTTCTGAGAGAGGGGCCTCCGGCTCCTGCCTTGAAGGCAGTTCGACATTAATTGCTGGGTTTTCATGATAGATTTAGGGCTTGAGAGGGGCTTCCCATTTTCCTTTCTAATCCGACCAAATTAAAATTTGGAAGCAGACATAACTGAAAATAAGAATGCCCAATGCGGACCAGCAAGTCGGATGCTCATTTTTTGCGTCAACCGGTGCAGGGTCCATTCGGCTTTGAAGGCACAGTTGGAGCCGGAGGTCCTCTACTAACGCAGGTCGGGCTGTTACTTTTCCAAATCCTTTGGTCAGCTCCTTTAGCGCTGATGACGGCAGAGCTTTCATGTATGATTCCTCTAAGTGGAGGACATGTCCTCTGGATTTATCGAGCTTTCGGGCCGTTCTGGTCTTTCGTCAACAGCTGCTTTGCATTCACTTGCAGTATTTTGGACAATGCGCTGTACGCTGTGCTGTTTGTGGAGTACTTATCATCCCTGTTATACGAGGACAATCATAAACTTCCCCACGTGTGGAGTATACTTCTGAAAGTGTTTGTGATTACCATCGTCACCATTTTGAACATGCGTAGCATCACAATCATCGGTATGTTTACAGAACCAAGGTATAGATTAATTTTAAAAGTCTGAAATCGAATTGAAATCACATGTTTGAAGAAGAGGGACTATCATGATTTAAGACTTAGACAGTAAACACCGTTAGATCATAGTGGATATGGTCACCTAATGAAATTTATACATCATCAGCCCAAAATGGTAATGTTGTCATAATATCTCCTTCACTACAAACTTCTGGTTTTGTTTTTTGTAATTCTTTCTTCCTTTGCCTCTAGCTTCACCTTGCATTCTGTGCTTCACTCAAAATTTCCTCCCAGCATAACTTCTTCCTCTCTCCTTTCCCTGCTTAATGCTTCTTGGCTTTCCTCTTGCTCGAGTGTTCTGCCTTCCTCTTTTGTCCCACCTCCAAAGCATTGGCTGGACGGGAGAGCTCCATGATGAGGAGGCAGCTCAAGAGCGGTTATTGTCAATGAGGCCTTTTTTTAAATTTCATGGTCCAAGACGTGAAGCTGTCTAGGATATTCGAAGGATGAATTGTTTTCAAAATTGAATAAGAGATACTGAATCAGTTGGACCGTGGAGCTCGAAAAAGCATTCCTCATCAAGAGCATCCTCAGGCTTAAGGTCTGTAAGCTGACTTGATTCTTTAGCGCAGATGGCTTTTAGTGGTTGATATTTTCACAATGAATATTGCATTTTGAGGAGCAGATACCATTTAGATGGATATTGAGTGCAAACAAGCTTGTACAACATCTTCATCCAAGGGGATGTCCCTAGGAGGGGCTCCAACTCTCCCCAGGAGCCAGTGTATAACGTCTTCCATCCACCTTGATTGTAGAACGTTTGGTCTTTAGCTTATTCTGCCTTTGTTGTCCCGAGCCTGAGAAAGAAGTTTGTAAACTGTCACGGTCTGCATGTTTTCAAGCATGTGACTATTCCCTTGTCACTCCTTTTGAGGTATTGTTGGGTGATAGGCATTGACACACAGAAGTGTTTGCGCCACTAGAGCTTTTGGTGGGTTGCTGCGGGTTCTTCAGGGTGTTTCTACTGAATAACAAAGCTTTATTTTCAAGTACCCAATGCATGTTTTTACTGATATCTACAGTCCTTTTCATGTCTTATTGATGCATTTCTTTACTGTCATCTGCAACGTATGCTGTTAAAGGCTTTCCATATACTCATCGTTTGTCTCTTGGTGTCTTCAAAAATTACTTCACCGTGGTCCCTGACTTACTTTCTGAAATTTTTGTAAAACTCTTATATAACAGATCAAAAGGACAACTACAAAAATTATTATTTCAATCAAGAAAATAAAACTAGCATAATCCTTAGTCATGCAATGTTAGGTCACATTTACAAGTGGCATAATCATTTCTCAGTTTCAGGTTGGTCTGGACTTAACTGATTCAAATGAGGAATTTCTTTATGGTAGGAACTGCGGCCATGCTCTTGGCTGTGGCCGTCTTGAGTCCCTTTGCTGCAATGATAATCTGGGGCCTTCCAAGGTTGAACTTCAATTGGATACATGGTCAAACACCAAAAGTAATTGATTGGGGGAAGTTCATCACATTGCTTCTCTGGAACAGTTCAGGGTCTCTCTCTTGCTCTTCCCGCTCTCTCATTCAAAGCACACTACACACACCTGCGTACACACAAGCACCCGAAGTGCATAAGGAAAGAACATAAAGGGCGTCCCTATATTAATATATTTTTGCAAGATGCATTGTTTCCACAGATTTTTTGGGCATCTCTTTTGACACTCCTGTTCAGCACATTCTGATTAATGTCAAATCTTTTTCCAATTCTAACATATAGAAGTATGATCTTTTGCCTTAGAGTGAGATGTCTTCCCTCATGACCTTTTATAGTGCCAAGAAACTATTCAGTTATGTACTAACACTTCATGGTACTTATTTTGAAACATGTATATCGTCCTTTGAAAACATTCCTTGCACAATCTTTCTTTTCATGTGATTTTTTTTTTCCCCCACCAAAGGTTGCAATCAAGGGATATACCTCCTTTTCCGACCAAAGATTTCAAACAAGGGATATACCCCCTGGTTCCCCTTTTGACTATTCAGCTTTAGTGTATTGTGTGCATAGTTTTTATCCACAGCCTGAATGCACACTACATGTTCAAAATAGATTTAAGGTGACTGATCTGTAATTCTCCCTCTAGCTTAAATTGATACGTTTCTTCTTTTATGCTGAAAGTGTCCTCTGAAGGGCTGCATAGCGGTTCAGAGAGGTAGGAAGGTGTGGAGTTGAGGTGTCATGTGTCGAACAAGGAAAAAAACGTCTTTGAGCAGGGCGAGCTCATCGTAGGTCATGCAGTATGGATGGGTCTCCGGGTCGGTTCAGGATTCTAAACGTTTATGCTCCGCTTGTAGACAACATGCCTCGCTTTTTGGAGGGAGCTGACAGAGAGCCTCCCCGATGTTGACTCCTGGATTCTTGGAGGTGACTTCAACAACCTTGAGTTTGCAGAGGATAAGCAGGGAGAAGCCTCTTTCGCGGAGATGCCCGCAACGGAGAGGAGCACCTGGGAGCAATTCATCTTTGCGATTAGTGGCAGAGACTCCTGGAGGGAGGCAGAGTTTACCAGAACCCCCCATAGCCTCCACTTTTCTTTTTGCCAGAGGAGGCATGATGGTTTGTTAAAGCGTCTCAATAGATTTATGTGAGGACTGGACATTGCACAGGGGAGGCTCCACGGGCATTTTAGCAGGTCCCACGATGTCAGATCATTCTCCGACTGAAGTAAGTTATAGCAGCCCCACCTCAGAATCCCCCAAAAGGTGGGTCCATATACCATGATCTCTTACAGGAGGCAGAGGTGTAGCAGGCGATAGCCGATATATGGAGGCAGCTAGTGGGAAGGCCCAGTGGAGGTTGGGCATCTTGGGTTGTGGACTAGTCTGAGACCTCAGAAGGTCTCTTATTTCTTTTGGTTAGTGGCGCATGGGGATTGCCTATTGTCCCCTTATTGGAGCAGATGCGGGTGGACGGTAGGTGCTTCTACTGTACAAAAGGAGTTTTATAGACTACTCTCCATTGCCTGTGGGGCTGCACTACGTCTCAAAGGATATGGCTAGTGGTCTTCAGCATTGTGGCACACACGCAGCGGAAGCAGTGGGACTTCACCTGGGGGATGGTTGCATGGCTCACAGAGGGGAGGCATGCCTTCTCGATTAATCCAGTTTTGCCAGCATACCTTTGGCTGTCCACCAAAGCAACAATGAAGTCTGTAGGGAAAACGTCTACTCAGCCCACTTAAGCTCTTGGAGAGCACGGAGACTGACAGAGTTTTGAAGGGGCCAAGAGGAGGTAGGAGAACAGATTTGTGGTGCCAGGGGTCCACATCTAGGCAGTACCTTATCTGCTTGATGGTGGCACCCTGTGCACACGTTTGTACAAGGTTTTGTCCATCTTTGGAGCAATACATAATTACTGTTTCTACTCTCATCACGACTGGATTTAAAAAAAAGGCCAGTAAGTGTCAAAGAGTGGTACGAATGTGTGTCTTGATCCCTTTCCTTGATATCATTGGCTCACTATACCTCATGTCACTCAGATTCGATGCCATCATGTTCCCACCTATGGACGAGCCTTTGTGTAGGGAGTTTATCAAGTCATATACTAAGGGATAGACAATTTATTTTTCTTGGGCTCAAGGCAAGTACTCACCCCACCTGTGCTCTCTGCTTTTCTTCAAGTACCTACAGCTCATCTTCTGGTGAACATCTCATACAATTCCTGGATGCACTTAGAAGCTTTCCTTGCTCAGAAAAGTCAATTCATAGGGATCATCAACCCTGCAACATCATCACCAACATGACACCTAAGGCCCCCTTGTTGAATAGGTATCTTTTCAGTATATTCTACACCCGGAGACTACTGTATTAACAAGAGCTACAAGTCTGCCTTGGCTGCACTTTTTCATCTTAACATTGTATGATCTCACCCAAAGAAACCTGAATACACATTTGGGCACCAATCAATGTATATGTTGAAGCAATGGGTTGCTATCCCTTCTCTCTTTATCCCTTTGTTCATCCTCGTGAAATCTTCTGTTCCTGCTTCCTCTGCTTGGCTCCCCGTGGACGTTAATAAATTCTACTTCTACTTCTACTTCTCAATTGTTTGTAAACTAACTCTTAGTACTCCTCCTTCAATAACCATCGGGCATGATACCTCTGCCCTAGCATCACTCCCCTCTCCAGCTACACCCACCACCATTCCACTCCAGTTACACCCACTCCCATTCATCCCCCCTTCTTGCTATCACTTTCTCCCTCTACACAGCTTTCCCTTGTTCCTGCCCACTCCCTACCTCTATTGCTCTTTCCTTCCAACCATTCCTCATCTCCTCTTTCCCCTACATTCAATGCCTTGATGAGCTCACATTTGCCCAACAAAGAGAGAGGACTGCCTTCCTTACTGGATCTCAACATCTCCTTAAGGGTAGAGGATGGTTTTGATATTTCGACCATGCACCGCCTTTCTGAGTTTTGGTCCCACAATCTAATTATTTAAATGTTCACTACCATAGGTCACCACGATGATGACACCATTTTCTCTGGTGGCTACTGGAATCCCCTAATCTATGACTTGTTCTTTATGTGATGATCAGACCCCCTTTCCTCACTACTGACTTTCTTTCTGCTTTGATTCCACATCCTGTCAGCTCAAGGACGGGGACAGGGACATTGACAAATCTCTCCAATGTTCCTAGAATTCGATCATAATCATCCTTTATGTGGATGTATGCTGCTCACAGGTACCAGTGATGAGAATTCAAGACTGATCTTGAAGCCTCATTTGAGATGTCAAATTTGGGACGCTTGCATTATTACTTGGGTCAGTTAGAAGAGGGTATTGTCACGAATAGGTCCAGTATATACAAGGGCTGCTGCACAGGTTTATAATGCAGAAATGTAGCCAATTTCAACTCCGGTTGAACCTGGGCTTAAGCTGTTGATGCATGAACACTAAGACACATGACATCAATCTTTGTAAAAGATAATATGTTTGGAGACCTGTAAATTGTGATCATATTGGCAGTGTTAATATCATCCTTGGCTTTTGGTTGTCATCAACACTTGGCTTTTTCTTCATCTTGACTTTGAAAGGGCCTATGATAGGGTGGAATGGATTTGCTTGTGGGATCTCTATGATGAATGGGTTTCTTTGAGTAGTGGATTTACGTGTTTCTTCACTTAGAGACGAGTTCTCATTTAGTGTGGCCGAGGGGATAGATTTCAGATATCTAGATCAGTCTTCTAGGGCTGCCCGCTTGTCTCCTTTCTTGATGTTTTTGTAGCTGAGGTGATGAGTCACTTCCTCCATTCATAGACATTGATCACTTGAATTTGTCTTCGCATTATGAATGATGAGGAACTTTTCAACTATGACCTTGAACTCCTCGACTATGAGTTTGTGAACAACACGACCATATTCCTTGAGGCCTCTTTTAGGAACTTAAGGTGCTGCTTCAAAGAAGCTTGGAAGGAAGGGATGTGGGCACTCCACAAAAGGAGACTGAGCTTGGTCTCACATGGGTAGAAAGGGGTACCACTATGATATATTTGGGGTGCTAGGTAGGTATGGATATGAACTTGACCCAAAAGTTTGCTTGAGTGATGGAGAACTTCAAGAGGAAGTTACTCTATCGGAGGTTCAAAACCCTAGAAACAGCTTCTAGAGCCCTTGTGGTGAACCAAGTTTTTATTAGCTTTTGCCTACTATGCCACCTCCTGTTGGTGCTCCTCACGCTCATATATTGGTCGGCTCAAGAGACTAGTACACAATTATCTTTGGTTCAAATTTGATGGCGCACAACGTGCAAGAGCCAAGGGGGCTTGGAGCATTATTATTTTATCAACGTTATGGATCGTGACATCCAATGCAGAGCCTTGCTAGGTAAGTTGGTCATTGGAAGACGACTCCTTGGCAATGAGCCTTAGAAAGTTTCTTCACTCAGCAGGTCTAGGTAAGACCTCCCCATAGAGGCGGTGATTGGTGACTAAGCACGTTGTGGATTTCACGGATGTTCACATTAGACTCCTCTCTTCTCTTCAATTGATTATTAAGCCCAACAAACAGATAAGAGCATCCCTCACTGATGTCCACATTAGACTCCTCACTTCTCTTCTATTGATTATTAAGCCCAACAAATAGATAAAAGCATCCCTCACACCAGTCCTCCCTGAGACTTGGGATAAGAGGGGGCTTCTCAGAATACATGTAGTTCCAAAAACAAAAAACTTGTAATGCTTTGAGCCTTTGGTTGCTTCTTCAAGTGTAACACTCTAAAGCTAAGATCCAAGAGTGATGAAAGGAATTTTGTAGCCATCACATGGTAAGAGTCAATCCATGAAACACGTGCGTTGGTACATAGGCTAATTGTTCATGTGTTTATGGATGTGGACTCAAGTATTATTGGCAGCTTGAGTGAGAGGAAATGGGCACTAGTTGCTCTGTGATGTAGTGGGGACTAGTTGCTTTGTACAATGAGTTACAGTAACAAATTTTGCCATAAAGTATCAATGTGGAAACATACAAAAGAATGAGCAACTTCAATAATCCAATCTGTGCAACGCACAATGCCTCTATCAATCCCAATGTCATTCTCTTTGTCTTTCACACCATGAGCAGGCTAGAAACACTATCAGATCTGCATTTTTGTCATTTAGGCTAGGTTAGCAAAATCATGTGCACGGTTTGACATGCTGCCACATTAACTCTGTATACATGTAAGCTTAATGACAAGTGACTAGTTGCCCTTGGTGAGTGGACAAGTTCATGCAAGATCTCTTTTTCAACGATGCTTGAGACAAGTAGTGAACTATTTCTCCTTGTACAACATTCTTATCCATTCCTAGAAGCAAGTAGTTGATACCCTTGTATGAGCACTTTGCAGTCATCAAAGGACAGAAAAGTGCATGCATCTCTCCACCTTCCACCTCTTGCATCCTCGAGGAGGAGGAACTGGACTAGCTGGGGGGGTCGCCTTGTGAAGCTCGATCCTCTAGATGCTCTGTCCTTGGATCCTATATGCAAGAGAAACCTCGTCTATTTGGAAAGCATGGCCTCCCTCTGTCAACCAGGCCACCATTCCCTAAGTTAGATCCCTCTGCAAGCGCTGTAATTGGGCCACAATCCAAAGGGATCCGTGTTAGAAATGACCCAACAGAGGGTACGCACAGCGGAAGACTTATAGTAATGCCCAGGAGCTCACACAGTGTGCGTGCGGGGTGTACAACACACCTAGGAATTCTGAACGCACCTAACTGAACCTGAGTCACCCTCCTTCTCGCAAGGGCACAATCCTCCAGTCGTGGAAGTTGATTCCCAAGAGCTTCTGAATCAGGGTCGTCCTTCAACAAGGTCCCTGCCTTCAGCCTCCCACACCAGTGAGCCTCCTACTTGGGCTCTGATACCATGTTAGAAATGACCCAACAGAGGGTACGCATAGCGGAAGACTTATAGTAATGCCCAGGAGCTCACACAGTGTGCGTGTGGGGTGTGGAATCACAAACTTCTTTACTTATGTGCATACAGTAGGTGTGCAGACTCATCAATAGACAATGAACCAACCAGACAGAGAAACCACCAAAATATATATTTCCGTCCACAACTATGGACACAATACAAAAGAGACAGATCCAGAGTGCCACCAATGATGTGGTCCTCTGATCTTACCACAAGGTCCTTCTCCTATCTGCTGGCTATCTCTAGACTCGAGCCCGTGTGCTCCACCTCGAGCTTCTGTAGACTTTCCGTCCAAAGATCTCAGCACATTGCTGCCCTAGTAGACAGCCTAGGCTCAGCCCCAAGTGAGCTCAGTCTGCAGCAACTCTGGCCCTGCTTTGCCTCCTGGATGTAGGCCCAAAGATCAGGCTTCTGCTGCTCCTGCTGCTCCTCTGTTTGCTGACTTGCTGGATGCTGAAATGAGGCAAGAGCCTCTGCATTTATAGGCCCCAAGGCATGTTAAAAAATACCGACCAGTCTGTCCCAATCTGGCCGACTGGACAGACCAGGTTGGCTGGCCCAACCGACCTGGTTGGCTCAGCCCAACCAGCCCTTTAAGGGCTCCAAAACCGGGCCCTTTTGCCCCACACTTCTAGGGTCTTTGGCCCTCCAATCAAGGCAGGGGCCCAGCCTATATAAGGCATGCCTACTGCCCACTGACAGCCCCAATTTGCTGCTCCACCAGGCCTGCTGGTTCTGCCCTCTGCCAGGCTCTTCCCAGCCACGTGTCTTGTGCCGTACTGCCCCGTACATCCTGCTGTCCTTACCGGCTTGTACCGCACCATCATCAGGGACTGTTGCAGGCCCTCACTGCCCACTACCCTCGCCATATGGCTTGCCATGCTGACGCCATCTGCAGGTCGCAATCCTGTGAGGTGCTGCCCATGTGGCAGCCCCCTCTCTTTCTTCTCTCTTGGGCACATCCTGCCCTAGGTCTCCCTCCCCCACGCACTCCTCATTTGGGGGCTTACAGATGGGGAGGTGACCTTTCCAACACCCCCTCTCACCGACACATCTCGGCCCAATGCCAACACGTCGATGACAATGCTCCAGTAACTCCCTGGTCGTAGTCCTCTGGAACCTTTCAGTGTCGAAATCTTTTCCTGGCTTTTCAGCCAGTGGCTCCTGCTCCACCAGGTCCGGTTCCGCTTCCGCACACCATCCTGGTACACAGGTCCATCTTTGGTAGCACCTCCTGGTACCACCTCCTTCAGTGACGTTCCCGCCTCTGAATCGAGCAATCCAGCCGTCACGATCTTCCAGTCGTCCCCCTCATAATGAGTGAACAACCTGGAGTCTTCCAGGCACCATGCTCTGAGGGTCTGTTTCAACCCGTCCTTCCTTTGGCAAGGTCTGCAACCAATAAATATTTCCAGATAACCTGGACCATGAACTCTCGCTGAGTTCTCAAGCAGGTACTCTTCTGGCTTCAGTACTCTTTGTCCATCACCTTCTAGCAATCTGCATCCGAGATTTGAAGAAGCACCA
Organism: Dipteris shenzhenensis; assembly: GCF_047967505.1. Classification (NCBI taxonomy): domain Eukaryota; kingdom Viridiplantae; phylum Streptophyta; class Polypodiopsida; order Gleicheniales; family Dipteridaceae; genus Dipteris; species Dipteris shenzhenensis. Next base: position 35,940,254 of record NC_141599.1, read on the forward strand.
ATACTTCCCCTTCTGCCTTCGAAGAAGGCCAATTCCTTCCAATCTCGTATCTCCTGAGACAAATGAAGAGCAGAGTCTCTCCACAGCATGCTATAAAGGCTCAAATGCAAAATATCAAATACATACTAATATCAAATACATACTAGACTGTTGTACTGCGTGAATGTTTGCCTTGAAAGCAAACTCCCAAGCGCCTGTGTAATCCTGTATTGTCCCCTTCTGAACTCCAGCATCCATCTGACCATGAGACCCCAGGGCCTTCCATAGAATCCACCCTCGTGTCAGTGTCGACAACCACACACCTGGAAGGTACCAAGCGCTCCATGCTGCGCTTCACCTTCACAAAGACATCTGACTCCTCGTCGACCCACATCTCTATGTCAGACATCCTCACTATGATTTCTGGATCAACATATGTGACCTCGGTAACACTCGGTGATGTCACCAGGAACAACTCTTTGATTACCACATTTGCTTTGGCCTCTCCCTCTGAATCTGAGTCAGCAGACTCCTTTTTGTTTTTCTGATCTGCCTTTTTCTTTCTGCAGTCCTTTGCAAAATGTCCTAGCGTATCACAGTAGAAGCACTTCTTCTTATGCTTCCTCTTCGAAGTCCCCTCATCGTCAGAGTCGTCTTTCTTGGACTTGCCACCGTTAGGCTTGCCCTTTCCTTTGCCAGCGGAATCCTTCGCCAGCATCGCCTTGTCGTCTTTGTCCTCGTTGTAGAGCTTCTCTCGAGCTTCCTCCTGTAGTAGTAACGGACCCAACTCCTCAAACATCAGAGGTTTGGTTCTCTGTCCTACTATCACAGCCGTAACAAAGCTCTTGAAACTCCGAGGCAGTCTCCTCAGTACCATCAAGGCCAAATGGCAAGAGTCTGTCTTCTGACCAACTGTTACCAGCTGATCCCTCACCACCTTGACCTTCGTCAAATGGCTATGTACCGTATCTCCTTCTTCCATATCAAGATTGTAGAGTTGATGCTGAAGAAGCAAAATCCGGGAGGTGTTGTCCGTCTCGTACAGATCCTTCAGGGTGACCCACGCCTCTACTGACATCTCGGCCAGCTGGATATGTGGAAGAACGGAGTCCGCCGTAGTCCCTATGATTATTGCCAGGGCATGGGCATCTCTGTCTTCCCAAGCTTCCAGCTCCTCTCTGTCTATTGCCATGACTATCTCCCCTTTCTTGTCCACCATGTCCTCCGGCTTCGACTCCACTCCCGTGGTCAGCTTCCACAACTTCCGAGCCACTAAATGACTCCGGATCTTCACTTTCCAGATCGGGTAATTAGTCCCGTCCAATTTCCCAGACTCTCCAAAGTTAGGGATAGTGAAAGAGAGAAAACTAGGGGAGGAGGAAGGGAAAGCAGGGGCTGAAGAGGCTGTGGCGGTCGACATCTCTGCTGTTTATACCACACAGCAAAGTCAACCAAACCTAATTTCAGTAAGACCAGAATTCTGAACGCACCTAACTGAACCTGAGTCACCCTCCTTCTCGCAAGGGCACAATCCTCCAGTCGTGGAAGTTGATTCCCAAGAGCTTCTGAATCAGGGTTGTCCTTCAACAAGGTCCCTGCCTTCAGCCTCCCACACCAGTGAGCCTCCTACTTGGGCTCTGATACCATGTTAGAAATGACCCAATAGAGGGTACGCATAGCGGAAGACTTATAGTAATGCCCAGGAGCTCACACAGTGTGCGTGTGGGGTGTGGAATCGCAAACTTCTTTACTTATGTGCATACAGTAGGTGTGCAGACTCATCAATAGACAATGAACCAACCAGATAGAGAAACCACCAAAATATATATTTCCGTCCACAACTATGGACACAATACAAAAGAGACAGATCCAGAGTGCCACCAATGATGTGGTCCTCTGATCTTACCACAAGGTCCTTCTCCTATCTGCTGGCTATCTCTAGACTCGAGCCCGCGTGCTCCACCTCGAGCTTCTGTAGACTTTCCGTCCAAAGATCTCAGCACATTGCTGCCCTAGTAGACAGCCTAGGCTCAGCCCCAAGTGAGCTCAGTCTGCAGCAACTCTGGCCCTGCTTTGCCTCCTGGATGTAGGCCCAAAGATCAGGCTTCTGCTGCTCCTGCTGCTCCTCTGTTTGCTGACTTGCTGGATGCTGAAATGAGGCAAGAGCCTCTGCATTTATAGGCCCCAAGGCATGTTAAAAAATACCGACCAGTCTGTCCCAATCTGGCCGACTGGACAGACCAGGTTGGCTGGCCCAACCGACCTGGTTGGCTCAGCCCAACCAGCCCTTTAAGGGCTCCAAAACCGGGCCCTTTTGCCCCACACTTCTAGGGTCTTTGGCCCTCCAATCAAGGCAGGGGCCCAGCCTATATAAGGCATGCCTACTGCCCACTGACAGCCCCAATTTGCTGCTCCACCAGGCCTGCTGGTTCTGCCCTCTGCCAGGCTCTTCCCAGCCACGTGTCCTGTGCCGTACTGCCCCGTACATCCTGCTGTCCTGACCCGCTTGTACCACGCCATCATCAGGGTCTGTTGCAGGGCCTTCACCTGCCCACTACCCTCGCCATATGGCTTGCCATGCTGACGCCATCTGCAGGTCGCAATCCTGTGAGGTGCTGCCCATGTGGCAGCCCCCTCTCTTTCTTCTCTCTTGGGCACATCCTGCCCTAGGTCTCCCTCCCCCACGCACTCCTCATTTGGGGGCTTACAGATGGGGAGGTGACCTTTCCAACAATCCCATCCAAATCCTTTGTGCTATGGGGCAGCTCCATAGGCAATGAGGTATCGTCTCAAGGACACCATCAATTCAACAGTGACACCGCGCATCCACCCGCATCTTCTCTTCTTCTTTTTTTTTTTTGGCCAAAGAAAGGAACCTTCTATTAATGCTTGAGAGCTTTCATACAAGACAGCAGCCCCGTAGGTGCTGAGTATGGAAAAAAACCGGAAAGGCTGAAAGAAAGAACCGGCCTGTTCCAGAGAAACCGAGCTTACTGCCTAGGAGTCTCGCCGCTGCCTCCATGGGAAGTTTGCTCCATCTACCAAAGGAGCTAGCTCGGGCTGGTGTCCCACTGTGCCCAACCTATGTGAGTCTGCTGTCCCAACATGAGCCCATCCTAATCTCTGATCTTTCTTGGGGTGCCATATAAAGGGCTAACGCTCGAACTCCTCCTAGCGGGCGGGGCTGAGCTCGGATGATTCTTCTTGCTAGTCTCTGCCAGACCCTGTGAAGGCTCCTCATTAGTGGGGAGCCTTTTCTCGTGAGGGGGACCTCCGAGAAGATCCATCTGTGTGACTGCTGTCACTGCCCCCCTTGTGTGGGGTATCTCTGAGAAGCCCGCACTGAAGTAGAAGCTTCCAGGGTTATACGTCTGGGGTGAGACCAGGCACGACTAGCTTGCCCAAAAGGGCCTTGCACTGCATCTTTGGATCTATGATGCCCAAGCCTCCTAGCACCTCCGACATGATCACTATTTGCTGCCAAGCGACTCGGGGGCTCTGGTGTTCCTCATGCCATTCGACTCTGCCCATACGAAGTTGCACACCAAGCGCCTAAGCTGTCCTATGCAACCTCTATGAAAACACTATCATGAGGCTATATACCAGGCCGTGGTGAGAAGGACTTGGTTTGCCACTAGAGCGCGGCTTACTAGGGAGAGTTTGGCCGAGCTCCAATAGAGAATCTTGTGCCGAACACTCTCTAGAACTGGGGCTATCTGCTGCTCTGCTATGATATTAACACCTAGCATCCAAGGTACCTCATTGTCTACCCCCACGGTATCGAGTGAAAGACAAAGGCACTTCCCCAATCTTGTATCTCCGGTGTCTTCTCAGCCCCTATGTAGAAGCTGATAGACTTGGTCTAGTTGATTCGAGCACTAGAGGCCTCACAGGAAATAGCCATGGCACCCCCGACTGTCTCCAAGCTCGTTGTTGTTCCCTCCACATACAGGGCCGTATCATCTGCAAACTCTGAATCAGCAGCTCCTTGTCCTGCACGATTGGGAGCCGCATCCTTGTGAGACCCGTCACTTGTGACCTCAAGAAGTATCCCGATGCCTCTGCTACGAATAGGAAGAGAAAGGGTGCAAGGGGGAAGCCCTGTCAAAAGAGAGAAAGTCATGCCCGTATGGCTCTGATGAGTACCGAGCATAAAGCGCAGAGACCCCTATGATCCATCTGTCTAAGAAGCCCAACCTCTACATAGTACCCTCTAGGAACGACCACTCCACCCTATCGTAAGCCATCTCGAAGTCCAGGAGAAGGATGGCGAGAGGTTGCGACTGGCAAGAGGTTGCGACTCATTCCTACCTCCCAGAAGGTAAAGATGTTATCCAAGATGCTTCGCTCCTAAACAAATCCGGTTTGTGCATCGTGGATGATGTTAGTGCAGCGGGGCCGCAAAACCGCAAACTCAAGACCTTGGCTAAGATCTTGTAAGCAGTATCAAGCAAAGTGATTGGTCTCCATTGCCGAATGTCTGACCTGTCTCCCCACCCTTCGGGATAAAATAAATCCAACCTCTACTCAAGGACTGAGAAAGAGAGCCTATGTCGAAAATCTCGTGACCGGATAAGCATAGAGGAATAAGAAGGATCTCCCAGAAGCTCTAGAACAAGGTTGGAGTCAAGCCATCTTTGCTTGGACAATTCTAGGTGGGGAGGGCCACAAGACTCGCTAGAGACTCCTCCTCAACTTAGAACAACCGACTATAGAAGTCTATAGTCATCTCAAGAATCTCTTGGGGATCAGTGCGCATAATCCCCTGCATATCTCGCAACCGCTACTACAGCTGCATGCATGTTGACCGAGGTCCAGTGATTTGGAAAAACTATCTCATATCGATCAGTGAGATCTTGGGTCCTACTCGCAGAGCCTTTCCATGGATGCTAGGTCTTGTCGCAGTGCTCTCTTGCGCTCCTGGGGGGCACACCTCCATCAAAGAGCGTGAGACTGAAGCTCCGCACTGCTCCTCCGAATCACAACTGTCACCTAGGAGGCCTAACCCTCGTGAGGCCAGAGGACAACCCTCGTGAGGCCCGTCCTCTGGCTGTTGCCAAATCTCTGCTATAGCTTAATGTACCTCCTCATCCTAGAGGAGATCCTTTGGGATGCAAACCCCCTTTTTGGTGAGTTCACCTACAAAAACTGCTTGCCCACCAGGCATGGGTGGAATGGTAGGAAAACTCTACCTGCCGGATCTCCATGTCGTGAAGCTCAAGATGCGCACTCTCATATCGATCATTGAGATCTTGGGTCCTGCTCATAGAGCCTCTCCGTGGATGCTAGATCTTGTCGCAATGCTCTCTCGCGCTCCTGGGGGGCACTCCTCCATCAAAGAGCGTGAGACTGAAGCTCCGCACTGCTCCTCCAAATCACAACTGTCACCTAGGAGGCCTAACCCTCGTGAGGCCCGTCCTCTGGCTGTCGCCAAATCTCTGCTATAGCTTGATGTACCTCCTCATCCTAGAGGATATCCTTTGGGATGCAAACCCCCTTTTTGGGGAGTCCTTGGCGGGGCTGCTCTAGGTGGAGCACTACTAGTGAGTGGCCTGACATCGTGGTGCCTACTAGAATGCCAATAGCACCTCCTTGATGTAGCGCCCAATTTCCAATATAGAATTGACAAGTCTCTCTAGCAGTCCATCATGTCTCCTCTAGCCGAGCGAGAAGAGTAGGCTGTCAGGGATCCTGATGAACTATGCCTCTCTCCACGGTTCCCTGCCACCAATCATGAAGATAAATTGCTCCCAGGTTCTCCGCTCAGCTGCTGGCATCTCAGAGAAGGTGGCTCCTCCATGTTTGTCCTCCCCAAATTCTAGGTTGTGGAAGTCACCTCCAAAATCCAAGAGTCGACATCTGGGAGACACATCCAGGCAGTGTTGTCTACACGCTGGAGCATTCAGGATCCCAATCCTGGACTCTCCCACTCTGATGCCCATCCAAACTACGCGCCCTAGGATAAACTCTCCTTGGTTGTAGAACTCAGGGGCCAACACCTGAGAAACCAATATGCAGACCCCTCCACTCCGTCCTACCACGGGGGACCAAACCTCTGGGCCTCTCCTCGGGAGGAGGTGGTGGCGTTGACTGATGTCCACCGCTGAAAACATATACAAAGAAAGTCCACTGTCCCCCCTACTACTGCCCTCTGCAAATTCTGTCGGAGGATCAAGTACAGCGGCTGACTACGAGCACGGTTGTGGAGCCCATGCATGTTCCAACTCACTATGGTCCAAACCGTGTGTGAACAAGGCTCTCTTGTGCGTAGGAGCCTAGATAGCTATCTCGGAATTTTGTGATTTCATGAAGGTTTTGAGGGGGAGTAGTCTGTGTCCGTGCGGCGACAAGCATGGCTGGTTCCACGCCTACCTTTGCCGCCCACTACATCAAGAAAGGAACCTCCAACCCGAGCTTGGCTGCACATTGGTGGAGCGACCAATGCGTCACCTGTGTGAATTGTAATTGTACCTTTGGTCCCATCCAAATCACTTCCTATGCTAGGCCTCTCTGGAGAGAAGCCTAACTAGTAGATTGTTGTGTTGCCTTGAGTGAGCCAGCTATCCAAACCCTAAGGGGCCATCCACTCCGCCATCATGTGAAAAATCTGCTCTTTCATCATACAATCAAAGAGAGTGGGAGTCCACTTTTCTTCTCCATGGGAAGCGAAGTTGAAAACCCAAAAGGCGTGGGTACGAGAACCCACCACTCCGATGGTACCCCCTCTACGTGGCTGCAAAATCATGACGGTCATCTCGAGTGAGAGGGGGTACTCATCTAGAATCTTGAGGTAGTTCCATGAACCTAGCCTCCATATTTCTCGTGGTAGAGGCTAACCTAGTCAAGGCCTTGGACCTAGGAATTGGAAGAACAAACCTCTAGGCTCAGGAGTTTGTGTGGAGGCAGAGTCCTGGTGCAAAGAGGGAGAAGACTGTGATGCTGCTATAAAGGGATAATCAATCCCATCCTCACTTGAGGGTTTCGGGTCAGGGACATGTTTGGGAAGGGGACGAGAGAGGAAGAGGAGGAGGGTGAAGCGACTACAGTAGCTGGAGGAGAGAGGGGCGGAGCGGGGGCGAGTCATGAGAGTAACTGAAGCAAGGGGGGCAGGTGGAGGCGGGGAGGGGGAGGGGATGCAGGGGGGGTAGGTAGAGAGGGAAGATTCTGAGGTGGGGGGGGAGGTGGGTCAGCCGTCCCCAAGGCAAAAGGACCTCTAGAGCCCTGTTGTGGTGCCGAAACCAGTGTGCTCCGTGTTCCTGCCATCAGGGGGACTGCGTCGAAGAAAAACCCCTCCTCCGATGTCTCCGCTGGCTGCTTCTCCCCTCTGGAGGGGGAGCAGCCTCACTCTCTGCTCTCTTATGCTCACGGAGCCTGGCTCTCGACGCATGCGGTGCTAACAAGCCCTTTTTGATGGCTTCTTGCGCTCCACCTTGGTCCAGACCCCCCTTGAGGGTTCTACCCAAGGTGTCTGTGACACCATCCGCTACCTCGGATCGGGCTGAAAACTCTTGGGGTGCAATCCCTTGCTCCTGATGGGGCTGGGTCTGGTCCCTACCCATCCCTCATTTAGAATCTTGGGCCAAGTGTCCCATCTGTCTACATCGTAAACACCGGCCTGGGAGCCCTACAATCTCAATGGACTGCATGAACTCTCCACCATCAAGGGTCTCAAGGAGGATCTCCTCTGGTAGCGTCTCAAGGTGTGCCACTATCGTTCCTTTTTTTTTCCACGAAAAAGATTTCTATTAAGTATGAAAGAAACCCGCGTGAGCAAGCTCAAAGCGGAATTACATCATGCTGGGCATGAGGGAAAAAACCACTCTAGAAGAGTCTTGAAAACTCAGAATGAGCTGGAAGAAACCAAGGTTGAGGCTGAAAATTCCACGTCAACCTTGCTGTCGTCTTTGAGAAAAAGGGGGAGCCCCTCCATTCCGTAAGGAAGATAATCCTCCTGGCAGAGTTTGGCCGAGAGGACCTGCCACTATCAATCTAAGATGGGGGACCCCAATCCTCAGAAAGGAACAAGCAAAAACCCATGCTGCTGAGAGGAAGGAAAGAAAGGGTGGAAAAAGGAAAAAGAGGGGCGGAAGAGAGGGTCAAGAGCCCTCTGAAAAAAGCTGGCTGGAAGGCCAGCTCAACCAAGAACACCTACAGGGAAGCCTTCACCGGGTAGCTTTTCAAGGAGGGCTCTCTGGGAGAATCAAAGAGAGTACCCAGCCAGCAAAACTGTCCACCTGAACTATCTGGAAACCTAGGCTCCACCAAGGGCTGCCCCAAGTTGATGGGCTCTTCAACTGAGCACCAAAAAAGGCTGGAAGGATGGGAGCTTGTCGCCAAGGGGGCCTCCAACACCTTGAAACTGAAAAGGTTGAGCTGAGCTGCTCCTCTGAAGGAGAGCACACTGGTCGAGAACACCAGATGGCCTGCAAAACCGCCCTGAAGAAGAGGTATGCCACCACAGAGGTGGCCTAGGGGGAGTTCTAGAGAGGCTCCCGCTGAGGCTCGTTACCACTAGGATGCCCGGGCTGCAAGAGGCTGCCCACAAGGCAGTCGCGACCCAATATGCTGCTGCCGAAAACACACCGTGCTGTAAGAACAGCAACAGAGCAGCCTTGCGACTTGAGGCGCCTAGAGAACGCACACCCGCGACCTGAGAAGGAGCACCACGGGCAGCTCTCAAGTTCTAAAATGCAGCAACTAGCTGTCGCGACCGGCAAAAGGGGCGGATCTGCGAAACGACCAAAGGCGAGGCTACCACAATCTCTCTTTTAGCTTTCAAGCTTTATAACCTTCCATGTAACCCTTACAACCTACATTTGGCACTGTTATCCACTATCTTGCCACTTTTTCCACCTTAGGCCCTTTACACACCAAAGGGCGCCCAACGTTTGGGCGGCCGTTTGGACCAATAAGAAGCCACCATTTGAGGTTTGGGCGGGGACCTCTTTACACATACTGTGCCCAAGCTTAGGCCCTTTACACACCAAAGGGCGCCCAACGTTGGGCGCCGGTTTGGACCAATAAAAAGCCACCATTTGAGGTTTGGGCAGGCACCTCTTTACACATACAGTGCCCAAGCTTAGACCTTTTAATCCGACATGGAGTCCACGTCATGCCCTGAGAAAGGCCTTCCTTGGGCAGCCAAGCTTGGCTGCCCACCGATGGGCAGGGCTGGATTCAGCCAATCACCATCACGATTTGGGTCCCCCAGCTCCACACCCATCCGGGCCCTCATTTTTACAAGAGGGGTTTGTACTTGGGCGGTGTGTAAAAGGGGTGCCCATCCGTGGGCACCCATTTTTTAATGATCTCACAATGGGCAGTGGGTGTGTAACGGGGGTGCCCATTCCAACCCGCCCATGAATGTTTTTGGGTGCCCACACTTTGGGCACCCTTTGGCGGTGTGTAAACAGCCTTATTGACTAGTTTTGAAAACTTTCTCTCTCAAGTCCCTTGATATGCATTTTCTCACATCACTCAAAGCTTCTCAAGCAATGAGTAGCACACAGGAGCTCCTTTCTCTGCTCAGTAAATGTCCTACTGGCTCCAAAGAGTGTATAGTCTCGACTAGGGTGACAGGGAGAGAATTCCCCACTGTAGGTAGGACAATATTTTGGCACCGCTTGCAAGGAGAAACAATAAGCCCCAAAAGTTTAATACCCTAGCTCGATTGAGTCTGAAGAGGGCTAGATGTAAGAGAATATATCCAAGCCTATCTAAAAGATAGTGGATCAGCCTACAAACCTCAAAAAGTGTGTCTTGCCATGACTACTAGAGCCATGTTCTTGGAGAAAATTACATCTTTCTAGATAGAGACACATACTTTAGAATAGTAAGGCTTGTGTGCATCCAAAGACGCTGTTGCTGGTAGACATGACCTCTGAGGTCATCAACGAATAGTTATTTCTTTGTTTTCCTCATCTTCTAGAGTCTGACAGCTTGTATAAGTATTCTATTTCTCATTAATGCTCATTTCTCATGTAATGCTCATGTGAATTGTGTTCCTATGGATATATATGCATGTCTGTTGATATGTCAACACTACCTCTCTCTGCTACAAAAAATAAAGCTCACGTGACTCTTAAAATCCGATGGGTCTTAAAGTCTTGTGCCTGATGTATTTCAAACGTAATGACCCTTGCAAATGGTGCAACTCTAACTGAGAGTCATAACACGAGTGAAATGGTCGTAGAGATGGGCATGAGATTTCCAGCAGCAAAATAGTACAGAGAATGGGCAGTGGTACAGCATTCAAGAATGGATGGGGAAGACGAAAATACTACCAAATACAGCCTCCAAAGGGGTCCGATGTGAGTAGTAAGGCTAAGGAAAGATGGGAGAGGACCAAATTGGAAAGTTGGAATATTGATCTGTGGGGGGCAGCAAGGGGGAGGGATTGATAATGGAGAGGGCCATCTAAGGAGCAAGTGGAGCCACTATTATGTTCTTTTATTTTGGCTACAACTATATAGAAAAGGTGACAAATAAAATGTGCTTCTCACTCAGTTGTAAGCAGTTTTGATGATGACAAGAATGAAGCTGGGTTATAGTAGTGCTCTTGATGGGCAATAATAAAGGAATTTTGTGAGAATGTAGTAGCTTTAATAAGTCTGTGTTGAACAAAGTATTGCTAATGTATCAGGTTTGATGGAGTGGGGAACATTGCCTCTGAAGTTCAAAGCCCTGCCAGCTCCTACCCCTGGGCATTGGCTGCAAGCGTTCTACTTATTCTTGCTGTATATGGTCTACCCACTTTAATTGGAGTAAGTGTTTTACCAGACTACAAAGAATGGGAGAGTGGAACTTATATGAGAGCTGCAAAACTCATTGGTGGACATCCTTTGCAGGTATGGGTCTTGTATTGATGCGAAAAGGAGTCACAAGGGTTTGAACTGCATCTTTGCTTGTGTTTTGTATTCAAAAATATTAACAGCCTTTTCAAAACATTTTGACAGATTTGGATGGGATTATCTGAAGTGCTTAGTGCAGTGGGCCTTCTTGTGACCAGGATTTGTATCAATTCCCGTATAGTATATGGAATGGCCCTTGTAGAACAGGTGGTGTATTTCATTCAACTGCTTCAAACCTTGTGTTAAGCAGATACAAGAATTTTTAAAATTGATTTGAAACAATATATATTTTTAATGACCCTCTTTTAGCTTTTCTCCCTTGAATGGAGGTTATCTTTATTCATCAATGTACTCCTTGAATATTTGTTTCAAACTTGTACTTGGAAGTCTTACAACAATGTGATGAAGAAGAACTATCTTTCGTGTTGTGGGATATGATTCTTTAAATAAAATGTACTGCTATGTATTACAAATGAGAGTATACATGCAAGTGAAAAATGAACAGCCAGAATGAACCACCAATCTGGCCTGAGAAAACAGGGAATTTATGCATTTATGTTTTGGAAAGAGGAAATACCAAAACTTATTCTAATAGAAAACTGAAAGATGAGAAGTCATGAATCTTGTATAAGCTATTTTCATGAAAGCTATTGCGTGTTTATGGAAATTTTGTGTGTGGTAATTGAATTATTATTAAGAGGGTTCAAGTGATGAGTCAAATACCAGATGTATTGATCCTCAGGAAAAATACCTAGCAGGTACCAATGTTCACATGGCTGCATCCTCGCTTCGGAACACCATGGATAGCCATTCTAGCTACTTCCAGTCTGACGCTTGTGCTTGCGGAGTTCAACTTTTACTCTCTGGCAGAGGTTTGTGAACTAATATTGAGCTATTGTATGGTATTAAAAGCTCTGGATTGCGATATATCCTATTAGAGGTCTGTCTTTAGAAGGAGAAGTACAGATTAATCATTAGCAAAAATAAACCTATGTCAAGCACAGGAATAATCTGGGATTTGACAAAAAGAAAGTTTGCACTGAGGGGTACTGCACATTGCCAGGGCCTACTCGACCCAAGTCTCCGATCAATGCCACACATGCAAGGCTTGTGGACAGTCTTCAGCTGCACCTTGAGTGCGATGATCGTACTTCTTGTTTCAGGTTTGGCAAGCCTTAGATCTCCTCCAACCTATCCACTTTCCCCTCTCTCAGATGGGCCACTTGCTTCTCTAGTGACCCTTGTGCTGCCTCCAAACCCTCAGATAAAGTTGGGTGATGGTAACCTCTGTGTGAGCCCTCACTTGCTAGTCCTTCTATGAGGAAAAGTCCATAGAGACAGAGTGCCATGGTAGTCTGCCCTGCCCGAGGATGACATTATAGCAAAATAAGTGCATTATATCGAAATTAAGCCTATCCATGTATGATCGTATCTTTGAAGAACATCTGTTTCATGTGCATGTTGCAAAGAAAGTTAAGTCATTAGCAAGGTCGCTCATTGTCATGTGAGGGTTGACTCGAAAAAGTAGAACAGTCCTGGACAGGACGTGGCGCAACAACAATTTCAAAGTCTCCAAGGATCTTGATTATTTCAGAAAGATGATTTGCACATTTTTGTTGGGATCGTGAGCCATCCTTGGTCAAACGAGATGTGCTAGCTGAATTGTGACTCCATTGTTGCTAATCAGAACTGATAGAACAGAGCCTTGGTATTTAGTAGTCTGTTGGGCATATTAAATACCCTTTGTTTTGGTTGATAGATTGGTAGCATGGGATTTAAACCTGATCTTGGGGCCAAATGTGAAGTTCTTAACATTTACATGCATGACCGTTCAGTTAGGCCACTTGTAATATTTTGAGAAGAGCATTGAACACATGACCTCAGACAATAAGCTTCATGATCATTAAAGTGGGTTTATGGAAAGTCATATGTATAATTAGTAAGCAGATACAAGTATTACAGAAACCCTGGTTGAAAAGCAATACATTCAGCATTGGTTAGCTTTATCAACAAGGTGCAAAGTAAAAAAGAAAAATACTGGATGGTTAATTCTGATGATGTTTGGCCGCTGGAAGCAAAGCACAATCTTTGCTGGATGGTGAGCACAATTGGCCTTTTAAGTTCTTCTGTGCAGTTTGTCGTGATATCCAATCTGCTGCAATTTAGGGAAAAAGGCCGACAGACTGCATGGATTAGAGAGCATGGCACGTTTCAGAATCTTGTGAGTAGTAAAATTTGATGGCTATTCGATTAGGAAAGATGATTGTAGCCTCTTTGGGAAATGCATTCCTTGGTCCCTAGCTTGCATCAGGTCCATGGGATAAGATATAAAGTCTCATGAGAATAAGGAATATTTTAATGCTAATTATGTACAACATATAGATCAGACAAGGGTATCAGACAAGGGTGTAGACAACATATTAGTCAATAGTGCTGGCTGAGGGTTGTTTAAGCTGAAGCTTTAACGATTATGGGCAATGGAGTAGTTGGTGTCACATTCAGTGAAGCCCAAACAAAGCTGTAATTGATCTGTACAGCAATCTTTTGACAATCCTAGTGAATCACTCTACCGACATGGAATTTGAATAAAAGTCTTTCTATTGAGAAGCTTACATAAAATTTCTTCTAAATTAATGCATTAGCAAACTTGATTATTATTTTAATACGTACTTGGTTCAATGTGTTTCAAGTCTACATTTGAAGCTCACGATTTAAATGTAGTAGTACTTTCTTCTTGGTGCTGGTTTATTGATGAATGCTTTTGCCATTGGTCCATTAGCATTGTAGTCAAATACCTTATTTTATACAGTTTCGACCATGCTAGATTTTGGTGCTCATGTGATGCTCACAATTCAATCTTGAGATGCTAGTTTATTTACAGATACTTTTCCAATTGGCATTGTAGGCAGACATGTTGTTCTATGCACTTTCAACCATGCTAAAGTTTGGTGCTCTGGTTCAACTACGTTTCACTGAGCCAGACGCTTTCCGGCCATTTTGTATCCCAATGCCTCAAACAGTCCTTGCAGGTAGTATATATCTTCATTTGTATTATTCTCACATATGTAAGACTATCTGGCAAATGCTCTCCAACACCACCCCCCACAAAAAAAACACACACACACACACATTTTATTTTATTTTTTGAGGGGGCGGGAGGGGGGAGGTGAAAACTGTATTGCTTAAAATCAGTCCCCAAAAATGGGACTCTGAGCTACAACATGTCAAAAGATGTCAATATAAGACAAGTAAGCAGGATAATCAATATCCCGAGCCTGTAGACAATCAAAAAACGATTGCTGTAAGGATGCCCGGAAAAAGGAGTACTTGGCAAGAGACGGGGTCACCAAAGACCCTATGGTTTCAATTCCTCCATAGAGTCCATAGTGCCCAATACTGAACCCAAGAGTAGAAGAGATAATACCCCTGCCTGATAGGATGGACCCCAAACAAATTGAAATGCTTGCCACAGCAAGCAGTGAAAAAGCGTGCCTGTAGAAATTGCTACAGAAACAACAAAAATTCACGAGAGTCAAAGCAATGCCAAACGAGATGAGTCATAGTCTCTCGTGGGGATACACCGTCAACAAAGGGCAGGCACAACATGATGACGTGCCAAGATCTGTTCAAAGGGGAGAACCCCAAAATCTGGGCGTAGTGCAATGGTTCAATGAACCCCTCGTCTGAGATCCATAAGCAGTGATCTCTAGAGAAGGTGAGTCTCGCCGAGAGTTGTGTAGGTGCTAACCAGGTCCTGTATGTGTGGAGCTGCAAGAAATCCTCTTTGCTAACATGGTTCACCTACTGACAGATGAGCGGAATGGATGGAGCCTCAAGGCCATACTCAAATAGTGGCAATCTGTGGATATGTATTCCCAAGCATGCAAACCATCTGCGTGTCTGAGCATACCTATAAACCATCTGGTCAAACATGTTGAAGTGGCAAAGATTGGAGAAAAACCCAAAAATGCCAAGGGGGGCTAAGCCCAGAATGTAGGAAGAGATAGTAGGGGGACTGAAGGAGGGCCTTAAGGCCAATACGGATCCCTCCTTTCCTTGGGATGCCAATCCAACTGTCAAAGTAGGCAAGGTCCATCCTTATGGGAGGATGAGGGAGAAGAAGAGCATGGGAGGGGCCATCAACAGAGCAAGGCATGTAATGGGACATCAGACAGCCCATAGTGGCTCTGGACAAGCTGACAAAGCAAGGTGCAAGGGTTGCCTTAGGACTGCTGGTAGGGGTATAAAGCCAACCATTTGTTGGAAAAAGAAGGAATGCAGCAGAACAGGGGAAGAACAGATTGGAAACAAGGGGGGGAAGGGGGGGGAGAAGGGATGGGAGAAGGCACCGCCGAGGAGGGGTGGGAGAGGTAGAGGAAGGTGGAAGGGAGAGAGTGAAGCAAGGGGAGGCAATTTGAGGGGTGGTGGGGTGGCTAGCAGGCATGGGAGCTTAGGTTGAGCTCCACATTATTGAACATCTAATTTACAAATCATTACTTGTCAATATATATTTGTCTTGAAGCCTCTAAACATAAGATAGTGCATTACTAAGTTTGTGGTAAGATTTTAATCAAGTGTATGAGCTGCACAAGTATCCTTTTAGCATCTGCTAGTCTCTCCTAGGGAACAGCTAGGAGGGAGGCCCTTAGTGGCTTTTTATCTTTGTTGTTGTACCAGATCACTATTTTTGTGTCAACTAATATTGATGTGAAGAAAAGTTTGCTTGGAATTATAGGTTTATGTAGACCGAAATATTTGACGGTGAGGAGATGGAGGTGGATTCTGGAGGGACTGAGCTTCCCTCCAGCCTAGCCTCAGCCACCAAATCTAGTCAGACTTTGAATCCAGTGAACTTGACGTTGACTGATGGGACTACTCGTGTGCATGAAGATCTTTGTGATGCAATCTACAGTTCCATCAGCTTTGCACCTAAAACGTTGGCTGATGAAAGCAAATTTCGTTTTACAAGCTTCACATAGAGCAGAGAACTCTTCTCACATTTGAACTTCCCACCTCTCCTTGGACAGAAGGATTTCGACGATGGAGAAGAGCAACTGTTTGAACGCCGCATACTTGGAGGAGAGCGGATTCCAATAAGGAGCGCAAACGACCAGGAAGAAGGAAGAAGCACCGCAGTCAAGATGTCATGGCCCTCGTACTCGGGCGTGGTACAAGATTTCAAGGGGGGCCTCTTTACCCCACCTTTCGAACAAAGTCATCTAGCTTTGCCGGTGGAAGCCAGAGGGTCGGAAGAGACCCCCCAGCATGCATAGATTTCCATTTCTCCACCTTTGGAGCAGGTACACCCGAGGGGAGCCCAGGAGTCGACAAGTCAGAGCGTTCATAAGGAGGCACAGACAAGAGAGGCGCTGAAACAAGTGCTAAAGCTCAAACAAAATCTGAAATCCCAACAGGAGAAAGTGGAGCAGGCCAATGAAGAGAGCTCATTTGCAAAAGGTAAGTAGCCGCTTTCCTTGACGAGGATAGGCTAGATAAATCCATTCACTGGTTATCCACACATGCCCTTATAGGTTTTCTACCGGGACCTAGACCACCTGCTGCCTTCTTAGAAAACTGGCTCAGAACCAATTGGATACGAAAAGGTTTGGTAGTAACTAGTGTGAGGTTCCTGAGTAAAAGTTCTATTTGAGAAATATCACCAGCAGCATGAGTAGATATTGTAAACACTTGATTAATGTTGAGGGGAATCTCTTTAGTGAGGGATTACACATCCACAGACAGAAGTAGTCTAGATTTATGCATTGCATTAGATATCATGTGACAAGACTATGTTACATTTGAGTTTGAATGTAACGTGACCTCGATGGGTTGGTCAACAATGAATTTTAAGGGACGCTTTGACATAAATGCAAGACTTTTACATAAATTTAATTATTTGATGTAAGGGTTTTGTGTTGTTTGATTGAGTTATGTGGGTCAAAGATTGCATTGGGGGGTCCTTGGTGACTTGGTCAAGAGAATGTGGTTGTTCCTGTACCAGGGTGGTTGTGCCTCATGGTGAGGAAGAGGATGAGGCCATTGAGGTAGTTATGTATGTCGCATGGCAGAGCAGCACACTGCCCATAATGCTCTTGATGAGGAGCTCTAAGAGGAGGGCCTTGCGCATGGCTAGTGGGCTCAAAGCAATGCATGCAAGATCCCCAGGCGATTGGTTGTTGTCGTCGAGCTGTTTGCAGTTTCAAGAGTTTAACGTATGAGGCGGACATCATTATGCCCCGGGGCCCTTTCAACAAAAATGAGAGTGCAAGCCTATGGTTGACAGCAAGAAGGTGGCGGTATTAAGTGTCGATTGAAGTACAGGCAACATACCATGATCGTGTCTGGAAAGATTTTAAAGTGAATAAGAAAAGAGCTCATATACCTTTAAAGAACAATACAAGAGTAATTGAAAATAGAAAAGGACTTCAAATGAGCAAAAGGAGGCAGCCTAAAGTCAACTGCACAAGTGGAAGGATTGTCCAAAGGACAAAGATCCCCGTGATGGAGATGGTTGTCATGAAGTGTGACGGAGACATGAAAATGTAGTCCTAGTGTTGATGAGTTACAAATTCATCCAGCACAAGTTTGATTCTATATGCATGTTTCGACAGAAGATGCAGCTAGGAGATTCAGCAGATCATCTAGGACGATGTATGGCAGGCATACATCCATCGAACATGGATCTCTTGCTTGCAGTCACTCATGACCAAGATGGCCTTCTACTGAGAGAATTTCCTTCATCTGAGCAGGGATGGATTCATCACCACACAGACTTGAAGCTCTGTACACTTTGTGACACACATGAGGTGGAGAAAGAAGAGCATGTCCTGGTATGATGTCCTAGATACTATGAGATTCGACGGAGGTATCACTGCCGTCTTATCCACTGGTACAACAATACGAGTACCCTGACCAGAGATGTAATGCACTCTTCATACACGAGGTCAACAAACCCAAGTCTAGACTCATGAGATCTACTATGGGACACGCCATGCTACTGCCGCTTCCCTTGAGGTTTCTTCATTTCCCTTGCTTTTTAACATTACAGCCTCTTGTAGCTGTTCGTATCTCACACAAACTGCCCTCCTTGCTGCTCAGGCCGGGTTTCTCTGTGTACAGTTCAAGATTTAACTACTTCCACTTCACAAATTTGTACGTGTACATAAAGATAGGGAATTCCAGTTATTAAGGGGCATCTCTAGCTTGAGCGAAAAGCACTAAGCTGGATTACAATTCCATCTCATGTCCTGCTCTTAGAAAAGAAGAAATTCCAGGATCTTAGTTCTTAAGAAGCCTGGGCATTCATTGGCAGCTCTTAAAGTGCCGCATACATCAAGACCACCGGCTAATCTGAAACTGAATGTTTATAAGTCCCTGGATCTGAACCCCACCAATAGTCTAGCCAAATTGCACACCCTGTCCTCCCAAGGATAATATTATCATATGGAGACTTTTCCCCCATGAAGAAGAGCAGGTTATTCTGAGGGGATCAGGATGTGCGATATGACAATCTTTAATCTATCCAGAAATATGGAGTTCACAGAGTCGTTTCTTCAGAGAAACGTGCAATCTGTAGCCTGCAGAAGACTATGACTGAACTCCGAAGAGCTCTCCCCAGGTAATAGGGATAGAGTGCTAAGAAACACTTCTTCATTTGCAAATCCTAGCTTCTACAAGCTTGATCAAGCTTGTAGATCTTTATGATTGAAACAGAATGGATTCCCATATACAGAAAGCCCATCTACAAAGGGTTATCAATGATGGACTTGAATCAGAGAGCCAATATGATCAACATTCATGAACCAAAGTCATTTGAAGAAGTGGAGGGGAATCCTGAGGATGTGAGGATTGAGATGGACTCAAACAATCCAAAACAGAACTTGGGATCTGGTGACTAGGCCACCTGTGTACAAAGTCATTGGAACCACTCACTTGACTTTAGGGAAAGGGTCCACCCAGGAAGAGTGGCTTGCTACAAGGTTTTGATCTTGCTGCTAATTCCCTCATGGTCCACATCTGTACTCTTTGCAAGAAAAATATGAGGTCTTGTTCTTGAATCCATCAAAGCCTTTTTCTTTGGTGTTGAGGAGGTGGGCTGCTTTGTTGGAGCCCTTATGTTGGTGAGAATAACTGTAAGCTATATGCCTTAGGCCATGCAAGGTAGAAAAGAGAAAAGTGAGAGAGGGTAGAGAAAAGGAGAGGTGGTGTGGAGGATCTGGGAAACTTTTCTTGCATCTTTTGTTTACTTGTTTTTGAGGAGCCAGTTGGGGGGATGCTGGCTCATCCAACAGAAGTTGGACCAGGGTGAGGCTAGGGGCAGGGAAGATAGATATAACAGCTACACGAGAGTGGGTGTACATAATAAAAGCGATGCTGAGAGGTGTAAACGATGGAGGATATCATGAACATAGTAAAAGCAATGAGAGGTGTAAACGGTGGAGGATATCATGAATCGTAAGGAGAGGCGAGGAAGAGGGGGTCCACATTATCCCCTCTGCAGTATGTGCACAAGTTATTGTGGGCAGAGGGGCATTATAAGAATGAGACGGGAAGACAAGGATGGAGTATTCACTGCTTGGCGATGTCAAGAGGAGAGGAACGGGACTAAAGGAGGTGATGAAACGAAATGAGATTCTTTGTTAGTGTCGAGTGGAGACCCATCAGGCTCTATGGGATAGCCACATGTCTGATTTACAATGACCTGGATAACTGTTTTTCTGCAACCCTGCCCGGCCATGGAGGAAGAAAATGCAGAGAAGATGGGCGGGTGGGTGTGGTGGTTCAAACTACCAGGTGATTATGATTTAAATAAAGGCTGCCGCATTAATGCAAGAAAGGATGATTGGTCATTTCGGTCTTGTTTATTTTCTCGCCCAACTCCTTGGGCGGCCAGACACCATTTTCTTTCCTCCACGTATTGGACCAAGTAAGCCTATGAATGTGCCCTCCACTTTTGATGGGCGGCGGGGTGGTGTGAACCCGCCCTAAATGCGCATGTTCATGCACCTATGCAATCAGATATGGACCATCTCTTTGAGTTAAACAAATTCTTTCTTGAAGCAGTGGGGGCAATTCACCAACTGAGAAATGATATCGTACAATCAGGGGGATGATGCTCTGTGTGTAACTCAAACACACGGCTCCATGCTTTTTCTCAAGGCAGAGGCCATTCAGCCTTTGAAGGGTCCCTTCAAAGGATAGTAACACCCCCTAGTTTTGCTTAGTTTCTGCCCCTCATCACTCAACACATTGAATTCAAGCAATCCCAAAATTGAATAATGAGGCTGCTGTTGTAGTGCAGAAACATCTGGATATAATTGTCAGGTTCACAATATCTGCTCCTTTCCCTTTCACTGGAATGCTTTTGCAGGATTGAATTGTAATGTATTGTGTTTCCTTCTTATTGTGAACATTGATGTGACCCTTTGATTGGCACCAAATGTTCTGTTGTGCAGCTATGACACTGGTCCCTATAGGATTCTGCTTGAGCATGCTATACTTTGCATCAAATCACTCGCAAGTTGTTGGTCTTATTGGTATGCACACTTACCTTCAAAAATCTAAACCACCACCATTTCAACCCTGGTTAAAGGTTATGCTCTCTCTCATTCAGGTGAGGTATGTGAAATTATCTCTTGTTGTTGCATATGTTCAAAATTTGCAGGAGTGGTTGCAGCAGTTTTTGGTTACATTATAAAAGAGCTTTTACCACAATATGGCAAAAAAGCGGAAGAAGTGGTTCAGCAGCGCATTGTGCGTGTGCAACAAAATATAGATAGAATGCAACACTGGATAGACTTTGTAGTTGCCAAAGAATTCAAGGCATCACCATCCAATGGATCTTGCATACCTGCACATGGACCTTCAAACAATGCTTGCATTGAATTAGGTACTATTCCAGCGCGAGACATCAACTTGGGTGTATGTGAGCGCCATACTAATCAGCTGGAAACGGAGATAATCTCAGAGTTTAAACTGCACCGCCTAGCAAAGTGCAGCAGCAGTAATAGTTTCTCCGATAAGTAGCCCTTACCAATATTTTTCTGGAAGACCTGTCAAGAGTGTTGTACTTATGCAAAATCAGGCTACTGAGAACATCCACATCGGAGACCGATGAAACATAAGAGTTTGTGTGTTGCACAGCTCTTGCTCGAAGTTCTGTTCTGATCTTTTACAGGGAACAACATATTTATTTCCTTCTAGTGCAATCTTTGTGCCTGTGACACAAAGGTGAGCTTTTAGCGGAGACTGCAAAGCGTAATCCTCCAGATTTAAACTGAAGGTGGCGGTTGCTCTCAAGAGGATCCTGCTAAGAAATTGGGGTTCAAGCAACAGCTCACGATGAAATACAGCTTCCACTCTGAATCTCCTTGAGGTGCAGGGACCCTTGATCTATCGTTGCTGCTGAATAGAATGAAACAGTTCTCCTTGCACGTTCCATCCTTGTGAAGACTCGTGCTATGCATGAGTCTGTTTTTGAATCCATCCCCCCTTGTATTTTGCCATATTCAACAAAAACAAATCTTGAGATGCATTGCACTAAAGCTCTATTGTTATTATATCTCTTGCTTACAGAGTTTTGGCCACTACACCATCAACCTTAAGGTTTCTGCCACAGTATCAATACATCAGGTAAACCCTGGGAAGTTAGCATCAAGAAATCCTTATCTGAAGACACTGCGGAGTATGACACTAAATGTTGGCAAGTGTCTGCATTGACATCTCAGAAATATATTAATAAGACAATTGTATAGGTAATATGGGGTTTCTTGTGGATCTGCGTTGTTAGTTGACACGCTTTTTTCACCACATTAAATCTAATGTATTTTTGTTAAAATACTGTCATGATGTATGCAACATATACTTTGATGCATGTACATTCTAATGAGCAAAAAAAGGAGATTGAAAGTGAGCATGTTGAATGATGCGTGTTTCAAAGCACAATGCTTCAAGTTCCACCTTAGCGTTTCTCCCACTGACATGTATCAAGCAATACATGCTTAGAGAGGTGGCACGCTTTTTCTCCTAAAACTGTTGAACTCGAGCACAAGCCCTGCCTTGTCTGAAATTCAGATTATGCTCATGTTCAGGTTTAGCTTCGAAAACTGCACTTGTATGCATTGAAAATGCCTGTGTGCGGATGGGTAGGTAAACTCAGCCAATATGTAGCCTCCGATGCCCCACTAAAGTATGTATATGCCCCTTGTACAGGCTATTTATTCTAACAGGCCTCAAACGCAAACATGCTCATGACTCACCCAAACACCTTCGCAATGAGATGTTATATAGGCGGTCCAACCAAGCCGTTTTTCAATCCGAGCTTGCATGATGAAGTTATCACTGCTTCAAGTTTACACGCTGGAGGAGCTCTAGCTTTGGGTTAAAGAAGATCTATCGCAGAACCTTCGTTTCCATGTGAATGACCGCCACTCACGTCTCTCAGATCTTTGAGCTTCCTTTCAAGCTATCTTCCTTCGCTCAACAACACGCATGCATGCACTCACTCGCTCTCTTATAGTGTCTCTCACGCACGTAGCAGAGAGCGCCATTCGACCAAGTACACAGAGTGAAAGAAGAAAGGATTGGTGAATGGGCATTCTGATTCAGATCTAGTTTCAGCTTTGAATTCCGTTAGCTTTCGATTTCATTTGAAGCAATCGGCTATTTACCTCATAATTTCAAGTAGAGTTCAATTCAAAACCTACATCAACTGAATAGAGATCTATGTACTTGCCTCAAAAAGGGGAAGGTAATGGTATTGAAATACATACATTTTTGGGCTTTTCGGGTGTTGCTTATATATATATATATATATATATATACATATACATCTCACACACACACACACATATATACTTTTCTTGGACTTTTAGGGTGTAGGTTTCTCAGTTTTGTAAGAATGTTAGAGTGCTTTTATACACACACACACACATATATATATATAAAGAGAGACATACATGCATACATACATGCATGCATGCACACACACCTTTGTAAGACTAGAATATATCCAATTGTACAAATTCAATTTTCGTTTGTTCTAAAGTCCAAATTTCTACATTGAAAATAAACTAGGTTGCGGTATGCAGCCCGGCTCTAACTCCAAATTGGACCGACTCCTCACTATTATCCAATTGGAGTTTCAGTAGCAAGGTCGTGAGCTTTGTCCAACAATTACTCAATCAATTGATGGCAAGAAAGAAAACATGCAATTATCTCCCTCCTTATATAATAGATTTGCAGGAAGAATGAATGAAAAAGTATGCTTTTGGGTCAAATTTGGAAGGAGTGTTTTAGTCCTTTAGATCAATCTAAAATCAAGGGCCTAAAATTGTACACGTGGCTTAAGGAGAGCTCACAAAAGGTTGCATTTCGAGAAAGTATGTTTCAAACCCTTGGATCTTCATAAAGATCAATGCCTATAATCACGACACATGGCTTAACGAGGGCTTAGAAAAGGAAAACTTTCTTCTAGGCTGCCTACCGTAAAGAGAAACTGAAAGAGAAGAAAAATGAGCTAACAAATTTTTTTGAAAAACAAAAGGTAGACATACCTAGCAAGCAAAGCAATGCTTGGCCCAAGCATAAGCAGTTATACTGGGTTTCTAAAGACTCGAAGTGTCTCTTGGGAAAACCTAATGCTTACAAAAATACGTCAATTAAATAAAATGGAAAGATAACAAGAAACAAAGAAGAAAGGAAAAAAGTGACTAAACAAACATATTAAGAAACAAAACAGAAAAATCAAGAATAAAATCTCTCTCTCTCTCTCTCTCTCTCTCTCTCTCTCTCTCTCATATGTGATTAAAGGAAATAATGACAGAATGAATTAATTATTTAAAACTAAAGGAACCACTAACACTTATGGACAGCTTCATACAATGATGCAATATTAAATTCCTTACTTAAAAAAGGTACATGCATACTCTTTTTTCAAAACTAAAAGAAAAGTGGGATATTTAGTTGTCCATTTTTTGTTTTTGTAGATAAAAGACTTCATATCTAAGATTGTGCATCCTTTTTCATTATTTTTCTTAGATTATACCCCTTGTGTATGAACAAAGGAATCAAATTACTACATTGAGTAAAAAAAGATTCCTTAGTTGTACAAAGGCTAAACAATCCATGGAATTGGGAAGAAATGACTCCATATTTTACGATATCATAAATGTTGAGTCAATGTGAGGCATTTTCATAACGTGTAAACCATTGTATTTAGGTTGTTAGACATTTATCATATATATCCACCTCTAATCCTAGAGTAGATTAAGAGAGTCAAAGATCTAAGAAAACACAAGAAACCATAACTATTCTTCTCTTTAATAGCAGTCCATCCCTTTCTACTAGTCTAGAAATGTGTCTCTTTTGTGGCTGCATATTTGGGTTTTTGAGGTAGACAATCAATCAATACCGATAGACTTTAGCCGGCACATGCAAAGGATACATTTTAAAGAATGAAAAGGCCTATAAGGGTATACACGTATATCAATGGATTCCATCATCCTTCTCAAATGGGCCTCAGAGTCTTTCACAGTCTTATGAATTGCCTACGCCCTTGCTTAGGAACAAAACTTGCACTCAAGGAATGTGCTTCAAATATTGTGCTTTCAATATATAATATGAGCTTTGGCTCACAAATCTACTGTTCTTAAAGTATCTCATAACCTTATTTCAATTCATATCCTAAGGAAGCCACTCAAGAGGATACTCAAGTTACAGGACTTTATGAGCCCTGACTCAAGAATGGCACCCCCTCGCTAGCCAAGGGCTACTGCAACCTTTGAAGCTACTTTGACTATATCCCCAACACCAATCCATTCTGCAACCGATTGTGTAGCTGGTCAACCCATTGGATGCCAGCAATGGCAAGCAAGTCCGCACTTTTAACCCCAACCCCTATGCAAGACCCTAAGATGTTAAATCCATTCATTGAAGGAGAAGGGTCCCTTAAGGGTCTATACCTACACAAGTACATCTTGATCAAGTCAAAAATTGGAAGGAGTTGGAAAAGAGAGACGCAGCTTTAAGAGTAGGAGAGGCTATGCCACTATGATAGCCCAGTCAACTAGTGGTTTTACTCAAAACACAATCAAAGGTGACATTTTCAATGCCACCAAGTAGAATCTAGCCACTAAAGCCCATGCCACAATAACGCTATTCATTTCCACGAACCTTTGCCCAAACTCAAGGCTCTAAAGAGGCCCTTTATGAGGACCCATCATAGGCATGGAACTCCTTTATTCTCTCATATACTTATGAAAGAGGGATTCAAAGGTGGGATTCCAAGGGGACCACCTAGATAACCATGGCTCAAGCTCCAAGGGTGAAACCATCACATGCCACTTGGGAATGTCTCCCTAGATATCCTATAGAGGAGGCACTAGAGAAGCCACAAGGAGAAGAGCCTCAACCCTCTTAATCCTCTACGCCTAGGAAAGAACCCCAATCTCCACTGAAATAATACTAGACCTAGGGGGGGATGGTAATATGCATGATATTCATGAACTAACACCATCAATACCTCCTCCTAGCTATGCAATGAATCCACCAAATGCTCATGCTACACGTCATTGTGGACTCTATAGGCCATAGATTCGACAAGATCCATGTTCAGGTCCCTTGGACCAACCCCAATTTTCATGGATCCATTGGTACGCTATTGTTCTTATTTTTATATTCTTTGGCATGATGTCTATGAATTTAGTAATTTATAATTGCTTATTTTTTTGGTTGTAGACCTAGAGAAAGAGATGGATGTTGTGAATTGTGTGATAATTTATATTGTGTAAGATCTCATGCAAATGGTTCATAAATTGCTTAGCCTATTGATAAGCTAACATACATCACCTAGCTTATTTATAATCTATCCTAGCCTATCTATAATCTGTGTAAACTTTGCATCTCTACTAGGCTAGAGCTTTTTGTATTTAATTTAGTGGTGCACACACTGCTATACACTCATACGAACACACTGCATCAGCTGTGCAACAAAATGCTAGATCTCACAACTAAATATTGAAAGATTAAAAAATAATGGGATAATCTCAATTCTCGTAACAATGTAATGACCCATTATGGGGGAGACTACAAAGATTATTGTCAATGTTTTGTAGAATCCGGGCCTACTTTTAAGAACTAATTAGGGCTATCACTCATATGCTCCAAGGTGTGCTCTGTTTCATGATTGCTAGTACCCTTCTCTTGTGTTGAGGCTATTCATCTTGGTGGTTCCTAGTAGCCACTATGACATACATGTCAACCTTGTGCAAGGGACTTTAGAGTCTTGGGAGGAGATGATCCCAAGTATTCCCATGAAGATTTAGGCCTAGTATGACAAAATCATGTTTCATGTTATGAGCTTCGTTAAGGTAGACATTTTGTTAGGGATGGACCGATTTTTTAGCAAGATCCCTCTTGTAAATACTTGAACCATGTAATTCACTTTCATTATACTAGAAAGCTTCTAACTCTTCATGGATATTTATGTGAGCTATTCTTAAAATTGCATCAAAATTTGATTTAAATTCTGATTTTGTTGATGGTGGACAATATTCTTCTTCTACTTTTTTGCCCAAAAAAAACATGAAAATATTATGAAATTTTGAATACCACCAATAACAGCTCACTGAGAATCTGGGAGACACTACTAGTGGTAAGTGCAGTAATTATTGGCCTACTACTATTTGTAATAGAAAACATACCATTGGCTAATGGTAAACTATTAGCACAATAGATACAAACTCACTAGTGATAGTGTTTGTGCTTCCCACAATATCAACACTGATACTTCATGTTATCATAAAAGATAGTGATATTACCATTGGTACCATCTATAATAGTGATCTTTGTATTTGTATTTGGGCTAATTTTACTGGTAACATTGCCTATAGTGTTAGGATTTCCCTGCAACAATCTTCTATATAGTGGCAAGAGAAGCAATAAGGGCTCCTCATTTTGACAAGATTGTGGTTCATACCTTTATTGACCACTTGATGGATTGGGGGAGAGTTGGACAATGATTTCAATCTTGTGGGATACAGAGGATGAGTAAGTGTTCGTTGTGCTTGTGGGAGTGGTTTGCTTCTCTTAAGGGGAACCCATGGACCATGACTTTGAGTGTAGATGTATGTGATTGTGGGGACAGTTGCGGGCTCCCACTTTATTATAGGGGTCTAGTTTACAAGAATAAGATTCCTTTCATTTCCTTGTTGATAATCATGGGTGCCTTAGATATGTTAGTTTAAATTCTTAATGATTGTCTGGGTGCACGTGTGTATCTTCTTACATGCCTCTGTGTGTCTCTACTATGAAACGTTATATTAGAGGAGTGGTCCTCTCCCTATAGAGCCCACAAAATGGAAGAGGATGATTCAAAATTGACATTCATGTGGAGAAGAAGAACTCAAGGATCACCTTTCTTCTCCACAATGATTTGTGACCCACACAAGGGTATTCTCTCCCATTAGAGGGTCAATTCAACCTAGATGCTTGTTTTGGATTCTTTGCCTTTTTGTGTATAGTGGCCCTCTAGATATGGAGCACACAAAACATGGAAGGGTATAATTTCATAAACAACATCATCATGGAGAAGGAGAACTCAAGGAGTACCTTTCTTCTCTCTTTGCTTACTATTGGAGAATTCTCTTCGTACTATAGATTTTGAGCTCTATGTTGGAAAAGGAAAAGAGTGTGGTTTGTGGATTGCATTGGATAAGAAAAGAAATCAATGGAAGAAGAAAATTGACTCCTTAAAGTTTACAATGATTCCCTAGAACCAATCCCTAGTGATCGTGTTAAGCTTTGAACAAGGCTTGAAAAGCCTAAGCAACTACCAAACACATCTCAAAAAGGAAGAATCCCACACCACAAGTCACAAGAGCTTGGGCTACACATGAAAATGCTCAATCATAGCCTATATGACAAGCCTTTCTAGGCCTCACAAAGTAATAGAAGTCATAGCCTCTTTAATAGAATGTGCAAATTCCATGCTCAAATAAAGGCCTGCAAATTGCAAGCATGCCATGCACAAATAAAGGTGTGCAAATTGCAAGCATACCATGTACAAAATTCTTCTAGTGAAGCCTAAGTGACATTGTGGCATCTACATGCATACTAAGATGATGCTTCCCCTTGGAGACATGTACAACTAGGATAACCTTAGAGAGGCATATAAGATTCAAGGCTCTTTACAATTGATCCTCTAGCCCATAACACATCTCATTAAGCAATAGGTATATTTTACAAAATGTCCACCTTACTCGTTGAATTTGCAAGAAACATAAGTTCCAAGAAAATACCTGAAGCAACAACATTTATCTTACCAAAGATAACACAAGGGGGGGTGAGTGGACCAGAAGATTAGCATCTTTAATGATGAGATGTAGCAGCACATCATAAATTGGAAGAGAACCATAGATTGCAATTGACCTCAAGAGTCCCAAGAGTGCAAAAATACTCAAAATATAGAATCTAAATATAAATCTATAAATGTAATAAGCAAAGTGAGATCAACTCTTACTTGTTGTCATGAGACAAACCCATTACCATAGATTGCAATTGACCTCCAGAGTCCCAAGAGTGCAAAAATGCTTAAAACATAGAGTCTAAATATAAATCTATAAATGTAATAAGCATAGTGAGATCAACCCTTACTTGTCATGAGAAAAATCGATTACATACTCAAAAAGGCAAAATCCTTACTAAAGAGGCATTATAATCATAGGCAATGCTCATATGGATGCATGAATAGAAATGATATTCTAGCTACATCAAAGACCTAACTCCATCATCTTTGGTGCATTCCATAATAGACGTGAAGACTCCCATCTTCCAACAATACAAAGTAGGCTGAAGCCTCTTTGATATGTTCATGGGTAACTCAAGCCTTGAACAAGGCTTTACAAACTAGGTGAGGTTTTGAAAAATCATAAGAGGAAGTTTTGCCTCCACATGCTAGAAATCCTTCACAACTAGCAAGCCTCTTCCCTTCCTATAGCTAAGAATTCCCAAGTTTGGGTATCTAGAGTAAACTGTTTGCAAAAAATTACTTGCATTGGATCTAGAACGATCCTAACCCTCAAGAATAGCTATTGGATATCCATGAGAGCTCAATAATTATTGAGTTTCAACTGTGAAGGAGACTCTATTGCATGAATTAGCCAACTCTTGAAGGAGAAGAAGGCTAGGTTAGAAGAAGAAGGACCCCTCAATCCAAATTAAGGAGAGTCTAATAGGTAGGGATAGAGTCTATGCTACCTTTCTATGCCTCCCACCCTTACTCATGAGAATTCACCTCATGGCTCTCATTATTACCACTCTTCAAATTGAGATAATTTCTTCTTTGAGTATCTTGACAATCAAGAGAAGAACCCAATACCACTACTTACCAACAATGTGACAATGGATTCCAATAGCCAATTAGAGGGGCAACTTTAATAAAAAAGCTATTGATGGGACCTATGATTATCTATTGATTAGGACTCATGAGAGTTACATAGTTTTAACACAAAGAAAACCATCATTATAATATGATTGAAGTGAACCTAGATCAAGGGGGCAAGTCATAAGCCAAGAATGCTTAGGAGTTAAGAAGCTGGCTAGATGATGCTTTTTGAGAAGTTTTTATTGGGCTAAACCATGGTGAGTGAGCATTAATTGTGCTCATGGGTGTGGTTTTTGCTAGACTAATATATTGCATAATAGGGAACCTATGTACCATGACCATGGCTGTGTTGTGAGTAAATAGTTGAGAGTTTAGGGTGACTGAATTAATTTTCTAGGGGTAGTAAGTTTCAAGAATAATATTCCATTCATCTCTTTATTTATAATCATAGATGTCATAGATAACTTAAAGCATCTTGTGTGATTATGTGTGTCCACTTGTGTACCTCCATGTATAATTGTATATTAGATGTGTTAAAACACCATGTGTGATTGTGTGTGTGCATTCGTGTATTTCCACTTGTATCGTTGTGTTTGTGTTCATGTTTGTATGCATTCATTAATGTGGTTTTTATGTGCGTATACTTTATAATTTGACAACCAAAAAATGTGTATACTTTTGTACATGCTCCTTTGAGCTACAATAATGTTCTTGTGTGTGGGTGTCTTTGTTTGTTTGCTTATTTGTGCATCTCTTTGTGAGTAGAGAATGAAGACAAAAATAGACAGGTGCTAATGATGTGATTGGAAATGTTTGATGGGGTGCAAACTAGGAATGCATTGTTTTTTTGTCTTTTTTAATATTCAGAAAACTAGGATGCAAACTAGAATGCAGTATTTGATGGGATGCAAATTGGGAAGGCATCGTTTGAAATTCATGTGGTTAGAGGGAATGCTACAAAATGAATTGCCATAGCTAATGGTGCTAGTGTTGCTCCTCATCAAGGTACAATTGAAGGCATTGATATAAATGCATATCAAGTTGAAGCTCTATATTTACAAGTAGGATTTTTGGCTCATTTGTGCATTAGCCTTTGGTTGAGGAACCTTCCACCACCCTTGCCTAGCCTCTCACCACCCTATTCTTCAACCTCTACCCCACTACTCATGAGATAGATGAGGCCTAGCCCTTGTAGTAGCTATGATTCACTTGGGCCAGAGGTTTATCTCAAGTAGGTTAAAAAGTAGATGGTACAACAATGTTCTAATTGGCTAACATTAGAGGTCAAGGTAGGCACCAAGCTTGTCATGCCTTTGGTGCATCATTTGCATGGATACATGCTACTCCCCTTTCAAGGTAGGCACCAAGCTTTTCATGTCTTTTGGTGCATTATTTGTATGGATACAGACTACTCCCCTTTTGAAGTCATAAATGTCAATGAAGGGCATAACTCGGGCATAAGGACATATTTTTTGTCTCCATAGTTGGTAGGAACAAGGGAGCATGCATCTCAGTCTCCTAATCCTTGACTAAGGATTTTTTTGACCTAGTGATGTGGCTTGGAATAAGGATGGGAGTCTAGAATAGGTTTATAGATCTCTAAAAGAGCAGGGATATAAATGTCTATGCATCGGCCTATTGATGCCAAAGACAAGCCTTTTGGAGATGGCTCTTTGAGTGCTTCCCAGGACTCATTGATTGTTGGAGAATACTTAAACAATCTAGAGTACAAGTAGGGAGGAGCCTCCTTCTCGTGATGCCCTTTAGACCACAATACATGGGCGTAGCTTACCTTTGTGATGAGCGGAGGAGATTAATGGGGAGAGGCAAAGTTATATGACTTACTTGGCAGCCACTACTAGTTGTTTGGGTATTGGAGACATGAGGCTTACATGAGCATCTCAACAGATTCTATGTTGGGGACTAAGCAATGCACAAGGGAGGAATCATAAATATCTTAGGTAGGACAATGTTGTCATATCATTTTCCAATTGTGCTTCAACTAGGCAATCCCCATCATGGGCTCCCTAGAATGGGGTGCAGATTCCAAATGCCTTTTTGAAGGAGGAGGAGTAGCTACAACAACAAGCCATAGTAAATTTTTTGTAGCAATCGGCTATGACCCCTCACCACAAATGGGCTTTTATAGCCAAGTGTTCCATCCTGAGGAGGAGACCGCTTAGGTCCTCTCAACCAAGAGACCCTATCGGAACACACTCGGTTTACATAGATGAGGAGCTCATCAGTGCCCTCAAGGACCTTTGTTTACAGAAGTAACCATGAGAGGATGGCCTGACTCTGACTTTCTTAAGGTGATTTTAGGAGTGCATTCATGCTCCCTTGTAGTTGCCCTTCCAAACTCTAGATTGCTCCCTTAGTAACTCAGCCACACAACGATTGGAGTCTGCCTTATCTTGAGAGGGAAAGACCGCGTTGACATCTGCACATGATCACCCTTTTTGGTAGAACATACAATATCTTTGCAAAGGTCTCGAGCTTGTAGTTGCACCCCCATCTTACCCACATAGTACATGACATGTAGATAGGGTTTGACTAGGAGCATAGCATCCTGGACAACAACTTCACTTTTTGGGAGGTAGTGGATTGGACACAATAAGCCTATCATAGTCCTCAAATTTGGAGAAGGCTTATAACAACATAGAGTGGCCTTTTCAAGAGGATGCCATGAGGAGAATGGGCTTCTCGAAGTGATGGATTCGATGTGTTGTGGCCTTGTACATGGGGAGTGCTAGCAGATGTGGGCCTCTCTCCTACTCAGCCCATCAGGGCTACCCTATATAGCCCTTCCTTTTTCTATTCATGGCAAAGGCTTTCGACTACTTCGTGAGATCCTAGACAACTAGTCTCACTGGCATGGGCTTATCGATCTACTAGGATGACATGCTGCTAGATTAGGAGTTTGTAGATGGCACAAATCCTTTTTGGGCATGATGATGAGCCTTGAGGGAGTCTAGGGTGCCCTTGAGGTATACTGCTAGGCATCCAGGATCAACTAGATCAAATTACTTGGCCTCCTTAGAGTGATTGAGGAGGCTTAGGATGTCATGGGCTGGGGAGGCACTCTTAGCTTCCACTAGACCCTGTGAGGTTAGATAGCGAGGTACTTAGGCTGCTAGGTGGGCATTGATATCTAAAGCAGCTGTTTTCCCCTATGTTAGAGAGTGTGCCTTATATTTGAGCTCAAGTGAACTCTTCTTAGAAAGGCGGACCCTGGTGGCCAACCAGATCATTTGGACATAGCCTAGTACAGACCCTCATGTTGGTGTTTTCACAGGGGATACATGGGTCATCTCTAGTGGTTGGTGCACAATTTCTTGTGGGAAGGATTGGATGCACAAGAAACACTAGAGCCAAGGTCACTTGGATGCATCTTCTAAAACAATAGCTTCTCAGGGATATTTAATTTTCTAAAGCCAAGGTAGAATTATAACCGGATAAATTTGGAAATGGTTTATAGATTCCACAAAATTCAAGATGTTGTCCATAAAACTAACGATCCTCAATATTGTGATGAAAGAAAAGCTCATTATAACAGAAATATCTCAAATTTGCTACTATGTCGAAGATTTCTAGCTAGCAAATATGATTTCTATTTCAACAACACACCCCATCTTTTTTAGCTCCAAACATGAGATGGTAGCATTTACCCCCAAAATGCAACATCAACAAACATTTTTTAATCTTTCTATCAGACATATGAACCATATATCAACTTTTAAAAGTATACATTTTGTATCTTGCTATAAACTTTGCTATGATGGCTTGATCTCACGACATTATGCTTTTTCCATACTCAAAATGAAATTTTGAATATAGATGATAGTTTTTTAGCAGATAATGATAAAATCAAATAAGTAACATCAAGAGTCGCATTAACTTAAAACTATGCATGTGAAAAAGTCAAGCTTGAATTAGAATCTTTATGGGGATAATGATCAACTACCAAAGCATGATGCTCTAATCTAGAACCCTAGAAGAACTGACAGAATACACAAGGATACTAGTCAACTAGCAAAGCATGCTAAAACTTGAGAAGAATTGGTAGTAATACACAACTACTTGACCAAAGAAGTCAAGCTCGAATTGAAATTTTCATAAGAATAGCAATCAACTAGTAAAGCATGATGCTCTAATCTAAAACCTTTGAAGAATTGATAGTAACACACAACTATCTTATGACCAAAAAGTAATGTTAGCATTATAAGGTATGTGGGTATCTTTGACTCAAGTTGCGAAGTAGGGCGCCCAACTCCTTGGCCAAAGAAAAGAAAAGGGCGGGAAATGCATTAGTTGAGGGGGTTGATGAGCCTCTACCAATTTGCAGATTCCTAGCCAATCATCTTTTAATGTAATAATGTGGAAGGCTTTAATGATATCATAAGACCGGGTGGTGTGAACCAGCTCTTCGGCTTCAATCCATTTTCGCACTCCATGTTGGGGGGGGGCCAAGGACCCATAGTAGAAAAGCATGGAAGCTAATTTCTCTCTCTCTCTCTCTCTCTCTCTCTCTCTCTCTCTCCTTAAAGAGATTTTAAGGTCCCACCTTGAGAGGGTCTGTAACCTGTCGTAGACGGGTCATGCTACTTGAAGTAGAAAATCATGGAAGCTAATTGGGAGGGCCAAGAGAGGAAGAGAAGAGAGAGAGAGCCATGATGGAAGTGGTGGTGGCAAGCTTTTATCTCCCCCCTACAACAACTATACATACCACACCTCTATTGCTGTGCATGTGCAATCCCAGAAAGAAACAACAATTCCCTTCTCAGCTTTCTATTCCCTCTAAACCTCTCCCTTCACAGCTCCCATCCTCCCACCACAGATTCTTCACATTCCCCCTGGCCGTTGTTCTTGGCTTGGCTCTCGTCATTCAGCCCGCCCTCCCGCCCCCTCTCGCCTTCGATTGGTTTGGCGCTCCCCCTTCTATCGAAAAAGATCCTGTCGAGCCTTTCACACTCTACGGCAGCATTTTGTAGGTGCCCAAATGCGTACTTGCCGTTCCCGGTCTTGTAACCCTGCTAAATACTGGAATAAGTAATGTTGGTTAGCTTTGCTTAGCTTCTTGCTTTTTATAGCTCATGCTCGTGTGAGTGTGTGGATAGGTGCACGGGTCAGGGTATATATATGCACATCGGTATACATGCACCACTGTGTGCTGATAGAGTGAAGAGGATGTAGTAGTCTCTAGTCCCTGCTATGTATGATGGAGTTGGTAATTTGATATCATAAGGTTTCTAACATGCACCTTTTTTTGTTACTTTTACATGAACAATATAGGTATAGTCCCAGCTTTTTCGAGATATTGATGCTAGCATGCTTGCATAATTTTAATGTGTAATGGAATGTCCATGGGGCTTCTGTCACTAACAATCCTTATATTTTTCTTGGCAGCAAAAAATACTTTATAGAGAAGATAGTTGATGGAAAGGTGGTTTCAAGGAAAAGGGGTTTCACTTCAACAGCCTGGTGGAGTCCTATTCTTTCCCTGCAGTTTCCTGTGCTTTATTTTTTGACCTTGACTAGCTACCTTCCTCTCTGGCAAGCTTCTTCGGTCAGGTTGCTTTATCAAGCTATTTTCATACCAATCCCTTTTATTAGAGGGTTGGCTTTGTTATGCGGTCATTTTCATCGGGACTACCTAGACTTTTGCTAAAGACATCGAAAGAAAGAACAGAAACTCTTTGTGCTTCTTTCCCATCCTTTCTTCAAACAGTCTACGCTATAATGAGCCTTTTGCAGAAAGGATATTGGATTAGATAATCGTTTACTAATATTAGCGGATTATGCATGCAGTGTGAATGCTTTGGATGCTGACAAGGAGACCCCTGAGCTGCAGGGGGTTCCAGCTGGTTTGAAGGTTAGCTGAATCTGTATTGGCTGTATGACGTTACCATCCAGAAGTTGCTTTTTAGAGCAGTGTTTGAAAGCTTTCTTGTTTGATCAGGTAGTGATCATAGGAGAACCTGCCTGTTCAAAGAGCGAAGGGCTCACGAGGGAAGAGACTTGCATGCCTTCTTGTAAGAGTGCATGCACTCGAGCCGTTTCTCGGCACTTGGTGCAAGTTACGGAAGAAACAGGTTATGTGCTTGATACAAATGACAAAGGAAAGGTGGTGAATTCATGTAGCAATCAGTGTGAAAACGAGTGTAAGTCCTCAACATTGAACCCTGTTGCACTTCTGTTTCCTTCCTAACATTTCAAATTCTGAATTTTTTTTTTTTTTGCAAAGAAAATTTGTTCAATCATTATTGTAAGTGGGCGAAGTTTAAAGATGTCGGTAGTTTTGTTCAGAATTGAGTGTCCACTAGGGTATGACGGGGTTGAATTTGCAATGATGCCTATTGACTGAGTTCCAGATTCGGTGGGGCAAATTTTTTAGAAGTATAATGGCTCTGCTAGGTATGCCTCAGGTAAAGAGGTTCATAATGCCATTGCATTGTATATATTATCTTTTTTTATGTCTCTCAACGTATTGAATGTTCTCTGAGATGGGTATTTCTTGTTTCCATTACTTTTACAAGAACACAGTTTTTGTATAGAACTAAGGCAAGCTTGTTTCTAATGAGGATCAGGTTGACGCCGTCCTGCGTCTCCCTTTGTAGGGATTTGTTTTATAGTAACCTTGACAAGGACAAATTGCTAGGGTATCTTACGACCTCTTTGACTACCTGTCAAAGCCTGAACAAAGGCTGTTCTATTTGTAGCAGTTCTTCCTCCCTGCATTTTTAAAACTGTTTTTGGCTTTGAATCTGGAGCAACTCTAGAGGGTTCTAAATGTGTTTTGCTCTGATGAGCTGAAAGCCTTTTGAAGGATTTGACTGGTTTAATAGAAAACTCTGTGATGAGTCTGTGTATTGACAATTCTGTATGATTGAATAGTGTACCTTTGTCCTCTGGTAATACTTATCCCAGAAACAGTTAGTTTACTACATAATTGTTTTGTCTTTTGTCCATTATTTCCTCCCTGCATTTGATAATAATAGGTTTTTAAAATGTTTCTCGATCATACTTTGTCAGGGTCTTTCTGTTGTCAGCACTTTTAAACAGTTTCTGAATTTGTTTGTTCTAGGTTTGAAGCCAGGAAAGACCACGTCTTTTATCTATCCATTCCGGCCGAGCAAATGAGTTAAGGTTATCAAATGGTATTCCACAACCTTGGCAACAATCATATGTCTCTGTCTTACTTAAGACATCATTTACTGACTTACGGTGGCTATTGACTAGAGGGCAGTAATCCTTCAAGCTATGCATTTTCTTTGCATGCGGTAAGGGGTCTCTGAGATGTATGGACCTAAGTGCTACAGGACTGCAGTATACTCTTGTCAGGGGAGTACGACCTTCATGTTTCTTAGACTTAGAATGCTCTTCAGGTCTGTTTGAGATAAATGCTTTAATATCAAGCACGTAAAAGTGTAAACGATGTCAGAGGTAATGCAAGACTGTGATGCCAATTGTACATCCTTCAAAGCAGTACCCAGAGGTACCTTTCGCAAATGGGACACACAAAATGGGATCCAGGAATGAACTATGAGTTTGGTAGGCATCCCAAAGAATGTGGCATGGGGAAATCTTTATTGATATGGTTTATCTGCTATTTGTATTCAGCTTTACAGATTTGTATGTCTGGATTTGTCTGCATTATTCATCTTTCTTGGCCTTAGAATGCTCTTGGAGGTCCGTTTGAAGTGAATGTTTCACACAATTTGTTTTAGTGTCTTGCATGGATGGTATGTATAAAGCAATTGAATTTTTATCAGGATGCATTATACAAATGTTGGCATTGATGTCTTTATGTTGCTCTTCGAATGCGTGAACATCCTTTATTCAGATTTGCTCTGCCATCCATGTCACACACTGCAATTATTTAGAACGGTGAATTGTACTCACAATTAGGTGACCTTTGTTAGGATCAAGTCGTAGATATTGTTTCTGCAAAACAGATATCTTGTAGGATGTTGACATGGCAGAGTCAAAGGTTTGAAGCTTTGTGCTGCGTCAATCTTTGGAGGACATACTTCTAAAGCTTTTTGTAACACAGAGAATTGTGATTTTTTAGTTCTCCCCATTGTGTTTTAAGATGCCATCCTATCTTCATGTCCTGTAACATACATTGACATATTTCTTTTGTCTTCGTTCTTGAAATATGGTGCATAGCTGAGAGGGACCGCTGGGGGGAGGGGGGGGGGGATTGAAACAGGGTCTATTAGGGTTTAGACAACATGTGAGATAAAGGGGGGTGGGCCAAAGAGGGTCCGTGAGCATAGTAATATGTTTTGGGACAGCCCGAAACGTTTCAATTTGCCTTGATTTTGGGAAATCTGGTGTTGCGTTGCATTTTTGCCGCCCATATGCTGAAATCGACCCTCAGCTTGTACATTTGCCTCGCCCATCCAAGTGCAGTGGGCCCTAAGCAGCTTGTCACTTTTCTTGACCTTAGCGTGGTCTTCCAAAGTTGGGCTTATTAGTCCAATTTATGTGTTTCTACCTAGTACCCTTCAAAGTGTGCCCATTGCCATGCTAAATTCCATGTAGCTTGTAGGGTCTTGACGCTTGTTGCACATTGTAGGTTGCAAATCGCTTTGTATTTCTAGATTCCACGCAGCTCGCACATTGCAAGATGGCCCCTACCTTATAACTAGGCGGAGTTCAAGTAGGGGGAAAAGAAAAGGTAAGAACATATGGAGGGAGAACGAAGCACTAATAACCAAATGCAATCCTTGCCTTGATGATAAGTACTTAATAGGGTGGATCATAGCGAGACTGAAGAAGTCCATTAAGAAGGAAGTGAAGAATGTAAGCAACTATAAAAGTTGCAGTGATGCTCATGATGGCATATCTAGTCATTGTGACAATAGGAAGCAAAACAAACAAGTGAGTACAAGTACTCGCGAGCACATCCTTCAAATTGGTTTTGTTAAAAAAAAACAATTGTCAAGATGAATAAATGATTAATTTGCAACACTTGTGATGTAAGCCTGTGTATAGGAAAGTTTGAATGATTTGTAAACTTCGTGTGTGTGTGTGTGTGTGTGAAAGAGAGAGAGAGAGTTCTGAAAAAAAGAGTGTGTGAGTGAGTGTGTGAGAGAGAAAGAACCAAAATAGAAGGGGGCACAAGGCAACAAAGTCTGTGGGACACTTTTTAATATAAGTGTACCTAGAGCGTTGCTTTGAAGGCAGTGCTAACAAAGTGAAGATCATAGGATATGATGTCGACCATTGAACAAAAGCTAAGAGTGTCCTTACCCACGATACTGACATATCCAAGAATGTATGATGTTCTTAATGCATGACCAATCACACATCAAATGAGTGCTCGATACTACTAGCTAGACTTAGTCGAGAAAGGAACTAGCCAATAAGGCTATAGTGATCTTCATGGTCGTGATTTAACACTTAAATTTATAACATGAGGGTTACGTAATCCAAAGCTTAGCTATATTAACAAGCACCAATTTTGGTGGACATGCAACCCATATGTGCCAAATGCACTAGTGCCAAGGTTGAATCCCATCCTTGCAAAGAACTCAACTATTAAGAAATCCTAATCCTCCATGATATTCTGAGCTTCAAATCTCACTCAATAGCATTCCCATTATAATAGATCCAACTAGATGAATTTGAACCACATTATGAATTTGAGGCAAAGCACCACATGAAGGGTAGAAGGTCTTATCCTAGTGCATGCTAATCAAGTCAAACCAACTACACCCATCAAGTGTTTTGGATGTCACTGAATAGTTAAATGCCTTCATATAGGAACGTGAACACATTATGTGTGTGTAGGGATATGGATTTATGCATGCATGCATGGATATGTCCACACTAAGAGACAAATCTCAGTCTCACCTCAATAATTGAATGAAGCAAGCATTGAAAGTTAGAGTGTTGCGACCCAAAGTGTACAACTTGTATTGACAATAAGTCAAAAGCATGTGGCTATGCAAAAAGCACAACTCAAAATGCAAATGACCCAGTAAAAGACCACGTGCTCTTTGATTTGGTAATGGTAAGGCTTCAACACCCAGATAGTGCAAAAAGGTAGAAGGTGATGCATATCCTAATGCATATCAAGCATTAAGATAATGGGCAAAAAGAATAAAGAACAATTTGAGGCAACTAGGAAAACAAGGGTCAATTCTAGGTAGTCGATGTTGCTAAGCATACAAATAATAATTCAATCCCCATATGGAACCCCATATACCATAGCGCCAATTGTTAGGTGCTACCTTAGCTAGTTTGATTCGTTCCCCAATAATAATCCCAATTGGAATCCTACTAAAAAACGCCCCCACAATGTGGGAAAGCTTGAAGGGATGGATTGAATCTATAGGAAGTCTCCCATAACTACGATAAGGCGCTAATGATAATCCTATGAAATTTTGTGATAGGGATGACATTTGACATGCGGCCATCCCTCAGGAGCATAAAGCGCATGGTGCACAGCTTAGCAAAAGAGCTTTGTGATGAATGGGGGCTTACTACATGGTCCGATTCAACATAAAACTTGCCAACCATGCCAAAACAAAAATGCTTGGAAATTGTAGGCTATGTCTCGACCAAGATTGCTAGAGTTAGGTTTATCTTGCAATGTACCGTACTCAAAGGATTGATGGCATACCAAATATTATTTGGGTTGACGAGAAGCATCAATACTCCACGAATGAAGATATAGAAAAATAATTGGATGCAAATTTTTTTAATGAAATCAAACACCTTTTTCATTGTTCCTAAAAAGGAATAAGAGACTAAGAATATGCATGATTCTAAAAAATGTGAATGCTACCATGATTAGAGATCATTATCCATACCACCCTAATAGAAACAAATTTGGCATGTCAATAGTTTATAACTGCCTTGGATGGGACTTGATGGATACAATCAAGTGCAAATTTCACCAAAAGATAATCTAAGATGTCATTTGCAATAAAAAGCAAAACTTTTGAATATTTGGACTATGCAATGCCTCAAACACTAAGTAATGTACACAACCTTCAAGACATTTCTCAAAAAGTTTCTACAAGTCTTCCTAGATGACTTATGAGTGGATCACTTTCAAATATTGATAAAATGTAGAGACAATGAAATGTCCTCAAATCCTTTAAAATATCAATCCTACAAGGGGTGGTCTTGGGACATAGTCTCCAAACATGGAATTACTACCTCGTTTGAATGAGAAGGGTGTACAAGTGTTCATGGCCAGTGCAAGATATTATGAAATATCATCGTCATGTTTTGCCATGATTAAAAGACACTATACAAGCTATTAGTGGAATTAACATGGACAAAAGAATGTGAGTGGGCATGTGAAACCCTAAAATGGAGAGTGATCACACCCTCATACTAATAGCTACAAACTAGGACATTTTCATGTGCATACTCATGATTCCAAATATGCAATAGGGAGTGTATTGTGTCAACTTGGCGAGTACAAGAAAGACTACCTATTCTACCTTGCTAGCAAGTAGTTGAATGATGCATAAAGTCAACTATACCACAGAAACACTAGCAATGGTCTATAGTGTGAAGAAATTTAAAATTATCTATTAGCTATTGCCTTTGTATTTTGCATTGACCATCAAACATGAAACCCTTGACAAAATATGAACAGGGGAGAGGAGAAGAGTGGAGATGAGGAGAGACGGCACAGCTAGAGAGCATAGAATATATATAAACCCATTTAGGGTTAGGTCTAGGGGATCTAACCCTTTCCTTTATAGCACTCTATTGGGTTAGTGCTATGCACATATGATCACATGATGGTGCTATGATTAGTTATCACAGTATATTGTTGTTGGCTTTGACTCATCAAAGTAATCTGTTTCTGACAATAGTCTTCTGAGCCATATAGCCTCACATGCACCTGTAGTGAGTGCTCTATATTCTGCTTCAGTCGAAGACAAAGAAACAGTTGGCTGTTTGTTTGACAACCATGATATAGCACCTTGACCAAGGAAAAATGCATATCCCTGTGTTGATCTCCTGATCTCATGATCTTTGGCATAGTCACTGTCACAGTATCCACGCAACCGTGGATGACTTCCTATGTATTCTATCCCAAACTGTCTTGTACCTCTGATGTATCTCAAGACTCTTTTGGCTGCATTCCAGTAAGACTGTTTTGGATTTGCCATAAACTATGCTAGTGAGCTTACTGCATATCAAATATCTGGCCGAGTGATAGTCAGATATATAAGAGATCGGATGAGCTGCCTGTAGTACCTGTCATTGACTGTAGGCTTTTCTAAATCTTTTGTAAGTTTTAAACTCTATTCCATGGGAGTGGTTGCAATCTTGCAATCTGCCATATGAAACTTCTTCAAGAGACTGTCAACATACTTGAGTTGACTCATGAATGTGCTATCTGAATCTCTCCAGAACTCAATTCCAAGACAATAGTGCATAAGTCCAAAATCTTTCATGTCAAACTCTGTAAATAAGTCTTGGTTTAGTTTTTTGATGAAGCTATCCTTTCTTCCTGTCACAATTAGATCATCTACGTACAAAAGTGCAATAGTAATGTCTTCCCCTTGAACTTTGTAGTAGAGAGTATGATCTGCATTGGATTTCATGTATCCCAGATCAACAAAATACTTGTCGATTCTGCTATACCAACTTCTGGGTGCTTGCTTTAAGCCGTAGAGACTCTTCTTGAGATGGCAAACCTTATTCTCCTTTCCTGGTTCAACATAACTTGCTGGTTGTTGCATGTAGACTTTCTCATCTAGATAACCATTGAGAAATGCATTCTTGACATCGAGTTGATACACATTCCATCTGCTGAGTGTCGCTAGTGATATCAAGAATTGTATGGAATCCATCTTTGCTACTGGAGTATAAGTCTCATCATAGTCCTGACCATATTGTTGTGCAAATCCTTTTGCAACTAGTTTGGCTTTGTATCTTTGAATATTGCCATCTGGATTGTACTTCACTTTGTATATGTTAGGGTAAAGGGTAGTGTGCCCGCCCACTTGTACAGTGCCCATGTATAATCATATATATATGATAAGAGGAATAAGTTGGAGTAGCTTTTGCTCCACCATTTCTGGTGTCTCCTTATCCCCTTGTGTGTGCTCTCCTCTCCCACAACTGGTATCAGAGTTGTGGTGCTCGATCCGAGGGAGAGCAAGGAGTCTGGAGCTTGGTCTCTTTCCTGAGCACGAGTATTCTAATTAGGATTCGTGGGAGGAGCATTCGAGCTGGTTTTGTGCTTCGGGCCAGGGTTCATGGATGTGGCACATGGAGCTTGCAGCTACGGAGCTTGAGCTGGAGAGAGTGTGAAGCGAGGCCAAAATTAGATGCCGAGTCAGTCTCCTCCTCCTAGTGTACAAACCTGTCTCTGTCCTCTCGTCGTCGATCTGCTATTTCATTGCAGCAGAAGTAAGGATCCGGATGTTGGAGTGAGCAACTTGGTGCAGTTGGACAACAGTGAGTCAACCAAGGAGCTATGAAGGTTGTCGAACGTGGATTGAGAATCACGATTGACCTCCGCTAGTGTTCAATATTGTGGCATTTCAGAGGTGATGCTGAATGCGGAGGCAAGCTCGGGGGATATGAGACACTGCGACAGAAGCGTGAGATCTCCTGGGGATGGCAGCCCCTCCTCCCATTCTCTGACTCTGTCGTCAGAACTTCAAAGGCACGGGCAGCAGCACGAGAAACTTAACAAAGGAAGAGGCGTTGCAGGAAGCATCAGTTGATGCGGTTGCTGTTACTTGGAGAGATGGAATCGGGGCGAAGGTGGAACTACAGGCTTTTGGGCTAGGCGCGTACAAGCTGAGGGGTGCACTGTGGAAGTGTCATATCTTCCTTTCCTGAGAGGCAGTGCTTTGATGCTTTGGGCATACATTCCACAGTCGAGTGGGATGACTAAGTAGCTGGTATTTGTGGCAGTTCAGCACCACGTCACACCACCATTAGATGTCCCCTGTTTCACTGCCATTGCTGCAGACGTTGCCAGTTGTTTGAGATAAGGTTATTAGTAACCTTAATAACCTTAATGATTAAATCATTAAGTGTTTACTTCTAAGCCATGGCTCACTCGGAGAAGCACGTTCCTTGTGCCTAACGCCTCTTGGAGCCTTCTTCACGCATGGTAAAGCTTCGTGGTCAAATCAATGCATTTGAGGCATATTGCCTATCTTTCTGGTGCTTATGTCCATGTTGGACACCTAGATAGGTAGTATTTTCTGTGATTGGCTTGGCTCGGGGGTATGGTTAGGCACCTCGAGCCACAGTAGGCCGGCATTGAGACTCACCAGTTAAGGAGTGCTCACTGCAGGAGGCCCTTGATCAGAGGCTTGTGGCTTGAGCTGGGGTTGTGCCACGTGTCAATGTTTTTGACCAACCCTTGGTGATAAGGTTGGGTAACCTTGGGGATAAGACGAAGGCCACGTGTTAGGCACTGGAATCTTGACGATTATGATAGAATCTCTAAGATTCCATTGTCGTTGCTTCCTACTGGGACA
The DNA here is from genome assembly GCF_047967505.1 of Dipteris shenzhenensis. Classification (NCBI taxonomy): domain Eukaryota; kingdom Viridiplantae; phylum Streptophyta; class Polypodiopsida; order Gleicheniales; family Dipteridaceae; genus Dipteris; species Dipteris shenzhenensis. The sequence goes on from NC_141599.1 coordinate 35,983,948, forward strand.
TGCACTCTGTGGCCTTTGGCTTGGAGTAGCGTCACTTGATGTGCCACCCGTGGATGTTGGAGAAACATTTGATGAGCTGAAGGTCATAGCGACGTCCGTGTGCTGAAGGTCGACGGAGTGGTGCATTGGCCTCTTGTGGATAGCGTAGCTGGAGTAGAGTGCTAGGCAGACGGGTGCTGGAGAGGCAATGGCCTTAGAGCCTTGTATAGTAGCGCTAGCCCGTGAGTCTGGTTAGAGTAGCTACGATCGTGTGAGCTACATGTGTTGGGGCACTCGTTATCGATTTGGCAATTTAGTTGGAGAGGCAGGTTGTTCGGAGCATTTGAGAAGCTATGTGCTACCCGTGAGAGATGGTGATTGTGGGCTTTGGAGCGTCAAGGGTGCTTGCTGGTTATTTGCTCGTCATTTGGAGACATAGCACTAGAGCTTGGAAGGCCTTGCAAAGAGCATTGATTAGGCGTCGTTGACAGTGAGCTGCAACTTGGGGGTTGATGAAGCTTTGGTCAGATGGGGAGAGCGCTTTGTTGCTAGGGACCTTTGTAGTCCACATGTTGATGATGTAGATAGGATGTCACTTTGTAGTAGTTGATGGAGGCTGTGAAGCCTTGACTAAGCCTTGATGTGGAGCTTGCCTATTGCTCCGAAGCTTGTCTACTGGTTCTGAGAGGAATCCAACTGAAACTTGAAATTTGTTGAGGAGAAATAAGGAATCTTTCTCTCTCACACAATACCACTGCACTTTGAAGAATAGTCTCTCTCTCCCTATAGAGCAAACAATTTTCTCAACAGAGATATGACTTCTCTCTCACATTGAATCTCACAAGGCAAAGAAGTGAAGAGTCGCTCCCTATCTCTCACACTCAATATTGGACGAAAATTTTCTCTCAATTCTCTCAATGGAAGAGAATCCTCACGATCACTCAAGAACACTCTCGATCTCTCGATCACTCTCTCTCTCAAGAATCGCAATGCCTCAGCAAAAGGCAAGGGAGCTCTGATACCATGACAAAATATGAAGAGGGGAGAGGAGAAGAGTGGAGATGAGGAGAGAGGGCATAGCTAGAGAGCACACCACAAATAACTAACTGTACACTAGATTTAGTTGAAAAAGTAAAATATATACAAACCCATTTAGGGTTAGGGTTAGGGGATCTAACCCTTTCCTTTATAGCACTCTCTTGGGTTAGTGCTATGCACATATGATCACATGATGGTGCTATGCACACGTGATCACATGATGTTGAGCGTGAACTCTCAACAACCCTCTCAATTTGCAAAAATACATAGATATTCCAAATTGGAATGGTCACATGTGAGTGATAGCCCTAATTTAGTTCTAAAAAACAATGCCACATTTAGTCAAACATTGGCAATAATCCTTGAAGTAGGTCTCATAATCAATCAACATCTACCCCCACTCAGCTTTAGTCCAAATAACAAGATAGATGCTGAGAGTACAAGTCCTACTTCCAAGACTCATATTATTTGAAGGAAAATACATATGCCAATTTGAAAGAATGGTTAACACAAGACTTGCGCATACAAATCAAGGAATGGTTAACATAGGTTTTGTGCATACAAATCAAAGGCTCTATGAAGCCCGAGCAATAAGAAGAAAAAATCTACAACAAGCTTGGCAACACAAACACAATTGGTGCCCCTACCACTATGATTGGGTGAAGCTCAAGAATATTTAATCAAATCGATCCAATGGAATTGTTAACCTTGTTTGTATATTAATCTAAGGAGTAGTCCAAGGACTAAACACTTAGTGCATGTTGAGTAGTGGTATAGATCTACTTGTAATGAAGGGTTTCTCTCAATAAACCTCATGGTGGTGAGCATGTAGGAAAGTTGGAAAGTAGGAGAAGTCAAAAGTCGTCTCCAAATACATCCCTAAAAATCAAAAGAGCATAGATAGATAAAATCCTTACGACATGCTTAGCTTAGAGGGAAGAATTCAAGAGCATGTATAAATCTCTCTTAATGGAATGAATCCACACTCTTTGGGGCTCATGTTCAATTCTTTTATCTATGTGCTTGATCTCCTTGTGTCCATGCTCCCTTCAACTATAAATGTGTACTTGCATGCCTTAACCCTTTGCAACCCATACTCTTGCATGCCTAACCCCTTCTCCTTCTCTCACTTACGTGCTTCCACTCCATTTCCCTCTTCTTCCTCACTTTTTTCCTCCCTCCCTATCCTCTGCCACTTCTCCCCCCTCTTCTTTCTCCCTTCCCTATCCTCTGTTTCTCATATCTACTATTCCTCTCCACTCCTCCACTATCCATTCGAACTTCATAAACCTTCTCGCCCACTCTAAATCTACCCTTGCAACCTTTGAAATCCTAGCATACAATTTTTAAGGAGACTAGCACTCCATTTCTCAAGCCTTCAAAACTTTCTCAATCCTACAACTCTTTCTCACATAACTTTTTCTAGGTCCTACAACTCTTTGTCAACCTTAAACTCCTAACTAGATTTCTTAACTCTGTCATATTCCTAAACCTACAAATTTTTTCTAAACCCGTGAAGCTCAAATGGATGTGAAAATCTCCATTAAACCATTCAAATAGCTCTTCTTCTTCACTTGAGCTCATTCAAGAACCATTTCCCATGCTTTAAGCCTACATTTCTAACCAAAATATGACTCCCCCAACCAACTCAAACTCAGCTCATTTTACTCATTAGCCACTTTGCAGTGTAATGTTAACATGTTTGGCTATTATGTTAGGGGCCAAATGGTCCTACAATGCAGTTCTATAAACCATTTTGGGTTTTAATTAAGGGAGAGCTTGGGTAAGGAATGGATGCATTGGTTGACTTGAGAATATATTTAATGTGCTAATGGCTATAGACTTTGCTAGAGAAATCAATTAGCAAACTATCATAGGGTTGCAAATGGATCCACCCTCAAGTTGCACATACATGTCCCCTCTCTGCCTCTCAGGGAGCCTATCACATAGGACCACAGAGTTGTATGGTGATCAAAGTGGTGTTACATTAAATATCAACGCTTCATGGGGTATCACATTCACATAAGCATGGCGTGCACTATGAAATTTTGTAGATGAACAAGATGCATTAGTCGCTCCCATTGGTCGAATCCATTGCATGTGCAGATTCTTAATGTCAAGGTGAGTTTACCCAATAAATCATATACACACATGCTCCATAATATGTGGCTATCTCCATGACTAGATAGGGCACTAAATCATTACCAATGGTTGTTGATTTATTGATACTATAAAAAGTACAACTTTTAAGTTTGTGAACATGTAGAATTAAGTATGCCACATAGTAGAGCATGTGACTTGGATCTCCTTTGTTGCATTTAAAAAGTTCCAAGAGTGTAGTCATAGCGTAGCCTCCATTTTTGTGGTATACAATTGTAGGATTCATGTTGATTTTGGTTTACTATAAACTTTCACTCAAAGGGAGATGCAAGGTAGTGTAAATGCTCTATCATCAATGTTGGCGATAGGGCGCATAGGTTGGCTATATGGTTAACTAGGAACAAACTTCCTTTTGAAAAATCAATTTTATGCACTTTCAAAAACAATTGTAGCATTATGTCAGAATAATCTAAAGGATGCAGTAACTTAAGAAAAGGGGAAGTTTGGTCAAGTTTGTAGAACCCATCTTTCAGAGTTACACTCACATGTAACTCGAGGGTTACTTTTTAACTACATACATACATACATACATACATATTGTTCATAGGGCTTACGACCTTGACAAAATTGTATAATCTTTAAATTTAGACTAATGTCAACAATTTATTACAATTGAAAAAATAATATCTTCCTATTGCTCCAAGTGACATTTCAATGACATAATGCCTCAAAATATTTTTGAGAGATACTGCTTCTTTGTTACACATAACTTTCATTGTTAATGCAATCCCAAGTGCATTGGTTAGTTGAGTTTAAGCTTGCAGACTTATGAAATCGGTTCTTCTTTCTTCTTCAATAATGTGGCCTGTCGGAATCCATCAAATAAGCTAGGATACGTTACATTGAATGTTCAAAAAGTAAAAGATGCATGATAGATTTATGGTTGCATCTAGTAATGAACGTTGGGGAATTCAAATTGCATATGGAATCTATTCTAGAATCTTGTACCAAGAGTGGAATCTATTTTGTACCATTGGAATTGTTGCTGCCCATGCAAGGCCAATGCATCTCTACGTTGGGTTGTTTTGAACAATGCATCAAACTGTCTTGAGGCTCTAACTAGCATTTCAAATCTTATTGGCACTAACTTTGAGAAGTGGTACAGGTTCTCTTTTGCCACTTCTTCGATGCTATTTTCGTTTTGAATATTTTTTGAAAAGTGCCTCTTTGGGCTTGGACATGATTTTCTGCTTGAATTTGTAGCTCCGTGATTGAGCCATTATGTTATGTGGTAGCAGATCTCACGACGTTGGACTTGCATCAGAGATTTTCCGAAGGGTCCCGTCGACTTAGTTCAGGTCGTTGATCTTCTTCGTCTGTCCAATTACGTAGTATTTAAGCTTTAGCTCAAGGTGTCAGTTTATCAAGCGTAGGAAGTCTTGAACTCGTTCTTATTGGTGGTTCTTTTGAACGTGATGTTTCTATGGTTTTACTATCACACGAATCTACTACCAAGAATATCAATGGGGTAGCTTTGTTCTTTTGTCGTGGGTTGGGCTCATAATTGGCAATTTGGCATAGGCGTTTGTCCATATTTTTGCTAAAATTTAGGGTCGTTTCACCGCTGGTAGCTGGCTTGAAGCACACGTGGGCTATTGGAGCTGCTAGGGCTGAAGCTTGTGAATGTTTGTGACGATCTGATTTTTAATGAATACGAAGTGCTTAAGGGGCTACGAATGGGATTCTATCACTATTCCTTGCAGTGTTAGCGGTTGAGCCTCTCCTTGATTATAACCTAGACCACTTGGCTATGTCGGCCTAGCATTAGAGAAGCATGCACGCTGTGCCCCCCCAAAATGATAGATGAGGTGAGAATGTCTGAGCTTTGTGAATTGTGGAGGCCTCTCACGTTTTTGAAAGGTTGTTCTCCACTTAATAAGGTTTTGGATTAACATTTAGTAGCGTAAGGAATTCAGCTGAGGTTGACTCCTTTGCTAGAAGAATTTTTTCTTAAAGATGGATAAATTGTATGCAATGGTCTCTCAGATGTTGAGGCCTCCATGAGGTTGCCCTCCTTAGAGTAGCTCCGTTGGCAGTTTATGAGCACAAGGAAGGACAAGTTCACATCTCATTTTTATCTATCACCACATTAAGTTTGGGTTGCAGTAGTGCCCAAATTTTGATACTTTCTGGACAATTTAAAAAAGAATTTCACGACATATCAGAGCTCGTGAATGTGATACTGGACTAAGGATCTCAACAACCCTTACTGATGTTCAGTCATGCAGCCTGCTACAATTTGAGTTTGGTTGCTCTTTGTTTTCCGGTCCAGACTCCGGACTGTATCAACTTGGCTATTCTTTGTTTGGCATTTTCTCTTTTCAATTCCATATTACACCTGGCATTTGTGCGTATCTGCTCAAGAGATCAGGTGGACTTGTTTGCATGTGGGCATAAGCTGGCTCCTCTCTTCTATTGCTTCTGATGGTTTGGTAGTGACCAATGGTGTAAGCTGACTCCTATGTGCTTTTAATCTTGATGTTTACCGCAGACCTTAATCAGTTCACAGGCACAAGGATATAATGCCTAGTGACAGAAATGAGTCTGATTTTCGCCCGGGTCCTGAGAGTCTTAATGCCAAGGCAGACATAACTTTCGAGGGTAACTCTTTGAAATCAGCTGCAACACAGCAAACCTCGGCCCATCCTGCTGCAGTTATTGTTCCTGCTACTGAAGTGCCATCTTGTAGGACAAGAAAACCCACCGGCACTTCTTTTATTGAAGACATTCGGAGTCATATTGATGAGTTTCTCCATGCATCTATGGACGAGCATCAGTCGTGTTTGATAAACTCTCTCCAAAAGGTTCTTCACACCTTAACACTTTCAAAACTGCCATACTTGTATCTGATAATTACGTTTCAAGATCATTTGACTTCTACTTTGAGGTCTTCTTTTGTTTGTTCATAAGATTTCCTGAATCATGAGACATGCTCCCCCTAAAAGTGTATTTATGGAGTATTAAAGTAACTATTAGGTTTTATTCTCAGTTTTTAAGAGGGTTGTGATTTTATTTTGACGTGGACTGGCAAGTATTCTGTGCTCTTTTTGGGCTTTTGCAAACCAGTGCTTTTTTGTTTCCATGAGTTTTTAAATGTGATAATTGATTCATGTGGGAAGCTTTCTTGCGAGGCCATAGGCGAGGATTTTATTTCATTGAGGTTGCTGAAAGGTTGTCCATGCTGCTGACCCTTTTACCTCTGTGAAATGGTAAGATGTGCAAGGGTTATTGCATTTGTGAGTACATTTCAGAAATTCAGATTGACTTGAAGCGGTCAACAACTTGAAGAGCAGACTGACATGGAAGGAGACTCTGATTCAACAAAGTGCATGAGTTGTCATTTTGTTTTGAAGTTCTTTCTATTGTCATGGTTCATGTTTGTAATCCTAGCGGGGAGAAATGGTGTTTCCTTCATAGTGCCAAAGAGAGCTTTAACCATGGTCGAGCAATCATGGGTTTGGACGTAGCCTAAGGGAGTTTAAGCAGGGGTGAGGAATAACCTAAGGCTGAGATTGGGGCTGGCATGGATGAGCTTTATAATAAAGGCTAATTCCAAGAAAAGGGAGGCTTTATGGAGAAGCAAGCTGTTTGGGACACGACTTCTATAATTAGAGTTAGATGCTAATAGAAATAAGAGCTAGGTTCATAAATACAGGCCAATGGCTCAATCCATGGGTGTCTTGTCCCAAAGACCTTCGGACCTACTCACCTAGGTAGTAGTAGCCTGGGCAGGCACATAGAAAATGCTCCTCAGTCTCAACCACCCCCAACGTGCATAACATACAGACCTGCTACTCTCTAGGTATACCTGCCGCTCTCCCCGCCTCAATCCTTTGCTGATGAGATGAGATCCGCATCTATGCAATGGTGATCCTCAATGCATGTGAGACGACTCTATCCTCAAGATACAGGGGTCTGATGATGAATCCCTCCTCCGATTCTCTCTAGAAGTGGTCGCGATAGAACTGGATCTCGGTGGGGAACTTCTGGTCCCCCCCCCCCCCCCCCCCCCCAAGTCCTAGATGTATGGAGTTGGAGGAGATCTATTTGTATGATACGGTTAATCTCGTCTTGCGGGATCGAATCAGGTGGCGCGTCCATGCTGTACAGAAAGGGGAGAAGCGTGTCCATCTGAATACCTGGCAAGCCATGTGGATACACGTGCGTACCATTGTCTGCCCCACTCTCTACTAGCCGTTTGGATGACTCTAAGACCAGCCTCGGTAGCCTCCAGTGAGGTAGGCCCAAATTCTGTGGATGAATGTCACTGTTTGAAAGATGGCATCAACCTGGAGAGGTGTCATGGCGAACTCTGCCTGTACTATCTCATGTGGGACTGTGGGACTGAGGGCTTGCTTGAAATCAGCCTAGACTCCATGGTCACCTGTAGCCACTCTAATCTCCTTGGGAGATCACTCCCCCAGAAGGGTGCTGCATGGCAATCGGCTGCATCATTGAAGTGTCGAAAAGCCAGCCCTTCATCGGTGGAATCCTGAAAGTGTGCCTGGAAGCATTGTCTCTCTAAGTCGAGCCAAGGCACTCTACCCCCATGTGAGTCGTACTCTAGCTGCCTGAGTCATCGTGAAGACGGGCCCTTTGAAGACTACTCCCAAGTATTTGTAAGGCTGCAGTATCTCCGCTAGATCATCCCGGTAAGTGAAGCTATGTCCGTGAAGCACTACACGTGAGGTGTTGAAGATCATAACCTTGGTCTTCCCAAGATTGGCTGTCAAGTCTCTCTCTCTGTAGAACACCTCAAGATGTCTCTACAGCCCCTCCGCCGAAAATGATATGAGGACTATGTCATAAGCGTATATCAATATCTGTATCATGAGGTCAGCCAGTAGTGCCCTCGTTCCCTGGGCGGTCTATAAAGGATGTGATCTCATCAATGTAGAGTCTGAAAAGATTATGTAAAAGGGGGCAACCGTACTTCACCGTCATCATGCTCTCGACCCAATGCGAGAAGCCTCCTGGGGCGCGAACTCTCCCTCTGATGGACTCATATAAGCTCATCACATCCCAAATCAGAGTCTTTGGAATCTGCATCTCTTGTAGTCTCTTGATCATTCGGGATCGTGGGACAGTGTCGAAGGCCTTCCGAAAGTCTACAAAGCAAGCATAGACTGTTTGGCATCAGGACCTCGCCTCCTCAATGATGGTCCTTAGAGTGAAGATGTGATCTAGGGTGGAATGCTGCCTCTGGAATCCCGCATGTCCTAGTGTCCGCTACCTTTGAGCCTATGTATGATTGTTGATCTCCCTCTCTAGTACTGATCCATAAATCTTGGCCAATTTATGGCCAATCATGAGGGTGGTGTAGTTCCAGTATCCATGGGGTGGTGTGTATTGGTACAATAGCGGTAGTGCCCAAGCAGGTGGGAAGAAGCAGCATACCCCATGGTTGAACATCTGTGCTAGAACTGGGGCTAAGACCTCCTGCCCATGTGCAAAATGCTTAGTACGTAGGCTCTCATGATCCTGTGCTGGTTGTGGGCCTGGGCATAGAGGACATACCAAGTGGTGCCTACATTGGGGTATCATAGAGAGAGCTTGCATAAGTGTGCCACACACCTGGATCAGTGATGGGAATAGGTGGCTTCCCCTCTGATAGAAGCTCCCATCCAGTGGTTGGATCTCCTTGAAATGATCTGATAAGGCCTTGTTGGCTGAGGTTGCTGGGGTTGAGGGAGGGGATTTCAAGGAGAGGCTCGGTCGTTCCTTGCTGGCCATGTTTGCTGCTACCCCCTGGTTGAACTAATCCCCGGCTGGGCTAGGGGTTCAGCCCAACTAGGGGTTTGAGGGATCCTGGAACTACTTGTTGCTGCAACATGTTAGGTGTACGAAGGACTAACGGAGGGTGAAGAAGGTATGTATGGGCTGTACGGACTGATGGGAGGGCGTACGGGAGGTTTGACGGGGGATGTACTGCGGACTAGGTGTACGGGCTGAAGTGATGGCGTATGGGAGGGTGTACGGACGGGTGTACAGAGGACTGACGAGGGTGTATGGAAGGGCATACGAAGAGAGAGAGAGAGAGAGAGAGAGAGAGAGAGAGATTATTATAGTCTTCGGAAGACCGATGGGTCTATGAGACTGTGAAAAACCTAGTACAAACGATCTATGGTGGTGGAGCTACTAAACCACACCAATGCAAATGCAAAAAATGCAGAATGTCAGTACGAAATCCTAAGTACAACATAATAATGTCGGTAGTCGACTATCTCATTATCATCATCATCACCATCAGGACATCAGGGTGGATGAGGCAATGGGGGCATGAAATCGGCGATTGAGTGCTATCGGCCACTCAAAGGTGCAGCCCTGGCATGTCTCCTGGTCATCGCTCTGCATCTAACCAGGGTTATTGTGACCCCCGTCGGGTGGGACCCGACTCTAAATAGGGAGGGGATGTCCCCAAGTGTGATCTGTGTGTCAACCCTCTGTCTGAGCTGTAGGGTCACAGGCTCCGGGTCACGGTCATGTCGAGGCCTCGTCCCGTGGGTGTCCATGTGATTTGGCTGGAAAAACTCCGTGATAGAGCTTTGAGAGGGATCAACCAAGGAAAAAGTATGCTCCTTTCTCCGTGCTCAAAGTATCCTCTTGCGGTGTCTGAGTGCCTCATGAACGAAACCTGCCAAACATCGCTGGTCTGGGTAGGATATAAATCGGGCCAAAATCGCATAGCTATCTTTGAAGAGGCAGTACAAATGTCCGCGGATCTCATAGTAAACAGGACACCTGAAGATGAAGTGGTCGTGTGTCTCAACCTCCTGCATGTCACACAAAGTGCATATGCGCCTCTCCCTAGGTAGTCGCTCTGCTCTGCCGCTCTTGATACGAAGTCTATGTGAAGAGACCCAGAACTGCCCAAGAGAGATCCTCAGTGAGTGGGGTAAGTAAATCTGTGTGTACCTTGGTGGGTCAATGAAACCCTCCCCTGTGATATGTAAGAAATGATCTCTGTAGAAGCCCAACTTCACTGGAAGATCACTCGGGCCTGGCTAGGTCCGGAATGTGTAGCTGTAATAGATCCTCACGGATAACCTGGTTGACCTCATGTGATAGGAGGGGAGAAAACGGAGCATCCATGCTATACTAGAAGGGAGGTAGTCTGTCCATGTGAAGCCTAGGTCCCTCAAACCATCTCTCTGTGCGTGCATACCAGCAGCTCTGGTCCCCTCCTACTGCAAGTGCCATAGAAGAGGACAATGCTAGCCATGGTAGCCTACTACGCCCAGAGGTGTATATCCCATACTCCCTGACTCGGTACAGATATGAGAGAGAGAGAGAGAGAGAGAGAGAGAGAGAGAGTGCAAGGGATCTCAGGGAAAAGCCCTCAACTGCGGGGTAAAACCTCCATACAATGAGATGAGTACAACAAGGTAAGGGGGGGCCGATATATTGCCATACCCCCCTCCAGTCAGTCTGCTGAATATGGCCGACCAGGCTGCTACAAGGGGGACGATCTGCTGGTCGCTCCACCCTTATTCCTGGTCCGGGTGTACAGCCCTAGAAACCTGACCAAACAGGTCGGGTCTACAGCCTAGTGGGTGCCCAAGTAGGCCCCTCAACCTGGCCCATACTAGGCGCAGCCTAGGGGCAGCAAGCAGGCCCCCCAGGGCCTCGAATCATGCCCTGATCTATGCCGTACTGATCCGCACAGATGTGCTCCCCTCTTGGTCCATGTGCAATACTTACGTGCAGCCTCTATACAGCCAGATCTTCCCTAATGGTGGCTGGATCCTCCACAAGAACCTGGCAGAGACATGTGCCCAGGTATACATCCAATCCCCCCTACTCTGTTCTCACATGGGGTGGGCACACCCACAACAAAGGCCCTCACTCCTACTCTACACATGAAACATCAGGAAATGCTCAACTCTCAACTTCTCCCGTTGTTGCCTTCCACAACTTCCTTGCCATCAGGTTGCTCTGCAGTTTCACCTTCTGACAAGGTAGTCGTCACCATCCAGTTTGCCCGCTTCTCCAAAGTTTGGAATCGGTGCATGTGTTGCCATTGAACTGAAGTTCCTAGAATAAATAGATGCAGTTGATACAACAACAAGAAATCCCTCACTAAGGCACACTTGTCTGACTCTGGGGAACCTTCCTTGTCGCACCCTTCAGACATAGTAGTTGATTTCCACGGATTTGAACTGAGATCTCCTTCCGAAGGTTCTCACCTCCAAGCTCCTTGCACTTGTGGTTCTTACTCAGGGCTCTGATACCATGCATAGTAGAGTAAATAGATTGCTCCAACAGATGGATAAAAGCTCGTACAAAGGTGTGCTCAGTGTACCACCATCTGGCAAATTTGGTGCTGCCTAGGTGTGGACCCCTGGCACCACAAAACTGTGTTCTACTTCCTACAGGCACCTCCAAAACGCTGTCAGCCTGCGTTCGCCTATGGAGCTTCAGTTTGCTGAGTATATGCTGCACAGACAGGTCTCCTTGCTGCTCTGGATGCAACCAACAGTGAGATCGTTGACGTCCCTGCTCCTCTGGATGCAGCCCATGTGTGAGGCACAAGGTGAGCCTGAATCTTGACCTCCTTGCTCTAGTATGCAACCAAAGTGTGAGGATCCCTGGACCTTCCTGCTGCTGGGAATGCAGCCCAAATCTGAGGCACCAATGAATGATTGAACCCCCAACAATGGGACCCTTTTATAAGGCTGGAATGCTCGCTGAGCTGGCCAACCAGCCATAGACTGGGCCAACCTAGTCTGTGGCAGATGCTCCCCCCCCGCCCAAAACCCCCCCTGACCGGCTCTTGCCGAATTTCTCTGCTGTACCTGGCCCTGTCTATGGGCTTTTGTCAGAGACTGCCGCTAGACAGTCCCTTCTGGCGCCACCTCTGGGGCCTATATATTGACCCTGGCATCCCTTGCAGGGCCTGCTGCTGCCAGCACCTCAGCCCTCTTCCAGGGCACCCTTCCATGCCTTAGGGCAATAATCTATGTACGCAAAAAATGTTGCAGAAACTATGGTAAAACCAGGGTGTGTGAATGCAGCTCTAACTAGGAAATTAACCCTGGAACCATGTGAGGCACTAACTTTGCTCTGGTGTAGTATCTTCTCAAATAGAATGAAGAAAGCTCACTATTTGGCTTAGTACATTGATTTGGTCTTGCTTATCCTCTTGCGTTGACTTCTCATCTCTCTTGTTAGACCGTTTTTCCTTACAATATTGGAATATTCACTAGCTTGCCCGTGAAGAAACACTTGACTTCCGTTTTTGGGGAATACACATAACTTATTTTGCTCTTCACCCTTCTTTATCTTTACTTTGTGCCGGTTGGCAAGTGTGTGTTCCCCATCACCAGCCTTGAAACCTTTTGCCGTGGTTAATACCATTCTCTGAGCTAAAGCGACTATAGTAACAAACTATTAGGAAGGAGTTTAGAAGGATTGTGCCAAAACCCTTGTGTTCACTTGCACAAGTTGGTTTCTTAGGACCTCGACCTTGGTCAAGTTTCCCCCCTTAATAGGAGCATGATGTTTAGAAGCAATTATCCACATGTGTATCTTTTTGTTTAGAGAGTATAGTATGAAGTGGCATTATGCTCCTTTGCATTTGGTAATTTGAAGTTCAAGATCTGGACCCTCTATTGCTGGCTTCCCCACCTAATGTATTTGCTGGATATTTCATTTTTATGTTATCGTAAAATTTTTATACCTCCCCACATTGGGTTTCCGACCAACCACTCTAGGTTTTCCATCCTTTGTCTTACTGAATAAATTTCAGATTCATTAAAAAGTGTTCCATTTTCAAAAAATTATTGGATTTTTAACATTTGCACTTCAGGATTCAAAACTTGACAAGCTTCAGTGAGCATCTCACTTGATGCTGCATTTGAGCATTTCCTCTCTAGCAAGCCTGGCACCAAGTCCTTAGTATTGCTAGAAAGTTTGGAATTGATTAAATTCTAGAATCTTAATCTTTTTTTATTGGAGATAGGTCAAAGATGAAATGTGATATCTCCTACACTGAGTGTTTAAGTAATTCTGTTGTCTTAAATAAAGTGTGCTGAAAACAACTTGCAGGGACTTTATGAAAAATTTCCTTGTATGCAATATCTAGGCTGTAGTGAAAGTGGCCATTTTTTTTAATTTTAATGGAGACAGGTCAAAGATGAAATGTTATATCTCCTACACTGAGTGTTTAAGTAATTCTGTTGTCTTAAATAAGGTGTGCTGAAAACAACTTGCAGGATGAAAAATTTCCTTGTATGCAATATTTACGCTGTAGCGAAAGTGGCGATGTGTTTTGAACATACATATCCCAGCTCCTTGAATGGAACTGAAGTAAAACAAAGGATCTCTTATATTTTTCCTTGGTGAAACAGATGTTTGGGATTTCCAAAGTGCATAGTAGACAAAATGGACATGCTCAGGAGGAGAGCATTCTTCCTCTTCAAGTTACAACGTTGAAGGATGAATAATTCAGAAAGGAGTTATATCATAATGTCAGGTATGTGAACACTACCTACTATAGTATGTTTCAAAGAATCTAGCAGCATTGACATTTCCTTTGATGGAAAGAGGCGGTCTGGTGTTGCATGCCAGCTCCAGACAACTGAGAGAGTTGCTTCTAGAATTCTCTATCAGACAGTTTGCATGGAGAGTCGCCTTCTTTTCTCTGTTAGCTAGAGTATCCCTTGGAGGGCAGCAAAGGTTTGGCACTAGTGGCAGCCTGTGAGAGCTGTGTGGCTGAGTCGGGCTGCTAATAACGGGTCCGGGCTGTGTGCAAACCTTGTGTGCCTGAGAGATTGATGCTTGGACAGCCAGGAGGAGGGTTATTCTGCATTGTAGGTGTTGTGGAACCGTTGGCCATTGATTATGCATTGGATTCCGATGCCTTTTCGAGTTAGGAATTGGCTGAGTAGCAGGTTGTTTATGCTTGCCAGTGTTGAGATTCAGGTGGGCTGTGTTTGGACAGGTGCAAGGGCATTTAGCCTTGCTGTAATTTTGCCTTCTGAATAAAGAAATAAAGAAATATCAAAAGGGTACCAAGGTTTAGGGCCAATCGGGTGTCCGATCTAGCTCTCAGTTGTGGATTGTATGTTCTTTTTGTGTTGCTGAAGTTATTTTCTAAGTGGCTGAAATAATGGTACTTGCTGGTTAATAATGATTCACCGCCCTGATTCACCGCCCTTTAGTTTATCTGAAGGTTGGTTTCAGTGTTCCATTGCTGGGATATCACCATCTTCCTCAAGAGGTCAGCTTGTGGTTGTTGTTGGGGCAAAAAAAATTTGCTGGAAGTTATTTGTAGCCAAGAGAATCATGGATAGTGATTGGGAGGAGGAGTTGCAATCTTCTTAGGAAGAGCAGTCCTGACCTGGTGTGGAAAAAGAGGTTGGAGACCAGGAGGATGCGGATGCCATGTTTAAAGCACAGTTGTTAAGTGCTATGGGAACTCTAGCTCAGCTCACTAAGGATGCACAATTTGCGGAGGTCCTTAGTGCTCCTCTGAAGCCTAAGAAGAATAAGAAAACTCACGGTCAACAGCCTAGTGTTATGCAGTCAGTTATGCATAATGCACAGGATGTTCTCGTGCCAGTCTGCTTTTGGCCTTGTTGTTGGTTTGAACGGTCAAGGAAATAATTTCCGGTTTATGAATCAGGGGCAACAAGTTTTTCCTCAATCTTCTATGCATCAAGGATATTTGTAGGATTCACTACGCCTTTCAGTGAGCCTCCTGAAGCCATTTCATGGTGATATGCCAGCAGATTCACCTCATGAGGAACAGCCAGAGGTAGAGGAACTGGATGAGATCTTAGTTCCAGAACAAGTCTTGGCACATAGTGAAAGAAAAGTCCGGGGTATAGTTTCCTGTCCCTATTTGGTAAAGTTTTGTAATTATTCACCATTTAATGTGAAGTGGATGGATGAGGATGAACTCGCAGATTCACCACGGTCGTTGCTGCTCTACCTGGAGGTTTTTCGGCTTGAGCCGACTTCAGTTATGGCTCTTTCAGGCTTAGTAGAGCATGGTTCTGGAGCATTGCCTAATGCTCAAGTGGAGGGTAGCACCTCCATTCCCTTGGTAGAGACAGGCTCAGTTATCTAGACGTCGCTTGGTCAATGGTGACACTTCATGTCTCACCCGAGGTACCACTTGCTGATGGTATATCTATCATGGGACTTCTATGATCAGTGTATTAGTTATGCATTGGTATATGGTTTGTATCTTGAGCTCTGTAGAATCATATATGCACTGCTGGTTATGCATTGCTCGTTCTGCAATGTCTGCAATGCTGGTTATTCATTGCTTGTTTTGCTATGTTGGTTATGTGTTGCTCATCTTACAATGCTGGTTATTCATTGCTCGTTTTGCAATGTTGGTTATGCACTGCTGGTTATTCATTGCTCGTTTTGCAATGTTGGTTATGCATTGCTCGTTCTGCAATCTGGTTATTCATTGCTCATTTTGCAATGTTGGTTATGTGTTGCTCATTCTGCAATGCCAGTGTTCTTATTTCTTTTGTTTCATGTACTGCAGTACTTGAGTGCAAAACGAGGTCGTTTTGCCGGATTTCAAGAGAGGGGCATAGTTTTTTCCATCGTAACCATACGCATACTGCATACGGATACAGAATTATGATTGGAGTCCGTGGGGCTGAATCATACCTGACCCTTATTTTACCACCAAAAAAACCAGGAAAATGTACATTGTACACATTTAATGGACAGGGGCTACAAAACATTCAACTTCAAACTTGTATTAATTTAAGAGGCCATTAAGAAGCTTCAGAATAGCAAAGCCAAGGATTAAGAGGGCCTCCAAGCAAAACTTGTAACGCACAGGTGGGGTATACTTGCTTCAGTTCTACCAAAACTATTTAAGCCTTCTGTAGTGGCTTTCCGACCTTCTTGGACAACAAACACCATCATACCCATTCACAAGGCAAGGGATGCCATGGATGCAAGTGACTACCAGACTAATATGGCTGGCCATATGATGGCCAAGGTTTATGGGTTGGCTATGGAGATACACATCAGTGAGTATACCGAGAGCATAGGCATGCGAGCAATCGGACAAGCAGGTTTTAGATGAGATCTATCCACATGGATCACACCTTTACCCTCGGAGCCATCATAGATGATGCCCGTCACGCGAAACAAAGAGTATATTGCTGCTTTGTGGACTTTTGGAAGGCCTTTGACTCAATACCACAGCTCGCCTCATTGCATGACTTCGAGCCAGGGACATTGCAGATCACTTGAAACAAAGAGTATATTGCTGCTTTGTGGACTTCTGGAAGGCCTTCGACTCAATACCACAG
Organism: Dipteris shenzhenensis; assembly: GCF_047967505.1. Taxonomy (NCBI): domain Eukaryota; kingdom Viridiplantae; phylum Streptophyta; class Polypodiopsida; order Gleicheniales; family Dipteridaceae; genus Dipteris; species Dipteris shenzhenensis. Next base: position 36,000,414 of record NC_141599.1, read on the forward strand.
CTCGCCTCATTGCACGACTTCGAGGCAGGGACATTGCAGATATATGGGCAGCCGTGACTCTGTACAAGAGAGTTACTGGGCCAGCTCAAGACCTAATCTCATAGATTCCAGATCGATGGTAGGTGCAACATTGCAGCCACATGACACCACATTGATATGATGCTCTGCACCCGTTGTGGTACATGCGCGGTAGACACCGAGGAGCATGCCTTGATGTGATATCCTAGCTATAATGAGATCCGATGGAGATACCACTGCCTTTACGGATATGAGCAGAGCCATTGGCTACTTAGACCAAAGATGTGCCACACTCTCACCTAAGGTAGGTCTAGACTCATGAGACCTGCCCACGGAACACGGCCCTAGATAGCAAGAGATCATAGATGACTTCTTCATAGGAGAAGTGGCTTTGAGGCATTAGGATCAAGACTTAGATTTTTAGGCACACTATGTCAGCAAGAGACTGGACATAGGCCTAGTGAGCACCCACCCCATTGAAGGGACCATCATAGCAGCATCCCAGTGTCAAGCGGCCTCATGCCACCCATGGTACATCCTACAAAGAGCAGTAGAGGATGTCAGTAGGCAGCAGATCTCAGAATGTTTCGGAGACATCGGGACTCCGGATGGGATCCTAATCAGGCCCACACAGAGCTCAAGTCACTCATGCCCGAGACATGATGTAGGGCACATGACACGATATGACAGCAACTCCTTGATGAGGAGTTTCTCTCTTGCAATTCCTAGTTCCCTCCATAGGCGTGCACTCTCATGATGATTTCAGATTCCATGGGTTCATAGGGTTTTTTTGCCTTCCATAGACATTAATAAATCTTTCTTTCTTTCTTTCTTCTTTCTCTCTCCATGTTCCCTCCAAACCCCAACAAGAACAAGTCCTTGATGTATCTCTCAATTCCCACAGTGATGTGGAGTGTGACATACATGAGCTTGAGGTTTGGAGAAGCGGTCGTTGGAGGATGGTTCTTCTTTTCATGTACATTCAAATGTGACATACAATGATGTGTTGCACACTATATTTTGTCAGTTCTAGGGTCACGTAGGTCACCATAATGCTATGGGATGTAAAAGTTTTTTTTTTTTGCTATATCAACTGGGTGCATAAGAGGGGGTTTAGTTAAGACTCGTCTTCCCCTCAAAAACTTGTGTTTCCCCCCACAGATTTAGCGGTGACACCCTGTAGCATGATATTGGTTTGCATTTTAATTTTTGCTTTCTATAAACTCACTTATAAAGGGAGGCTTCATCTTCAAGAGGATGTTACTGCAGAGGATACCATTGTGTATGGGTTTGTTCTACAGTTTTTTCCTGTAAGACTTTAATTCTAACAAGCCTGTATTAAAATCCGGAATGAAAAGAAGGTGAAGTGGAAAAGTAAATTCTTTCCTTTATAATGATCAGAGCAAGGCAAGTTCTACACATCCAAATGCTTAAAGAGCCTGTAACTTTTTAAGAGCTTTTTGAGTCTTATTTATGTAATACATACCAGCCTTATCCAAGTTCCTTAGAGGAGAACACTGCTTTGTTTGCAACTAATGCTTTCGCTGCAATGCTCTGATCTTTGTTATGCAAATATCAAGTTTTGGCTGAAAGTTTTATCGTCTGAAGAGTTATCAAGCATTATTACATTTTCTTATGTTGTTTTGCTTCATCAAGTATCCTTTGCTTTGACTTGATCATCTTGAACTTAACCAACTGTCTTTTGCTGCTAGCAGGCATTGTATCTTGGACTTATATTACCTTTGGCTGTTTGAGTATCAGAGGCCTTCCAAAGCGTGACTGAGTCCATCCAAGTGGGGGCTGTATCCAGAGTCAGATGCATTGCTACAAAATGACCATCTTGTGAATGAGCAGCCATTTGAAAATCTTACATAGGGCCTTTCATCATTGCTTTTGTGTTGGCTGTTTGTTAGTATTTTGCATCATAAGATAATTGTACTGCTGGTGAGGTCAGCACTGCACGGTTTGTAATGGTCATATGCAAAATTAAGATCTCAGATCCCTATGTGTGGATCCATTGTGCATCCATGCTGTTTATTTTTTAATGCTAAGCTGGTCAATCAACGGCATAGATACACATGTGCCATATGTCATGTGTCGGTCATGAGTCGCTTGAGCTTCACATGGGCGTGACTAGTGTCCCATCGGGTTGCGGTGGCTTTGGAACATGCATCCTTAGTCCTTTCTATAGAAGTACTCGTGGGCAACGTGAGGCAATCTGATGTTGAGATTTGCAATGATGGTCCTTCAAATGGGGCAGGTGCTCATGGGGCTTGGGTCTGATCTCTTGTCGACTTAGCATGTGTGAAGGTCAGGGTTTGAGTCTCGACGTCTCCTAGCCACTTTCCTCTTGCGAAGAAGTATGTGATCTCTTGAATTTTGGAATGTTTCATGGCGGGTGTTGTGAGTCCAAAATCGAGTTAGGTGACCTCATGTACGAAGCATGTGGTGCTTCTTTGGTGTGGTATTGAATGACTCTACACATATGTGTATCCATGGGTGAAAAGGCAGTGAAACCACCGCATAGAATGTGGCGCATTAGAACATGCTCCTTGATCTCCACCTCATGCATTTTGTAAAGAGTAGTCTCAAATCTCTTTAGTGTTGTGTCCCTAGTCTCGTGTTTTGTCTTGGTATGGAATCTATGGGATGAGGTATTGAGTTGATCCATGGCGATTTGTGTTGCGTGGGACAGATGGATCTTTAGGTATCTTAGCGCTTGGAAATCGAAGGCCATTTTGGTCCCATGTGGTTGTTAGGGGGATGGATACCCATGTCCTATGGTTATATATCCGCCCCACAGGTCATCCTAGATGATCTGAAAAAGTATCCTATTGTGTTAAAAGTCTAGTGAGTATTGATATGGCAAGACACTATTGATAGACATTCATATTATTGGAACCGTATGGAGATTGGTGCACGCCGACCCTACTCATCTTCCTCAAGCTACAATAAGTTGCATAAATGATGAGAGGGCCTCCATGGCAGTCTCTGTTAGCTTGCACTTGTTTAGTTTAACCCCTTCAATCAATTCAAACTAGTAATGAGTTGGAATGAAGCATTTGTGTCAAGTCTCGTTGCAAACTTTTCTAGGATGACATCACTTGGGGTAGATCTCCTTATGCCACATAGCATCATGACTTGTAATCTCTCAAAAAATACTCCATATCCTTTGAGGTCTTGCTAAAACGCCTTGCACATAAGGCCATTTGTCCAAGCAGGAAAAACGAGAGAGTGATTTTGTTTTCACACGCTGAAGTGTGTATCTTTTTAGTCTCGATAATAAGGCACTCCTCTAGTCAAGTGTGCTTGTGTTGACTGCCTCATGGTAAACTTTGGACTTTTGAAATCGCATCCTACTTATACAAAGGATCTAACTATTCCAATCGATCTCTTAGCAAGAGTGAATGCCTCATGTTGGAGTTCCGCATCATTAGTGTTTCATGTCTACAAACACTTCAAAATCTTACAAGGTTGCCAAATACATTGCAAATACATTTGTAGCCCCTATGTTGTGTTGTCAGCATATAGGAAAATAGGTATGACAAGTTGTGGTAGACTTGATCCTCGGCTTTCTAGGATGCCCACAAAGGAGGCTAATTATTAATGTGAAGGCCAAAGAAGGTGGGGAAGAGAGGGCACCCTTGCTTGGCAAGCATTGCGTTAGTATGGGCATCATTATAGGTGTTGGTATATAACGATGCCTATATTGATGCTCATACCAATGAAAATAAAGCATTAATGTTTTTGGGTTTTGATTTTGAATTTTTTGGGTTCTGATTTTGCTCTTTGGCATGGTTTTGGATGTGTGCAAGAACCTAAGAGAGAGAGAGAGAGAGAGAGAGAGAGAGAGAGAGAGAGAGATGTGTTGAGTTTCCTTGGAACAAGAGGTGTGAAGTGCACCTACAGAAGATATAAAAATATGTTAGGAACACACTATTCAATATTTTTGTATATCTATTGTGTAAAGGCCATTTAATAATTGGATCAAAGAAAATAATAAATATTGTATGCCTATGGTTTTCTAAGTATCTTTTAAAATAAAAACTACTTGAAATAAGAAATAGTACCAAAGTATTAAACAAAACACTTTAAACATGTATTTGGATAGAGTAATCTTGATCTAAGACATCAATAGAGCATTTCTCTCTTGGAAAGGTAGTGGACATCTTGGTGTTAAAACATCCCTTTTAAAAATACATTTGGGTCAATGGTGTCCTCCTCTTACTCCAATCTCTACAAGGCCCTCAAAGCGGGATCAAGGAGCAATAGCCCCTTGTCCTTGGTTTCCTCGTCATGTGCTCTACCATGTCCTTCGTGCCTTGGTCCCTTGGTCATTCTCCCTTCCATCCTTCACCCTTTTCCATCCCTTTTAGTCTTTGAAAGGTGCAAGCAAAACATTGATTCCCAAAAATCATCCTAAACCCAAGTTTTAGAAATGGAGAAGGGGTGGTGAAGTAGAAAGGTGTTGGGGGAGGGAATAAGTAGGGGTGGGAATAAAGTGGGGGAGGGAACGAGGAGGAAGGGTTGGGAAAGAGGGGAGGTGCAGGGAAACAGAGAGGGGGTGGGAATGGAGAGTCCCTTGGGACGGGGGGGGGGGAAGGGGGAAAGTGGGAGAATGGAGAGCGGGACACAGAGATGGAGATGGAGATGGGGTGGGGGAGGAAAAGTGAGTGGGTTGGGTCCATATAGATGGAGGGGTAGTAATCGAGGGGGAGATAAAATTGGGAGGAAGGGGGGGGGGGGGGGGGTTGCAACATATAGGGGCTATCTATATGCCACGAGAGAGAGAGAAGAGAGGTGGGTGGGTGGGAATGGAGCGAGAGAGGAAATGGGGGGCATAAGGCCCCCCCCTCACCTATCGCGTACACAATACGTGGGGGTGAAAGGGGAAAAACGAGAGGGGGGGGGAGGGGATACAAGGGGGCATATAGGAGCTATCTATATGCAAAGAGAGAGAGAGAGAGAGAGAGAGAGAGGAGAGAGAGAGAGAGTCTTCCTTTACTTTGGTGAGTTCATTATTTTCTTGTTTGAGTTAGATTGGAGTGAGCTTTTCAGAGATCCAAATCTTTGTATCCCTCATCTTATGTCCAAATCTTTGGATCCCTCATCTTATGTGTTTGACTGAGGATCTTAACTCTTGTTACCCTCCCTAAAAAGTGGACTTTGCTTGTGTGTGATTTTGATTGATATTGCTTATATCATTTCGTACGTGGTACTTTCTTCTTAAGGCATATGATTATGTCATCTATGTCTTTGTGTCATCATCGTGAAGGCATCCATCTTTCAATTCCCTAATGCAATCATTCTACTATTCATCTTAGAGTCTTGCTCTTTCACTTCCATGTAAAGATCAACTTTATTCATTTTGTAGTTTACATCGGCATTCATCTCTTGCTACATTGATTTCACCTATGTGGTGACTATTTCTTGCACTTTAGAAACCAATTGTGGTGTTGGTGGATATGCATTACATTTGTGCAGGACCTCATGAATGATTTCTTACTTTCCATTGTCCTCTAGATCATGAACTCTCTCGTCTAGAGCTACAAGCCATAGCTTGAGCTCTTGAACTTCAAGTTCTAGATAATAAATGCATTCCTATGGATTTGAAATGGTCTTCATCCTTTGATATGTAGTTGGGCTGGGGGTTCAACCCAACTTGGGGTGATCAGTGATTGAATTGAACTTAAAGAAAAACACAAAGAGAGCTAGTTGTGAACAACGAATTGGAAACTAGACTAAACGACTTGTAAGCCGTGTGAATTCGCTAAAGCAACCTCTAGACTTGTGGCAGTGGCTTGTTCACCTAGTAGCTGTGGCGATGGAATTTGGAGAGTTGGTTGTGACCTGCTAATCTGCGGCATGGCAAATTTGGAGCTGTGGTAGCAGCAAACAATGGAGAAGCAAACTTTGATGATTGTGAACTATGATGACGCAGAGAATTTTGATCAGGCTAGGTGGGAGCGAGAGACGAGGAGAAAGGGAGAGGTGGGGAGCAGAGTAGAGTTGGAGAGAGAGAGAGAGAGAGAGAGAGAGAGAGAGAGAGAGAGTTTATTAAAGTCTACTAAAGACCGATGGGTCTATGAGACTGATAGAAAACCTGATACAATGAGCAAAGGGGTGGAGCTACTAAGCGAGCATCCTAACCCCTGTTAGAGAAAAAGCTATGCAGACATAGTCAATGCTATCATCATGCATGTCACCATAGTCATAGTCATCTCTGGCATCATCATCTCTCACAATAGATGAAATCCTGATCCAATACAATACAATATAGTGGAGGGCATACATGAAACATCAAGGTACACTCGAGGCTAGGTACTGTAGGCAAGAAGCTCGAATTAGATCTGTGTCTGCTATCTGGCAGAGTAGTCTTTGTGCCCTCTTCGTGGCTACTGTATGCCTGATGAGCGCCACTATAACCCCTGTTGGCTACACTCCATATCTCAAAATAGGTGAGATGTCAGCTAGTGTGATCTGTGCGTCTGCCCTCTCTCGAGTGTGCTATAATGACGGACTAGGTAGTGTAGGCAAGAAACCCATAATAGATCTCTGTCTATTGTCTTGGGGAGTAGTCTGCTGTGTTCTCCTCCTGGCGGCTACTCTATGCCTGACGAGCGTCGCAGTAACCCCTGTCGGCCGCACTATAGGTTTGAAAATAGATGAGATGTCAGCTAGTGTGATATGTGCGTCTGTCCTCTATCTCGGGGTCTTTGCCTCTCCTACTATCTATTATCGGGGGGGGGGGGGCATGCTGTGGCAGAGGAAGAACTCTGTGATCATACTTTGTGATGGACCAGACAAGGCCTCTCGCCCCTGTCTCCATTATCTAACAAGACACTCTCTATGTCGGATCGCCTCGTGAATGAAAGATCACAATTGGGTATGACGAGAGTCTAGAGAGGCCCTTGATTCAGCCTTTGAAAAGGCAGTGGTCACTAGTATAGTCCACAGATCTCATAGGTAGACTAGGCTACAGAAGGCATGTTAGAAACATGGTGAAAAGAGAGAGAGAGAGAGAGAGAGAGAGAGAGAGAGAGAGAGAAGGTTAGGGTGTGAGGAAATGATGCTCAAATGAAGACATGAAGAAGGCTTTCATTCATTCATCAAGTATGACAAGACAAGTGAAGTACAAGCTTTATGTAGGCTACTCACACACACTCTAGCACGTAGTGCATATGGGATAAGTCCCATGATAACACGTGGCACTCTCACAAGTCTCACACAGATAGACTAGTATTAGATCACCTAGTACTACACACTAACACTTCACACCAACACACTCTTTGACTATGATATCTCCAACACCCCCCTTCAGAGCAAAGAGGTGTGAGACCCAACACGCAAGAGTAGACCGATTCCCCCTTCATCGCAATACTGCAAAGAGCAAGTCCAACTATCCAACACCTCCTGTGTGATAGTGACTTCTCAGTCAGCTTGTGACCAGCAAGGGCAAGCCATCACTCGTCATCCCCCCTTACTCTGAACTGGGTGGTCAATACCATCAACCGAAGCAAAACACGATACAATCATTTTTGGGGGACAACCGAGGGCAGAGGACCTCTTATTGACTCTTCAAACATTCATTTTAGAGCGACTACTCAAGGCAAAGAACCTTCTCAAACATAGAAATATTTTCATTCATTTTATGCATAGCAAGGACAGAGAACCCATGATCCCAGAGTAGCTACCGCACAAGAGTCTCCACATCCTGATGTGAAGAGGTATGTTGGTGAAGAACCAAGCGAGGATGCCTTCAAATGATGTGTCGATGAAGGCCATAGGAGCAGCTACCAAGGGACGTCATGTCATGACTCTCAATGTGCCGATCGAAGAGTCACCGAATGCGAAGAAGATCTTCAAATTTGAGCAATTATGCCCAAAGGAGGCAAAATGCCCAAATGAATGTACAAGATAGTAATGAAATTACATGAATTTGGAGAAATCCCCAAATATCTACATGCAGGAGACCTAAATTTTAAAATTTAGGGTTTAACAAAAAATTAGGGTTTGTAAAATTTTGGGGCTTTTCAAAATTTCTTGCAGGAGAGTGTTCTTACTACACTCAGGAGATCTCAAATCATAAAAGCCCTAAAAGTTTTGGAAGATTTGAGCATAATATTGTAAAAGTCAAATTTTAAGGTTTCGGGGCAGTTAGAGGTCCAAAATGTGCATGGAGCAAGTCGTGTGTTGGAGTGCTGGAAATAGCTCATAAATGCCTCCAAATGACTCGAAATGCTGCAAAGAAAGATGTCAAGTGGTCGACTACACAGCAGTAGCAATAGAAGCTTGTTCTTGGCGTTGAAAACATCCGAAAATGCTCTGTTGAAGGTGGCTATGCAAAAGCAGCCCAGAAATCCTATTTTTGGTGAAGGAGAGCTTCAAAACTGGTCAAAAATACCTACAAAAGGCTCGAAATTCTGCAACCAATGTGTGTAGATGGACAGCTCTATTGCACGGCCTAGAAATCTTAAAAACAGGAATGGAAATGCTCCGAATCAGCACCTATACAAGCACCACTTGAAGGAGATGCCGACTAGTAGCACATGTACACACGCCTCTTGAAAACAAGCCAACCAGCAGGGTTGTGGAGAGGTTAAACGAAGAAGAGATGAGGCGGCTGCAGAAGGAAATAGGCTGAAGTAGAATTAGGGTTAGGGCAAGGGTGACATGGCAGCAGCTATGGAAGGTGGCTCTGATACCATGTTAGAAACATGGTGAAGGGAGAAAGAGAGAGAGAGAGAGAGAGAGACCTGTGCTCAATAGATAACAGGATCTCTATGCAAGAGAGAAAAGCAGATAGTATGGAGAATCAAAAATTTGATTACTGTAAAACTGCTACAATAGATGGCGCTGCCTCCTAGCTGTGCGCTCCTGTGAGAGAAGCTTCGATGGCATGCTGGAAACAGTAGAGGACGGAGGCTAGATGCTAAGGAATCAGGGTTACTGTAGCCAGTGATGAAATGGGCTTCACGGGCTTGCTCTTATATAGCCACTAGTCGTAGTTGGTTAGACCCAATTGGGAGACCGACCCAGTCCGCCCAAACCGATCGATTGGAGGTCGGTCCCGAAATAGGCCACCGACCACACGATAGAACCGTGGCACAAAATAGAGAAATTGACCTATGGTCGCCATTCGGCCCAGAGCCATCCAGGATCATCTGGGGCTCCAAACGGGCCCCGCAACCCAAGAGTGGGCTGCCCCGGGAAATGCTCCGTCTACCCTCAGTGCGGTCAGTCATGGGATGCCTTCCCGCACTTGTAGCCTAGTTGGTGGTGTGCCAACTCTATCTGAAGCCGTCCAGCCATCAAACCACACATGGCTCCCATTTGGTGTCCAAACCAGGACCTACTGGATAACCGAGCTACTCAAATGCCTTCTCCTCATATGGGGGGCTTACAAGTAGAGTTAGCTGGTTCCCGCGTAGTTACACGAGAGTGGAGCATTGATATCTAATAAAGACAAGTGAAGTACAAGCCTTATGTAGGCTACTCACACACACTCTAGCACCTAGTGCATATGGGATAAGTCCCATGATGACATGTGGCACTCTCACAAGACACACACATAGACTAGTACTAGATCACCTAGTACTACACATTAACACTTCACACCAACACACTCTTTGACTATGATATCTCCAACAAGGCAAAGTGCTCCTCGCATAACGTGTAGATACGGCTCTCTTTGGGGGATCGCCTTTGCTCGTTTGATCTCAATATGGAGTTTATGCAATGACACACGAAATTGTCCTAAGTGAGTGTGGTAGGTGGATCTGAGTGTATTCGAGCGAAACCCTCCTTGGAGATGCGTAGGCAGTGGTCACGATAGAAACTGGGCTTCACAGGAAGCTCTATTTGTGCCAACTAGGTCCTGAATATGTGTGCCAACTAGGTCCTAAATGTGTGTAACTGTAAAAGATCCTCTATGATTGGATTGACCTCATTGCCCCGAAATGGGACAAATGGAGCATTAATGCTATATTGAAAAGGTGTTAGCCTCTCTATATGGAAACCCGGTCTCTCAAACCATCTGCATGTGTGTGTGTATCAGCATCTCTGGTCACCCTATGCTATTAATGCCATAGAAGATGCCAACACCAACCAAGGTAGCCTACGTTGCCCTGTAGTGCAAGAGCCATAATCTCACACGTGGTAGAGATAAGTGATAGTCTGGAATGCCACATCTAACTACAATGGAGATGCCCCGAACTCAGCCTGAATGATTTGATGAGGACCAGATGACTTACTGCGGATCATCTGTGATAACAAGAGGACATGTAATCTCTCCACTCGAGTCCACTTTGTATCGGACAGGTTCGGCAAGTGCTGCCATACATGCCCGCATGTCGGACCAAGGGGTCGAAAAGGGGAACCTTGGTTCGTGGATCCTAAAATGGAGAACCTTGGTTTGTGAAAAAGGAGAACAAAAGCACTATCTCTCCAGTCGGAAAGGGAGGCGTATCCTATACTCAAGTGGGCCTGCATAGCCGGTCTCATCATGAAGATAGGTTCAAAGAATAGGACCCGTGGATAAGTGTATATGAAAAAATCTCAATTGGTGATCCATAAAAAGTAAACTACTCCCTCTGTGCAATTCTGGAGGTGTTGAAGATCATTACCTTGGTTATACCTAGGTTGATCTTCAAGTCATGGGACTCACAGAATGCCAGTAGTGCATCTAGGTGTCTCTATAGCCCCTAAGTGGTGGACGAAGATAAGAGTAATACATTATCAGCATGCAATAGAATTTGGAGCAAGTAACCGGCACAAGAGCAACCAACCCCTCCTAGGGTCCTCATAAAAGACTCAAGCTTGTCTATATAAAGGCCAAACAAGGTTGACAAAAGTAGGCAGCCTTGTTTGACCCCAATGGTGCTCATAATCTCATCTATCCATCCACACCCCATCTGAACTTTGCTTAAAACCCTCTCATATAGTGCCATAACAACCCAGACTATCTCCTATGGCCATAGCCCAGCTCCTGCAATCATGTGAAGAGACATGCTTGTGGTACTGCATCCAAGGCTTTTCAAAAATCCACAGCAATAAACCCTCTGCCTCCATGCCCTGGCATCCTCTATGACACTCCTGAGTGTAACTATGTGGTCCATGGTCCCATGATCAGGTCGGAATCCTGCCTGCCCCTTTGTTGTGAGTCCTTGTATTTCTACATATCGGTTGACCTCCATGTCAAGTACTGAGGCATATATCTTGGACAAGACATGTCCAATCATAATGGTCCTATAGTTACATGGACTCATGGAATCCCTTGTCTTGTGAATAGGTGTGATAGTGTTAAGGGTCCATGTGTGTGGGAAACGGAGGCAAACTGCTTCATTAAATAGCTTTGCTAGGACAGGGGCTAGGATATCAATCCCGTATGCAACAAACTCACTGCATAAAACCTCATGATCTCTCACTCGGCCATTGTAAAGCTTTTCATGACTGTATCTTTGTCGCCCCTCTTAGTGAATAGAGTTCAAGAGGTCGTGCGTGGTGTGTGTGAGAGTTCAAGAGTGGGATAAGCGGGGATGCCATATAATGTGCAAGTGTAGTGTGCCAAACCTGAGTATCTATGAGTGTTGAAGGGGACCACCGTTCAAGGAAGTGCCGCCAAAATTCTTTGGAGTTATTACTAAATAGAATGTTCAGTAGTTCCTCCTCGTTTCAGCCAACAAAGTTTTGTTTCTTCTGGCAAACTAGATGGCGATACTCATGTAACGTGTCTACTCGCTCGATAGACCATGTTTGGATTCAAATAGGAGTTGTCGGCAAAGAGCCTTGCACTCGTCATCATACCAGCTATTGCATAGCACGGATCCTAGAGGTGGTGGAGCGTGTGGTATATGAGAAGGTGTGAAGGGTAGCCTCGTTTAATGATCGACTAATCAAAGCGGCACGATCCTTTAGAAGAGATATGTGGTCAATGAAGGTGAGTAGCATGTAGAGTCGTGCAGATTATCTTGGTGAGAGGTTGTGATCAAAGTGGGTGTCGTGATAAGTAGTGTAAGTGGGTGGTGTGGCAATGTGAGGAGTGGTGATACTAAAGAAAAGATGTGTATCATCAGCCCCAAGTGGAGGTGGTGAAATAGAGAAGTCAATGATGTGTGATGTGAAGGTAGGGGATCCCAAGATGTAGTCAACCCCATGCTGGACCCTCCGCGGTGTGGAAAGCATGTGAAGCCACTAGAGGAGGGTCATCACTCAAGACCATTATAGAGAATGAGATCATGCGTCGTACCTAGATCAAGAAGTGCATGTCCATAGGAGGTAATAGGGGCCCGCCTATCAACGGACACTTGTGATATGCCAACATTAGTGAGATCTATGTTGAGAAGTAGAACTACGTCCTCTTGAAAATCTAGTAGTGGCACCTGACAAGCTCTTGTCGTCACGTTGAAGTCCCCAACTAGGAGAACATCTCTATGGCTCAATAAATCCATGATATCCTAGTGGAGAGGTACGTACGATGACGTCTTAGCATCCTCCCATACTACCCTGGCGAAGTGTGATGTCTTTGGTGGGAAGTAACAAACTGCTATGAAGAGATCTTGACTAGTCGTGCGTCGTAAGCGGATCCAAAGGAACCTAGAGTGTGGGTCTTGAGATCGCTCTAATGAGAGATGATCTATATAAAACTGCCACTTCTCTTGAACCACGCACTCCACCTATCTCCCTCATCTCTTGCCGACTCCCAAGTGTATCCACCACTGACCATCGGTAAGGGGCGCTCTGGGCTCCGACGTTGGCTCCAACGTGTCTCGATGTAAAAGACTATGTCTCGTCATATATAGGAATTCTTTTTCAATTTTGGACGCTATCATATGCACCAAACGAAATCCACAAAAAGTCATGTACATGCACCCTCTACTAACCCGGTGCAATTTAAGAGGGGGTGTTGAGGATGGTGTAAATTGCACCATCTAAATAGGGAATTAGGGGCAATTCCTAACCCTAACCCTAAGGGGATCTCATGTATATATTCATGACTATGTTCAATACAACATAGTCTACAGGTAGCCATATCGTGTGCACTCCTCTATCTCTCTCTCTCTCTCTCTCTCCACGTTATCAGAGAGAAGAAAAATCTAGAGAGAGTTCTAGAATTGGGATTCGAAATAGATCCCAAATGGGGGTAAATAGCTTAGGCACGTAGCTATGCCAAAACACGACCAAGGTGCAGCACAGCACATGCCTAATTCTTGAAGGTCTTTTGGGATTCGGATCTACAATTGCATTTCACCTATAATTCCTTTCCTTTTCTTTGCATTATTTTTAAAATTTTGAGCATCATGGCCAAGTCAAAACATAAAAAATAGATTCAAAAATGCTCCTTGTGTGATGAATTTTCTCATTTTTGGAAAGATTATGCCTTGTATTCTTGCAAGAATTGTTTGCAGCAGCAAAGTCATTGCAACAAATATTGTCCATTGCTCTTGGATGAGAAATTCTATCAGATTTATCTAGCCATTTGTGAAGAAAAATCAATTCAGAAGGGCCGAAAAATTTTGGACAAGCTTTTCATTTGTCCAATTTGCTTGATGATGCAAAAGATTAGCATATCAAATTTCAAAGAGTTGAATGGAGATCTTGTTAGCCTATTTGTGACATTTTATAAGTTCAAGCAAGAGTTCAAATTTTACAATCAACATATACTCTGCATGAAGAAGATGATGATGATGATTCCAATTCCAAATATGATGGTATGTATGAAGACTATCTAATGCCAATCAGTTTTGATTATTTCATAAGCAATTGGAGCAACAAGGAAATGACTTATTAAGTGTTGATGAAGATACAAAAACAGTTTGCTATCCAAAAGAAGATCTGTTTTTAGAATCATATGATGAATGCACATGCTTTGAATTTGCACCAGTTTTTGCTATTGATGTGATGTGGAAGCAAGAGAAGGTAAATCCAATGCAATTTTCGAAGAGCCACAATTCATACATCCTTCAAACAAAGAAGGTTTGGGATATATTTCTAAATCACATGAAAGTGATAAAGCCAGCCAATAATTGTATGTTGTGGATTATGCAAAATTTGTATTTTCCATGTGTGATGATGGTGAAGATATTGAGGAGTATTTCAAAAATTCATGTGCGAGTACTTTCCGTACTATGGATGAATAGAATGGATTAATAAACAAAGACAAAAATGAATCAAGATTTGGATGATAATGTTAATGATAACATTTTAGCTCATGACAATATGGATAATATTTCAGCTCATGGAAATGTGGATGACAATATCAATGATAATATTTCAGCTTATGATGTTCATGTTCAAGTTGATAAACATATGAATGAAGAGAATGGTATTGAGCAGTTTTTATTGTTACTTGAGGATGAGGATACTATTCCAGACAATCAATTTGCTATTTTATATGTTCCAGAAATGTACCAGACATTTAGGTATCTATCCCCAATATTCAAATTACTATTACAAAGGATCCCAATGATGCGGATCAATTTCCAGAAGAACCAATCTTTGAGAGGGTTTCACAAATAGAATTTTTAGATTGATGGATGATAAATCAACATTATTTTTTGATGTTGTGACTAAGTTAATGATGAATTATTGGATACAAATGATGATGGTATACATTTAGATTTGAGTTTTGATGTAGTTCCAAGGTTTTGGGAAGATTCTAGTGAAAAAGCACAATCCAAAAAATCAGATACAAATACAAACAATGATGATGATGATGCTTATGTTGAGGAAATGAGAAGTATGAAAGATGGGGCTAAATGGAGGATTTTAAAATGGAGCCAAATGAGTCCAAAAAAGAGCCAAAAGAGCCTAAGAATTTCCCTAATTACCTCTAGTTCATACCAAAAATTTGCAACTCTTGGAATGTGTTCATGGTCAAAATACAAAGCAAAATAGGAAAATAGAATTTGAGTTACAACAAAACAATAAATTGGAAAAAACTAAATTACAGCAAAAAAGTAAACTGGAAACTGAATTCTAGCAAAACAACAACTAGAAACTAAATTACAACAAACAAAAACAGAAACTGTAACTGTTGTAGTAACAAAAACAGGAACTATAACTATAATTGAGCCTCAACCTAGGTGGTATTTACTTGCATGCAAAATGGTGCACCCAATTTTTTTGATGTGAGGGGGGGTATATCTTCTAATGCTATTACTCATGATGCAGTAATGGGTTCTTATGATATTGTACTTGTGGATGGGATCCATGTTGATGGTTTTTCGATGTGATGGGGGGTATATCCCATTCTTTTATGATACATGGCTTTGATATTTCGTCACTGACATATGTTGCAAATGCTGGAGCCTCATTGACATATATCTACTTGAATGGGTGATCTGATGCCTATGTCATGTCCATTCCATGTGTCGATGGAATGTGGGCATTCTTATTCATTCATGGTTCTATGTTTTTATTCTTTGTCATGACATGATTATTTGTATTAGATCCTAGTGGATAATTCTAGGGAATTTGGCGATTACCCTATGGTTGTAACATTGTGAATTGGTCAATTGGATATAATTAAATATGCACATATACGTTAGGTCCTAGGATGGTTAGGAAAGGGTACTATTTTGCATGGGTATTGCACTAATCAATGGTAGGCATAAAAGAGCCATAGGCTATGGGCTGTGCCCAAGGGATGTGATCCCAAAAGACATGAGGGGTTGTACCCTCTCGCATCATTTATGGTGTGTGAGTATGGGCATTTGCATGCATATGGATTTGTGGCTTGTAGTGAGCATTTAGAGGAAGTCTAGCAAAAATACACTCACATAGGCACTCCTTCCACCCCATTTGCAGGGCCAATATTTCTCAAGTTTTGCATCATCATGCACCCATGAGCATCTTGCATTAAATTTTGTGACAAGTGGTATCAGAGACTTGATCCTTTGCCTGTGTGAACCACCATGTGGAAGCTGTTGCACAAGTTGACATCAGCGTGACCATCGAGAGCAGAACCAAGGGTCCCTCCTTCCATCTTTCTCGTTGCAATTTTGTTTCTCTCTCTACTACGTGTCTCTCTCTGCCTTTTGTGTGGCAATCGTACCCCCCCCGCAAACGAAAAGTTGCCAGCTTCATTTATGCACAGCACTTCGCCGCCGTTCCCTCAGCCGCTCAACGGCCACATGGCATGCACCATTGACTCTCCCCCCTATGCCATTTACTTCTCCCCCATAGCTCGCACTCAATCAATCGCCGTATTATTAAAGGCTACAATGAGTAGCCCCAGCGATGCATGCTACTACGCGCAATAGTGCAATGAGCAATTGCTGCCTATTCAAGGCTTCTTGCATGGCACATGATGTCACACACAACTCGCAACCCCTTGAACTGCCTCGTGGCACAGTGTGCAACATGAGCCACCCTCCCGCCATGTGTTAGTGCCATCGACGACACCTGCCGCCTCTACCAGCCCCCCTGTCCATTGACCAAACCCCCCCCATCCATCGCCACCATTAAATGCATTCCCCCCCTCCCCCTCCCTTTTTTTAATGAGTCAAATTTCCTCGCCCAGGTCCCCTTCTATACCGTATTTCCAAACCCCCCCCTCCCTTATCCCCTCTAAGCTCATCACAAAGCTTAATTGAAAACTTGATTAGTTCCATTCGCATCTCATAAAAACATGGAAGATAATCAAGCATTCACACTTGAAAATGCTCCAAAACTCACATTCAACTTTATGGAAACAACATCCTACACCCCTATGTCCCAAAACATATGTGATCCATTATCGGATAACCCTCAACCACCTACCGAACCTCCACCACAAACCATCACCACCACCACACTACCCAAACAATGCAATCAAAGAATTTCTTCAGGGATTGTCGACGGTAATAAGTGACACAATTCAAAGAGAGATGCCCTTAAAAAGGAAGTTATTTGAGGACCAGGCAGACCCTTTAGAAAAGGCTAAGAAAATAAGGTTTGATCCTAAGGAGCGACTTGAGTTTCCAAAGTACGATAGGGTTAGGCAACCAGAGAAACTCCTCGATTGGATTAGAAATTTACAATTGTACTTTGTACAATTTGATCATACAGAAGATGAGAAGTTAGCACTAGCTACTCTACATTTAGAGAAGGATGCGCTACTTGGTGGTCTGTACGCCAATCGGAAAGTAGTCCAATCAAGAGTGGTCTAGATTCTTGGAGGAATTAAAGACGACATTTCTCCTACTTAAGTATAAGGAGGATCAAATGTTTAAATGGGAGAAACTTTAGCAATTTGATA
Source organism: Dipteris shenzhenensis (assembly GCF_047967505.1). NCBI lineage: Eukaryota > Viridiplantae > Streptophyta > Polypodiopsida > Gleicheniales > Dipteridaceae > Dipteris > Dipteris shenzhenensis. Next base: position 36,017,671 of record NC_141599.1, read on the forward strand.
GGGAGACAATGAGCGAATACTCAATGAAATTTTGGCGTTTATCTCTTGAGTTTACAACAAAGACGGAAGAGGAGAAATTATATAAGTATCTATCGGATCTTAAACCAAATAATCTGACATGAGCTGGAACTCCTAAGCCCAACTAAGTTAAAGGATGCCATTAGATTGGTCGAGGTAGTGGAAAGGAAAGTCAATCCTAAAAGGAGAGAAATAACACATGAGGCATCAACTTCACAAAGTAGACCCTTTGTTTGATCAGCTAATTCTAAACAAAATGGACGATGTTTTCCTAGGCGAGCGGGAGTATACAATGTTAGGATGAAGGAAGAAGACGTGCATAAGACTGCCCTTAGAACACAAACAAAACATTATGAATTTGTAGTTATGTCCTTTGTGTTGACTAATGCACTTGCTATCTTTTGTAGGCTAATGAGAAGAGTTCTTCAACCATACATAGGCAAGTTTATAGTTGTGTTCTTTGATAATATTTTAGTTTATAGCCAAAATGAAGAAGAACACAAGCAACATCTTGCACAAGTGATGGAATTGCTTCGTGAGAACCAGCTCTTCCTGAATATAAAAAAGAGTGAGTTCTTTAAGAAGGAAATAGAATATTTAGGCCATGTCATCAATGAACATGGAATTTATGTTGATATAGCCACGGTGAAAGTTATAAAGGAATTGCATGTCCGTACGAATGTACATGAACTAAGATCTTTCCTTGGTTTATGTAGCTATTCATATTATAAATGATAGAAGAGGAAGTGTGCCCGCTCTCCCCATACATCGTATAAGGATTTGCTTATTAATTTTACAACATCCTTATTTTTTTTAAAATTTCTCTCTTTTTAAAATTTAGAATTTCATTATTTCGTGCATTTTTAAAAGGGGAAGAGCTTCCTATTCATCAATTGTCTGCGTAGAGTTCCATTTTTACAACACATTCAAACTTAAATCTTATAAACTTAAGATTATACGTAACCAACCCTCTCTTTTTATGCATGTTCTTGACGGAGAGCGAGAGCTAGGAAATTGAAAGAAATGACCATGGTGAATGCAAAATTGAAGGATGATAATACCAAGATTCATATGATTGTAGTTAAGCTCATAATATCTCAAGAGTCAAAATGATGATTACTTCCATGTTACCAAGGAGCAAGGAGAGAATTCACAAGCTCATGTGAGTAATCCCTTATTCACGTATATGTGGGGCTTTAGTTTACAAGAAGCGCTAATTTTTGTCCATCACAAATAATAAAAGCCCTACCCCTGATATTTACAAGGAGGATCAAGTCCTTTGGACCTTGTGTCGTATCTCATCCTACTTCTTTTTCTACCTCTTTTAAACAAATTGTAGGGTGAATCTTCCGTTGCGTGGGGAATGGTAGCAAGCAACCTCCCTCTATTCTTCTAGGGGGTTTCCATTTTCCGAGCGAAAACTCCGGAGCTACGAGTGGGCAATAGGTGGGAGGGGTCAAAATGTTAGAAAAGTCACTGCCCCACCTATGAGCCCCCGTTTTGAGGGGACAAGGAGGCACAGGACTGTAGGGGGGTAGGGGAGACAAAAGAAGAAAAGGCATTTCAACTCTGACACAGATTCTGAAAGAGAAACAAATATTGATGCAGAATGTGCTCCATAACCAAATCTCAACAAAATGAAACTATAGGACATACGATTCAATCAATACATTAATGCAACAAGATGGAAGCCTATAAGTAATACAACAAGCTGAGTTTCTGATTACGTGCTCCGCAATAGGGAAAAAATATATAAAACATTGGGTTTAGAAATATAATGCAACAACATGTGAATTTATCAAGTAATGCACATATAAGTCACAATAGAGCTACATGCTATCTATACACTCCATCAAGAATCACTACCCAAATTGACTTTAAGTTTTTCTATTTACAATGTGGTAGGGAACACATGTTCTTTTTGAAAGTCCTTGCCTTTCTATTTAGTAAAAATAAAAAGCATGTTATGGCCGAACCTAGTCATGCTGAACTAGCTAGTGAAAATGTGGATTTTATGTCATTTTCAACCCTCAAACTTTTCACAAAGTCTTTTTTCCCACAAAACTTAGCTCTATGGTTTTGTGGGGAAAAAAATGGGAAAAATGTGGGACCACATGCAACATTGGCATGAAATCTCCAATTTCCTGCAAAGCTACCACAAGGGACTTATTAGAGTACGTTCTTCCTCGGTAGTGCATATTGCTCAAGTAGCATTTATGGGCGATGGTGAGAGCATGTTCCCAGTAATTGTCGGCTTCCTCCTCTAGCCCATCTCTACCCAAAACTTGGAGTCAGTAGGCCCACAATCAACAAGGAACCTGAAAAAACCAACGATATGATTGGCTACGTCAAGGCTAGCCCCGAAATGCCCATTGGGAGACTCCATTTTCTTGTTTCCTGCGCCGCGGGGTGTTGCATCGCTACATTATGGCACCTACATTACAGGGCCAGCTCGTGGGAATGCTCCTGGCCTAGAGATGATTATGATTATTATTTGACAGCACCTTCACTCAACCCTGTCCTGGTCTCTATTGAGGGGGAGCATGCCCTGGGATGAATGGGCACAGGGAGCCCTTGGTTGATGATTGAACACACACACACATTTTTTTGTGAAACACACGTGCGCGCACGCACGCACACATGTACACACGCACGCCTTGCACATTCAAGCACCAAGGCAGGAGTCCCTTGGCCATCGTGGCCTGGGTAGAGACTCGCATTTCTGCGCAGGGGGGAACGAGCTCTTAGGCATGAGGGTGGGATCCAACGTGGCAAAGTACATATCCAAGTGCCAACAATAGATTAGTACTAACGAGTTTATCGTGCAAATCAATCATCATCTTCTTCTTGTCAACAACAACAACAACAACAACAACATCAAATCGAGCATTTCTTTTCTGCGGAGATCAAATCGATCCACTTCTCTGCAAGAGCTTCGCCATGTATGGATTTGAAGCCTTGACTTTCAACATCCACGGTGGTTACCTCGAAGCCATTGTTCGTGGCCACCGTGCTGGACTCCTTACGGCAGTCGATTACAACAATTTGTGCCAATGCGAGACCTTGGATGACATCAAGCTCCACCTTTCTGCCACGGAGTACGGTGCTTATCTGCAGAATGGTAACCTCTCTTGTGACTTGCTTTTGAACTAGATCCTATCGTACAGATTCATCAGTATCGCGTGATCATAGCAAAACAATGTCGGTTGCGGCTTTTAATCGGTTTGTTTTCAAGATGTACCGGTATTAATCTTCTTTTACCAGCCACGCCGATCATTTGGATGTATAGACATGCAGTTACCATCACTCGAGAGTAAGATTATCACTCACATCATGTCTGTCGGTTTGTACCTCGAGACATGCTACTTACCGCACCTATAAAAGCTAGAAATACATCACACACTATTTTGACGCCTTGGAAACATGAAATTGTGAAGTGACGGCCTAAAGTGGTTCTGGAGAGTTTCATAGAATAAAAATAACTTACAAAGCAATGACGTTCTGGCGCCGAATGTGAGAGCGGAGAAGTATATTGAGCTCCACTGGTTTTTCAAAAAATACGGATTGTACATTATCTACCACGCTGCCATACGAATCAAAGATATAGTGAGATGATAATTTGTCTGGGTTTATAGAAGTGGGGAGAAGATAGCCCCTTCTCCTTCCTATGGCTGTGGACGAGGAGATTTGACTCTGTTCTTTGGAGGGATCTCACGACGACAACATGTGCAGCTTAGCACCCAAGTGCTTTTACAATAATGCAACGGTACTTTGCTTTAGATGCCCTGAACAGAGAAATTGTCTGTTTAGGGCGTCTAAAACAGGGAAATCTTGACATAGCTTTAGCTTTCATGTCTGTCTGAGATTAACAGTGAACGGGACTGACTTCTAGGCCAAGTCCAAACCACTTTGCGCACTGGAAAATATATATTAGTCCACAAGATTACTTACTGATATTGATCCTATTCAATGTATGCACATAAGCATGTAGATCACTGCATTTGTAACACTGCACACCCAGATCTGGAGGTAGACAGTGAGAGATTGCAAACAAAACATAATAGATATGCCTACAGATAGGATCATGAGATAACTACAAAAGAGAACTCGCAACCTACATTATATTGACAGCTAGATGCTCCTCCACCGGTGCTAGATCTGAGGCCGCAAAGTGTCACCCTGAGGCTACAAAGTGTCACCCAATCTTCCTGTTCCTCCGAGTGAGTGGCTTAGGGAGGAGCCCCAAAATATCTTCTTCAGCACCCTTTCTGCACCCAGTGTTCTGCTTCTTCAAAGAGCTCTACACATGTGCTAGGGGCTGCTGATGTTCTCTGTTTGCTGCACCCTGCTGCTGGCCTGGAAAACACCCTGCAAAGTGCTGTACTGTATGTGTTTTTGGCCAAATCAACCCTGTTAGAGGTGACATCTCCTGCATCACTGTGTGAGGGCCTTGGTTGTGGGTCTGCCTGCCTATGTGAGGGAGAGAGGGCCTTGGGGGGATCACCATGATGGCTGTCCACACCAGCATGCACATGGGACTGTACGGACCAGGAGCAGGTGCATATGGAGCCCGTATCTGCTCGCCATCTGTCTGCCAATGCTGCAGGACCTTCCAGGGAGTTGCGGGGTCATGTGCACCTGCCCCGGGCCTGCTACAGGGCTGCCACCAGGCCGCTGTCACTGCACCTAGGTGGTGCCTTGGATGGCGGGGTACCCAGGCCCCTAACCAGGGCCATATGACCTGAACACCTGGTTGGTTGGACCTGACCCAGGGTCGGCCCCCTGGTCGGCTACTTTCCCCTCCTCTAGTCGGTTGGTTGGGGCAGGGGTTTCCCTATAAATAGGGCCCGCTCCCTCGCAGTTCTTCATCTTGGTTTTCCCCCAGCAGTAGAGGGGTTTTCTCCTGAGATCCTTGTGCAAGTCTCTCTTGGTTTCCTCTGTTTTCAGTTGTGTCTTGTGAGTTGTTCGCTCTCTTCTCTCCACTTTTGCTCAGTACCGCTGCACTTCTCACATGGTATCAGAGCCAAAGGTTGGCTAAGAAGACCTGTGCTGTGGAGAGGACTTGGACAGCAAGTTACAGAGCCTATTGGAGCGGTTGGAAGCAGAGGTTGAGAAGGTACGGGCTGTCTTTTGGAGTATAGGGCAGGGCATCTACTTTCAAGGCCGTTTTCAGATTGGAGTGGTGGATTGTGTGAAGGCCAGATCGAGGGAGGTTGGAGGAAGTCGTCTCTTTAAGCCTCTCTACCTTATCTTCCATCTTCCCTCCCCTCTTTCTTCCGTCATACCCCTTTTTTCTACCCTCCTCCCCAATGTTCTCCGTTCTCTCCACTTCTCTTCTCGTAGAAAACAAGGTGAAGATCCCAGTGTTGCCCATGTTCCCTGTAGATCGTCAACTGGATTATGGCGTTTGGCGCGTCATGATGGAGTGCAATCCTACGACTTGGCAAACCTCATTCTGGTGGGTGTCAAACGGCCAAATCCCCCCTAATGAGAGCTTAGGTATTCTGGACCAGGAGGCCGAGAATTTGGCTCAGATCTAGGACAGAGTCAATGCAAGGGTACGTTCTTTCATTTTTCTAAGCTGTAGTCCTCAGATTATGTAAAGCACATGATGGCAGCCAAGAGTATTTGGGAGCACCTGGCCTCCTTATATAATAGGACTTCCCCTTTGAAGAGGGTTTCTCTCGAAGTTCAGATGCAGATATTGGATCCTGCCAAGTCTTCATCGGTGCGGGAACATATCAATGAGCTGCAGGATTCAACAGGAGATTCTTCAAGACGGGAAGGAAATTTCCTATGAAGATATGGCCATTACCCTGCTCTCTCATCTCACTTCTGAGATCTGTAGAATCTAGGTAGCACAACCAATGAATAGTACTCCGGCAAGATGCATGGAGAACAATACAACCTCGGTATGGAGGAAGAGGCGGCTTCAACTCAAGAGGAACCCTTGCCACTAGTACCTCCACTAGCAGCACCTCCGCCATGGTTACTATGATGCATGCCATGATGCAGATGTATGCTCAATAGTAAGAGAAACTCCTAGCTCATATGCTACCAATCCAGGAGCTAAGGGATTTTCGTGACTAGGACAAACTACACATGAGAGTGGGCGGGCTGAGGGCATACCTAGAAGGGTTACATGATTGGCATGAGATTGATTCGGAGGAGCACTTTGCTTTTTGTGCTGTATACTATGAGATCCAAGGTCCTTCCCATTGTCTCTTTAGGGATGGGTTTGGACCCCTCTCTAGTTTCCTGTCGTATTTAGATCAGTAATGCTTGGCAACCTTCATTCATGAGGCTGTCCGGCAGAAAGACCATCTGCTCAAGATGTTAGAAATCGACCAATAGAGGGTATGCACAACGGAAGACTGATAGAATAGCCCAGGAGCTCACATAGTGTGTTTGGGGAGTGGAATCACAAACTTCTTAAACTTATGTGCATCACATAGATGTGCAGACTCATCAATAGACAATGAACCAGCCAGATATAGAAGCTACCAAAAGAATATATATTTCCGTCCAAAGCTATGGACACAATTAGATCCAAAGTCCCACCAGAGCGTGGTCCTTTGATCTTACCATGTAGGTAATTCTACTATTTGCCGGATATCTCTAAACTTGAGCCCGCATGCTCCACCTCGAGCGTATGTAGACTCTCCGTCCAGATCACAACACCTTGCTGCCCTGAGAGACAGCCAAGGTTCAGCCCCTAGGGAGCTCAGTCTGCCGCACACCTTCAACTCTCCTTCACCTCCCGTATGAGGCCCAAGGGAGTGGCTTCTGGCTGCTCCTGTCTGCTCCTGTTTTTGCTGAGTTGCTGGATCCAAAATGAGGCACGGGGCCTCTCCTTTTATAGGTCCCAAGGCAAGGCCTGGTCAAAATAGCCGACTGGCAGCCCCTCAATGGCCGACCAGTCTGCAAAAAACGACCTGGTTGGCTGCCCCTACCAGCCCAACCAGGGCCTATATAAGGGCTTTCAATGGCCCTTTCCAAGCCTTTGTTCCAGGGCATAAAGTCCTTCATTTATTGCAGGGTCCAGCCCCTCCTGTCCTGCCCTCTTCTAGGCATGGTAGGCTGGCTGGAATCAGTGCTACTGTTGGGCGCTGATGATGTCAGTGGGGATGTCATAGTAGCTAGTCCCTGCCATGCGTGATGGAGTTTATGGTTTTCAATCTTATGAGTGACTATCGTGAGATTGAAACTGCACTATGTTGTGTTTTTAGAGGATGAGTTTGGGAATGTTCCTGGATTCATCTAGGTATATGGCTGGAATCAGCGCTACCAGCTCTATATCTGGCCGACCAGGTTTCCTGACTCCCCCTCCTTGCTGCACCACTTTTCGAGTGCCTGTTGCAGGCCATGAGCCTGCCCACAGCCCTTGCCCATGAGCCAGGTTTTGTGCCTCTGCGAGGCCCTTCTCCAGCGCCGTACAGAACCGTACACCCTGCACATTTCAACGCCATGCCAGTGGCTCCTTTCTCTCTCTGATCTCTGCCCCCATGGCAGCCATAGTGCTGCCCATGTGGCCTTCTCAGACACCAGGTGCAACCCCCCATGCTCTCCTCATATGGGGGCTTACAGATGGGGAGGTGACCTTTCCAACACAGGACACATAGGCAAGATCACAGTGTAGTGCCAAACTCTATTCAGAGCACGATTACTGAGGTTTTCGAACCAGATGGCACGAACCAGCAAGCCCTTGGGAGATGGCGGAGCCGAGGCTCGAAGCGAGAGACACAATAGACTCGTCAGTGGGTCGATGTGCACATCAAGCTTCGGGATCTTCCTTCCAGAGTCAAAGGGTGTGACAGTGGCACTTGTCTGACGTAGAGCCACAACTAGGAGATCACAACGGACTACACATACGGAGTGTCGATAGTGACATATTATAGGTTTTATGCCGCCACAGCCTTGTGCACGACTGGACTCCCCTCCTTGGGCTTGACCCCTTTTCCAGCTTCGAGAGGATCATTAGATTCCATCCCCTCCAGGGGCTCAGATATTCTCTGTACTAGTGTTTGCTTGGGTGTAGAATGCCCGCTTAGAGGCTCCACCCATTCAGCTTGTTGTATTTGTTCTTTTCAATATCATAGGCCCTTTGGTCTTTTGAAGACTTTTAATAAACTCTCTCTCTCTCTCTCTCTCTCTCTCTCTCTCTTTTTCACATAGACCCTTTGGTCTACCAAAGACTTTTGATAAACTCCCTCTAGGTGTGGATCCTTAACACCATGGGGAAGGTGGATCTGTGTATAGTCTGGTGGAGGAGAGAGAGAGAGAGAGAGAGAGAGAGAGAGAGAGAGTACGCATCGACTTCTTTTGTATTGTATCAGAACGAATGTTGGACGCTTCTGAATCCTAATGCTGGATGTGGACCCTTTTGAATCACAATCTTTCGTGTAGGTCTTAGAAATTTAATCTTTATTCTTCTCTCAGTTTTTTCAAGTAAACTTCTGGAGGTTTTTAGGAATGGCTTATGTTTGACTTTAAAGCTGATTTTGTGTTTTGAGTTAGAACCATCACCACTGCGGACAACAACAATTGTGGAGAAGTGTACACAGAAGTTGGTGGACGAGCATAAGCATATGCTGACTCAAGCTACAGAGCCTTTATCAAATTTCCTCGAATATATCACGTATGACACGATTTTTCTGGGCAGTTTGTTTGCAGCAATTTTTTAAATTCTGCTTGTGTTTTGTCATTTTGACTCGAATATTTGGACATTTTGCTGTGAATCAATTTTATTCAATGTGTGTAATTTCTTTTTGTGTAATATCAAGTAGTTTAGATCAGAGGGCAAAAATGTATGCACTAAACTGAGCGAGTCCTTCATTTCAGATATACCACTCTAATCTGCTTTAGTGTGCTTCTCTAACATTGGTTACAGTGCTAGCTTTCTTTCCATATTTTCTTATTTAGGTTGTCACCCCAAGTAGCAAGTGCTAAAGTCTTTCAGGCTTAACCATGATACATTTCTGAATACTCTTCCTCCAATGTTTTGAGCGTCTTTTCAGGAAGTCTTAAATATTTTGAAGGAATTTTCTTCCAATGTTTTGAGCGTCTTTTCAGGAAGTCTTAAATATTTTGAAGGAATTTTCCTCCAATGTTTTGAGTGTAGTCTTAAATATTTGGAAGGAATTTTTTGGGATAGGAACCTGCAGTGAATTTAGTAGTCTTTGTTTCTTGAGGTTTTAATATTTGTTGCTAAGGCTTACTGATGTTTTCAAACCAAAGAATTAGAAACTTTGGGCTCGAAATTGATATTATGTATGTTTCAAAGCCATGTAGATGTACAATCTGTTGGATTAGGGTTGGTCACCTCCCCACCTGTGAGCCCCCAAATGAGGAGTGCATCGGGGGGTGGTGTACCTAAGGTTTGAGAGACTGCCACATGGGCAGCATGGTGGCTGCCATGGGGCAGAGAGGGCACCTCTAGGAGGGCAGAACAAAGGTGGAATGCTACTTGGGCTGTCCTCGACTGGAGCAGGCAGTATCAAAGGGCTACGATGAGGAGGCTGAGATGACGTCATCTGCAGTATGGATCTGCATCAGCAGTACAGACATAAGTACGGGCGTGTTGGAAGGTGTTCCTGGACTGGGAGAAGACCTGACAGGGTGTGGATCTACAGCAGGAAGCAGGAGCAGGAATCGCGGCAGACTTTTAGGCCAAGGGGCCTTGGGTCAGGGCTGATTAGGGCAGGGCCAGTGGCAGCCTGCCACGTGGCCAGGCAGGGCCAGCCAAATCTCTGACTGTGGTGCCGGGTACCCCCACCAGGGGGGTAGGGAGAAGCAAAATTGGGTGGGGGGCTGATTAGTCTCATCAAGGTGGGCAGCCAAATCCACGGCTGAAGTATTTCGATATGCAAAATAGTCAGCTCCATTTTAGCCCGTTTACTGTTTTTCAGGGCAGCAAACACATTATCATGATAATTGCAAGAGATAAAAGTTTCAAAGGTGTACTTTTCAGAAAGAGAACACAAATTATTATCAAAATACATTACACGTTTCTCAACACACAAAAAAGCATCACACTCTCACGACTGCAACAAATGATACGTTTCCAAAGCAGAGCAGAAACATTGTTCATCATAAACACATGAATTCAAATCAATATGAGAAGCTATCTTAACCATTGGTCCTCAAAGATCTCCATGAAGAGCAAACCGCTCTTCATTATATTGAAACTAAATTACATCGTTTCGATAATCAGGTCTCTTACTAAAGATCCACTCCATCCCAAGAAAAATGTCTACCCTATGCAATCTCATCAATGAAAGGATAGCTTAAAGTAGTCGTGAATCTCAACTTGAAGATTCGGAATGATCTCCTCCAAGGACTCGTCCCTCCATTTGCAAGATTGACCACATATCATTGGCTACTGGGAACTTTCGAGATGCATAACTTCTGCACAAGGGAAGCATCAATGATTTTGTGAGAACTACCATCATCAAACAAAACATGAATTGGATGGCCATCAACCCAACCCGCCATGCAGATTAAGTCATGGGTTCCAAACACATTAACATTGAAATGACATTCCTCACAATTTATGTCAGAAGAAAAGACATCCAAACTAGCAATGTGACAAAAACTACTTGAAGTACAAGATTTGAAGCTGCTTTGCCAAAAGACAAGTGTTGGGCTTATGACTTGGTTTGCTGCATTTGAACCAAAGTCCCATTGCACAGGCTTTAGCCTGCGCGGAGAATCAATTTGGGGCTTCTTGGCAAGAGACCTTGATGTCTGCTTACTAGAAATAGCCTTTTCAGGGTTGGAGTCGCTGGCTCGATGGTTCTTATGGATATTTTTCTGTTAAGACTTTCCACGTTGTCCGACCAGCAAAGGCCCAATATCCTTACGTGTGGCAAGGGTACTATCATAGACCTTTGCATAGTGGATAGCCTAATCAAGTGTCTCTAGCTTATTCTCTTGAGCTTGTTCTGATAATCTTTCAATAGACTATAAACGAAGAACAAATATAGTGTTTGCTAAATAAATCCAAAAAATTTAGAAGTAATTTTCCGAAGCTCTTGGATGAACATATCAGGCTTGCTACCCTTATTCAGGATCTGGAGCTTTCAAATTTATCAAACTCATCGGGCTCTAATAGAAATTCTGCCTTGAAGGCTTGATAGAACACCGCTCAAGTAGTGGGCGCAGAACGCCACCACAAAAAGGCCTTCCCTCGAAGACAAGGGTATGATCAGGCTAATTTTTATGGCAAAATGTGCCTCCCACCTACTCAGCCACGAGCGCACTTATTCAGGCGGGGTGATGCTCCTCCTTCCCTGAGTACACCTCAGGAGAAAAGGAGGGCATACCATTATGCGCACGCTGTTCCTCTTGAGTCTGTTGCAATAATAATAACTGTTGTTGCATAGTTTGCATCTTATCTGTACTGAAGGTGGGGTAGAAGGTCTGGAGGCATTAGTTTGTTGAGTTCTATCACCAAGAGTTTGCTCCATAGTGAGATATAAGATGGAACCTTTAAGGACGGAAGGAGGAGGGCATGAATGAAGATCGTACGTCACAACATGCTAAATGCCTTTCTCCTTTCCCAAAAGCGAGACGTGTGCTGAAATTAGTAGTCTTGAAGCAAGCTAGGGATGTAGTAGCTTGGCAAGATAGAGAGCAAACAGGCTGGTGGATTGCCACAAAGAAGTAGACCAACGGCTGGGTGAAATAGAATGGATAGAGACAGATTAGGCGATGGACTGCTAGCAGCTCGAAAGGCTGAGAGACAAAGTTCACAAGGCTCTATCTGCCCACAAAGTACTTTTAAAAAGTACCTTTAGGACTAAAGTTGGCTGTTAAAAGGAACATGAAAAGTAGTGGTACTGATGTACTTATCATGCAAACATTGAAAAGTTGCATGCATGCATTCACATAAGTACTCTTACATGCATGAATGCATGCAGCCACTGGTTATCATTAGAACTCACATGCAAGTCCCGCAACACTTTGTATGGCAACTTATCATTATCATGCATGAACATCCGGTGCACGCATGAGACACATTTGTCACGCAATTAAAGGCATAAAGCGGAGGTCTCTAGCAATCGCAAACGCAACTGCCAAAACAACTTTCCAAGGCATGAACCCAGAAAAGTATGTGCATGTGATTCATGCTACCTCCCCTAGCCACGAAATTAGGATTTGACAGTAAGTAACCATTTCAGCCTTCGTCTTTCCTCAGAACGGTCCACAACCAAATAGAGACCTGCGCACTTTCATAAATCAAACGCATAAACTCCTCCCTGTCACCTTGGCGCACAGCTCTGGACAAAAGCGAATTTAATTTTGCAACTTTTGTGAGCCGGCAGAACTGTTAAGCCCACCCAAATCTGTGACAAATTATATTTGCAGATTTTCCATTCTTGCCATCCCTCACAAACTCTGTGTCTGCGCTTTGTCTATTGCCAGCTTCTATCAGATTTTTGCCAATTCTCTGCTCACATCCGCCTACTACCTACCCTTCTAGCAACTCAAACATGCCTAACGGAATTCCATTAGTCAGACTTATAGTCTCTGAAGAGCATGCTAGAATTCAGCTCATGCTGCCATATCTCAGCACAACTCAATTCAAGCATCCTTGAATTCTTCACGAGATCCATATCTGACTTGCAAATCCCTCCACCTTACTGCCTGGGTAGTCAGCTTCGGTGGGCAGCACTTCAAGCTTAGTCTGCAGCACGTTTGCCCCTTCTTCACCTCCTGAATTTAGGCCCAAGAGAGGGCTTTCTGCTGCTCCTATTTCTTCTCTGAAGGCTGCTCCAGGTGATGACAATGGAGGCCCCAAGCTATAGGGCTCAAGGCCCCCTTCATTTCAGCCAACTGGGTAGGGGGAATGGGCCTGTACCCACTAAGGGCCCCCTTCCCCAAATAGGGAAGAACTTGGAGAACTGTGAAATGCAAATGACACTCCTTCAGAGAGAGCGGAATGCAACTCCAAGGTTGACCTTTGAACACTGAGAGCTGACCCACAAATGCCTGAGAAACCACAACCAAGGCCTGATGCTGCCCACACCGTGCTTTTCCCGAGCATGCAGTGGAGTTGTGTGAGTGAGAGAGGTGAAGGGAGGATGGAAATTGAGAGATATGGAGCTTGAGGAAACTGTGTGAAAGCTGAGAGATGTGGAGCTGAGAAAAGAGCTAAGAAAGAGCTGAAACTGGTAAAGGAAAGCTGCTGAAACATAACCCCAAACCTCTACTTCGAACTCGGCTATGGTGCTGTGTGGACACCCTCCTGGAATCACAATTGGGACTGCTGAGTATGCTGCCGTCCTGCGGGGCTTTTGGAGGGGCTAGAGGCTGCATTGGGCTGGAGAGGAAGGCTTGTTTGCTGAGGGAACTGGATAAGAAATGAGGGCTGCAAGCACCCCTTTAAATAGGGGGTTGGAAGGGCCTGGATGGCTGCCCCAACGGGTCAAATCAGCCGACCAGCCAGTCGACGGGCTGGAAGCCAGCCCTACAGGCTACCTAGGGAGGGGGAAAAAGCAGCCTATAAAAGGTGCCCTCCCCAACCCTTTTTTGTTTGCTTGGAGCTGCCTGAAGATGGCCCTTATGGGGCTCCTATCTCCGCTGCTCTTGCCCTCTTCACTTAGTCCATGACACATGAAAACTTGTTTACTTCTAGCTTTACGTCGGCAGACCTACAATAAAGTCCATGGAAATGCTCTCCCACCTGCCTAGTGGTATTTCCAAGGGTTGTAAAAGTCCAGGTGGTTTCACCCGCTCTGCCTTACTTACCTAACACGAAAAACAACGTGTCACATATTCATGAATATGCTTTTTCATCTTTGGCGAAAAGAAATGTCGTCTCACGAGATCATATGTCTTCTGGACTCGTGGATGTCCCACATATGGGCTATCATGGCACTGTTGTAAAGCTATTGCCTGAGATCATTCTGATTAGGTACTACTACCTTGCCATTTCTTTTCAGCATACCATCCCTTATGGCATATCTTGCATAAGTTTGGTCTTTTCTGGATGCCAGGTCATCCTTTTCCCCGGGTTTGAATACATGAGTCTTAGGCCAAAGGCTCTGGACGAACTGGTCCACCTTTTGAGTTTCTCTAATCTCGGTCATTAGAGCACTCTCTAATACCGTGAAACTCATATTATGACAACGCATCACAACTTTATTATCCTTTCCTCTTCGGTACCGAATCATCAAGTTAAACTCCTGCATGAGTTTTGCCCACCTTGTTAGAAAATACCCAACAGAGGGTACACGCAGCGGAAATAATGCCCAGGAGCTCACACAGTGTGCGGTGTGGGTGTGGAATCACAAACTTCTTTACTTATGTGCATTCAATAGGTGTGCAGACTCATCAATAGACAATGAACCAAACTAGATAGAGAAACATATTTCCGTCCACAACTATGGACACAATACAAGAGAGACAGATCCAGAGTCCCACCAATGGTGTGGTCCTCTGATCTTACCACAAAGTCCTTCTCCTATCTGTTGGCTATCTCTAGACTAGAGTCCGCGTGCTCCACCTCGAGCGTAAGTAGACTTTCTGTCCAGAATGATCCTCTCCACCTTGCTGTCTAGGAACCAGCCTAGGTGGGCAGCTTCCTGGCTAAGTCTGCAGCCCTGCTAGCACCTCTCTATCCTCCTGAAAGTAGGTCCAGAGGGTGGCTACCTGCTGCTCCTTTCTGCTCTGGATCTGCTGCTGCAAGTGATACTCAAATGAGGCCTGAATGGTCTCCTTATATAGCCCTCAAGGGCCTGACCAGCCAACCGACTCAGTCTGTACAAAAAACCGACTGAGTCTGTACAAAAAACCGACCCCACAGTCTGTAAAAACCGCCCTTAAAGGGCTCACAAGTCAGGCCTTTTATGGCCCAAACTTCCAAGACTTTTGGCCCTCCATTCAAGGCAGATATGCAGCCTATAAAAGGCTTGCCACCTCCCCACTGCCAGTCACATTCCTTGCTGCAGATCTGAGCCTGCACTCCCTGCCATGTCTGCGCCTCTGCAAACAGTGCGCCTCCATGTCCTAGATCCTGCGCAATCTGTCCCAGACTGTCTTGCTTCTGCTCCGTACTTTCCTTGCCCTGTGTCCTGCCCTTAACGGTCCTAGATGTGCTGCCCACATACCAGCCATGATGCTGTCTTTGTGGCAGCCCCTTTCTCTCTTTTCCTGTTGGGCACTGCCCTAGGTCTCCCTCCCCCATGCTCTCCTCATATGGGGGCTTACAGATGGGGAGGTGACCTTTCCAACACCCCCTCTCACCGACACATCTCAGCCCAATGCCAACACGTCGATGAAGATGCTCCAGTAACTCCCTGGTCGTAGTCCTCTGGAACCTTTCGGTGTCGAAATCTTTTCCTGGCTTTTCATCCAGTGGCTCCTGCTCCACCAGGTCCGGTTCTGCTTCCGCACACCATCTTGGTACACAGGTCCATCTCTGGTAGCACCTCCTGGTACCACCTCCTTCAGTCGCATTCCCGCCTCTGAACTTGAGCAACCCAGCCGTAACGATTTTCCAGTCATCCCCCTCATAATGAGTGAATAACCTGGAGTCTTCCAGGCACCATGCTCTGAGGGTCTGTTTCAACCCGTCCTCCCTTTGGCAAGGTCTGTAACCAATGAATTTATCCAGATAACCTGGATCATGAACTCTCGTTGAGTTCTCAAGCAGGTACTCTTCTGGCTTCAGTACTCTTTGTCCACCACCTTCTAGCAATCTGCGTCCGAGATTTGGAGAAGCACCAAAACTTCCCCTTCTGCCTTCGAAGAAGGCCAATTCCTTCCAATCTCTTATCACCTGAGACAAATGAAGAGCAGAATCTCTCCACAGCATGCTATAAAGGCTCAAATGCAGAATATCAAATACATACCAGACTGTTGTACTGCCTGAATGTTCGCTCTGAAAGCAAACCCTGTACCTCAATGAGGCACCCGCCAAGATCCTGTGTAATCCTGTACTGTCCCCTTCTGAAGTCTAGCATCCATCTGACCATGAGACCCCAGGGCTTTCCATGGAATCCACCCTCGTGTCAGTGTCAACAGCTACACACCTGGAAGGTTCCAAGCACTCCATACTATCCTTCACCTTCACAAAGGCATCTGACTCCTCGTCGACCCAACTCTCTACGTCAGACATCCTTACTGTGATTTCGGGATCAACATACGTGACCTCGGTAACACTCGGTGATGTCACCAGGAACAACTCTTCGATTACCACATTAGCTTTGGCCTTTCCCTCTGAATCTGGGTCAGACTCCTGTTTGTTTTTCAGATCCGCCTTTTTCTTTCTGCAGTCCTTTGCAAAATGTCCGGGCGTATCACAATAGAAACACTTCTTCTTGTGCTTCCTCTTCGAAGTCCCCTCGTCATCAGAGTCATCTTTATTGGACTTGCCACTGTTAGGCTTGCCCTTTCCCTTACCTGCGGAATCCTTCACCAGCATCGCCTTGTCGTCTTTGTCCCCGTTGTAGAGCTTCTCCCGAGCTTCCTCCTGTAGCAGTAAGGGACACAACTCCTCAAATGTCAGAGGTTTGGTCCTCTGTCCTACTGTCACAGCTGTAACAAAGCTCTTGAAACTCCGAGGCAATCTCCTCAGTACCATCAAGGCCAGATGGCATGAGTCTGTCTTCTGACCAATTGCTGCTAACTGATCCCGCACCACCTTGACCTTCGTCAGATGATCATGCACCGTATCGCCTTCTTCCATATCAAGATTGTAGAGCTGATGCTGAAGAAGCACGATCCGGGAGGTATTATCTGTCTCGTACAAATCCTTCAGGGTGGCCCACGCCTCTACTGACGTCTCGGCCAGCTGGATATGCGGAAGAACAGAGTCCGCCGTAGTCCCTATTATTATTGCCAGGGCATGGGCATCTCTTTCTTTCCAAGCTTCAAGCTCTTCTCTGTCTACTGCCATGAGTACCTTCCCTTTACTGTCCACCATGTCTGCCGGCTTCGACTCCTCTCCCGTGGTCAGCTTCCACAACTTCCGAGCCACTAAATGACTCCGGATCTTCACTTTCCAGATCGGGTAATTAGTCCCGTCCAGGTTCCCGGACTCTCCAAAGTTAGGGATAGTGAAAGAGAGAAAATTGGAGGAGGAGGAAGGGATAGCAGGGGCTGTCGACATCTCTGCTGTATATACCACACAACAAAATCAACCAAACTCAAATGCAGTAACCCAGAACTCTGAACGCACCTGACTGAACTTGAGTCACCCTCCTTCTCGCAAGGGCACAATCCTCCAGTCGTGGAAGTCGATTCCCTAGAGCTTCTGAATCAGGGACGTCCTTCAGCAAGGTCCCTGCCTTCAGGCTCCCACACCTGTGAGCCTCCTACTTGGGCTCTGATACCATGTTAGAAAATACCCAACAGAGGGTACACGCAGCGGAAATAATGCCCAGGAGCTCACACAGTGTGCGGTGTGGGTGTGGAATCACAAACTTCTTTACTTATGTGCATTCAATAGGTGTGCAGACTCATCAATAGACAATGAACCAAACTAGATAGAGAAACAACCAAATAATATATTTCCGTCCACAACTATGGACAAAATACAAGAGAGACAGATCCAGAGTCCCACCAATGGTGTGGTCCTCTGATCTTACCACAAAGTCCTTCTCCTATCTGCTGGCTATCTCTAGACTAGAGTCCGCGTGCTCCACCGCGAGCGTAAGTAGACTTTCCGTCCAGAATGATCCTCTCCACCTTGCTGTCTAGGAACCAGCCTAGGTGGGCAGCTTCCTGGCTAAGTCTGCAGCCCTGCTAGCACCTCTCTATCCTCCTGAAAGTAGGTCCAGAGGGTGGCTACCTGCTGCTCCTTTCTGCTTTGGATCTGCTGCTGCAAGTGATACTCAAATGAGGCCTGAATGGTCTCCTTATATAGCCCTCAAGGGCCTGACCAGCCAACCGACTCAGTCTGTACAAAAAACCGACTGAGTCTGTACAAAAAACCGACCCCACAGTCTGTAAAAACCGCCCTTAAAGGGCTCACAAGTCAGGCCTTTTATGGCCCAAACTTCCAGGGCTTTTGGCCCTCCATTCAAGGCAGATATGCAGCCTATAAAAGGCCTGCCACCTCCCCACTGCCAGTCACATTCCTTGCTGCAGATCTGAGCCTGCACTCCCTGCCATGTCTGCGCCTCTGCAAACAGTGCGCCTCCATGTCCTAGATCCTGCGCAATCTGTCCCAGACTGTCTTGCTTTTGCTCTGTACTTTCCTGGCCCTGTGTCCTGCCCTTAACAGTCCTAGATGTGCTGCCCACATACCAGCCATGATGCTGTCTTTGTGGCAGCCCCTTTCTCTCTTTTCCTGTTGGGCACTGCCCTAGGTCTCCCTCCCCCATGCTCTCCTCATATGGGGGCTTACAGATGGGGAGGTGACCTTTCCAACACACCTAGCTTGGCGGCCTCTCAAGTCAGGTTGTTTACAAAAATGTTTCAGAGTATCATGATCAACATCAACATAAAATTCTGATCCACACAAATAATGTCTCCATGTTTTCAGAGCATGGATAACATCATACAACTCTAATTCATGAGTTGGCAAATTTCGTTGAGAGGGAGAAAGCTTCTTGCTTTCAAAGGCTACTGGCCTTTTCTCTTGGAGGAGAATTGTTCCTACCGCAATGCCACTTGCATCGGTTTCAAGGAAAAACGGTTTCTGGGGATCAACTATTTTTAACACCGGTCCTGAGACCACAGCTTGTTTTATGGTGTTAAAACTTTCCTGTTGATTCAGTCCCCATATAAAAGGTACTTTATCTGAGGTCAGATCAGTCAATGGCGATACTATTTCGGAATATCCTTTGATATGCCTTCGATAAAATTAGACAAATTCCAAGAATGATCGCAAAGCGGTCAAACTCTGAGGGATTGGCCAAGTCAGTATCGCAGCCACTTTCTTTGGATCCATTTCTACCCCCTCATCAGTAATTATGAATCCTAAATATTCAAGTCTTACCATACACAGTATAGTTTTCTTTTTATTGACATAAAGACTGGCTTTCCTCAAAGTACTGAATACTATTCTTAAGTGTTCGTAATGCTCAGCAATACTTTTGCTGAATATAAGAATATCGTCAATAAAGTGTACTATAAACTTTCCGATATACGGACGTAGTAAATCGTTCATAAGCATGACGAATGTAGTTGGAGCATTGGTAAGTCCAAAAGGCATCACCAAAAACTCATACTGTCCAAACCTGCTTCTAAAAGCGGTTTTATACACATCCTTGGCTCTAATACGGATCTGATGGTAGCCACATTTAAGATCTATCTTACTGAAAATTACGGCCCCATGTAATGCATCTAATAAATCATCGATCCGAGCCATCAGATACTTGTGCTTAATAGTGATATTATTCAATGCTCTGTAATCTATACAGAGGCGAAAAGTATCATCTGTCTTCTTCTTTAATATCACTGGCGAAGCAAAAGGTGAGAAACTTGGTTCAATCTGCCCCAACTTGAGGTATTCTTCCAGTTGTCTTCGCATCTTCGCCTCTTCAGTAAAACTCAACCTATAGGGAGGTCTATTTAGAGGTTCTGCCCCCCGGGATTAGTTCAATCTTATGCTGAACATTCCCCTCTGGAGGTAACCCATAAGGTAGCTCATCCCTAAAACAATCATAGAACTCTGCTATTTGATCAGCCAGCTTGGCCATCTCTTCATTTTGGACAACATCAGTGCTAGCCGAAGAATCATCAATCGGCTCTACCGATGCTGTACAAAGAAACAAAAACTCTTCTTGAGCTTTTCGAATTTCCATCATGGAAACCAACGGTCCTTGAGGTATATCTTTTTAACCTCGTAAGACATACAGCACATCATTCATCTTGAATTGATAAATGTGCTTTTTCCAATCTATGGCTGGATTCTTCCTAGAATGCCAAGCCTTACCTAGGGCTATGTCTGCATGAGCAAGCTTAGTCATCCCAAAATCAAGCTTCTCAGCATAGTCGTGAATTCGAAGCTCTAACTGGGTAACCCTTTGGTCCCATACTTCAGTTGAACTTCCATCTGCCATTATGATTGTATATGCATAGTCAGATGGGCTAGTCTTTAGTTTCAACCTCTTTACAAGCTTGGAGTTAATTACATTGTGCGTTGACGCTAAGTCAAACAACACAATGACATCATGATTAGCTACTTGCCCTTTCATCTTAATGAACTCCATATCATTAAAGGCTCTATACCCCGTTGCTGCGGGCTTTGACAGGATATTATCAGGTGCACTAGTTACTAACTTAGCAAAAGACACACATAACAAAAAAGATACTAACCTTGGAGAAGATCCCGAAGCTAGCATCTGTTCTGCTCTGGGACTTCCCTCCATTTCCACGTCGCATTCTGAGACCACCATCTCAGCCATCCGACGATCTTTGTTTCGTGGACAATCTTTCCACTGATGAGGTTGAAGGCATCCAAAACACAAGCCTTCTCTCCTCGCTTTTTCCCTTTGCTCTGGGTTCAAAGAAGACTTTGACCAAGCCGGGGCTGCCATTGCTGTTACTTTTCTTTTCATTCCAATGGTGGTACTTGATTAAGGAGTCTCAACTGGTTTTGCCTGCTTGGCTTGACCACTAGGCTGTGAGGCACTCCGTTTGCTAATCCACTTCTTTTTAAAGCCAGTTTTCTTCGGGTATCATACTGAGTCCCAACTTGCACAAACCCACTTGGTCTGTTCTCTTTTGCATCCTCATAGTTCAGGGCTATTGGAATTCATCTAGCGTGTTCGCATACTTAGCCCGAACTTCCATCTTGATTCGGTCATTCAATCCAAAGATAAAATCTTTTACTTGGAATGACTGAGGTAGAGGTTCATCAACCTTCATTACACTTTCTCTGAACTTATCAGTGTATTCTGCCACTGATAAATTTCTTTGACGAAGGTTTCGATACTGATCCCAAGCTTGGGATGCTTCGTCAGGAGGTAAGAAGTGTTTTCTAAATTCCTTTTTAAACCTCCCAAGTAGTGGATGCCACTCCATCTTTCTGCTGTTTTATCCACCACCTATCCGCTGCCTCATTAAACATATGGATGGCCTCGTGGATTTTCTTCATATCATTCTTGATTTCACAAATGGCGAATGGCTCGTCCCATTTGTGTAACCAGGTCTTAATGATATCGGAACTACGGTCAGACATCCGACCAGAATACTTTTCTGGCCTATAATTGCCAATATTAGGCACCTTAGCCCTCCTAGGCTCGACCGTATGAACACTGGACTCCAGCTCCATTGGAAATTTACCTTTCTCTTCACGAGATGGTCTAGCAGACATACTATGAACCAATTTTCTGAGCTCAGATTGCCTTACATTTGCTTGTAACTGTTGCGCTAAAATCTGTTGCAAGGCATCCTCTAACATTGCAATTCTGCCAGATAGTGTATGACCTGCTGGGCGTGACACCTGCGGGGTCGGCTGGACTCCCGACTCAATGGGATTCATCCTAGAAGCTTCTTCTTCTACTTGCATTTAGGTCGATGGTTGTTTTAAAAATAAATAAATAAATAAATAAATAAATAAAACACCGCCTCAAATTGTATTTACAAACTGTTTTTTTAAATCTCATAACCACAAAACGTGTCTAAACAAGCGTAACAATCATTCTTTTGGTGGAGCTTTCCCTCTATTCTTTGCTTGCTTCTATGTAGTGTGTTCGATAATTTCAACTAAGTTCTGATGTGATAGAGAGAGCAGGATATGAATGTTGCCCAATGTGGACCAAATGCTATGCATTGTTATGCTGCCCTTTTTCCATGGCCTTACTGAGATTTTGTTTGATTGCTTGTGCTGAAGTGTTTGGTATTGATCTGTTGTTATCTACACATGATTGAATTTCCAGTTACCCTCCTTCTGTCGCAAGAGATATTTCTGTATATGTTGTGTAGACATTATTGAGGTTGAACTGAACATCTGAACTTGGATTCTCAGGTATGGGCACATGATTGACAATGTTGTGCTCATTGTCACGGGAACATTGCATGAGAGGGATGTTCACGAATTGCTGGAGAAATGCCACCCTTTGGGCATGTTTGAAAGGTATGCTTATAATGGATAGGCTATATGTAAGAGTTCAGGCTCTCATGGTGCTGACTTCTGTGTGGTGATTGTCAATGATGCAGCATTGCAAGTCTAGCGGTTGCCCAGAACATGCGAGAGTTGTATCGCCTTGTGCTTGTTGATACTCCTTTGGCTCCTTATTTCTCTGAGTGTATCACATCTGAGGTGAGTGTATGACTTGTAGTAACTTACACTGTGTGTGTGTGTGAGAGAGAGAGAGAGAGAGAGAGAGAGAGAGAGAGAGATTTTCTGTTGATGTATTGCTCAGCTTTCCCTTTCTGGGAAGCTCTCTTGTAATATAAAGCAACGAAATTTTCACTTTAAAAAAAAGTGTGTGTGTGTTATATGCACTTCTTTTCAAATTTTTTGTAATAATGAGTAATCTGCTGATTATTGAGATCCATGGGACTGTGGCAGCTTTTTGTTTTGCATTTGATGAAGGTGGGTGTATGTCTTGAGGATAATGTAGCTTTTGCAATGTTTTGGTGACACTTCCTGTTACTGGGTTCTTCAAGTGATGCTTTGTGGTGCTGATGCACAACACATGATCTCTGCATATGGACGGTTGTGGCTAGAAACTTTCAAAATGTTGGCAGGATTCATAGGTCTCATTGTATAACTGCACTACTACCAGATCTCATGAACTGCTGTAGCTTTAGGTTTCTATTTGTTGACGTGGAATAAAGTTTCACCATCGAATTTGTGGAAGTACAATCAAGCGTGTCTTTTATGGCCAGTATCTTGCGTTTTTTCTGACTGGTTCTACAATCATTTTAAGTCACAAAGCATCCCCCTCATTGCAAGAATCTTGGAGAGATTCTGGCATCTTTTTAAACCCCAATGGCAGCGTATACTTGGGTACTGTTTGAGAACATAATGTAGCTTTGCTCTCTGAATTATTTTCTTTTACTATGTTTTGTGTCCCATGCCCAAGGTTGTTGACTGGTAATTGTGCAGGCCATGCGGAGTTACTGCTGTCCTACTGTTCTGCTGCTGTCGGCTACAGGACTGCCACCTATTCAGATATGACATGAGCTGTAGATGCTCATGGCATCCTTTTTGCTGAAGCTGGAACTGGGGAAGATGCAAAGCCTCCTTGGATGTTGTAAGGAGGTGAGGATAAGAAGTGAAGAAGTCCAACCCATGGTCTTCATGGGAGCCCAGATATGTGAAATTGACTGCGCACACAGGTTAGCCATTGCCTGTACCTTTCTTGAACCTATGAGGCCAAATCTTCTTGGGCTCAACCAGCTCTGCCTTGTCAGCGACCTCAGGATACTCCACATCTGGTACCACTGTTAGTGTCGCTGACACATAAGGCTTGAGGCAAGACACATGCAATACTGGATGCATGGTCCATGTCGTGGGTAATTGCAACTTTCTGGACGCATCATTGATTTGAGCCTTTTCATGATGCAGAGATAGACTTGCTTCCATTTTTGTATCCAACATGTGGTCTATGCTTAGTGGCCTAGATCCATCAAATGAGGACAGCTGCAGATAGGAGACATGGGCAACAGTTTGCGTGCAGAGTAGTGGGGACTAGCAGAAGCAATGAGTGCCCAGATATACAGAGAATTGCATCAAATACAGATATACAGAAAATCGCAGCAAAATGCTCTTCATGAGTGCACCCCCCCCCCCCCTGCTCATGACATCCTTTTTGCTGAAGCTGGAACTGGGGAAGATGCAAAGCCTCCTTGAAGTCCTCATGAACCCATGGTTCTTCATGGGAGCCCAGATACGTGAAATTGACTGCGCTCAAGGGTTAGCCATTGCCTGTATCTTTCTTTGAACCTATGAGGCCAAATCTGCTGGGCTGAACCAGCTCTGCCTTGTAAGCGATCTCAGGATGCTCCACATCTGGTACCACTGTTAGTGCTGCTGACACTTAAAGCTTGAGGCAAGACACTGAATGCACGGTCCATGTCGTGGGTAATTGCAACTTTCTGGACACATCATTGATCATCTGGATTATTGGAGAGGTTCCAAAGGTTTGATGCGAGAGCTTGAGTCCTTTCATGATGCAGAGATAGACTTGCTTCCATTTTTGTATCCAACATGTGGTCTATGCTTAGTGGCCTAGATCCATCAAATGAGGACAGCTGCAGATAGGAGACATGGGCAACAGTTTGCGTGCAGAGTAGTGGGGACTAGCAGAGAATTGCATCAAATACAGATATACAGAGAATTGCAGCAAAATGCTCTTGATGAGCTCCCTGCCCCTGCCCCCCCCCCAAATTAAACAAATCAGCTATCTGTGTGGCTTTGATTGTGGAAGAAAGAAAAACTGAGTGTCGACCAGCTTCTTTGTAGAGAACCCGTGCTCACTGCCTAGGGAGTCTCTGAAGCAAGGGCTAACAACTAGGGTGGGGGCCTATACAACCAGCGAATGCCTTGCTCTGTGAATATTAGAAGACACATGCAGGCCAAGCCTTGTAGAGACATGCCCGCCTCTTAGCGTCGTCCAAGATACTATTGTCCCTTGCTCCCGTATGGCGCACATTGGTAGATGATATCTTGCCAAATGGCAACGGGGTGGCTGCTGGGGGGAACCACTGGCCTTCCATCAGCAAACCTGCAACGGGCGCCCCAGATGTTCCAAGCAAGGACCATGGACACCGTCTCCCAAATTCTGTCCTCAAGTGGAGATGCGGGATGCTGTCAGGAAGGAGTGGTGTCTTGCACCTCAGTTCGGAAGACCTGTTGTCTTAGGATCCTATAAGCTTGCATAACAGTGCCAATCAAGAAGGTGTGACCCCTTCGTGACTGAACTTGCCATGATCCAAGTGCAGTCCTGCTGCATCCTCTACGTCCTAGCCATGCTCTAGTCCTGCTGCATCCTATGTGTCATAGCCACTATTCTGAGGGCCTTTGTGCAAATATTTTGCACTGAGGGGCAACTCCCCACACAGTGCAGAATCGTCTTGAGGTCACTACCTAAGCACCGGTTGCATCTCCCATCAACATGCATTTGCTCCATTCATGAGCTGAATGGCAATCTCCCATGGGACACTGTCTAGAAGAAATATGTGATCTTCTGTGGCCAGAGGCCACTCCACAATCGCGACCATAATCTAGAAAGGACCTCTTGGTGCACTTGGTGCTTGATCCAGTGCCTCTCTCTTAGGAGTCCAAGAAGCCGCCTTAGCTCAAAACGATGAACAATGCATGCTGCGAATGAAAGGAAGGGCACCTCCGCAATCCTGTCCGTATGCCCTACGAGAACCACTCACTTAGAATCTTAGATCCCATTGCACCTCTTGCAGGGGCGGCCCTCCCACAAACTGAGCCGTGAGTGCGATCTATCCTGTCCCAAAGTGACTAGTGCTGGGTCAATGGTCCAACCCTCGCCCAGACACTCCTTTGCTCTAATCCGTTGCCAATTAAGCAACGTCCCATCCAACTTTGGGTCTCTCTTTGTCTTTGGCTAAAGAAGACTCCTGGCCCCACTTTGTAATGCATGGGAGTCGAGAGCTGGGTGCATACACTATATGCTCAAGGGCACCCCTGTCCTAGGAAACTGCCCATACTAGTGCGAGGGAGTTGAGGCTCTGTGTAAACCAACCCTCCAAGACTTATAGACGGTGGTGTAACATTTGCGTGTCTCCCTCCCTCAGGTGAGAGAGGGCTCTCGTATGTGCCTTTGCCTCATGGGGGAGAGGACTCCATGCTCCAAAAGAACTAGCCGGGCCACTGTCCCATTGCAACCAACCAATGTGCATTCACTGCTCAAGCATGTAGCCCTCTTGGTCTCAACCTCTGGATGCCAAAGAAGGGCTGGCACTCAAACTTTTCGTGACATCGAGGGTTGACCCCGATGAATCCCCCATGACAAATGCTGCCAAACAGTATGTAGACTCTTCATCAATGGTGAGCCCCTTTTGGTGAAGGGGGCTTTTGAGAAGAATCTCATGTTGCAAAGAAAACACGTTTGGTAAAATACCAAACGTCTGGATGTTTGGAAGCACCAAAATTTTTGGCAGATCCCACCAAAATAGGGCAAAATGTGATTTGGGGCGTCAATGTCGTTTTCAACATTGTAGAAGCCCCCTTCCATACAGCTCAACCTTCTGTACAGATTCCCAGCTCCCCGCAGCCCGCTCAGCATTGGTGTTAGTGTCTCAGAACAATCATCATCCATACAGCAGCAACAACTGTTGTATGTTTGTATGATAGTCTTGGATGTTTTTTGAAATCCCAATTTCTAGCACACTGCTTGCTGAGTGCTCCTTGCATCAGCACCTGCAGTTCACTTTTGCAGCTTGCAACTTGCCATAGAGGTTTGTCAAACTGCCGTACAATCTTTCGGTACACCTGTGTTAGTCTTCCATACAACCTGCCCACAGGTCTGCGTTAGTTCTGTTGCCTTCTGCAATCTTTTTCTTTTTCTCTCCCAAGTAACCCTGGGCCACCAACGAGATGTTACATGGAGCCATACTACCTCCTATGGCCCCTCGGGTATGAAGAGGATGATGCGCAACTACTGTGGATTGGAAGTTGGTGGAGGTGCGCAGCTAATTACAGCACTTTTTTTTTTTTTTTGCAAAGAAAGGAACCTTCTATTAATGCTTGAAAGATTTCATACAAAACAGCATCCCCAAAGGTGCTGAGTATGGAAAAAACTGGAAAAGGCTGAAAGGAGAAAAGCCGGTTTGTTCCAGAGAAACCCAGCTCACTGTCTAGGGGATCTCTGGTACTGGGGCTAACAGCCAGGTGGGGGGACTATACAACCAGCGAATCCCTTGCGGAGTGTATGTAAAAAACTCATGCAGGCCAAGCCTTGCAGAATCGAGCGCACTTCGTGACAACCGCCCTAGTGCCTAGGGTCCCATGCTCCCAGGTGGAGTGGAGGGTGTAGATGATATCTTGCCAAATGGCGACTAAGGTAGCTGAGGGTGGAACCGGATGCTCACCCACCACCAGACTGCAGCGAGCCACCCAAATGTTCCACGCCGTGACACTGGCTACTACCTCCCATATGCTGTCCTCCGAAGGAGAATGAGGAGCGAGGCTATCAGGAGGGACCACCTCATGGAGCTCTATCCT
The DNA here is from genome assembly GCF_047967505.1 of Dipteris shenzhenensis. NCBI lineage: Eukaryota > Viridiplantae > Streptophyta > Polypodiopsida > Gleicheniales > Dipteridaceae > Dipteris > Dipteris shenzhenensis. The sequence continues at coordinate 36,044,792 of NC_141599.1, forward strand.
TTGAATGCTCTGACTTGTATCTGGTAAATTGGGGAGACCTCATCAACCTGGAACGCGTGTCCTCCCTCAGTCAACCAGGCCACCATCCCCCAAGTGTAGTCCCTCTGAAGGCTCTGCATACGGGTCATATTCCTAAGGGCTCCCATCCAAGTCCTAGCTGCGCTACAAGAGCTCTAGAGGCAGTGAAGGATCGTCTCCAGAAAACCAGCAGAGCAACAATGGCACTGCCCCTCCACCCGCATCTGCTCCAACCACGGGTTGATGGGCAAGCCTCTGTGGGCGACGAGCCAGAAGAAGTAGGAGATCTTCCTCGGTGGCAAATTGGACCATAACCATGTCCAAAACTTGGAACAGACCTCTTGGGGCACTCTTTCCCTCGAAGGGGTCCAAATTGAAGAGTCCATCTGAAGCCTCCTGCCAATTCGTGTGGTGTAGAAAAAGAAGGGCACCTCGTCCACCTGCTCAGCAAGGCCGCCCCTGGAGGGCTAGAACCACTCTCTCGGATCCTATTGGACTCCCTCAAGGGTCTACCCTCCCAAAGCCAAAGGTGCCATCTGGGGCATCCTGCTCTGGGATACTAGGAGGATCAATGTGCCACTCCTTTCCCAAACCTCCCACGACTGTGATCATCTGCCAATGAATCCCATCCAGACTCCCATCCATCTCTGGGTCTCTCTTAGTGAGTGCTTGGAGTAGGCCTCTAGGTCCTACACAGAAAAAACCTGGCTGCTTGCTACCTCGCTGCATCATCATCCTCAAGGGGACACCAGTTCGAGAAAACTGACCTAACCATCTGCTGTCCATCCACACGCGGAGTCCATCCCACCAGGACTCAGGGATGTCCATACACACGCCAAGTCCATCCCACCAGGACTCAGGGATGGCTAGGTCTATCTCTCTCATCTGCTGTCCTGCCCCTCGCAAATGCACCAAGGCGCCAAGCCTCGCCTTTGCCTCCATGGGTAATCTGCTCCATCTGCCAAAGGAGCCGGCTGATCCACTGTCCCACCGTGCCCAACCAATGTGAGTCCACTGCCCGAGCATACGCCCATCCTGATCCCTGATCTCCAGTTATCAAACAAGGGGTTGACGCTCAAACTCCTCTCTGCATTGGGCCTGAGCACGAATAAGGCTCCCTGCTAATCTCTGCCAGACCCTATGGAGGCTCCTCATCAAGGGGAATCGTTCCCCGTAAGGGAGGCCTCTAAGAAGATCCATCTGTGTGAATACTACCACTGTCTCCTAGTGTGTGGGGTGTTTATGAGAAGCCCTCACTGTAAGAGGATCTTCCAAGGCTCTGCACCTGGGGTGAGGCCATGCACAATCAACTTGCCCAAGAGGGCTCTGCTTTGCATCTGTGGATCAATGATACCCAAGCCTCCCAATGCTTGCGGCATGATCCCAAGCGACCTGGACCTAGTATTCCTCGTGCTGTCCGATCCTGCCCAAAGGAAGTTCCAAACCAACCATCGGAGCTGCCTAATGCACCCTGTGTGAAAACACCAGCATGAGGCGATATACCAAGCCGTGGCAAGGAGGACCTGATTTGCCTCTAAGGCACGGCCCGCTAGGGAGAGTTTGGCCGAGCTCTAGTAGAGAAGCTTGCGCCGAACACTTTCGAGCACCGAGGGCGATTTGTTGCTCTGCTGTAATATGAATACCCACGTGGCATCCGAGGTATCTCGCTTTCTGGCCCCTCGGTATCCAGCGGAAGCCAAAGTCGCTCCCCCACTCTCGAATCTCCTGTGTCTCCTCAGAGCCTGTGAAGAAACCTATGGATTTTGTCTAGTTGATCTGTGCACCCTAGGCCTCATAGTAGATCGCCTAGGCTTCCCTGACTCTCTCCAAGCTCGCTGTGGTGCCCTCTACGTATAAGGCCGTGTCATCCCAAAACTCAGAGTCTAGCAACTCCTCCTATTTGATTGGGAGCCTCAACCCTCTGAGGCCCGCCACTTGTGATCTCAAGTAGTAGCCTAGAGCCTCTGCTACAAACAAGAAGAGGAAGGGAGCGAGGGGGTAGCCCTGGCGGACCGAGCGGGAGAGAGGAAAGGCCTGGCCTGTATGTCCACCGATAAGCATCTGACTAGAGCTCCCCACATAAAGGGCAGAAACTCCTGATCCATTTGTCTGAGAATCCCAATCTCCGCATAGTACCCTCTAGGAAAGACCACTCGACGCCGTCGTAAGCCTTCTCAAAATCCAAGAGGACGGCCAAAGGTAGTGATTCCTCCCTGGACCAATCCACTACCTCTCAGATTGTGAAGATGTTGTCCAGGATGCCGCGCTCCTAAACGAACCGGGTCCGAGTGTCGTGGATGATGTCAGTAAGATGGGGTTGTAACCGCAAACTCAAGACCTTGGCGAGGATCTTGTATGCAATATCAAGCAAAGTGATTGGTCTCCATTGCCGTATGTCTGGCCTATCTCCCCCTTTCGGGATCAAACAAATCCACCCCCTGCTCAGGGAGTGAGGAAGGGATCCCGTGTCGAAGATCTCCTGGCAGGTTAGGCGGAAAGGGGTGGAGATGATCTCCAGAAGTTCTGGAAGAAGGCCGGAATCAACCCATCCTCACCAAGACACTTCTGGGTCGGGAGAGCCTTAAGGGCTTCCCAACGCTCCTCCTCTGTGAAAGGCGGCTCCACAAATCCTGTGAGACTACCATCGAAACGTGGTCCCAAACTAACTCATGGGCCACAAGACAAGCTGGAGTCATCCTCTCCGTGTGAAACAGCTGGCTGTAAAAACATGTGGTCAGGTCTAAAATCTCATGTGGATCAGTGTGCATGATGTCTTGCAGATTTCGTAGACGTAGCAACTGCGTTCTTGCCGATCGTGCCCCAGTGGTCTGAAAGAACCGCTTCGTCATCTTGTCCCCCTGCTGTATCCACCGGGCTCGGGAGGAGTGATAGGAGAACTCAGCCTATCGAATCTCCGTGTTTTGAAGCTCAAGGCACACGCTCTCAAACCTGCCACTAAGCCACTGGGATCCTGGGTCATGCTCCCTAAGCCTCTCTATGAAAGCAAGGTCTTTCCGCAGTGCCCGCTCGTGCTCCTGAAGAGCCCTCCTCTGTCTAAGGGCATGAGCCTGCAACTCCTCACTGCTCCTCTGGATCGCGTTGGCCACCCACAAAGCCCAGCCCTCACAAGTGGACTGCTACCAAATCTCTGCCATGACCTGTTGAATCTCCCCATCCTGCAGGAGGTCCTCTGGAATGTGGACTCCCTGCTGGGGAAGACCTCAGCGGGGCTGCTGCTCTAAGTGGAGTACTGCTGGAGAGTGGTTTGACATCGTGGTGCCTATTAGAATCTCGGTAGAGCCGCCTCTGTGCAATGCCCAATCCCCAACGTAGAAGCGGTCTAGCCTCTCAAGCAGTCCATCATGTCTCCTCTGTCCGAAAGAGAAGAGGAGACTTCTAGGTATCTTGCTGAACTCTGGCTCTTGCCATGAGTCTCTACCACTAATCATGAAGATGAACTGCTCCCAGGTGCTCCACTCTATTGCTGGCATCTCAGAGAAAGAGGCACTGCCCTGCTTGTTCTCCCCAAACTCCAGGTTGTTGAAGTCTCCTCTAACAATCCAGGAGTCTACATCCGAAAGACAACTCAGTCAGCCTCCTCCGAAAGGCTGGACGGTGCTGTCCGCACTCTGAGGCATATACGTTCAGGATCCCAATCCTGGACTCTCCCATCCTAACTCCCATCCAAACTGCTCATCTTGGGATAAGCTCGCCCTGATCATAAACCTCTAGAGCCACTGTCTGTGAGACCGAGATGCAGACCCCTCCGCTCCGTCCTACTGCAGGGGACCACACCTCCAGGCCTCTTCTCGGGAGGAGGTGGTGTCGCCGTCTAATGTCCGATGCTGAGAACATATGCTCCCAAATCAAAAGGATGTTCACTGCCCACCCTACCACTGCCCTCTATAGCTCCTACCGAAGGATCAGGTACGGCGGTTGACTACTAGCATGGTCATGGAGCCCGTGCACGTTCCAACTCACCATGGTTCAGCTCATGAGGACGGGGATGTAGAAAACAAGGCTCTCTTGTGAGTGTGTGCCTGTTTGTGAAAGACTGCCTTATGTGACTTTTTCGGGGGTTTGGAGAGCGAGTAGTCTGTGTCTGTACGTTGGCGTACTATGGTGGACACCGGCTCAATGCCAATCTTCCGTGCCCTCTCACATGAAGGAGATTTCCACCTCGAACAACTCCGCACACTTCTAGAGTGGCCAGTAGTATGCCTGATCAACCTTTGCCTCAAGCAGCAATTTGATAACTCCTATGGCCAAACCACACATCGGTTTCTCCTGCATGAAGCACAGCTAAAAATACACCTCAACACCATGGGTGTGCCAAAGGTCGAGTCCCTGTCGTCCGATCCACTCATCCATTATGCGTGAAATCTGATCTCCCATCATAGCATCAAACACCACTAGGGACCACTTCTCCAACCCTGTGAAGGCGAACGGGAATCTCCAAATTGGGTGTGTCTGGGAGCCCACTACGCTGATCAAACCCTCTTTCTGGGGCTGTAAGATCAGAAGCGTTACCTCTAGGGGTAGAGGGTAAGAGTCCAGAATCTCTAGATAATTCAAGGGTCCCAATCTCCAGAAGTCATGCGGTAAGGGACGTCTAGGTTGGAAATTGGGAGCTATTGACCGGAAGGACGAGCCCCTTCCCTTTGGCTCCCCCCCCCTGAATAGAGAGAGGGGATGGGATGCTGCGATGAGGAAGCGAAGGGGGCGTTGTCTTACCCTTGCCCGTTGGCAGGGGAGTCGAGGCAGGAGAAGGGGGGGAGGTTGAAGAACCTTCTAAGGAGGTGGAGGGGGGGGGGGGGGAGGTGGAGGGAGGGGGATGGGTGGTGAGAATGACCATAGTAGGAGGGAGGGGGCGGGGGGAACCCAGGAGGAAGGGGGGGAGTAGAGAGGGAGAGGGATCTGGGGGGGAGTAGGGGCAACCACAAGGCTCCCTTGCTGATCAGGCTCGTTTGGGCTCCGAATCCGCTCCTCCTCATGTCGGGCTAACGTTTGCAGCTTTCGGCATCGCAGCTCTAGGAGCTCCTAGGGCTCATTGCTGATACAAGGGTGAATGTGGGCGCTGGACCTCCATCCCGAGAGGATCACCTGGATGAGCAGTGGCCCCTGCCACTGGGGGTGGTGAGTCTCCACGTATGGGCTCTTGTTGCTTCTCCTCGTTAGGTACCTCTCGAAATACTCTCCGGAGCTTGGGATCAGTATTGAAACCTTCGTCAGAGAAATTTATCAATGGCGGAATACACTGATAAGTTCAGAGAAAGTGTAATGAAGGTTGATGAACCCCTACCTCAGTCAATCCAAGTAAAAGATTTTATCTTTGGATTGAATGATTGGATAAGTATGCAAACACGCTAGATGAAGCAATTGCCATAGCCCTGAACTATGAGGATGCAAAAGGGAACAGACCAAGTGGGTTTGTACAGGTTGGGACTCAGTATGGGTACCCGAAGAAAATTGGGTTTAAGAAGAAGTGGATTAGCAAAGGGAGTGCCTCACAGCCTAGTGGTCAAGCCAAGCAAGCGAAACCAGTTGAGACTCCTAAATCAAGTACCACCATTGGAATGAAAAGAAAAGTAACACCAATGGCAGCCCGGGCTTGGTCGAAGTCTTCTTTGAACCCAGAGCAAAGGGAAAAAGCGAGGAGAGAAGGCTTGTGTTTTGGATGCCTTCAGCCTCATCAGTGGAAAGATTGTCCACGAAACAAAGATCGTCGGATAGCTGAGATGGTGTCTCAGAATGCGACATGGAAATGGAGGGAAGTCCCAGAGCAGAACAGATGCTAGCTTCGGGATCTTCTCAAAGATTAGTACCTTTTTTGTTATGTGTGTCTGTTGCTAAGTTAGTAACTGGTGCACCTGATAATATCCTGTCAAAGCCCGCATAACGGGGTATAGAGCCTTTAATGATACGGAGTTAATTAAGATGAAAGGGCAAGTAGCTAATCATGATGTCATTGTGTTGTTTGACTTAGCGTCAACGCACAATGTAATTAACTCCAAGCTTGTAAAGAGGTTGAAACTAAAGACTAGCCCATCTGACTATGCATATACAACCATAATGGCAGATGGAAGTTCAACTGAAGTATGGGACCAAAGGGTTACCCAGTTAGAGCTTCGAATTCACGACTATGCTGAGAAGCTTGATTTTGAGATGACTAAGCTTGCTCATGCAAACATAGCCTTAGGTAAGGCTTGGCATTCTAGGAAGAATCCAGCCATAGATTGGAAAAAGCACATTTATCAATTCAAGATGAATGATGTGCTGTATGTCTTACGAGATTAAAAAGATATACCTCAAGGACCGTTTGTTTCCGTGATGGAAATTTGAAAAGCTCAAGAAGAGTTTTGTTTCTTTGTACAGCATCGGTAGAGCCGATTGATGATTCTTTGGCTAGCACTGATGTTGTCCAAAATGGAGAGATGGCCAAGCCGGCTGATCAAATAGCAGAGGAGTTCTCTGATTGTTTTAGGGATGAGCTACCTTATGGGTTATCTCCAGAGCGGAATGTTCAGCATAAGATTGAACTAATCCCGGGGGGCAGAACCTCTAAATAGACCTCCCTATAGGTTGAGTTTTACTGAAGAGGCGAAGGTGCGAAGACAACTGGAAGAATACCTCAAGTTGGGGCAAATTGAACCAAGTTTCTCACCTTTTGCTTCGCCAGTGATATTAAAGAAGAAGAAAGATGATACTTTTCGCCTCTGTATAGATTACAGAGCATTGAATAATATCACTACTAAGCACAGGTATCCGATCGCTCGGATCGATGATTTGCTAGATGCATTACATGGGGCCGTAATTTTCAGTAAGATAGATCTTAAATGTGGCTACCATCAGATCCGTATTAGAGCCGAGGATGTGCATAAAACCGCTTTTAGAAGCAGGTTTGGACATTATGAGTTTTTGGTAATGTCCTTTGGACTTACCAATGCTCCAGCTACATTCGCCATGCTTATGAACGATTTACTATGTTCGTATATCGGAAAGTTTGTAGTACACTTTATTGATGATATTCTGATATTCAGTAAAAGTATTACTAAGCATCACGAACACTTAAGAATAGTGTTCAGTACTTTGAGGAAAGCCAATCTTTATGTAAATAAAAAGAAAACTATACTGTGTATGGTAAGACTTGAATATTTAGGATTCATAATTACTCCTGAGGGGGTAGAAATGGATCCAAAGAAAGTGGCTGCGATATTGACTTGCCAATCCCTCAGAGTTTGACCGCTTGCGATCATTCTTGGGATTTGTTCAATTTTATCGAAGGCATATCAAAGGATATTCCGAGATAGTATCGCCATTGATTGATCTGACCTCAGATAAAGTACCTTTTATATGGGGACAGAATCAACATGAAAGTTTTAACATCATAAAACAAGATGTGGTCTCGGGACCGGTGTTAAAAATAGTCGATTCCCAGAGATTGTTTTTTCTTGAAACCGATGGAAGTGGCATTGCGGTAGGAGCAGTTCTCCTCCAAGAGGGAAGGCCAGTAGCCTTTGAAGGTAAGAAGCTTTCTCCCTCTCAACGAAATTTGCCAACTCATGAATTAGAGTTGTATGCTGTTGTCCATGCTCTGAAAACATGGAGACATTACTTGTATGGGTTAGAGTTTTATGTTGATGTTGATCATGATACTCTGAAACATTTTTGTAAACAACATGACTTGAGAGGCCGCCAAGCTAGGTGGGCAGAACTCATGCAAGAGTTTAACTTGACGATTCGGTACCGAAGAGGGAAGGATAATAAAGTTGCTGATGCGTTGTCACTCATTATGCATAATATGAGTTTCACGGTATTAGAGAGTGCTCTAATGACCGAGATTAGAGAAACTCAAAAGGTGGACCAGTTCGTCCAGAGCCTTTGGCCTAAGGCTCATGTATTCAAACCCGGGGAAAAGGATGACCTGGCATCCAGAAAAGGCCAAATTTATGCAAGATATGCCATAAGGGATGGTATGCTGAAAAGAAATGGCAAGGTAATAGTACCTAATCAGAATGATCTCAGGCAGAGAGTTATTCAACAATGCCGTGATAGCCCATGTGCGGGACATCCAGGAGTCGAGAAGAAGTATGATCTCGTGAGACGAGATTTCTTTTGGCCAAAGATGAAAAAGCATATTCATTTTTTTTCCCGCAAAAAGAAAAAGCATATTCATGAATATGTGACACGTTTTTCGTGTCAGGTAAGTAAGGCAGAGTGGGTGAAGCCACCCGGACTTTTAGAACCATTGGAAATACCACTAGGTAGGTGGGAGAGCATTTTCATGGACTTTATTGTAGGTCTTCCTACGACACAAGGTCGATATGATTCTGTCCTTGTGGTGGTTGATCGTCTTACCAAGATGGCTCACTTCATTCCAACTAGAGAGTCTGTTAGTGCCCCGCAAGTGGCGGATTTGTTTATTAGACATATATTTCGTTTGCATGGATTACCCAAATCCATAGTGTCAGACAGAGATGTCAAATTTACCGGTCATTTTTGGATAGCGGTGTTTGAGACACTAAGGACTGAGTTGGGAATGAGTAGTGGGGATCATCCAGAAACGGATGGTCAGACGGAAAGAATCAACCAAATTTTAGAGGATATGCTTAGAGCATATGTGTCATTGAGGCAACATACATGGGACAAGTGATTGCCGTTGTTAGAATTTGCCTACAATGATAGAAAACATTTCTCTACAGGGTTTAGTCCTTTTGAGCTGAACTATGGTTATAGACCAGCGAATCCAACTATAGTTGGAATACCTCAGAAAGTGCCTAGTGCCGCGAACTTTGTGGTTCAGATGCGGGAGATACTAGCACTTGCGAGAGCTAACATCCGCCAAGCTATGGATAGAGCTAAGGCGTATGCGGATGAAAACTGATCCGCTAGAGAATTTAAGGAGGGAGAAATAGTTTTTCTCAGAGTTTCTTTGCACTCAAGTCTTTGACTACAGGAGAGTGTGCTAAATTATCACCTCGATATTGTGGGCCATGGTTAATTCTAAAAAGAATAGGCAAGGTAGCCTATAAATTAGAATTGCCACAGGGTTGTAAGGTGCGCACCCAGTGTTTCATGTTTCTCGTTTAAATAAATTTTTGCATACAGGTGACTCACTAATCGAGAGTGTTGTTTTGTTTCACGAGATAGAGGATAATGCAAGACGCAAACCAACAGGAATCCTGGACCGAGGAACAATGCAAGTACGCAATCGGAAGATACCCACGGTGTTGGTTGCATGGCATGGTCTACCTCTATCAGAAGCTACCTGGGAATCCGTATACCAGTTACGGAGAGTGTTTCCAGACTTTATCATCGAGGACGCCGATGCTTGAAGAGGGAAGGAATGTTACGCTCAAGTTGAGGTAACATGACCTCGGAAGGGTCAGTCGGCATTTTCCTTTAAAGGATCAATGTTTGTATTATATTTCTTTGGGCTTCATGTAAATGATCAAAAAAAGGAATCAAGGTCAAGGTCCCAGGTGAGGGTGATATGGTGCTAGACTAGGTGGATCTAAGGCTAAAGGGACCTAAATGCATTAAATGTGCCTAGGGGCAACTGGTTTCAATGATATCCCAAGAGAGTGGTAAATGATGCATTAAGGAGGGACCCTAGAATGAAGACATGTGGCATACTAGATCCATCTAGGGAATTTTGGGGCTTGGTGGAATTTTGTAAGCAGGAGCTTCACGTAACAGTTGATTTTGATTTGGAGAGCTTGCAACCACCGAGGTTGGCTGGGAGGACAATCAATGTGCCTATGCCCGTGATTGGAGAAAGAACAGAGGCGCAACAGATTTGCGCGTTTCACAGGGGGAGGCCGAAGAGGAGGCGGGGGGGTGGAAGAGATGGCGGAGGAGATGATGGGGGGGAGGCGGGGGAGGAGGGCGGGGGGAGGTGGAGGCGGCTGCGGGAGGGAAGAGATGGTGGAAGGGGCAGCGGGATCAGCCAGGGGCAGATGCGGGAGCTTGGCTAAAGAACCTTTAATCAAGGCACATTTGGGGGGTATATCGTCCTTTGGTATTGAGATATGGCCGCAATCAAGTACCACTAGAATTGGCTCAATCCTATGCAATTTTAGCAGCTCAAGGGGGTGATACTGATGACGTTTAGCCCAGCAATGCCAGCATGAAGAAGCGGGTGAGGGAGGACAAAGATGACCCCTTTGGAGGAGTTAACTATGAGCGTAAAGAGAGGAAGGATACTAATAGAGGACGCCCTGCAGGTTTAAGCAGTCAATGAGAGCCATGTATAAGAAACAAGCACACAGGTAGATGCACATGATTTTTTACAGGTGTAGTCTGCCTTTGCATGTTGCAAAAACACCACAATGGAGGCAAATGGTAAGAGCCCTTTCTCGCATTGGTGAGGAATCGGAGGGCTCTTCATGTGAGGCCTTGTGCACAAAAGAACTGCATCTTCTTCAATTGGACCATTCATCATGTGTAATGCGAGATGATTGGTATGTACAATGAATTTTTACCCAATCAAAAATTGCTGCATGTTTTGAGGGCATGGATAACTGCAAGATGCTGCCTAGTGTAGACTGAATACTTGGTCTTGGTGGGGATCAGCTTGTGTCCTTTGCGCCGCCCCCCCCCCCCCCCCCCCCCCCCCCCCCCGACTGGGCTGACAGACCAGCTGACCAGACTGACCCGACCTGTCAGTCAGCTGACCGCTGACTGACATTGCTGACATCAGCAGCTGCTGATGTCAGTGCCTGTTGCTGACATTGTCGCTGACTGGATTTGCCACTGCTCTGCACCTGTGTCGCTGCTGCACTTGTTCCTGTGTGCTGTCGATTGTGCAGCAGCCTGCATGTTCACATGGACCTGATCTACTGCTGTCCCGCTGCCGTGAAATGCAGTGGACTGCAGGTTGGCCACCTAGGCAGCTATGACATGGGGCATAGATGCTCATGACAGTAATCTGAAAACGTTTTCATGTGACTGTTTGAAAATATGCTTTGGTTATTTATCTTGATATATTTGCCCACTATGGCCTAATATCAGAAGTGCCTTACATCCTCTGACAATGCAATGAATGTTATGTGCCATGCTTGATGGACAAGTCATAATAATAAATGGGAAGCTGCACAGACCCTGATTGCATGAAATGATAGTGCACATGGTTCTCGCAAATATCTGAGGCAATGGAGGTGTGTCCAATTATTCCTCTACTACCAACGTCGCCATCCTACGCACTTTGAAAAGTATTGTCACCGCAACTAGAGTGAATGTATGTGTGAATTCCATCAATTAATTTCTCCACAGGGAATTGTGAATGTGAAAGAGAGACACCTTCTTCCGTCATGTGTTGAAAGCTATGCTTAAAGTTTGGATAGTGGAGTGCTAAAATGGTTCAAAAGCACAAGTGGGCTGAGAGATGCTGATTGTTGAAATCTATTTAAACTCATTGCATGGCCTGAAAACACCAAAGCTATCCTTATGGTCTGCCTTGAAGCTCTGATACAAATACACATACTTCCTTAATGAGCTCCCTGTACTAGCAATATCCTTAATGACCTCCCTGTACTAGCAATATCCTATTCTGCCTCTTGGCATTATTTCTTTGCTTTCTGTCATACTGCATATTTGAGTACATTGCTAAAGTATGGATTTTTTTCTGAGGTATTCCTTGCTGCGGGTCAAGAATAGTTGTTTCTATGTTTATGGTGTATGTAGGATCTGGATGAAATGAACATAGAGATCATGCGGAACACTCTGTATAAAGCTTATCTTGAGGACTTCTATAGGTTTTGCAAGGTCAGTGCTCTTTAATATATGTTATTATTGGCTACAGCTGGTTTATTTAAACTTTTGACTTCCATCGATCACTAATTGCAGAAACTTGGTGGAGCCACCTCAGAAATTATGTGTGATTTATTGGCATTTGAAGCTGACCGCAGAGCTGTCAACATAACAATAAACAGGTAGCCAGAACATAAGGGTGTAGCTGATATGAGGTTATAACGAATGCTAGCGTTGAAGTATCATGATGAAACCTAGGGGCACCACAAGAGCAAACAAGTTGATGTCAAACTTCCTGTAATGTTGTCATTTATATAACGAATTGAAAAGGACATGTTTATAGAGATGTGTTAAGAGGCATGCTGCTAAGGGATAGACCTGAAGCATTATCTTTTGAAAGCCTGAATGAATTGTGATTTACTCGTTTTTTTAATTATGGCAGAGTATGAAGGTACTTGTTTGAACTTGTTCTGTTATATTGTTGTAGACTATGAGGAACTTGTTCTTTGAACCACTACTGGTCAAAAAAACACCAACTAGCATTCAAGTTCTCAAAATCTTGGCAGTGACGAAGAAGTCGGCATCGTCTCGTGATGAAGTTTTGCATCAGTGTAGATTTACCTTTGTTTCCTGACAAGCAACAACACATTTATCTTCAATTTGCGGCAGAGAAAGGTTCAAATCGTGAAGAGATGAGAGAGAGAGAGAGAGAGAGAGAGAGAGAGAGAGAGAGAGAGAGAGATGTAATTTTTCAATTACACACAATTTAGAATAATACAAACCTCTTCATCAAAACCACATCTTCATCCATTATAGGCTCTTAGAAACAAAGAAAGATTATTAAAGTATTCGGAAGACTGATGGGTCTATGAGACTGTGAAAATTCTGGTACAAACGAGCTGTGAGGGTGGAGCTACTAAACGAGCATCCACATGAATACAAAATGCAAAAAATGCAAAATGGTAGTACAAGTACTAAGTACAACATAGTCATGTCAGTGGTTGACTACATATCAATCTCATCATCATCATCGTCATCATCAAGACATCAGGGTGGATGAGGCAATGGAGGCATGAAAGTGGCGAGTGCTGTCGGCCGCTCACGGGTGTGGCCCTATGATGTCTCCTGGTCATAACTCTGCGCCTAACAAGGGCTACAGTAACCCCTATTGGCTGGGCTCCCGACTCTGAACAGGGAGGGGATATCCCCAAGTGTAATTTGCACATCAACCCTTTGTTTGAGCTGTCGAGTTGTTGACTTTGGGTCACGATCATGTCGAGTTCTCGTCCTGTGGGGGTCCATGTGGTCTGGCAGGAAGAACTCCGTGATGGAGCTCTGAGAGGGATCTGTCAAGGAAGAAGTCCGCTTGTGTCTCCACGATCGAAGTAGCCTCTCATGGTGCCTGACTGCCTCATGAATGAAAGCCGTCAAGCATCTCTGGTCTGGATAGGAGAGGAATCGGGACCAAACCCCAGAGCTATCTTTGAAGAGGTAGTAGAAACGCCCTCGAATCTCATAGTAAACATGACACTTGAAGATGAAGTGCTCCTCCGTCTCAACCTCCTGTATGTCACACAATGTGCATATGCGCCTCTCCCTGGGTAGGCCCTCTGTTGTACCGCTCTCGATACGAAGTCTATGTGAAGAGACCCGAAACTGCCTTATAGAGATCCTCAGTGAGTGGGGTAAGTGGATGTGTGTGTATCCTGGTGGGTCAATGAACCCCTCCTCTGTGATATGCAAGCAATGATCCTTATAGAAGTTGAGCTTCACTGGAAGCTTGCTTGGTCCCAGCCAGGTCCGGAATGTGTGTGGCTGTAAGACATCCTCACGGATGACCTGGTTGACCTCATGTGACAGGAGGGGAGAAAACGGAGCGCCATACAGTACTGGAAGGGAGGGAGTCTATCCATGTGGAGCCCCAATCGCTCAAACCATCTCTCTGTGCGTGCATACCGGCATCTCTGGTCACCTCCTGTTGAGAGAGCCATAGAGGAGGACAATGCTAACCAAGGTAGCTTGCGGCACCCAAAGTGTAATCCCCATACTCCTTGACTCGGTATAGATACGTGATGACCTGAAATGTAGCATCTAGCTGTAATGGGGATGACCCAAACTGCCGCGAATCATCCGTGACAGCATGAGACCCTGTAGCCTCTCCACACGAGCCCACTCTATATCTGACAAGTTTGGCCCCCAGCAAGGGCTGCCATACATCCCCGCTAGACGGACCAAGGAGTAAAAAAGCAGCTCCTTGGTCCGTGGATCCTAAAAGTGCGAGCGGAAGCACTGCCTCTCTAGTCTGGCCAATGAAGCGTATCCTCTGCCTAAACGGGCATGCATAGCTGGTCTCATAGTGAAGATGGGTCCGGAGAAGACAACCCCAAGATACGGAGAGGGGAGGGAAGAGAAAAATGCTGTCCATTTTGTAAAACTTCTCTAGTGGGTTCTGTGCATACTCCCAAAGATTCCATTCTTTTGCTGCCATCTTTTAATGCCCAAAAGCAATGCCATCTCAAAGTGCTTTTTCATAAGACGGCCTTAAGTGATGATCAATTCATAAACATAAAGAAATACCAAGGAGGATGCCTAATGCAAGGGAGGGTCCCAAGTCTGTCATCCCCAACTGCTTTTGTATAACACAGCCTTAGCTGTTTCATAAGAGACTTATCATTACATGTGATGAGAAAATCATCGATAAACAGAAAATCCAAGAATAATGCCATCATCAGGGACGGGAATTTGTGGACCTCTTTTGAGCCCATACAGAGCTTGAAATTTCTGATGGCTCTTATTCTTTTGAGAAATTGATAGATCTTCTTTTGTAGACGTAAAAATAAGTCTGTCTCTGTCTCTGTCGCTTTGCCAGCCCCTCCCCCTCCCATTAGATGGTGTCGTATGATGGTCTACAAAGATACATGCTAGTTACACGTGGACTTTGTCATAGGATCTACTATTATTGACTTACAGATCTCCAATCTAGAGTGCCCCACCCCTTCGCCCACCACTGGTCGCGACTCCATCCACTCACTCACTCTATGACTTCCACCACCATTTGGAGACATGTACAAAGTTACTGCTTGTCTGTGTTTCTGTAGGTTATTGGTAACCAGACCACAAAAGCACACCTCCTCACTCTCTCTATCCACCTAGTTGCACAACCTTCACCTCCTTGCACAGTCAAATCTACAGATGCCTTACAAGAAGGGTCTGTTCCCTGAAATGATTGGTATGATAATGATGTCAAGCGCTTAGGTGAGACACATGAAACGACATCTCTTGTACAACACGAGGAGGAACTCGTGAGCATCCTCTATATTAATAGTTCCCAGGAGTTTTATATGAAACTCTTAGAGGAAGTTTCCTGAATTTCTAAAATTTTAGGAATTGACGGTGATTGACCTGGCCTCAAATTGATTAAAATTGTAAAGGACAATTCAGTGCTATTAATTCCATGGTCCAAGGCAAGGGACGGAAGGTTATAGAGTGGTAAAAATAGCTCAAGGGCCACGTTTAGCAAGTTGGCTTGAGGAGCAAGACAAAAAGGGCGAAATTGGCTTTGAAGCAGTTCCTAGGACCACAGAAGAACAGGGAGAGGCAAGTCACAGGCTGGGAAAGTGCTCTAGGGCTATTCTATCACATCGTCTTGCTGATTTTTGGCGACCAGGGCAGTCTGTAGGCTGTTGGTGGGCTGCCAGAAGCTCAAAAACGAAATTCGTTTTTGTGCCAAGAGCCTTCGTTTTTGCTGCATGCCTACTGTTCATGCCTTCCCAGAGGCCCAAATCTTCTTCCAGGAGCTTTCCAGGCCAGGAGCCTATCAAAATCTCACTTTTCCAAGCAGTTTGGAGCTTTGAGGCAACTCGATTTACTTCCAAACTTGGTGATGCCAGGAACAGCCAGGTGTGGTTGTTTTGTTGGCCTCTGTCTTGCTAGGACTCGCAGCAAGATTTGGAAGAAGGGCCGTTATGGAATGTTATACTGCACTAGGATGCCTTTTGCTGTGATTGCATAGCAGGACGAAAGTGCCTGTGAATGGATTATTCAGTTGGCTGTCTATGGGCCGATGCACTGCTTGTATTAGAATGCCTTCTGAATGAAAGATAAAGAAATACCGAAAGGGGCGCTAAGTTTAGGGCCAATCTGGTGTCCGGTGCAAGATGGGGGAAATCTAGCTCTCGGTTATTGTGTTTGAAATTATTTTAATTTGATGTGGGAGTTTCTAAATGGCTGAAAATTAAGTATTTGCTGGTTATTATCTGTTCACCGCTCTTTGGAGTTCCCGAAGGCCAGCTACAATGGTTCCGTTGCTCGGACATCACCAACTTTCTTAAGGGGGTGAGATCTGTGGTTGTTGTGGATGATGCTGGGATCATGGATATCACCATCTCTCTCAAGAGATAAGGCCTGCAGTTGCTAAGAGAATTCAGCCAAGATGTTGTGCAATGAAAGCAGAGGATGTGACAAAGTATATGCCTCATGAGGAACAGACAGAGATAGAGGAACGTGATCAGATCTTGATTCAAGAACATTTATTGGCACACAGTGGTAGAGTTTCCCCGTCGCTATTTGGATGTGATGTGGATGGAGGAGGTGAACTGGCAGATTCACCTCAGTTGATGCAACTCTACTTTTCTGCTTGAGCCGACTTTGGTTGGGGCTCATTCAGGCCTAGCAGAGCGTGCGTCTGGAGCATTGCCTGATGCTCAAGAGGGGGGTAGCACCTCCACTCCCTTGGTTTAGAGTGCTCTGAATATCTAGAGGTTGTTTGGTGACACTGTATGTCTTATCTGAGGTACCACTTGCTGATGGTATATCTGTCGCAGGACTTCTAGATCAGTGTCTAGTCACTGTGAGACTATCCGTACATGGTATATGAGTTGGTTACCTGCAGCTCTAGCAAATCATATATTGCATGTATATCTTGTTTATCTTGTAATCTTGAATATACAGGTACATGTAAGAAAATGGCAGACTCTGTTGAATCTGTTGGATATGGTTTGCTATCCATGGCTCCGCAAATCATATACATATGCAACACCAGTCTTATTGAACATGTGGCACATTCTTGTAATAGCAGTATATGCCACTCTTACATGACAACTCATCAAAGGGAGTATCCCTACATCCGAGACAGGATAGCATACTGCGGTTACCTGCTAGAACAAAAACAGGAAGTGGTGAACTGCGGTCACTGCCACATGATTCAGATGGCACTTGATGCCAAACTGGTTGGTTCACTTTCTATGATATTCTTGTGAATATGTGTGGTTTGGATTGTGAACTTGTGTGATATGTTCATGATATACCACAGATTAATTTCTTTCTTGCCAGGACTCTTTTAGAGCTACCAGGATAGATTTAGACAGTCCGCCCATAAGATGAAGTGGGTAAATAATTGAAAAGGAACATGTGTGAAGTTCAATCTCATGACAGTCACTCACAAGGTTGAAAACCATAAACTCCATCAAGCATAGCAGGGACTAGCTACTATGACATCACAATGTCACATATGATCTCACACATAAACATCGACAAACGCACAAATATTTGAGCATCCATCTATACAAAGGTCTCCGTACTGAGTTTCTCTCAGCACTCCGAAGGTGAAGGGCAGACTCAGCCATGACAAGGTAGCTAAAGGAGAAGGCTAATCGAAATGTAGTCCACATTCTCATCATTTCAGCTAAAAATCGCTTGTGAATACTGTAATGATTTCATTTTTTCTCTCTCCCAAACGAGCATTTCTAAGCAAAAATGCTTAGACAATCTAGCTGATAGGGCAATCCACCACTTAATATAGAAAGAATTTATCACAATATCAGCAAGCCGCAACATGGGCGAAAACGTCACAAGGTGAAACTGCCATACAGGAACGCCCCTACTACCAGTAAATGGGCAGTCTATTGTGAAGTGAGTAGCACTCATTTAAGAGTTTAAATCAAAACCAAAAGACTCACACTCTTAAACTTATGTATGGCCAGCTATATATATGTAGGTTTTATAGGCTATCACGTAGGTACTTTAAATAAAATGGAGTTGCACTCCTTGGGAGCTGCCCTGTGCCCTCCCTAAGCTGATGTACTAGTTGGTTTTCATGTTGTCCCATAGACCTTTTGGTCTCCCGTGGACGTTAATAGACTCTCTCTCTCTCTCTCTCTCTCTCTCTAATTGCCCCTTTTCACCAACTCTCTTCAGACTCTACTTTGATGAGATCGCATCCTTCATAGACCGCCTAGGGTGCGAGGGATCAACACTACCCAACCTCATGATACAGATATTGCTATATGCTAATGACATAGTCCTCATATCGAGCTGCGGAGACATCTGGAGGCCCGAGAGGTGTTCTCAGGGAGACAGACTTGATAGTCAATCTTGGGAAGACCAAGGTTATGATCTTCAACACCTCAAGCACCGTGCTTCACTGGGTTGATGCCATCTTTTAGACAGTGACATGAGTTTGGGCCTTCCTCACTGAAGACTACTGATGCTAGCCTTTAGAGTTATCAAGACAACTAGCAAAGAGCGAGGTAGACACATGGTATGCACATATATCCATATGGTTTGCTAGGCACGGTATTCAGATGGATAGGCTTCCCCCTTTTTAGTATAGCATGGACACGCTACCTTAGTCAATGATCCCATGAGATAAGATTAACCATATCATACGGTCTCCAGCTCCATACATCTCGGACTTGGGGAGGGGACTAGGAGTTCCCCACCAAGATCCAGTTCTATCATGACCACTTCCCGAGAGTAGAGAGATTCATCATCCGACCCCAGTATCTCAAGGACAAATGAGTCTCACATGCACTGAGGATTGCCATTGGACAGATGCCGGTCTTGTCCCATCAGTTCAAGATTGAGACGGGGAGAACTATAGGTATACCCAGAGAGCATTGGATCTTTATGTTATGCATATTGGGAGTGGTTCAGACCGAGAAGCATTTCCTATGTGCATGCCCAGTCTACTATGAGATCCAAGGCGATACCACTGTCTCCACCAAGAGGGAAGCGGCTTCGGTCCACTCTCATGGCTGATCCACTTCCATGAACAGGTCTACATTGGGCTATATCGGATTGAAATGCACTGACACATGGAGATACAACTACAACAGATCAGAGAACACGAGGCGACCAGGCCATGGGATACAGAGGCTGACCCAACACAACAACGTGTCACAAACTTCTATGCATTTGAGTCAACTCCTGAGCACATCAAAGTAGAGAGGAGCTAGTTGACATGAGGGCAGTCTGGATCAGCAGAGAGAGCCAAAACGGTGCCGTTAAGAGAGGGACACAAAGACCACACGCGACACGAAGAGCAACTAGAGCACACACTATTGACGTCCCCTATCACAACTGTCCTTCGAGGAGACGGTCAGAGACGAGGAGTTACTCTGGACATAGCAGAAATTCAGCCTGATATGCCTATCATTGATCAGGATCATTTGCATAGGGCTCTTGACCAAGAAAGAGCAGAAATTCAAGAGCCCAAAAAGGTATCCCGTTGGCTCCTTGACACATTAAAAGACAACAAACAAGATACTCCTCTGCCAGCTCGTACGAGAGCAGCTGTCCAGAAAGAGCATGCTAGTTTTGTTGCTTATGCTTTGGTTGCTACAGCATGCAATGAAGAGCCCTTATGTCATCAAGATGCCTTTCAGAATGATTGTTGGATGAAGGCCATGCAAGTTGAATTGGATTCTATCCATCAGAATAACACTTGGGAGTTGTGTGATTTGCCTCATGGCAAGAATGCCATTGGAACTAAGTGGGTTTACAAAATCAAACGGAAAGTTGATGGTTCAGTGGATTATTACAAAGCCTGTCTTGTTGCTAAGGGCTATGCTCAGCAGCATGGCATTGACTTTGAGGAGACTTTTGCTCCCACTTCCAGGATCACTACTATTCGTGTTGTTATTGCCTTTGCTGCCCACTTTCATTGGCAGATACATCATCTTGATATTAAGACAGCTTTCCTTCATGGGCATTTGCAGGAAGAGGTCTATGTTTCCCAACCTCCTGGCTTTGAGGTTGAAGGTTCTGAAAGCAAGGTATGCCGCTTGAAAAAGGCCCTCTATGGATTGAAGCAGGAACCTCGGTCTTGGTATTCGAGAATTCATACTCATTTGCTCACCCTTGACTTTCAGAACAGCCCCACAGAGGCTACCCTTTACATCCGCAAGCGTGGGACAGATTTGCTGATTTGGATGATATGCTTGCGACTGGGACACATGCTCAGCAAATTGCCGATTTTAAGATTGATTTGCAGCAAACATTTGCTATGTCTAATCTTGGTTTTCTGCACTACTATCTGGGCATCCAATTTGCTAGCAGTGAGGGGGGCATTTTGATGTCACAATCCAAGTACATTGGACAGCTTTTGCGGCGTTTTCAGTTTGAGGATTGCAAGCCAGTGTCCACACTATTAGAGGCTGGTTTTCAATTCTCTTCTGAGGATGGCAGCGGTACATGCGATGTCACTCTCTATCAGCAGGCAGTTGGTTGTTTGATTTACCTATGCCATAGGAGACCTGATCTACAGTATGCTGTCTCACAGTTGAGCAGATATATGCACAGCCCATCTATGCACCATCGGCATGCCGTGAAGCGTGTTTTCATATATCTTAAAGGCACTCAGCATGTAGGCCTTCTTTATGGGGCTGATACTTCACTTGTCATGCATGGATTCACTGATAGTGATTGGGTTGGTTGTTCTCACACTCGTGTGTCACAACTGTTTTATGCTTGGTACTTCATGTGTTTCTTGGTTTAGCAAGAAGCAAAGTATAGTTGCTACTTCTAGATGTGAAGCTGAGTA
The DNA here is from genome assembly GCF_047967505.1 of Dipteris shenzhenensis. Taxonomy (NCBI): domain Eukaryota; kingdom Viridiplantae; phylum Streptophyta; class Polypodiopsida; order Gleicheniales; family Dipteridaceae; genus Dipteris; species Dipteris shenzhenensis. The sequence continues at coordinate 36,065,382 of NC_141599.1, forward strand.
CAAAATACCTTTTACAGCTGCAGTGGAGTGTGTTTGGCTTTGGAAGCTACTTGCAGATCTTTGTGCATGCCAGATTGCTCCTACCGTCATCTTCACTGATAGTCAGAGTGCTTTGGCTATTGCACGGAATCCAGTTTTCCATGCTCGTACAAAGTACATTGAGGTTTACTATCAAGAGTGATTATCAACAGGTGATATTGAGTTGTCTTATGTTCCCACTGAAGACAACTAATTAACTCAAATAAATCAATTAATCCATGGACAAACATAGGTTAATTAACGTCTATGGTCCAAAACAAATAGGGATATAATAAAGTTGAGCGAGACAACATGATGACAACAGCTTGAATCTTGAACGAACTATCGAGAGCACATGGTTTTGAAATTGGTGGACACATGCATACATACTACCATCTGCTATATTAAGAAAGTGAGACATAGGAGAAGTATGTGGAAAAAAGTCAGGTTTCAATGACATAGGAGAAGCATGTGGAAAAAAATCAGGTTTTAATGGTTCAAATCTACACAATACCCATGCAAGGGAATCATAGAACTGCTATAAGAATGAAATGATTGCTCTGTTGTATTTTTATGAGGTCAGAAAATCGGAGTTGACTTTTCGATAGCCTCTCTCCTTTAGAAGTCCCTTGTCCTACTTGATGGTTATCCAACAGGCTTTCAAGTTAAAGAGCCAAATGTGATTGTGCAGGACTCTCAAAGAAGCATATGCATAATTGTGGTTTTCAGTCATGCAAAGACCGATCCTGCAAGATTGGAGATGGACTTTGTAGCCACACCTGTCACTCAGGGTGAAATTTCTTCTTAGTCTGCCTGCTTTTCATTAGAGGATGTGCTTGTTTGCTACCGCATGAGCATATGGAGGCACATCTTCTACAGTGGCACAGGATCATGGTAAGCTATGTTCATCGATCCCTGCCAAGTTGAGCTTCTGTACATTCTTGAATTCGGTCAAGAGTAGAGGCATTGGTAGTTCCCACTCTCAGCTTTGTTGGGCTCTCCACGGTTGAGATGACCACAAATGGATTCCACTGACAAAATTATACAGCTCATACATCATTAGGATTAGTTACGCGATACTTGGCTTCTCCAGGCAACATCAGCCTAGTAGCCGTTGTCACTAGATTGATCACATAATCGCTTGGGAGATGATGTTTGCTCACAGGTGCCATTCACTGACAATTGGTTCCCTGTGGCTTATTTAGGATTGCAACATAGCAGTGGGTACATGGCTATAGAGGTTTCAGTTCTGCCATCCACACCGAGAGAGTGCAGCCCACTATCTCTTGGGATTTCTCTTGGTTTAGCCATATTTGGTTTGGCCTTTGTACTTGACAGGATTTGCCTCAACAAGCGATCACTGCTGTGGGTGCCACACAGTCAGTCATTGCTTTTGGAGGCAGCGCCATGTAACTGGATATATTAATACCTAGATTGCATCTGCCAATGGTTTTTCGTAGGAGATATCTCCAAAGTTTCTCTAAAGGGGCCAGTATGTCCATGGTAGACAGGTTCTTAGAGGAGAGTTGATGAAAGTCTGAGAGAATCCCCTATGCATATGATGGACGAAGTGGAAACAATCTTTCACCAAGAATAGTTTATGCAAGAGAGAGATACTTGAGGAGCTCAATGCAGTGATGAAGATAATGACGATGTCATACTTGTTGCCTCCTCTGGTGATAGTTCTTTTCTTGTGGCCAATGATGGCTCATATGCACAGGATTGGCTATTAGACTCAGGTGCATCCTATCATGTTACTCCTCATGAGCAGTGGTTTGCTTCGTATGATGCAGGGAAGAAAGGATGCGTGAAACTTGGGAATGATTATGCCTGTGACGTTGTTGGTATTGGGGATGTACATTTAAAATTCCCAAATGGTTCTGAATTTGTATTGCACAATGTGAGACATGTGCCACAGCTCAGGAAGAGCTTGATATCCACTGGGCAGCTTGATGATGCAGGGTATCTCACCCAATTTGGTCATTCTATGTGGAAGGTGCTTAAGGGAAATATGGTTGTGGCCAAGGGCTGCAAATCAGGCACCTTGTATCCACTGTATGTTGAGGGTGTTGATGCTAATGTAATCCATGTGACCGAGCAGCCACACACTTCATTGTGGCATAGCCGGTTGGGCCATATAAGCCAGAAAGGAATGAAAGTATTGTCTTCTTTGGGTTACTTGCCGAGACTTAATTTTTCTGATTTTTCAGCATGTGATCATTGTATTTATGGCAAACATAAGCAATCAGCCCATAAAAAGGCTGGAAATGTTAAACAAGAAGTCCTAACTTTAGTACATACAGATGTATGTGAAATGCCCAATCTTTCTTTGGGCGGTGCCAAGTATTTTGTCACCTTTATTGATGATGCATCAAGGAAGATATGGGTCTATCCCATTAAGCAAAAGAGTGATGTGTTCAAAGTCTTCAAGACTTGGTTGGCACTTGTTGAGAATCAGACAGGAAAGAAGCTCAAATGCCTCAGGTCTGATAATGGAGGGGAATACCTCTCAAGGGAATTTACTACATTTTGTGATGAGAAGGGGATAAAGAGGGAGTTGCCTGCTCCCTACAATCCTCCACAAAATGGCGTGGCTGAAAGGGCAAATAGGACCATTCAAGAGAGGACTCTCAGCATGCTCTCACAAGCAGGATTGACCCATGGTTTTTGGGCAGAAGCTGTTAAGACAGCAGTACATCTCATCAATAGGTCACCCAACCGTGCCTTGGATTTGAAGGTACCTGGAGAAATGTGGTCCGGAAAGCCACCCTCTTACAAACATCTCAAGGTGTTTGGCTGCCAGGCCTTTATGCATATCAGAAGGGAAATACGCAGCAAGTTAGACCCAAAGTCACGCAAGTGTATTTTTCTTGGGTATGGTGACAATGGAGAGATGGGTTACAGGTTGTGGGACCCTGAATCTCACAAGATTGTGAGGAGCAATGATGTGATTTTTCGAGAAGATAGGATGCAAAAACAGCCTATCAATATCATTGGAGTGAGAAGAGTCATTTTTGAGGAGGAAGGACCTTCAGCACAACCACAAAATGCCAATCAAAATGCTGTCCAAAATGGTCAAAATCAGCAGCCACCTCCGGCTTTTAATGCTCCATATTATCCTCCATAGGAAGAACCACAAATGCAGCCTGAGATTCAGCAAGATGTGCTTCCAGAGCAGGCTGTACAACCCCAAAATATGCAGGAACTGCAAGTAAATCAGCCACCTAATCAAGATGGTTGGGTTAGGCGGAGCACCAGGGTGTCTCGTATGCCTGATAGGTTTGTTCCAGGGGTAAATGCACTTGATGATTACATCATGGTGACAGATTGTGGTGAGCCCTCGTGCTTTAAAGAAGCCATGAAGAGGGAAGACGCAAAGAATTGGCAGAAAGCCATGGCTTCAGAAATGCAATCTCTTGAGAAGAATCAGACATGGAATCTAGTGCAGCTGCCTACAGGCCAGAAAGTCCTACCATGCAAATGGGTCTATAGGTTGAAGATCACTCCAGGGGATGCTAAGCCCAAGTACAAAGCAAGATTAGTTGCTAAGGGGTTCAAGCAGGAAAAGGGAGTTGACTTTGATGAAATTTTTTCTCCTGTAGTCAAGATGACTACATTAAGCACTGTTTTAGCTTTGGTTGCTTGTCAGGACATGGATCTTGTCCAAATGGACGTGAAGACAGCCTTCCTTCATGGAGACCTTCACGAGGATATTTATATGCAGCAAGCAGAGGGATATCAAGTCAAGGGAAAAGAAGGGCTTGTATGCAAATTGCAGAAGAGTCTCTATGGCCTCAAGCAGGCACCCAGAGAGTGGTATCACAAGTTTGATGCTTTCATGAAAGCACAAGGATTCAGACGGTCTGATCATGATCATTGCCTCTACACTAAGAAGACAAGAGATGGTAGTCTTCTTATACTCATTCTTTATGTGGATGATATGCTTATTGCTGGGAATTCATCTATTGATATGAATGCCTTGAAGGCACTGCACAAAACCTTCGACATGAAGGATCTTGGTGATGCAAATCACATTCTTGGTATGCGAATTGTGAGGAACAGGTCAAAGGGTTTACTCTATCTTTCTCAAAAAGAGTACATTGGCAAAGTTTTGGACAGGTTCAATATGGATAAGGCAAAGGCTTTGAGCACACCATTGCCTCCATATTTGAAACTCAGCCAAAAGGACAGCCCTCAGTCAAATGATGAAAGGGCTAATATGGCCAAAATTCCTTATGCTTCTGCATGTGGCAGTCTGATGTATGCCATGGTTGCCACTAGACCAGATATTGCTTTTGCAGTGGGAGTAGTCAGTAGATATATGGCTAACCCCGGTAAGAGACATTGGGAGGCAATTAAGGGTATATTGAGATACCTTAAGGGGTCTCAAGATGTGTGCATATGTTTTGGCAAGCAAGATGCACAAGTGCATGGATACACAGATTCAGATTATGCAGGGCATGTAGACAATCGTAAGTCCACCACGGGCTACGTGTTTACTTTCACAGGTGGTGCTATTTCATGGATATCCAGGTTACAGAGATGCAGAGCATTGTCTACCACGGAGGCAGAGTATATTGCAGCCACTGAGGCTTGCAAGGAGGCCATATGGCTTTCACGTCTGGTGGGAGACTTGGGTTTTTCAGGGGATATTCCTTCTTTGCATTGTGATAGCCAGAGTGCTATTATGTTGGCAAAGAATCCGGTCTTTCATGAGAAGACCAAGCACATTGATGTTAAGTACCACTTTATTCGTGAGGTATTGCATGACAAGTTGTTAGAACTTGTCAAAATCCATACTGATGATAACCCTGCTGATCTTTTCACTAAGCCCTTGCCAGCAGAGCGATTTGCACATTGCAGGACACTGATGGGTGTTGGATAGGCCTTGTACATTTTATATGTACTTGCTGTAATTTTTTTTTGAGGCACATTGCCTTCAGGTGGGAGGTTGTTGGGGTTAAGGCCCTGTGCCACCTCATACACAGTGTGAACACGGTTCACTTTGAACCGGTTCCACCCAAATGCCTATCCTATCCTAATATATATTCTTGAGGGTTGTGGTGTGCCCTCGTCTTTGTATTCACACCCGCCATTCCTGTTGTTTGATCGAATCCCCTCCACGTGTTTCCGCTTCATGCTGTATAGGTCCGTGTGGCATTTTGCCATGTCAACAGCCTGCGGGCACTCCACATCCGTGCCTTACAGCTGCCAGTCCCATCGGCTGTGTGAGCACCTCAGAGTGCTGCCCATGTGGCTAGGATGTCACATCATCATCTTGGGCGGCTGTTTGGCAACTCCACATCCTTCTGGATGCATGGAGATGATCTGGACCACCATATGCTGTCCTGAACACACAGCCTATCTCATCAAAAGATGATTGATGGCTGCATACTGATGCTTATGCATCTCATCTTCATCTACACTACATGCTCATGTATTCTCCTCATTTGGGGGCCTTACACATGAGAAACTAAGCTACAGCGAAGGTAAAAGGGTGGAGAATTGACCCCCAGTAGGAAGACACATAGACCACGTCACAGATCTGGCATGAGATTGTACCTACTCTTAGATACTCATGGAATAGATGTACTTCAAAGATTCTCAAGTAGCCTGAAACGATGACTATAATTCACTTTTGGATGTTGTTGCCTTTCTTTATGTAATTGTGATAAGATGTTAACATCCTAGTACCTACGGAGATTTAATGCCATGTGTCTGACTAGCCATATGCATACCTTGTGACGTGCGATTTGAAGGTTAGAAATGACTATGCCACGGGTGTCCTTTACCCTTTTCTTAAGGGAATGTCTTGGGAATATGCTAATGTTCTAACTGGGTTTCTGGCAAAGTTGAACGTTCCCTTTTGTCCTAGCCCATTTTCCACCCACCAGAGAAGATGACCTCCGTTGTACTTATACTTTCACATCTTTTGGAAACACCATACATTATGTTCATGTAATAACTGTCTGCTGCATTAACTTTTTACAGCTACTATATAGTAATCATAAGCTTTTGAACTTCTCTTGGTTTTGTGAACAGCATTGGTACAGAGCTCACTCGTGAGGATAGACGGAAGCTCTATTCCAACTTCGGGTTATTGTAAGTGATTTTGCTCCAAGCTGGAGATTTTGGTGTGATCATGCAGATCTTTTGCATTCCAATTGTAACAGCATCTCACCAGAAGTTTATCAATGATGGTAGGGACTGCTTTTGCAAGTCTTTTGTGTCCTAAGGTTGCTTATAATGATGTGACAGGTGTCCCTATGGCCATGAGGATCTTGCTGTATGTGAGGACTTTGATCAGGTGATTTGTCTTTGGGCTGCTTATCTCTTGTACATTGCTGTTACATGGTTGAATACAATGATATGTTGTTGCTCAGTATTCTGGCTTGTTAAACTCATACGAAACCCTTAGATATTTCAATTCATCCTAGCAGGTCCGTGCTGTGATGGAGAAATATCCAACTTATAATTCAATATTTGCAAGACTGTCTTATGGTGAAAGCCAAATGCTGGATAAAGGCTTCTATGAGGAGGAAGTTAAGAGACTGTGCTTGGCTTTTGAACAGCAGGTAATTAGTGTTGAATTGTGATCCTTATAGTGAATTATTTGGCTGGAAGGATCATCAGCTAGATGGTGACTGTTTCTTGTAGCACTAGGCATCCTCGGCTGAAATGTACTAACTCAGGTCCTTGCAACCTTAATTGTTGGAATCCAGTTTCACTACGGAGTTTTTTTCGCATATATGCGATTACGAGAGCAGGAGATCAGAAATTTGATGTGGATATCTGAATGTGTAGCTCAGAATCAAAAGTCCCGTATCCACGATGGCATTGTGTTCATATTTTAGAGTGCTTTCTCAACATTATGGAATTTTTACAGAACATCAAAATGCATAATGACCAGGCCCCATTCATGGCTTCTGGTATGGCATTGTCTAGTTTGAAACGAAGCTTTTTGGCATGTATCAACACTGGATAATGTATATTGCTTCTGAGGCATGACTGCTTCTAAATTCGAGAGAATGTCTTATGAAAATGGGAAAATCAATGATCATTGAGGAAGGGTTCAAAACAAGCATTTGCTCAGCTGCATGTGAATTCTTGTAGTTTTTTAAAATATGAATCGCGGGTTTCATATTGAAGTTGGATGGGGATATGACCTACAGGTTTGTAGTGGTTCCTTTCAAAGACAAATGGACGAGTTTGAAGAAAGCTGTTACAACAGGACTGGCTAGTTAAGAAATTGGGTTCTGTGTAGAGATCGTGGAATCTTCTGAAACACTGGCAGCAGCTTATGCTGGGTGTTGATGAGGACATTAGCCTTTCTCTCTTTCTCTCTCTCTCTCTTTCTCTCTCTCTCTCTCTCTCTTCCCTTTTCAGCCAGGATTTTTTTGGCTTATGAGCCCCACCATTCAGAGTACTTTTTTCAGCCGGCTTATGAGCCTTCCCATTTGTTGTAATGGTAGATCTGGTGATTGGAACGTCTTGCCAGGCCACCTCCTTTTGTATTTCTTATTTTATGAGACGTAGTACATGTCACTTAAAAAATATATGTATACAGTCTTGAGTAAGTAGTGCTGGAGTGACAGTTTATGACGTATTAGGCTGAGGGGGAGTCTGGATCAGACGCTAAGAATGCTGGATGCTGGTTGGTGGTGGTGGGTGCTGAAGGGGCTGTAAGGAATCTGAAGTCTGGGCATACCAATTGTAGTGACAAAATCTTTTAGGATCGGTGTGTTGTAGTGAATCTGGTATACAAAGCAGTTATTCTCAGCAGTGCCAGTGTTAAACTCAAGTGAGGAGAAGCCTGAGATCCCAGAGGCTCAGAATGAGGCCACTCGTTTATGGGGATAATGGGTCACAGTTTTGATACTTGCAGTAGTGCAAAGATAAGCAGTAAGAAGTCTTGAACTGCAAAGACATTTGACATGCAGACAGTATGTATGCAGGAGGGGCAGAAAATAATGGAAAAGGAGAATGTAAGCGTGTGCTTGTCTAATTTAATTACATATGGGAAGCAAAAAAGACTCAGAAAAAAGAAAACGCTGCAAAAAGGGACATGGAATAGGAAGCTCCTCCTTCCAAGAATATTGTCACTTGCCAACTTGCATATTACATGAAATTTATCTTATCCTCATGGAAAACAGCTTAAATTGGCTCAGCCACAACTCTCATTCTTGGGCAGCCTCTTTCATGCATCATACCCTCTTTCGATCATTCATCCATGATACCCTCTTTTGATCATTATACTAGCATATTTTTGATCAAGGCAATCCTTTAATTGCCTCGTAGCATTTGAGTGTCGACAAGTCACAAATAGAGGAGTTACTGGCTGAGTAAGCTTATTTATAGCAATTCACATAAGCCAAATACTAAAGATTAATATCTTTCAGGGTGATTGCACATATCAGTCAATATGATGTGTGCTTCTAAGAAGTCAAAGTGCAAGTGGAACCACACTCTCAAATCTTGTAAAATATTCTAGTTAACATTGCGATGATGCACATTCTCCTTGGACAGTTTGAGGCCTTCCCTCATCCTGGATTTTGCTTTGTCCACCTTGTTTGTTTTCCTTTTTTAACTTTTTATGTAATTGATGGAATTGATTGTATGGCTTAATTGTTGATGGGAATTTTTAATCTAAACACGGGCAAGTATATAGGAAGTGCTCCTCTACCTCCACCTCTACCAATATGCATAATATGCAGATCTACTGCTCTCTAGGTGTGACTATGGCTCTCCCTACCTTTATTCTCAGCTCATGGAATGAGACTGGCACTTATGTGATGGCAATCCTTAGTACAAGTGAGACCCATCTATCCTCCAAAAACTGTGGTCTGATAATGACTCCATCCTCTAATACGCTCACTGAATCTTGGTGGAAACTCCTAGTTCCCCCCCAAGTCTGTGATGTATAGAGCTGGAGTAGATCCAACCATATGATATGATTGATCTCATCATGTGAGATCTAGAGGGACATGGCATCCAAGTTGTACTAGAAGCGGGGAAGGTAGTCCATGTCAATACCATGATTTTCAAACCATATGGATATGCATGCATACCAAGCTATGCTAACCCCACTTTTGGCTAGTTGTTTGGATTACTCTAGTCCCCTCAGTAGTCTCTAGCTAGGCAAGGCCAATATGAATTTGTGTCATAGCAAACTCTTCCTATATGATTTGATGAGGGACCGAGGGCTTACTCCAAATCATTTTGAATCCATAGTTGATAGGCCTAGGAATAGAGCACTAGATACACCTCTATAGGTAGGCCACTATAGAGCACAAAAGACCTAATACCGCTTAGAGAAGCACTAACAACCACCAGCACTTGTCTACTGATAAACACAATCCACAAACCCGGCAACCCTCTCCCCACACCAATCAAATTCAATTGACTCAAGAGGCACCAACATAATATTCAATACATTATCATCAATGCCTTTTACAAAGCATAAGCTTATCATATGAAAAGGGAAGAGATGCAAAGAAACATGCTCATACTATAGTTGTACAAGTATGCTTCAAGCTAGATTATCCACGATGGGATTATATAATGTAGCTTTTGTTATCACGTTGGCATGTCCATCTCTTTGTACAAATTAAAAACCTTTAGAGGTGAGAGTAGAAACCTATGACTTTCATAGATCTTGAGTCTCCCTTATGATAGAAAGTGTCCCTACATATACCCATAAGCAGGACTTTATGATCCATAGTCCAAAGTGAATTTCTCCGCAAGACCAATAGTCCACAAACAATTATCAATAGCTCTCTCAACAACTCCAAGAAGCAATGGCATGCAAACAAGGTGAAGACACGACACAAAATCACTTTCTAATAATATAATCAATTCAATATAGGACACTTTCCTCCTCTTCCTTGGCAACCACATGGTTTTTTTGGGCAAGGTCGTGATCAATATGTAGCAAAAAAAGAACTCTTTTAAATATTTCTCTCTTGTCGATATATAAGTGTGAGAGCCACTTCCACTCTTTGTGTGCAATGGCATGCAAAAAAAAAGTTATCCAATCACTGAGCTCATGCCATTCACTACTCCACTTTGGCAGCCATGAGCCTCCATATGTTTCCTATGTTTAATTGCACTCTTTTCCAACAACTTGTTGCCCACTGAACACCCACAGAGTTTGGCATCCATCCAATTCATGCAATGCATGTAAAGCTAGGCCATTGGCTTCCTTTCCTACTCTCTCTTCCCCATATTTTTTATGGTTAGAATTTTTATGTCCCCGCCAAGAATGGCTAGTTTTCACCCTATTGCAAAGCTTCCCTTATGCTCTTGGGAAATTGCAATATTGTTCACCAAGATGGGGCTCAACTTGACTGAGACAGCTTGGAGAGTGGAAGGTTGATGTACCAACCAGGAGATAGCAGTGGATAGGTATCCACTCATGAGCATGAGGGCAAAAATGAGGGGTACCAGGACATTTTTGGATGATGATCTCATATTCTTACAAGAAGAACATTGGATGGAAGGGATGGTATGTGTAATGGCAGTAAGATAAGAGTGGAAGTGGGCAATGCACAGAGATGGTAGAGTGACTATTTGAGAGAGAGTAGAAAGGGAAAAAAGGAAGAAGGGGAGCTAGATAGCACATGATGGTGTTGGGACTATCGGATGGGATTAGAGAATTGATTGAGTATGGTAGTGTAGACCTATAATGGTACCATATGGTCTAACCCGAGGGGCTTTTCAGAGATCTACACTGATAGAGATGTGATCTTCTACATTGGGACACATGAGAGCCTAGAGAGAGGGATGCCTATATTGACATGATACAACTGGGATTTGACTCATAGGAGAGACATTGGGATATGAGATTCTAGAGAGTAGCAATCCTCTTTAGAGAACATCTAAAAGTACTTATATTAGTGATACTATAGAAGGAGGAGCATGCATGTCACATGTGGATACAAGTTATGGGCACCTAACATATGAATTTTCATTGTAGTGTGCTACTTCCTCTTATACATCACAACCCATAAGAAGCAATATATGGTAATATCACAGAGTTCTCTAGGCAGGGAAAGATTCTCCCCCTAGGTGACCTAAATGTGCATATAGAGAGTAGAAATATTGTATTACTTGACTTTGGAGCTGACCGCTTAGAGTACTAGAGTTAGATCCAGCAAAGCTTAGGATAGCGAGGCACTCAAAGGATGCACCACAAGTCAAAGGATATGGACAACACCTACTGGAGATGGGAGTAGCGCATGACTTGATCATATATAATGGTCTTCATAGATGGACATTATCTAGAGAAAAACTCATCTATTTTCCACATGGAGGGGAAATGATTATAGTGAACTAGCTGATGTGCTCCCTAGCCTTTGCATCACATGTACTTGCTCTCATCGTCCCTCACCCCCACTTGGTGCCAACCACTCCTATTTAGCATTTAGCATATTAATAACCAATCTAGCCATAGGATGAGACCTGTTAGCCCCCACCCATGTTCCAATACACTTTGACATGCCTTTGATGAAGTCTATATGAGCCACTTGGCTTGTGAGCTACCAACCTCCCTTGAGAATGATACAGACCTCGACCATCAGACCTCGACCATGTCTTAGACACTCTGGTATCAATGGTGTTTTACGCTGCCACTGCCAAATCTTTCCCTATGACTCAATCCACAACAACGTCTCCTAGCTAAGAATATGCCCAAGAACCATGAGTCCTGAGAGAGGAGATCTCACACACCCTACGATGCTTGAGATACAGCAAATATCACAACACTTGACATGACATGAGAGACGGGATTTCTTCTCACATATGATGGATGAGGTGCTATCATTATATTTCTCTAAGATGACTACAAATTATCTCCAACAGAGATAGCATCATGCAAGGCATCAAAATGACTTAATTAGAAAGTCTCGACAGTGTTGTCATCATCATTGTTCTCATTGAATGAGTACTGATCTGCTTCTTCACCACCCTTCCTATCTTGTAAGGGGACAAGAGTGTAATACTCCCAAATTTCCATACATTTTTGACTGGTGCATTGCCTCTAATGTCCTTGCATGCAGCAATAACAAAGGCATGACAACATCCTAGTTCTAATTGCACAAGGGTCAAGAATAGAATATCCACTAACAAAATGCATCGACTGTGAATTTTAGACAAGTTTTCAATCTCGGATATGATTTCTCTACATGTCACCCTCTTTGATCTCCCAAAATACTCTATTTACCTTCTTTGAAATGAGTATTTGGAAGCATCCATTAGAAAAGTGGGTCCTCAAAAAATTAGCCATCTATAGTAATTTCAAAATGGCACTATTTTCCTTCAGTCCTTCATGTGTGAGTGCCTTCTTTATTGTTAACAGCACCTACTCCATCATGTTTCCCTTGCCATGGCTAGATTTGGAGATGTTGCATAGCCTTGTGATCGACCCAAATCTAGCAACAAAGTAGAAAGGGAGTCTACGTTTCAACTTTGTTGAGGCACCACTCTATCAAGCAATACCTAATGTGCCTTAAGAGTGGCTTGTTAATCTTTTAGCCATGTGTCATGTAGTAAAAACAATGCTAAATGAACAAAGTGTCATGTTTCTTATCACACTTGTCTTGAATGCCAGTGCATAGACTAAATTTTAGTTTTCTTTAAACGAGTAATATTTAGCAAAGCCTACAACAGAGACCACCACAGTATCAAAAAATCCATGAAGGCATTTCTTGCATTGTTTTTCCTTCCATCTATATACGAAATTGTGCTTGATAAATGTTGCAAGGTGTGTCTTTCATAAACAAAGAAGATCCCTGCAAAGCATCTTGTTGCATTCAAATTTCTTTATGCCGCAGTTAATGCATTTTCCCATGACACATTTGTGTGCATGGAAGGTAGATCTAACTTTTTTTAAATACAATATGGACTTCTGAATACCCGTTATACTTTTTCATACACGTTCTGAGGATCTACAAGTGAGGGATCTGGCCTCACCAACACATATGTAACATGAATAGGAGCATGATGCTCCATGGAGCCCAAACTTCTATTTGCACATTTGATTTGCTACATCCAAAAGCATCCCTTGTCCACAATTAGAGGGATTTCTCCACATAGCTCCATGAGCTCAAAATATCACAAGGCTTAATATGCTCTCATCCATAATTAATAAAATAAATTAGCTCATGGCTTACTAATCATTATTTTACAATCTTGGACCGTGGCCTTTGGAAACTATTTGATACTTCGATCAATTCAAATCACCTTCACCATCTCCATTCCTCATCATTATCCAAGTCATCATTTGTACTCAAGCTACAAATTGTGTTAGTTGTTACAATCAATTGCCTTGCAACCAATCCAACTGGAGCTGCATGGTATTGGACCAAGATGGGGGTTGTGAGGTCTGATTCTGTCATTGAGGTCGATTATGATAGTCTAAAATTGGAATTCCACTCTCATTGCAATGCTTATGTCATAGCTCCCAGTAAGCAAGTTAGTTCATAGAAGGGGATTATTAAATTGGGTGACTTATGGGCACTTTATGGATAGGAGGGATTGAAAAAATGCTTACCTAATATAACTATAGTATGTAAATGTAAGAAGGAGACCTTTCAATTCAAGATTACAACGTGTATAGGTATGGAAGAGGGGTAAACATTTATGGAATAAAGGCAAATTTTTAATATAGGGTATTTTAAATATGTGCTTACTCACATGTATTTACATGTTTTTATATAGTGAGTGCCCTGAGAGAGAGAGAGAGAGAGAGAGAGAGAGAGAGAGAGAGAGAGAGAGAGAGAGAGAGAGATCATATGCAGATAAGTATTTCAAATAATATTTCTTTTGTTTGTGTAAGGAGTAGGGAAAGAAGGGAAGGGAGGGAGATCATATTCTAAACTAAGCATTTTGAAGTAATTTCTTGTTTGTTTGTGTGAGTGGGTAGCAGAGAGAGAGAGAGAGAGAGAGATAGAGATAGAGAAAGAGAGAGAGAGAGAGAGAGAGAGAGAGAGAGAGAGAGAGAGAGAGAGAGAGAGAGAGAGTTTTGTTGAAGTAATCTATGTATTTTGAAATAATTCTTTATTTATTTATGTCAATAGGTAGGTTAAAAAGAAAAGAGAGAGAGAGAGAGAGAGAGAGAGAGAGAGAGAGAGAGAGAGAGAGACTTTTGCTCCCAAACATCTTGAAATCTATTTCAAATAAAAATTTGTAGAAAACTACATATAGTAAGAGTGTATTTGTTTGAAACTATTTACTTGCTTAAAATGACATCGAAAGTGACTACTTTTAACACTTATTTCATTAATTTTGGACTTGTCAATGCACAAATTCATTTTTATAGATACTTTTGGACTAGTTTATGGATGAAATTTAAGGAAAAACTCAATCTTCAAAACACAAATAAAAACATAAAAACAAGCAATTTTTTAGAGTGTTTTGAAGGAAATGAATTCAAAATTATAAAAATGCAACACAAGCTACACCAAAAGATAAGAAAAAGTAGCAAATAAAACTAAAATTATGAAAACTAACGTAACTTCTTACATAGACTGGTGTATGGTCCCAATTCATTTTTATACTTAAATTTCTATTGGAAAAATCTACTTTATGAAAATATCCTTTTAAAACCAAAAGATGACACTACCGTTCAAAATAAAGAGTTTATTTACTTACACTATCATTTTGTATTAATAATGCAAAAACTAAGAAATGTAATTCATACATTACTCTATATTGCAAAAATCCTAGTATAAATTTTTATTTTTAAGAATCCTCATTTAAAAGTTTAACTTTTCCTTAACTTATTAATAACTTCATTAAATAAATAAATAAATAAATATATAGTTAAGGTCCATGGATGAGATTAATTTACCATGAGAGTCCTCTAAAATCTCCAAGACTTAATAACGGTGTTAATAAACACCTCTCAGAGTTTCGAAACTCTAAAATCTCCAAGAGTTAATAACGGTGCCAATAAACACCTTTCATAGTTTAAAAAAGTAAAAATGGTATAATCTCAAAGAACTTAATAATGGTGCCAATAAACACCTTGCAATAGTTACAAAGGTTTTTTAAGCACACACCTTCAAATGACATATCTTGATGGAGGGGGAAAGAGAAGGAAAGAAGTAAAAGGGAGAGGAAGGGGGAGAGAGATAGAATGGAGGGGGAAAGAAGAAGGAGAGAGGGAGAGACAGACAGAGAGGGGGGGTAAGAAAGCTCTCGCATTGCTGCGGCACCAAAAAAATAAAATAAAATATTATATATATATATATATATATTGCAGTCCCTTGCATTGCTGCAGGGAGGGAGAGAGAGAGACAAACAGAGACAGCGTGAGGGGGGAGGGGAGGGAAAGAGGAGAGGGAAGGGATGCATTGTCGCAGTAGTAAGAAATTTAAAAAAAGGAAGGAAGATGGAGAGGGGAGGGAGGTGAGCGAGAGAAAGAGAGAGAGAGAGTTAGAGAGAGAGAGAGAGGGGAAGAGGAAGAGAGAGAGAGGAGGGGAGAGGGAAGGGGAGGGGGGAGAGAGAGAGAGAGGGGGGGAGGGAAGGGGAAGAGAGAGGAGAGTGAAGGGAAAATGGAAGAGAGAAGTGAGGAGAGGTCTCTTGTGCTGCTACGGTAGCAAGAATTTTAACACAAAAAAGGAGGAAGAAGTAGGGAGAGGGAAAGGGAGGGGAGAAAGGGAGAGGGAGGGGAGAAATAAAATTTTAAAAACAAATTTCATTAGATAAGAGGGGAGAGGTGGGTGACAAGGAGGGGAAGAGATTGTTCTACCGTGGCAATGGAACAAAAAAATAAGAAAATTTATTCGCTGCTGCATTGCGACGACAGTGCAATCCCTTGGGCGCACTATACAATTGATTGAATTTGAGGTCAAGATAACACTTCCTTTTCCCCTCTTTCCTCTCTCTTCCCCTTCCTTCTCCCTCTCTTCTTCTTTTCTTCCACTATTCTTCCACTTCTCATTATTTTTCTCATCCTTTTCTTTTTCTCATCCTTATTATGATTTTCTTCTCATTCTACTCATCCTTTTATCTTTCCTCCTCTTCTTCTACTCTTCTTCTCATCCTTTCCTCTTTCCTCTTCTTCTTATTCTACTCCTCCCCTCTTCTCTTACCTCTTCTTCTTATTCTACTCCTTCCCTCTTCTCTTCTACTTCTCTACTCTATATTCTTTATTCTTTCTCTACTCTCATCTTTCTACTGTTTCTTTTCGCTTCTTCTACTTCTTTCCATGTTTTGAGTAATCTCTTATGATGATAAAGACGATACTTTCCTTTTGGCATTATATATATTGCAGAATATTTCTTGTAAACTTCTTCTTACTCTATTTTTTTGTTTGTGTTTGTGTCCAACTGAGTGTCCAATCCCGTCAAAGTAGCAACCACCATGTCATCATGTTGCAAGTCCAAAGAGCAAACTCCTAGTGAGTAGACTCCCCATGCGAGGAGATATAGTGATGTGGGCATAGGAAACCCTTCCACTTCCCTCTTATTCTTATTATACTCCTTCCCTCTTTTCTTTTCTCTTCTCTCCTTCCCTCGTCTCTCCTTTCTCCTTCCTGCATTTTGCATTTCTGCCATCCTCTCTTTTTTTCGCATTTCCATGTTTTCATCTTTCTACTTTTCCTTCTTTCTTTGTTTCCTCTCTTTCTTCTTTTCCATCTCTCCACAATTTCTTGCGTTTCTATCCTTCCACCTTTTCATCTTTCTGCGTTTCCGCATTTTCGTGTTGCTATTTTTTTAGTTTTCTATCTTTTCGCCTTTCCTCTCTTTTCACATTTTCGCTCTTTCACTTTTCCATCTTTCTGCATTTTCCCTTTTTAACTTTTCCATCTTTTTGCATTTCTATCTTTCCTCATTTTCACATTTTTGTCTTTCTGCTTTTCCACCTTTCCTCTCTTTCCACATTTTCGTCTTTCTGCCCTTCGTCCCTTTTGGCTATTTTTTCTTTCCATCTTTCCTCTCTTTCCACTTTTCAACCTTTTCTCTCTTTCTTTAGGTAAATATTTATTAGTTCTTCTTTTTTTTGCATGTAAGTATTTATTATTTTTCCACTTCTTATTCTATTTTTTTGTTTGTGTTTTTCTATTGCTAGTCCAATCCCATTAAATTAGCCATGTCATCATGTTGCAGGTCTGGAGAGCAGACTACCCATAAGCAAACTCCTTGTGTGAGGAGACACCATGGACTCTATAGTCCAGAGGACTTCACTCTCCCTCAACAAACTCCTCAGTAGACTCTCCATTTGGTAGGAGCCCATGGCTTCACAAGTCCAAAGGAGTTTGTCACATCGATGAGCCCCGATAAGCTAGATTGATGCTTCTCTCTCATCTGCTATCAGAGGACCTCCTCTTATCCCTTTCTTGCAGCATTTGCAGGGGCCATGGGGGGGCCATTGGAGGGACATCCATGGCTCTACCTACTAGACATCCATCTCCTGTTATAGGTTCCGAGGGATCATCACCTGAGGGTTGGAAGCATACGTTTTAGGAAGAGTAGGAAGAGATGTGGCTGTTGTGGTGGGATGAGAGATATACACGAGTTTGCATACTCTCATCATTCCAAGTTCCCCCATATGAGATGTAGCTCCAGTCTGGCCCCTTGGCCAATCCTCCCATAGCCTACACCACCCTTGCTCACTCTGCAACACCTCGAGATCCATTGCTCCCACCCTGGCAATTGATGAGCACCCACTTTCCCAAGGATATCATGAAATCTTGGCATAGTCAAGACGGCCATGCCAAGAAAGCCATCATAGATGGGATCTAAGTATAAAAATTTGAATTCTTAATTCGAAAAATGCCAGAAATCTGGATGAATGATTCGAAGGGAGGAAAAAATCTTGCAAAAGAGCGGTGACATGTCATGTTTTTTCCATAAATCAAGACATCATCCATTCATATTCATACGAATAACTTTTATTTGTACGAATATGTATTCATACGAATAACTTATTTGTATAAATAAAACTATATTAGGACAATTATGTAGGTCTTTTCTTGTACTTAAGCTCACATTTTACCAGTGTCTCTTCTCTCACGCTTGGTTCCCTAGATGAGCATAAGAGATCAAACAAGGAAAAGAAAGAAGAAAGGCCCTTCAAGTTTGCAAAAGCAATTTAGAAGGTCTAAATTAAGATGGAATTTGTTTGTGGGAGTTCTATAATCTCTTTGTTGAGTTTCTTAGATCTCTTGTGAGAATTGTGGTTTTGGTCTTTGTGACTTTGTTTGTGGGAGTTCTAGGTTCTCTTTGTTGAGTGCCTTCGATCTCTTGTGAGAAATGTGCTTTCGATCTTTTTGTATCTCTAAAATTTGTTTGTGGGAGTTCTAGGATCTCCTTGTTATGTTCCTTAGATCTCTTGTAAGAAATGTGATTTTGTTTTGTGTTTGTCTTTGATGTTAAAGTAAATTTGTTTCTTTGTGTCATTGTTTAATAGAACATCTAGAGTCTCATTCTCACACTTTCTTTGAATGAATATTTAATATTCTTTCCATAGAATGTGAAAGAATACAAAGACTTTTAAAGGTGTCTATGAATTTAGAGTTTTAAAGGTTATTAGAACACTTGTCTCATTCTTACCCTTTCTTTTGGGTGAATATTTAATATGCTTTTAATAGAATGTGAATGAACGATTTCAATTTGAGTATATTCTTTGAATAGAAATTAATCCATGTCTCTCAATTTTAATTACTCATTCTTACACTTTCTTTTGAATGAATATTTAATATTCTTTGAATAGAATGTGAATGAATGATTTATAGTTGAGTATCTTGTTTCAATAGAAATGAATCCATGTCTCTCAATTTTCATTACTCATTCTTACAGTTTCTTTTGAATGAATATTTAATATTCTTTCAATAGAATGTGAATGAATGATTTACAGTTTGAGTATATTCTTTCAATAGAATATGAATACTGGTCTCTCAATTTTCATTACTCATTCTTACACTTTCTTTTGAATGAATATTTAATATTCTTTCAATAGATTGTAAATGAACCATTTACAATTTGAGTATATTCTTTCAATAGAATATGAGTCCATGTCTATGAATGAATAAAATACAATTTGCATTTATGAAAATACGAAAAGTGCATGCCTTATTCTCCTTCATGCATTGTGGACACAAGTTCACGGGTGGTTTTGGCTACATCAAGCAACATTTTCTCAAAATTGGCAGTGATATTGAAGCTTGCTCATGCACTCCATCTGATGTTCTTCTGTTATGCAAATAGTATTTAGAGAAAGTGAAAAAAGTAGTTAATTCGACCCTGATAAGGAATCGTCCAAGTCCTAATGTGAGCACTGAAGTTGATGAGATTGTTGAAGGAGAAGCACCGATAAATGTGAGGGGTGTATCAATACATGAAGGTGATGTAGATTTGCTAGCAAGTGGGATGGAGGTGAGTTTTGACATGCCTAATGTCAGTCAGGTAAAGAAGAGAAAAAGGGGAGGATGGTTTTCTTTGACAACAAGTGCATGAAGAGCACTTAAGATGGACATAAGCATTTGTAAAAGATGATATACCATTCAATGTCATGAGAGATGAGACATTTTGTAATGCCTTGAAGTCATGTGCTAGACCAAGATTTGTTTTGCCAGATTATAATAAAATGTGTACGGATCATCTTGATAGAGTTAAACAGACTGTGACAAACTTAAAGAAAAAGATATTGGAATTTATTCCTACATATGGGTGCACTCTTCCTTTTGATGGATGGACTAGCAAGCAGGCCAGACCTTGATAAGTGTAATGTGCATTACTCCCAAGGGAACAATGTTTTTGGAGAGTATTGATACATCTCTAAAAGAAAAAACTTCAGCATATATTGTAAAAATATACGAAAGAGCAATTCATAAAGTTGGTGGCAGTGAAAATGTTACTGTGTTAGTAATAGATAATGCATCGAATTATAAGACCGTGGGTGAGATGATCATGGCAAAGTATCCCACTCTGACATGGGTGACATGTGGTGCTCTTACTCTCAACTTATTGTTGAAAGATATTGGACAATTTCCATTTGCACAACTAGTGCTATAAGATGCTAACGCTATAGTGAGTGTTATAAAGAGCCATCAATACTTGCATGTAGTATTCAAAGAGCACTCTGTGAAGCAACTAAGGCAGTTTTGTCAAGCTAGATTTGCCACTTCTTTTCTGGTTCTTGCTATATTGTTAGAAGTGCGTCAAGATTTAGTCGAGACTATTGCTGATAGATGATGGGAAAATTGGCTCGAGAAAAAGACGCAGTATGCAATACCCGATAGTAAATGTGTACATCTTGTGCAATCATCAATATTTCTGGAAAAATGTAGAAGACATAAAAGAAGGCGTGGAGCCATTTGTGATAGTGTTGAGAAAGGTCGACGATGATGCCTTTGTTATGGGTAAAGTGTATTGGAAGATGTCCGAAGCAATACGATAGGTTAAAGAATTCATGCTCTTTGCAGCTAGGGAAAAGCAACAAGTGGTATATTTGGCCGATAAGAGATGGAAGCAAATGCACACCCCTTTGCATGGAGCCACGTTTGCAATACATTCACAATATCAAATGCATGCTCAATCATAGAATCCATAAGTCATAAGTAACTTTTGAGAGGTTTGTAAGAACTTGCTTCCGAGAGATCAAGGCAAATTAGCCTGCAAACAACGAGTCAGCTATACGAACCATGAAGGCTCTTTTGGAGATCCCTTGAATCTTGATGCTATTCAGATGACGATTGCACCTACTTAATGGAAGGAATAGGGTGGAGAGACATTAGAGTTGCAACATGTTGCAACACGTGTGCTCTCTATTACTGCATCATCGAGTGCATGTGAGTGAAATTGGAGTGCATATGATTTTATTCATTCTAAGAGATGCAATAATTTAAAGCCATCAAAAGCTACAGATTTAGTTTTTTGCTTTGAGAGTCTACGATTTTTGAAAGGGTTCAATGTTGCAGCTAGAGAAGCAAGTGAAGCTGCTATAATGAGTGACTATAGAAATAGTTGCAGAGGGTGCATTTAGCGAAGAAGAAGATGAGCTTGAGCTACTCAGTGACAACAGTGAAGTCGCAATGATAGACAATATTGCACCTATGTTAAATGCAATATAGAGTGTTGCATGTTACACATGATGGGATGGATAGGAGAATATGTTATGTGATGGAAGAGCCATTTGCTCATATCCATCTCATCTCATTTTGTACTTGGAAGTAGTGGATGAAGCTCTAAACATGTAGGTTGGTATGTTATATGTGAGGGGATGGATGAGAGAATATGTCAAGCAATGGAAGAGCGCATATGCTCATATCCATCTCGTCTCATTTTGTACGTGAAAGATAATAACTTATGGGCTACGAGTTATGTTGTTGTGTTGTAATTATTCAGATTGTGGATGATTTGGTATATATAATAGCTAGAGCCAACCTTGTGACTTGCAAATACTTTTGAGGTAGCATCGAGAAAAAGGGGAGAACAATCAAATATGCACAATCGAAGTTTATATTTTCAAGTTGCAAGGGTTGATCTAGCTGTCATGTGCACTAATCAACATCGATATATTTCAACATTTCAACATTAACTTTACAAGTCCACATAATTCACTTAAAAATAATCAATTCTAACCACTTAAACCACTTAGTCCACTTAAACCACTTAGTTCACTTAAATTGCTTAAACCACTTATTCCACTTAAACCATTTCATTCACTTATACCACTTAAACCACTTAGTCCACTTAAACCACTTAATTCACTTAAACCACTTAATTCACTTAAACCACTTAATTAATTCTAACCACTTAAACTACAATAATCCACATTATGCACTTAATCCACATTAAACTTGACATTAGCTCCACATTATCCACTTAATTCACTTAAACCACTTAACCCACTTAGTCCACTTAAACCACTTAATCAATTCTAACCACTTAAACTATAATAATCCACATTATGCCCTTAATCCACATTAAACTTTACATTAGCTCCACATTATCCACTTAATTCACTTAAACCACTTAAACCACTTAGTCCACTTAATCAATTCTAACCACTTAAACTACATTAATCCATATTATGCACTTAATCCAAATATTCAAAGAAAAATATTACAAAGTTATATATGAAGTTTACATAGTTATGTACTAGGTCCCATGTCTATCATTCCCTAAGTGTTTGGTCTTGCAGCCTGCGAATCTATATTGGTCAGGTCCTCAAAATTAAATGTGTCAATATCGGCAGCAGCATCCAAGTCTCCAAAAGTATCTCTATAGTGTGCAAGCTCAACCTCTAGCATGTGTACGCATGCTTGCAAATTCTCAATCTCTTTTGCTTGAGTTGCAAGGCAAGCTTGTAGCTCCTCAGCAGTAGTAGCACCTTGTTGACAGAGAGGTATGGTAGATGTTGCCAAGTCAACAAGGTCACTATGTGCCTGGAGAGTTAGCACATGAGGCCTTAGCATCATGCGCTCTTTGTTCTCTATTCTTGCTTGCTTGCACTCCGTAGGATGTCCGTTTCCTATTCTTGATAAGTGATGCTTGTTGTTCCAATCCACACGTTGATGCAAGACGTCGCGGACATACACCTATTGAATGAAGAACATGGGTATATGTTGGTTGTTGGGGATGGTCCCTTCCACCTCTATGAATCACTAGAGAAGGATGTGGGCAAGGGTTTTGTGCCGCAAGTGTGACAACTTGGGCTATGTATATTTGTTTCTAGCATTTTTGGATAGAAGAAACAAGGTGTTTCTTATGAACTCTAATGGACAAAGCCTTTGTACTTACCAAAGAGAGAGGGTCACCTTGCATGACTTCCCAGCCCCTCCCTTCCCAACATCTCTCTTTGTGCCTGCAAGATAGCTTGAGCCTTGGCATGATTTAGTTGGTCTGCTAAATCAACCTCTTGAGGCACAAATGAGGCTTCTGGACCCTCATGAATTGGAGGTTCCTCTGGTTGGGGAGAATCTTGTGGGACAACGTTCTCTCCCTCCCTACTCATATTTAACCTAAAAAATGACAACAAGATAGAATTGTTTTATAACCCTAAACCGAATTAAACAATTAAAATCAACATGGATACTTATTGCATCAATTCTTATACAAATAATATTTGAACAATATCTCATGAAATCGTACTAATTTCAAATATACAAACTTGAATCGTGGAGTGGAGACTTGGATGATATACAAAAATAGTAATGTTGCAAGTAATCATATTCAAAAATTCATATTACAAATTGTTCAAGAAAGACTCAGTCATTTGCTAGTCTAAGTCCTTGGTGGGGACTGAGTTGTATGTCGCAACTGGGAGTATTATCAAAAACCCCACAAAGATCAGCAGTGCTTATGACTGTTTGGTTGTGCAAATTTTCTTGAACCGCAAATCATCATAGCTATCCAATTAGAGCTTTTAAGGGTCGAGTACTAGTAGATGGTGCACAAATGTCTATGATCTTAAAAAGCTAATGAGACATTGCGTACACATCTTGTGCAACATTGAAAGGGGGGGTTTGATGCACAGGTACTCTGGAGTGACATGGCATAATCTTCGACAAGAACTCCACACAGTGTTGGGATTGTTACTAGGTAATGCTGGATAATGCTTGCTAGTGCTTGTCGGTTACATCATTTCCCAATCACAAATGCTGCCCACACACACTTCCTCGGATGACTCAAAAAAATTTAGCATAATGTTTTGCGCATGCAAATCATTATGTAGGACATTGAGTTGGTGCATGTAATGAATAATGCGAACAAGTGCACTTAAAATATCAAATACATGTTGATGGACCCGTGGAGATTATCTCTATTTCCCATTGGAGATGATCGCTTTCTATCATGTATGAGGTAGGTCAGCCATCTTTCCAAATGATTTCCATTCCAGAATGGAAATATTATCATTGGATTATCATCATGGACTAGACCTATAGCTCGGATGCGATGCCTGGTTATATGACATCGCCCAAGCACGTGGCTTCCTCCAAGGCTCTTGCCTTCAATGCATTAGTAGAAACATAATGCTTTAGCACCTTACAAGCATAAATTGTGTGTGGATTGAATGGTGCGACAAGAAGATTGCACATGCTAACAGTTTCATGAGTGCCTGTGCCCACATCTGCACTAGGTCTGAACCGAATGTCACGTCATTGAAGCAATATGGGTCACATAGGTCTTGCCACTTGTGCACATTCATGTAGGCCATGTGATGTGGGTGGTGCTTGTGCAGGTGAGTATGAAGGTGAGGATGATGGAGAGGGCACCTTGTCAACACGTGCAGATCAATTATGCATTCTTGGTGCAGGTGAGTATGAAGGAGAGGGAAATCGATCAATGTGTGCAGTAGGAGGCACAAACAGAGGTGCAAAAGAAGTTGTAAAATTTGGGCATGTATGTGATGGGAGATGTGAAACATGTGGAGGAATTGCTTGTGGGTATGGAAGAACTTGGGGAAAAGGGATACGGGAGAAGACAGGTTGTGGTGGATGCATTGGTGCATGGCTGCAGTGATGCTTGTGGTTGCGATGGATGTAGTGATGCTTGTGACTGTGGTGGATGCAATGATGCTTGTGGTTGTGGTAGTCACTTGGGGGCATGGGTGCATTGATGGAAGAGAGGATGAGGTAGCTCCTTTGCCTTTGAAACCTTTCCACTCATTCTTAATGTATGTGACCCTGGCTTCTATAGTGGGACCCTACCACTTCGTGTCACAAGAGGTGATGTCTCGATCTATTTGACAAAGGCGTCAACTCTCCAAGGTGAAATGGTGCATGAATTGATCTACAGACTCTACTAGAAATACATCTAGATATTGTTCACGCAAGGTCCTAACTCCATGCTCTGCCATTGTCCTAGCCAAATTTTATGCATCGCTTTCACCATTGTTGAAAGCTGTCTCAATGAGATGTCTTGATCGACTTTCATTAAGAAGTGCACATTCTCATTTTTTAGCACCTTCCTCTAAGTCTTATTGAGATCAGGATGCTGAAACTTCCTCTTCTCACCCATGTGAGCCATCTAGTATGCAATAAGCTGCAACACAAAATTCAAAAAAGAATTGAGTGCTAGTAGGTGTGATAAAAAACTGATTAAGCCATAACAATTAACAGTGCAAGAAATTCCACAAATGACCTTGGTATAACCTCTCAACTCATACTCATCAACTCATACTCAACTCACAGTTGAGTGCTAGACTAAGTGTCTATGAGCGCATCGCATGATATCAAACTTAGACTGCATCACACAACTCTCAAGAGAGAGATGAGTGCCAAATAAGTGTCTATGAAACATCTCTAAACTTAGATTGCAACACACAACTCTCAAGGGAGAGATGAGTGCCAGAATAAGCATCTATGACAACATCGCTAAGCTTAGACTGCAACACACAACTCTCTTAAGAGAGATGAGTGCTAACCCTGAGTGCCAGCCCAAGAGTTCCTACAAACAAACATGTCTATACAAACTGATACTGCAACACACAACTCTCTTAAGAGAGATGAGTGCCATCCTCAGATAAAAAACAATTATTTATTTAGAAATTGAAACTATAACCATTTAGCCCCTCAATCATATGCTTTTGATTAAAAGGGTATTACAAGATGCCATTGGAGCTTACATGAACTCTCAAATCATGCTACATGTTACAAAATTCCCCTTCAAAAGAGGGTAATACAAAATTAGATTTGAGATACAAAATGGAAAAATTGCCAAAGTTCAAAATGGCAAATTTGTCAAAGTACAAAATGACAAATTCCTAAATACACAACTAAAGTACTATTACTCCTACTCTTGCAAAATTTTCTCATCCTTTGAACCCTCCTCTTAAGACTCCTCTCCCTCCTGCATGTCTGCGGGCACTCTGCATTGGCCCGATCCCTCACCCTCCTTAAGGCCTACAAGTCTCTCCTCTTCTACTTGAGTTTGCAAGTTTGGGTCCCCAGATGGGTCGAAATTGCCACCCTAAGAATAAAACAACTTAGAAAATGATACAAGAGAATCGATTGTAAGATCAATGGGAAGGTACAGATAACAACAATGAGGATTACAATATACTTACATGATGCTCTGCCACCTTCTGCCACATTGATTTCATATCCTTGACCTTGCATCTCCTTAAATAATGGCTTGGCTCCAATCTTCCATGCCCGCCTGTACCCAGCGTTCGTTGGAAGCCTACCAATCACATAAGTCTGTGGATCCAAATTCATAGAGTTAGATATGAATGACAAACATGTTAGATATAGAGTTACTGTAGAAGATAAATATACTTACCACCTGTGCCTCATTGGCTAGTCTATCATCGCTCCCAAGGTGCAAAGTACCTATGGTCTCCAAGCATCTCCTTGCTGGCCCTCCTTCGATTTGACCACTTCTCTGGCTCCTTTTTAAACTCTTTCTTTGCCACCTTCCAATATGATGGGTCACACCACTTGGGCTTCTTCTTACCCTCCCTAACAACATCTTGTAACTCTGATCTACGATGTTTGAGGAGATCAATCATGTGCCTAAGCATGTAATATCCATCAAAATCATATTGGGAAGGGCTGCTTTATCCCATCCTAAGTTGCATTAATTCGCACGTTTTTTTTAAATTCGAAAAAACGCTAAAATTTGCATCTTTTATGATTTAAAATGTTTCAAGCGTTTTTTCCCATTTTATTCATACGAATAAAGTTATTCATACGAATAACTAGCTATTCATACGGATAAATTTATTTGTATGAATAACTTTATTCTTACGAATAACACTGTTTATTCGTACGAATAAACGCAGTATAAAAAAATAACCACTCTCATTTTTGGCCCTTCATACGAATATAGCCACTTGCCTTCCTTGCCACATTAGCTACTTGATTGCTAGCTCTGCTACCTCTTGCTTGCTTATGATACCAGCCTCAACCTCCACTTTGATGATAGTTGCTTCTTGTACTCCTGCCATTTTTGCCTCTGTGTAGCCATCACAGTCACTATTGCCATCTCCATCTTGACTTTTTTATCTGTCACTAGTGTTGTCTCCGACCCAATTCTCCCATCCCAACTTTCACAACTCCACCACTCTCCACCCCGCTTTCTTGCATTGCCACCACCATACCCATTCCACCTCGCACTGAAATCCTCACTTTTGGCTCAAGATTTGTATAGATACAATAATTTTTACTGAAAATGAATGCCAACTTTATCACGACTGTAGTTTTCACAAAGTCAATTATTAGTACCAAAATTCCCCATCCTTCACCTCCTACCATTACTGGTCTAGCCCTCGCTTCTATAATTGTTTCCATCCCAGTGTCCTATAGATTGGAGGTGCCAATCAGTCTACCTCTTCAATCAAGGGAGCAGCCACAAATGGGCTAGAGAATTCTTGCAACATGCATGTCAGAAGTGTCGATGGCCCATGCCCTCTTAATGCTAGATGAGCCAGACATTGCTAAGCAGCTGATCATCCAAGAAGGGACCCAGTACCCAATAGAAGTTCCCTTTGAAGGTACCCTTGAGCCTCCTCACCCATTTACCAAGCCCCTATCCCCTCCTTTATAAGATTTTCCCACAATCTTTGTACACCAATCGATATCTAGCAGGCCATCTTTGGTAGAAAGGACTTTCGAGTCACTTATCGAAATCTGGATGTGGCTTCCAACCTTCCTCTCCATGATCAAATTTCATACCAACCATGAGCCTCAGTAATTCCTCTAGAATATCTAATGGGAGAAGTCTCCTTCTATGATTGGGTTGTGCATGAATACAAGTAAGTCAAGACCAAGGCAACTAGCTAGTGGCCAACACAAAAGGCTTACCATTAGGAAATCAGCCTTAGTATATGGCAACTAGCACACCCAACTACCTCTACTCTGCCAGAATACTTTGGTTCTTGGCTTCAACTAGTAGAGGATCTGCTCTAGGTCACTATGATTAAGAACACTGACCGGTTTGTGGCAACATTTTATTCAAGTGTGCTAGTCCCCTATTACTAAGTTCATCGAGCAGCAAGTGCATCAGAAGTAATACAAGATAAGTACATGCACCCAAACATCACGAACCCATACATGATCCTTGGCTGCCACAGCTCCAGTACTACCTGATCACCCCGATCATCTCCATGCCTATCTCTAACTAGGATGCCCTTGACCCTCCTCCACCTTGATGATCTGCATCAGAGATTGTGCCAGCAGACTCATGGCACCCTATAATTGGAAGAGGTGGCTTCAAAGACGTTTCAGATCTCATAGTTCTTCCAATTTTTAAGACCAAATCCAACATGTAACTCCATGAAGGAATCAACATCCACCAAGACAAGGATAAAGTTAAGTCCAAGGTGAAGTGATGACTCCTTGTCAACACAAAACCAGACCAGGTGCTAGGTAACTAGGCACCTTGGTTGACCCAACAAGTAGCCAACTGCTAAGAAATGGATATCCAAGTGGCCAAAAGGTTACCACCATATTGATCCAATTAGAGTTAGTAGTCTAGGAAGAGTCCTGAGTAGGAATTTAGCAAGTTAGTTTCTAGAACTGCCTAGTAGATGGAGCCAGTCTATAAGTGTCTTGATGCATTAGAGAGACGGGCTTTTGTCTCTCAAGTGTCTTGTATGAGAGGCAAGTCTGAGTGATTTCAAAACCTATTGTGAGGAGTGCGTGGTCTGCCTTGAGTTGAGGTGAGAGCCTATGCATGCCCCAGCAGTTGGGAGTGGTCATGGCCTCTTACATAGTACAAGTACTTTGCAATTTGGTTGTTACTTGCATATTGGTCCTATTTATTCATTCCTCCCATGCCCATACAATTTTCATCCACACAATAGAACCCGTTAATACATGATTTTGTTCTACAACCAAGCAGCAGAGAGGAACGTTTGTGACCAATCACCGAGTAGTGAAAGAGGGGCATCTTCTAATCAAGCATTGTGCACACAACGTTTCCAAGCACCGGGCATCGGGTGACTTGAGGGGTGAGTGGAACCAAGTGCCAACAGTGCTCTTAATCTCAACTATCAAAAATAGGTAGCACATTAAATCTTGATTTTGTGGGGGCTAAAGGCCACTATACCTTAACCCCAGTTATGTACAATAATCAAACACACACATATATATGGATGACATAGAAGATTAGGGTGTTTCGCACCCCCCAAAACTTGTGTGGCTCTCTCTTTTGGCTCTCCCTCTCTCTCACCTTCTTCCATTCCACTTCTATTGTTGAGATCACTCAACTTGTATCAGAGCGCGGGTGTTCTAGTTGAGCTCGAGTGTGAGCCTAGAGCTTGAGTCTACTACTATACAGCTTTGTGGGAGGACGGAGAAGATCTATTGGGTGACTTTACCTGAGGTCCTATCTACCTATGATTACCCATGCTCCCTATGGCCAACCTACGGGGGAACAAGGGATCGACTCTAACATATGGTGCAATCCATTATGAGGAGTCCCATCTTTCTCCATCAAAGACACTATCTCAAAAATCTAAAAACTCTAATCGCTACCAGAGTGTTCCCCCCTCAAGGTTTTCTAGGAGAATCATCTCCAAAAGGAACTCATGGTTCTCTTCGACCTTCATGGGTCAAGGGACAACATCATCTACCCCTACAGAGTCCACGAACTCCCTGGGAGACTCCTATGCTATGCTAAAAGCCCATTCAATGGAAGGAAGAAAGGGACATGGTGAGCCAAGTCCATGTCCTCCATCGTGAATCTTTGGGACTAGAGAAAGAGGTAGACCAAGTGGGATCCAAAAAGAACTACTCCACAAGTGATAGAGCAATGTTGGGGGAGCTGAACTGGAGGAGGAAGACTCCTCTCCCATAGATAGTGGCCTCGTGGATGTGGTCCCTGCCAAACTCTCCTAGATCCAAACCCTCACTTGTCTCCTCGAGGTTGTGAGGCTGACTATCCTATCCTAAAGTGCCTACACTGCTAGTTTCACCTATTGCTTATTAGGTGGAGAGAGAATACCCTTAATGGCAAGTTGGTTGAGGTTGCTACCAGAGAGCCCCTCTAGTCATACCAGTGGTCACCACCAAGGAAAACTTTCTTCAATCTAAGCAAAAATCTCTACTACCAAAAAAGAAGGGAAAGGGAACAAAAGAAGGGGGGAAATGAAAGAAGAGGAAAAAAGAGGAGGGGAAAGGGCTAAGGCAAGAGAAAGAGATCTTGGACTTAGGGGATGGTAAAGTCTAAAGAGAGTTGCTACACTACCAAACAAGCCACACCACTAATTTGATGCGCTAGTTTCCTATGGCATAATAAATTCTGTTTAGATCCAGATCTCAAGGACTCTCCTTGGTTGGTAATGGAGCGTTGGAATTGCTCGTATATCTCAACTACTGCAACTTTGCCTTTCAACTCCCTTGCAATCTTAGTAGCCAATTCCTTTTGTTTCTTCCAATTGATGTCCTTACCCAAAGTGTCAGTTTCTTCGGCTATTGTCACTGTCCCTTTTGATCAAGTAATTCCTTGAGCATCAATCATTTCTGACAATTAAGCTACAATCTCACTCTCCTACATATTGCATACCCTCACAAAAAAGGCATCATAGATGGTTCTCATAACTCTTGTGTTGGGCCCTACTCAGCTCTTCCCCTAGTTTGTGCTTGGTCCTAGCCATTGAGGCACTTCTGACTAACTCCTTGCATACCAACCCTAATCCTAAAATAATACATGAAATGCCAATCAATGATCATGCATGAATGCAAAAGATTCCTTCTTTGGGAAGAAGAGCAAGCATAGTCACTTGGATGAAGTAGTCAATAGAATGGTTAGAAACGAACTAGCGTATCCTCCCAGCATAGTCACAATACCAAGCCCTCGTTGGACAACACATCATATATGAAGTTTGTACGAGACTCCAAGGAGTTTCCCAAAAAATTATTTCTTAAAGACATTAAGAGGTCTCGCTCAACATATTGGTAGCACCTACTTCCACAACAGTCGATGGAAGAAACCTGATGCACCAACTCTAGTGACATTTTGTACATTAGCGTGGGAGGCTCTCTTCATCCTGGTGTGCAGAGACCTTGTAGAAACCTTTGGAATCTAAGTGGTTTTGGAGCAAAAAGATGTTTTTTGATTTTTACCCTATTCCTTTCGACGATGATTGAGAGTCTGGATTGACCTATAGAGGCAACCATTGCCTGCTTTTGGTGTCTGTTGCACTTTGAGAGTTCAAAACACCTTTATTCTTGAATTTGGCATCATTTTGTTGGATTTTTGACTCACGGTCTCTACTCCAACGTTTTTCTACCAGTGTGTTGGAACTCGAGTTTGACGTAACCATTTGCAAATCTGTCAGTTCTGATGGACTCAAAAGGTCCTAAAACTTCTGTGTTGCTCATCATTTAAACTCTGGTGGTGTTTACAAATATATTTGTTTGCAAAAACATTTTTTGGTCCGTGTATTGGATCCAGTGATTGGGACCATGGTTTTTAAAACCGTCTCTTCCATTGTGTTCCAAAGGCCAAAAAACCCCAACCTGCGAGCTCTTGTGCGATTCTATAGAGATTTGGAGAAGTTCCATCTCTTTGAGGCACCAAATCGTTTGTTTCTCTGTCAAATATCCATTCAATGGTTCAAACCTTTGAGTTTTGGATTGCAAGTCAATTCCAAGGACTCCCCATTTCTAATTCATCGGTTGGGATTTTGGAGTTCCAACAGAAGAGAGATATTTGCAAATTGTCTTACTGAGTCCAATTATGGCATCCCAAGTTCTATTTTCACTAGCGGTCATTACCGTGGGGTTGTGATTTCTTGGATCTACCTTATGTAGATCACTCTGGTTATAGTCTGAGCCATGTGAGCTAATTTCATGGTTTGCATTGGGTTGTAGTGGATGCTTTACAAACCATTTGGGTTCATTGCGATCCTTGTTGGATGCACTGATAGGCCCAGATTGCCTTGTGGGATGCTTTATTGATGGAGGTATAGAACACATATGCTATTTTATGCTAAGGGAAAGCTTCAACACATTGTAGTTGATGCACTCATAGTGCTATGCTCTCTTGGATGAGACATTATTGATGCTTATGCCCATGGATGATGTTTATGCTTGAGGAATTTGGCTCTTATTGGCATTGGGTTTGACAAAATATGAAGAGGGGAGAGGAGAAGAGTGGAGATGAGGAGAGAGGGCATAGCTAGAGAGCACACCACAAATGACTAACTGTACACTAGATTTAGTTAAAAAAATAGAATATATAAAAACCCTTTTAGGGTTAGGGTTAGGGGATCTAACCCTTTCCTTTATAGCACTCTATAAGGTTAGTGCTATGCACATATGATCACGTGATGGTGCTATGCACACATGATCACATGATGTTGAGCGTGAACTCTCAACACCTTCCCTCAAGATCAACATCATGAAGTAGGCCTTCCCTCAAGATGATGATTCTGAGGAATCGAAGAAGGATTGAGCATTACATTTCATCACACCCCTTTAATGGGAATGTCCTTTCTCTGCGTCAAACCAAGAGCTAGTCGATGTTTCTCGAATAGCTCTTTACCGAGTGGTTTGGTAAAGATGTCTGCAACATTTTCTTGGCTATCACAATGCTGCACTGTGATGTCACCAAGTAACACTCTTTCTCTGATGAAGTGCTCTCTGACATCAATGTGCTTTGTCCTGGAGTGATATATTGGATTCTTGGCCAATGCTTGAGCCAATTGATTATCACAGTATATTGTTGTTGGCTTTGACTCATTAAAGCAATCTATTTCTGACAATAGTCTTCTGAGCCATATAGCCTCACATGCACCTATAGTGAGTGCCCTATATTCTGCTTCAGTCGAAGACAAAGAAACAGTTGGCTTTTTGTTTGACAACCATGATATAGCACCTTGACCAAGGAAAAATGCATATCCCTATGTCGATCTCCTAGTCTCATGATCTTCGGCATAGTCACTGTCACAGTATCCATGCAACCATGGATGACTTCCTTTGTATTCTATCCCAAACTGTCTTGTACCTCTGATGTATCTCAAGACTCTTTTGGCTGCATTCCAATGAGACTGTTTTGGATTTGCCATAAACTGTGCTAGTGAGCTTACTGCATAACAAATATCTGGCCGTGTGATTGTCAGATATATAAGAGATCCGATGAGCTGCCTATAGTATCTGTCATTGATTGTAGGAATTTTTGAATCTTTAGTAAGTTTCAAACTCTGTTCCATGGGAGTGGCTACAATCTTGCAATCTGCCATATGAAACTTCTTCAAGAGACTATCAACATACTTGAGCTGACTCATGAATGTGCTATCTGAATCTCTCTAGGACTCAATTCCAAGACAATAGTGCATAAGTCTAAGATCTTTCATGTCGAACTCTGCAGATAAGTCTTGTTTTAATTTTTTGATGAAGCTATCCTTGCTTCCTGTCACAATCAGATCATCTACATACAAAAGTGCAATAGTAATGTCATCCCCTTGAACTTTGTAGTAGAGAGTATGATCTGCATTGGACTTCATGTATCCTAGATCAGCAAAATACTTGTCAATTTTGCTGTACCAACTTCTGGGTGCTTGTTTTAAGCCGTAGAGACTTTTCTTGAGATGGCAAACCTTATTCTCCTTTCTGGTTCAACATAACCTGCTGGTTGTTGCATGTAGACTTCCTCATCTAGATAACCATTGAGAAATGCATTCTTGACATCGAGCTGGTACACATTCCATTTGTTGAGAGTGTTGCTAGTGATGTCAAGAACTATATGGAATCCATCTTTGCTACTGGAGCATAAGTCTCATCATAGTCTTGACCATATTGTTGTGCAAATCCTTTTACAACTAGTTTGGCTTTATATCTCTGAATACTTCCATCTAGATTGTACTTCACTTTGTATACCCATTTGTTTGCTATGGCCTTCTTTCCTGGTGGAAGATCGCATAAATCCCAATTATTATTCTTATACAAAGCATCCATTTCTTCATTCATAGCAGTTTGCCATTCTGGCTTGTCTACTGCATCTTCGAAGTACACTGGCTCTTCTGTAGCCATGATGGTAGTCATAAGAGCATAGTTGGTGGTTTCCACCTGAATTGCTTTGCCTTTCTGAGCATATGTCAATTTGGTTGGAGGTCTGCTTTCCCTAGTAGAGCCCTAGTAGACCATCTGAGCTATTGTGGCTCTGCTTGGGGTGTTGTTGGCAATTCTTGCTCTTCTTCATCAACCTGTTCTGAAGATGACTGTGAAGTCGATGCTTCTATCTCCTGTGTAGGTGAGGTTTTTCATTCTAATTCCTCATCAAAGATTACATCTCTGGAGATAATGACTTTGTGGTTGATGGGATCATACAATTTGTATGCTTTGCTTTCTTCACTGTAGCCAACCATTATGCATTTGCGTGACTTTGCATCCAATTTCCTACGATGGTCATCATGTATGTGGGCATATGCTATGCAATCAAATATGCGGAGATGCCCAATGCATGGCTTGTGTCCAGTGAATGCTTCATAAGGAGTCATACCTTGTATCGGTTCGGTAGGAAGCCGATTAAGCAAATAGTTTGCAGTGGCTATTGCTTCTGCCCAATACTGATTTGGAAGATGCTTTTCACTAAGCATTGCTCTAGCACTATTTGCTAAAGTCCCATTCTTCCTTTCAGCTCTTGCATTCTGTTGAGGAGTATCTGCACATGTGAATTGTCTTCGAATGCCATGATTTCTGCAAAAATTCATGAATGCTGAAGACATGTATTCACCTCCTCTGTTTGATCTCATGACCTTGATCTTTCTGCCTGTCTGGTTTTCTACCATGGCTTTGAATTCTTGAAATTTGGAAAACACTTCAGATTTCTCTTTCAGAAAGTAGACCCAACAATATTTGCTGTAGTCGTCGATGAAGGTCAAGTAGTAAAGTGAACCATTGATGCTGTGGGTCTGGGCATAACCCCATACATCTGTATGTATCAAATCAAGAATACCTCATGCATGAGAGGTACTTCTAACAAAGTTGGTTCACTTTTGTTTGCCGAAGCAGCATGCTTCACAAACTTTTCCAAGAAACTGTAGCTTTGGAATCCCAATTGCCATATTCTGATTCCTGAGATCTAACAAGTACTTAAAATTGACATGACCATATCTCTTGTGCCATTTTGCAGATAGTGGCATTTGTTGTGTTTGAGCTGACATGGCATGCTTATCTAGCACTGTAGCTAGCATTCTATATAAGCATCCTTCCTTGACACCTTTTGCTACTAGCTGACATCTTTTGGATTTGTCTCTGATAGTGCATTCATCACCATCGAAGATGACTTTGTAATTGTGTTCCATCATTTGACCTACTAACAAAAGGTTCTTGCTGAGCTTTGGAACATAGAGCACATCTTTGACTAATCCTTTTATACCAGTGAAATTGTTCATAGGGATAACACCTGTCCCTTGAACTGGATTCGGTGTATTGTCTGCTGTGTAGATGACATTTTTCTATCCTTCTAATGGTTTCATCTCTGTGAACCATTCCTAATGATTTGTCATATGAGATGATGCAGCACTATCGATGTACTAAGGATCCTGTTCCACTTGGTCGACTTGATAGCTGAAATCCTCTTTGGGATTGAAATCAATGTCTAGGTACACTGTCTAGGTACACTGTATCAATCTGATGCAATTCCTCGCTTGCAAGAAACATATTTCCACGTTCATTTGCAAAATGACTATGACTAGAATGTCCACCTCGATGATTTCCTCTGCCTCGGGAATTCCCTCGATTACTGCTGGATTGATCGCCTTGGTTGTACTGCTTCTTGCGGCAATCTCTTTCATAGTGTCCAAACTTGTGACAGTAGTTGCACTGGATGTTTGACATGTTGGTGGATGCATTTCCTCATCCTTGGAATCTTCCTCGATTGAAATGATTTCCTCTTTGCTGATTCTAATGTTGCTGAGGATGATGTTGATGCTGATGCTGATTCTGACTTTGATTTTGTTGATGATGACCACTTTTCTGGTATGATCTACCTCTGTCTCTGCCTCTACTTTTATCTGAAGCTGTGAATGCCTGATCATTAGAATGACCTTTACGTGCTTGAATTGCCTGAGTCCTAAGTTCTTCACCAAGTAAAACTAACTGAAGTTCTTCCAGTGTTGGAATTTGCCATTGGATGGCAATACTCTGGACTAGATTCTCGTATCCCTCTCCTAGTCCATTCAGGATTACTTGAACCATTTCTACAGGGTTCATAGTCTCTCATGCTGCTGCAAGTTGATTGTTGTAGTCTTTGATGCGGAGTACATAAGCATGACCGGTTTCACTACTATTGCAAAAACTCTGGTTGATCTGGTTTCTCAGGGTGAGAATCCTGGATGTGTTCTTGGACTCGTAGAGAGCTACGAACATATCCCATGCTTCTTTTGATGTCTTGACTGTGTTGAGTTGTCCTAGCATGACATCTTGCACATTTTGCTTGATCAGGTGATAGGCATACTTGTCTTTCTTATCCCATTCTGCTTGAGCTCGGGCAATGGTAGGATCTGCTACTGGTGCGGAAACTGTTTGTGTAGATGTAGATCCCAATGTAGATTTCGTTGTTGGTGCTATGAAAATAGATGGAGTAGAGCTACTGGTGGTTGGATCGTCCAATGGTCTAGGTGTAGACCCATTGACATACTCCCATTTGTCCTGAAGCACAAGAATGGTCTCCATTCGATATTTCCATGTACCATAATTGGACTTGTCTAACTTAGTAGATGCTCAAGATTGAGGTTGCTAGTCGACATGGTGCAAGAAATGTAAAAAGTGTCGTGAAGATCTCTGTATGAATTAATTGCAAATACACTGAATATGCCAAGTAGAATCTTTGTACCGTTGGTGAAGATAGAACTGCCGTATATAAAAGCTGATCTGTATTACAAGGCTTGTGGCAATGATGCCAGGAATAGCCAAGAGGCTTTACAAGGCTGAAATGATGTGCATGATGCGGTGAGATAGTCGAATAGGCTTTACAATGGTGGCATGTGTGTGTGAAATCAAATGCTATCTGCCCACTGAATCAATCTGCAATGCCTCTATACTCTGCTCACTGAATTGATGAACGTAAGGTTTCAGGTAATGTAATGATGTGAAACCATATGTGAGCGCATGGACTGACTCCGAGTAGGTACTAGTCAGGAATTTCGGGCATGGCCTAGATTGGCAGCTTGGGGAAATTCAAAGCATCCCCTCTATGTGTGGGGGTTAAAGGTCACTATGCCTTTACCCCAGTTATGTACAATACTCAAACACATATGTAAATGAATGAAAAAGAAGATTAGGGTGGTTTTGCACCCACCAAAACATGTGTGGCTCTCTGTCTCTCTCTCTCCCTCTTCCGTTCTTGCTTCCGTTGAGAGCACTCTCAACTGGTAGCAGAGCCCGGGTGATCTACCTGAGCGTGCGTGAATGCTTAGAAGCTCAGCAGCTCTGTGGGAGGAAGGAGAAGCTCTGTGGGAAGCTTTGTGGGTGCCTTTACTTGCATCCGAGTGTGCAGAGACCTTGGAGGAATCTTTGGAAAAGTCACTCTGGTTTTGTGAAGTGGTTTTGAGAGCCTGTTAAGTGTTTTCAAAGAAAAAGTCGTTTTTTGAGCTTTTCCCTATTCTGTTCGATGACAGAGACTCCGTATTGACTTATAGAGGCAACTATTGCTTGCTTTTGGTGTCCACTTCACTTCAGAAGCTTGGAAACACCTTCATTCTTGAATCTGGGATCATTTCATTGGATTTCTGACTCACTGTGTCAGCTTCTACGTTTTTCTGCCTGGGTGTTGGAACTCAAGTTTGGAGCAACCATTTGTAGATCTGTCAGTTCCGCTGGACTCAGGAGATCTAAAACTTCTATGTTGCTCATCATTCGCACTTCAGTGGAGTTTACAAATAGCTCTATTTTCAAAAACGTTTTTCAGTCCGTGTGTTGGACCCAGTGATTGAGACCATGGTTTCCAAAACCATATGTCCTATTGCATTCCGGATGCCCAAAAACCCCTACCTGTCAGTTCTTACGTGATTCGGTGGAGGATTTTCAGAGTTATAGATCTCTGTGTATTTGATTTCGTCTCTCTGTTATGCATTTTTCATTTTAAGGTTTTAAAACCTTAGATTTATGCCACATGGCAGTGGATAAGTGTTGACTCCCATTTCTCACTCATCGGTTGGGATTTTGCAGTTTCGACAGAAGAGAGATATTTGCAGATTTTCTTGTTGAGTCCAATTATGCAATGGCGCCCATGTTTTGAGGCATCTCAGGTTCTATTTTCAGTAGCGGTCATTACCGTGGGACTACGATTTCTTGAGCATACCTTATGCAGATCACTCTGGTTGCAGTTTGGGCAGTGCGCTCTCATTCGTGGTGTGCATTGGGTTGCAGTGGATGATTTATAGGCCATTTGGATGCATTGAGGTCCTTATTGGATGCACTGATAGGCCCAAATTGCCTTGTGGGATGCTATTTTTATGGACGCTTTGCACATGGATGCTATTTTATGCTGAGGGATAGCTTTGACACATTGCAGGTGATGCAATGATAGTGCTATGCTCTCTTGGATGAGATATTATTAATGCATATGCCAGTGGACGGTGTTTATGCTTGAGTCATTTGGCACTTATTGGCATTTTGGATTGCCATTATAGTTGGCATTTTCTTTTGGGCCAGATTTACTCATATGGATGCATAGTATATGCACATGAGTCAGATGCTTTGAGACATGAGTTTTGGTGATATTTCACTCTATTGTGGCATACACATTTGGGTGCACCTGGTATTTGGTGTGATTCTCTCTTGTAGGCACTAGCATTTGGGATTTTTGCTTCATTTGCATCATGGCATCCTCTTCCATGTCTGAAAAGGAGTTTTTTAGCATTAAAAAGTTTGATGGGACAAACTTTTCTTTGTGGAAAGAACAAATAAGGGATGTGCTTATTCAAAAGAAGCAGATTAAACCCTTGGCAGGGATTGAAGCTAAGCCTGCAAATATGTCGGAGGATGATTGGAATGAGTTGGATGCATTAGCAAAGTCTACTATTAGACTTCATCTTTGCAGAGTCAGTTTATTTCACAGTAGTAAATGAGCAGACTATGGAAGATTTATGGAAGAAACTGTGTGCCACTTATGAGAAGGAAATCGCCTCTAATAAAGTTTACCTCATGAAGAGGTTGTTTGAGCTACAGATGAAGGAAGGGGTCTCCATTGCTTCTCACTTGAATAAATTCAATATTATTTTCAGCTAGCTTTAGGCTCAAAAGATGAATTTTGATGCAGAGACTAATGCAATATTTCTCTTATGTTCATTGCCATCCTCATGGGATACCTTCTGTATAGCTGTCAGTAACTATGCACCTGGTGGAGTACTGAAATTTGATGATGTTGTGGGTAGCTTGTTGGCAGAGGAGATTAGAAGGAAGTCTATGGACGGCAACAAGCAGGATGCAGCATTAAATGTGCAAAGGCGCAGATTACAGTTCAGGGGGAAGTCCCAAGAAAGAGGGAAGTCTCATAGCAAATCCAAGGCATAGAACATTGAGTGTTACCACTGTGGCAAGAAGGGCCATATGAAAAAGGATTGCTACAAGCTGAAAAGAGAGCAAAAGGATAAGAAAAAGAATGTAAATTGGGGTGCAAATCAAAAGGAAGAGAGTCCAAGGGAGGACAAAGGAAAAGTGAAGATCGAGGAGATCAATGCAGTCACACATGATAGTGACAATGACGTTCTCTTCATGTCTAGTTTATCTACAGAGTTGCTTACCACTTCAGATGATGCACATTCCCAGGATTGGATTTTGAATTCTGGTGCTTCATTCCATGTTACTCCCCATAGGGAATGGTTCTCCACTTATGACAGTGGAAAGACAGGTTGTGTGCATCTTGGAAATGACTATGCATGTGACAGTGGGAGTAGGTGACATAAAGTTTTCTTTTGCAAATGGGTCTGCATTTATTTTGAAACATGTGAGACATGTGCCTAAGTTGACCAAGAGTCTTATTTCAGTGGGTCAGCTAGATGATGCTCGTTTTCACACCACTTTTGGCTTTCAGAGTTGGAAAATCTAGAAGGGCTCTATCCTTTTGGCCAGGGGTGCCAAGTGTGGGACTTTGTATCCCTTACATGTATTAGGGGTATTTGATCATGTTGTTGCAATAACCGAGCAGCCAAGCACTTCTTTGTGGCATTGCAGGTTGGGGCACATGAGCTAGAATGGAATGAAACTCTTATGCCGTTTCGGTTATGTACCGCATTTGAGTTTCTCTGATTTTGAATTTTGTGAGCACCATCTCTATGGGAAGCGGACTAAATCAGCCCATAAAAGAAGGGGAAAGAAAGATTTTGAAAAGCTTGATTTGGTGCATTCAGACGTACGTGGTCCCATGCCTACACACAGTCATTAGGCGGGGCTGAATAGTATGTGATATTCATTGATGATGCAACTAGGAAAGTGTGGGCTTATGCTATAGCTTAGAAGAGTGATGTGTTCCAGGTATTTCAAAAATGGCTGGCCTTGGTTGAGAATCAATCAGGTAGAATGCTTAAATGCCTATGGACTGACAATGGTGGAGAGTATCTCTCTCATGACTTTCAGCATTTCTGTGATACACGTGGGATTAAGAGGGAGCTCACATCCCCTCGTACTCCAGAGCAAAATCCAGTTGCAGAAAAGATGAACAGTACCATTCAAGAAAGGTTGCAATGCATGCTTTCCAATGCAAGTCTTTCTGGTGGTTTTTGGGCTGAGGCAATGAAGACTGCAATGCATGTGATCAATAGATCACCTAGTAAGAGTTTGGATGGCAGTATTCCTGAAGAGGCATGGAGTGGCAAGAAGCCCTCTTACTCTCATTTGCGTATATTTGGATGTGAGGAATATGCACATGTGCCAAAAGAGCTTCAAAAGAAGCTAGATCCTAAGTCTAGGAAATGCATCTTTCTGGGTTATGGTGAAAGGGAAGAGATGGGCTATCGTCTCTAGGATCCAGAAGCAAAGAAGATTATACGCAACCATGATGTAGTCTTCAATGAGAAGAAGATGCATAAGACACCCATGAGGGATGTGGAAATGAGGAGAATCACTTTCCAGGATGTGAATCCACCTGCATATGTTGATAGACAGCAAGCTGTCCGTGCACCAAATGTGCAAGAAATGGTACCACCAAGTACTCCCACTGGTATACAATCAAGGGTAGATGATGGATCATCTATTGGTGGAAATGATGAGCCAAATGTGGCTGATATCCAGGTGGGACAGCAAGTGGAAATGCCCTTGAGAAGATCATCTAGAGTGTCTAGACCACCTGATAGGTTTGTTCCAGGGGTGGACTATGTGATGCTTACTGATTGCGGGGAGCCTTCTTGCTACAGAGAGGCTATGATGCATGAGGATCAACGCAAGTGGGAGTATGCTATGCAATTTGAGATGAGTTCACTTATGAAGAATAAGATTTGGGACTTGGTTTCTTTGCCACATGGAAAGAAAGCATTGCCATGTAAATGG
Source organism: Dipteris shenzhenensis (assembly GCF_047967505.1). NCBI lineage: Eukaryota > Viridiplantae > Streptophyta > Polypodiopsida > Gleicheniales > Dipteridaceae > Dipteris > Dipteris shenzhenensis. Next base: position 36,106,786 of record NC_141599.1, read on the forward strand.
GTCTACAAAATGAAGTTCATAGGTGATGATGTGCCTAGGTTGGAAGGGTGTGGACTTTGATGAGATATTCTCTCCGGTTGTGAAGATGACCACACTTAGATGCATGCTTGGACTAGTGGCAGTAGAGGATATGGAGCTTATGCAGATGGATGTCAAGACAGCTTTCTTGCATGGGGAATTGCATGAGGAAATTTACATGGTGCAGCTGGAAGGCTTTGAAGAAAAGGTGAAAGAGCATTTAGTTTGCAAGCTAAAGAAGAGTCTGTATGGTCTTAAGCAAGTGCCTAGAGAATGGTATCAGAAGTTTGATGCTTTCATTCGGTCCCAGGGTTTTAGAAGGAGTGAAATTGATCACTGCCTCTATACTAAAAGGGCTAAGGATAATAGTCTGATAATTCTGGCACTATATGTGGATGATATGCTATTGGCTAGCAAGAATACTTATGAGCTAGATGCATTAAAGGCCAAGTTTCATGAGGCCTTTGATATGAAGTATTTGGGACTTGCAGGTCATATTCTTGGTATGCGCATCACGCATGATCGGAGTAGGAAACTCCTTTGGCTTTCACAAAAAGAGTATGTTACAAAAGTATTGTAGCATTTCAATATGGAGAGGGGGAAGGCAGTGAGTACTCCATTGCCTCCATATGTGAAATTGGGTCATACAGATAGTCCCAAATCAGATGAGGAAAGGGCCATGATGGCCAAGGTTCCTTATGCATCAATAGTTGGGAGTAATGCTATGATAGCTACTAGACCAAACACTGCATTTGTAGTGGGAGTTGTTAGCCGGTATATGGCTAATCCAGGACAGAGGCATTGGGAGGCAGTTAAGTGCATCATGAGGTACATGAAGGGTACCAAGGAGATGTGCATCTGCTTTGGTAGAGGAGACATGCGTGTACTTGGGTACACAGATTCAGACTATGCAGGGCATGTGGATAGTAGGAGATCCACTTCTGGTTATGTGTTCACCTTTGCAGGTGGTGCAGTGTCGTGGATGTGTCGCGCACAAAAGTGCATTGCTTTGTTTACCACAGAGGCTGAGTATGTTGCAACCACAGAGGGTTGCAAGGAGGCTATATGGCTTGATCAGCTAGTGGGAGATTTGGGGATTCATACAGGTGTACCAACATTGCATAAATAGTGATTCCATGAGTGCTATTCAGCTAGCACAGAATCCAGTCTTTCATGCAAAGACCAAACACATTGAGGTCAAGTACCATTTCATCAGGGAGGTACTTGAGGACAAGCGCATAGAGCTTGTCAAGGTTCATACAGATGATAACCCTACAGATATGCTAACGAAGAGTCTACCTAGTCAGCGGTTTGAGTATTGTCATGTATTGATGGGCATTGGATAGTATGCTCATTGGTTGTTCTCCCTTAAAGGCAGATTGTCCTTTAAGTGGGAGGTTGTGGGGGTTAAAGGTCACTGTGCCTTTACCCCGGTTATGTACAATACTCAAACACATATATAAATGAATGAAAAAGAAGATTAGGGTGGTTCTGCACCCACCAAAACTTGTGTGGCTCTCTGTCTCTCTCTCTCCCTCTTCTATTCTTGCTTCCGTTGAGAGCACTCTCACTATGGCGATCTAGTCTACTCTGATCTAGATCTAAACCAACCGTCGATCGAAGAAAGAACAGCAAATAATTCCTTTTCTTTTGTTCTTTTTAAGTGCTAGAGTCAGATGCGTCGATGTAGAGGCAAATGTGCATGAAGGAAGTGGTTTTGTCGACGAGGCTCAAATGTGAGTGTAACTTGCACCAAAATGTGCACATGATGTGATGAGCGTGTAGAGCACAAGAAAACAAGTGACTTTCCTTTTTGGAGCGCCCTCAAATTCTTCCTGGATCAAGAGATATGACTTGATCTAGGTGGAGGGGCAAAAGGAGCGCAAATGGTGCTCAATGATGATGTGTCACTGTGAGTCACATGCAGTGATGATGTGGCACTGTGCCTAGCAAGAGGTGTGCCAGTGAAGCCCTGTGTTGAGGTGGCAGGAGTGGTCACATGCATTGAACTGTGTGTGCTTGCAGAGGGATAACTGTGCCTATCAAGGGACTATCATGTGGCAATGATGAGGTGGCAGGTGAGGTGGCACTGATGAGGTGGATTACTGATGTGGCACTGCTTAGGTGGTAGATAAGGATTGCCACGTGGCAAAAATTTAACCAAAGACCAAACCCAAGGTCCACTGACCTAACCGGGGTCAAAGCCTATCTGCCATGTGTCAAGTGACTGATCACTGGTGGCTAACCAAACCTAGGGTTGCTGACCAACCCTATCTGCCATGTGGCTTTTCCACGTGTTAGAAGAGCTTGGCTATGGTTGCAGAGGTAGGCTCTATGGACAAGGGTGACGGAATCGATGATGGAGATCGGGGTCGTTTGAGGAGCTTTGAGCAGCCTGTGTTATGAAGCACTGTGAGGATGTTCCTGTTGAATTATGGACTGCCTTGCTCGCGAGATGCTCACTGGATCGGCAATATGGGAGAGAAGCTCGTTATAGTTCGTAGGTTGCGAAGCTATAGTGGCGTCGCTGCTGTAGTCTTGGAAGAGCTGCGTACGAGCTTGGAGCTAGGCGAAGGAGAGGTAGTGTAAGGCTACCTATACCAACCGGCCGAGATTGACCCTGCAGTTGTAGGAGTCGGATGAGAGTTTGAGACTCTAGTTGGAAGAGCGTTGGAGTCGTGGGACTTGCTGTGAGCTTCCGTTGAATAGCACTTTGGCGTCACTACGAATTGTTGGGCGTCACTACGAGTTGTTGGCAGCTTGGCAACTCAGGAGTTGAAGGTGCAGGAGGTTGCCATTGAGGTGGCATCGTCGTGCATGGAAGGCACCTTTCCTTGTTGTTTGTTGGAGTCAAACCACGGGAGATAATTGACATAGTTGATGGCTAGGCATTCGGTGGAGGATTTGACTGTCACAGAGGGTTGTTGTAGGTAATGAGCAGGCTGTGTAATGAGCACTGGCTCTATGCTCACTGAAGCTAATTGTAGGAGGTGTCGGCTCGTTGGTGAGGGAATCGCTGCTGGAGAGGCTCTCTTGGTGCTGCTTGGAGCCAAAAGGTGAGTTGAAGGAGCACGTTATTGGAGACAGTCGAGAGCTTTGCAGCTAGCCATGTAGAGAAGCCGTATTTGCAGAGAACTCTTTCTCCCTCTCTTTCACTCACAAAAGTTCTCAGAGAACTTCACACATCTCAAGGAAACCTTTCTTTCTCATAAATCACAAAGCTCTCTCTCACACAAACATAAAACAGATCTATCTAAATCTCTCTCTTCAGAAGAGAAGAACAACTCTCACTCTCACAGAAGAATGAACGGAATAGAGAGTCAAATGAATCTCTCAATGAAACTCTCACAAAATGAATGGATGGAAATTCCTCTCAAATGGACAGAAATTTCTTTCAATGGACACTCTTTCATCAACGGAATGAAAGATAGAAACCTCTCAATCTTTCAATCTCTCTCGCACTCTCAAGGCTCACAATGCCTCAGAAAAAGGCAAGGGAGCTCTGATACCATGACAAAATATGAAGAGGGGAGAGGAGAAGAGTGGAGATGAGGAGAGAGGGCACAGCTAGAGAGCACACCATAAATGACTAACTGTACACTAGATTTAGTTTAAAAAAGAGAATATATACAAACCCTTTTAGGGTTAGGGTTAGGGGATTAACCCTTTCTTTTATAGCACTCTATAAGGTTAGTGCTATGCACATATGATCACATGATGGTGCTATGCACACATGATCACACGATGTTGAGCGTGAACTCTCAATAGGGTTTGCCATATTTTTGTCATTGCACATTGACATTTTCTTTCACGCTAAATTTGCTCATATGGATGCATGGTATATGCACACGAGTCAGGTGCATTTTGATGCTTTGAGCCTTGACTTTTGCTGACACTATCCTTCATTAAGGCAGACATATTTGGGTGCACCTGGTATTTGGTGTGATTTCTTTCTTGCATTTCAGCGGGCTAGCTAGATGATGCTAGTTTTCAGACCACCTTTGGTTTTCAGAGTTGGAAAATTTAGAAGGGCTCTATGGTTTTAGCAAGAGGTGCCAAGTGTGGGACATTGTACCCTTTACATGTATCAGGGATGTCTGATCATGTTATTGTAATAACCAAGTAGCCACGTACTTCTTTGTGGCATTGTAGGTTGAGGCACATGAGCCAGAATGGAATGAAACGCTTATGCCGTTTGGGTTATGTACCGCATTTGAGTTTTTCTGACTTTGAATTTTGTGAGCATTGTCTCTATGGGAAGCCGACTAAATCAGCCCATAAAAGAAGGGGAAAGAAAGAGCTTGAAAGGCTTGATTTGGTGCATTCAGATGTACATGTGGTCCCATGCCTACACGATCATTAGGCTGGGCTGAATACTATGTGACATTCATTGATGATGCAACTAGGAAAGTGTGGGCTTATGCTATAGCTCAGAAGAGTGATATGTTCCACATATTTCAAAAGTGGTTGGCTTTGGCTGAAAATCAATCAAGTAGCATGCTTAAATGCCTATAGACTAATAATGGTGGAGAGTATATCTCTCATGACTTTTAGCATTTCTGTGATACACATGGGATCAAGAGAGAGCTCACATCTCCTCATACTCCAGGGCAGAATCCAGTTGTAGAACAGATGAACCGCACCATTCAGGAAAGGTTGCAATGTATGCTTTCCAATGCAAGTCTATTTGGTGGTTTTTGGGCTGAGGCAATGAAGACTACAGTGCATGTGATCAGTGCATGTGATCAATAGATCACCTAGTAAGAGTTTGGATGGTGGTATTTGTGCAGAGGAATGGAGTGGCAAGAAGCTCTCTTACTCTCATTTGCATATATTTGGGTGTGAGGCATATGCACATGTGCCAAAAGAGCTTCAGAAGAAGGTAGATCCTAAGTCTAGGAAATGCATGGGTTATGGTGAGATGGGCTATCATCTCTAGGATCCAGAAGCAAAGAAAATCATACGAAACCATGATGTGGTCTTCAATGAGAAAAAGATGCATAAGACACCCATGAGGGATGTGGAAATGAGGGGAATCACTTTCCAGGATGTGAATCCACCTGCATATGTTCATAGACAACAAGTTGTCCATGCACCGAATGTGTAGGAAATGGTGCCCCCAAGTACTGCCACAAGTACACAATTGAGGGTAGATGATGGATCATCTATTGGAGGAAATGATGAGCCAAATGTGGCTAATATTCAAGAGGGACAACAAGTTGAAGTGCTCTTAAGAAGATTAGCTAGACTGTCTAGACTGTTGAGATATCAAGCTCTATCCCCGATATATCTCTTGGATGACTATCGACTATCATTTATGTCACCGCCTATGTTAGTTGTACTCGTGGTGTAGTTAGACTACCACGTATGTTTTTGGTTTGGGTTCACATATGAACCACGTATTCTAGGGTTTGACATATAGGCTTCACCCTCCAACCTTGTGTCCTCTCTCTTTTGTGTGTTGTGAAGAAAGCTGAACTTGAGTCTCCTATCTCTCTCCCTTATTCTTTACATGGTATCAGAGCCTTGTTCGTGGTAAGGAGCTCAAGAAAGCAAGCCAAGTTTGTGGTGTCCTGGTAAGAGGACAAGTGTTGCTTTCCTATTTCGAGTTTGGGAGCAAATCTCTGCAGGTAGCACAGCTAGAAGTGCAGGAGTGCACTGTTTCAGATTGAGAGGCCCTTCGCGGTGTGGCGAGAGCATAGTATATGCTGCGGGTGCGGGGGCGAAGCCCTCGGTGACTTTATTTTTTTGATTTGAGGCCGTTTCGGGGCCCGTTTTGAAGGCAGAAGTTCTTCGCAGGCACTCAGAAAAAGGCCCTGTTTTTGCTGTGCGACCACCGCGCGGCTAGTCGGTGGAAAGGTGCCACAGAAATTGCATCGTATGCCTGTGTGCAGAGATATTGGGAGTTGCAGATTCATGCCTGTTGCCTGTTGATGCAAAATCGTCACTAGGAAGTGACTGTGTGGTGAAATACCACTTTCGTCAATGTTGCAGATCTGCCCCTGTGAGGCTTTTTGCAGAAGTTTTGCTATTTGCCCTTGTGAGGCATTTGCTGTGTTTACAGGTTGCTGTTGCAATTCGTGATTTGTAAAATGTCTGAGAATCTGTCTACCATTGTCAGTGAGAAGCTTGACAAGAACAACTTCCAAGCATGGAAGTTCAGGATGACAAACTTCCTTATGGGAAAGGGAGTTTGGGAGTACATCAGTGGTGAAACTGCAGAACCAGTTTTGGGTGCTGCTCCCACTCCTGCTGAATTGAAGGCCTTTAAAGAATGGCATGAAAAAGCCAGAAAATGCCTGTATTGGCTATCTGTTAGCATTTTAGATTCTATGATTGTGCATATACAGGATGTAGAGACGCCTAAGGAGGCATGGGATACATTGGTGAAGCTGTATAGCACAAATACCAAAGCACGAAAGATGCAGCTAAAGCAGGAGTTGCACAATGTGCAAAGGAAAAATCTGAATATAAATGAGTATTCCTTGAAGGTGAAAGGCCTTGCAGATTCTCTTGCCTCCATTGGAGCACCTGTTGATGATGAGGACTTAGTGTCCGTGACCTTGAATGGTCTTGGGAAAGATTATGCACAGTTTCGGACATCCATTGGAGTCCGTGAAACATTTTCTGATTTTCAGGAACTTATTGCTCTCTTGCTGAGTGAAGAGCAAAGGAATGGTGGTTCAGCCACCTCAACTTCCCAAGAGACTGCTTTCTACTCGAATACAGGTAGAGGCAGGGGTAGAGGAAGAGGCCGTTTTGGTGGCCGTGTAGGAAATCAGAACCAACAGCAACAACAGGAAAACCAGTCCTATGGAGGAGGACGTGGTAGTTCTAGAGGCAGGGGGAGCCAAAGAGGCCGTGGTTCATGGCAAAGGAACCAGCAAGTAAATAGCAGCACAGAATGCTATTATTGTGGAAAGCCTGGACACAAGGAGAATACATGCTATAAAAAGCAGAATGACATCAAAAGTGGGAAGTTGCAGCAAAGCAACTATGCATCATCAAGTGGGCATGGCGACGACAGAAATGAGCACCTTTTTGTGATGCAGCATATGGTTAACTCCATGTCAGGAGATGCTGCAGCTTGCAATGATGTTTGGTATGTTGATTCAGGTGCCTCTAACCACATGACCAGTCATGGTGAGTGGTTTCATGATGTTAGAAATTTGGATAAGCAAGGTTATGTTGAAACAGGTGATGATATTGCGCACCCAATTACGCAGGTTGGTAAAGTGCCATTGGCTATGCAGGATGGCAAAACGAAGTACTTGGAAGATGTACTTCATGTTCCAAAAGTCACTAAGAACCTGGTTTCAGTAGGCCAGATGGTTGAGCAAGGTCTGCAGGTTAGATTTAATCCTGATGGATGCTTTGTTGAGGACTTGAAAAATAAGTGCCGCTTGGTTGCGAAAGGCAACAAAAATGGCAGAATGTTCACCTTGGATGTTGATATGCCTGAGGTGAAAGCTGCTATGTTTGCACATGGGAGAGGTGTCATTGCAGATATTGAGATATGGCACAAGCGCATTGGGCACGTGAATATACAAAGGCTGAAATCTATGCAAACAAAAAACATTGTTGCAGGTTTGCCTAAATTCAGAGTTGAGGGAATGCAAAAGGTATGTGAAGCATGCCAAATGGGTAAGCAGGCCAGACATGCATTTCCCAAAAATGCTAAGGTGAGCAGAAGACCTTTGGAAGTGATCCATTCAGATGTTTGGACAACCAAAACTACTTCTATTGGTGGATGCCATTATTATGTGACGTTTATTGATGACTACACTAGGAAGGTGTGGATTTATTTTATGAAGCACAAAAGTGAAGTGTTCAGCCATTTCAAGGCTTTTAAGGCCATGGTTGAAAAAGAGAAAGTGTGCATATTAAAGTGCTAAGATCTGATGGAGGGGGAGAGTACTTTTCAGAAGAATTTTGTGAATATCTGAAAGAACAGGGAATTCAAAGGAAGTACTCATGCACGTCTACCCCTCAGCAGAATGGGGTTGCAGAAAGGAAGAACAGGCATATTGCAGAAGTAGGACGGGCGATCCTAAATGAGAAAAACATGCCTGATTATTTTTGGGCTGAAGCAGTAGCAACTGCTGTTTATATTATGAACAGAACCCCCATTGTAGCTGTCCATGGCATGACGCCTGAAGAAATGTATACAGGCCAAAAACCAGATATTTCTCACTTGAAGGTATTTGGTTGCATAGCTTATGTTCATGTTCCTGATGAGAAGAGAACAAAGCTGGATCCAAAGGCAGAAAAATGCATCTTTATTGGATATGCTCTGCACCAGAAAGGGTATCGCTGTTATAACCCTTCCACCCGCAAAATGCAAGTGAGCAGAGATGTTGTTTTTGATGAAATGAGCAGCTGGTATGCACCAACTGTTATGGTAGGAGATGCAGATGCAGGAAATGGGAATGTTGCAATAAAGGCAGAGCAGCAATCTCAAGCCTTGAGTGGACCCAGAGAGTCCTCTACTAGTGGATCTAATGCATGGACAGGGAGATTGAGATCTAGTGAATCGTCACATGGTAGCCCTGATAGTGTTGTGCAGGTATCACATAAGGGAAAAGAAAAAGTAGACCATGCTCCAGTGTTTGATGTGTCTGCTGGTAGCTCTCATGTTGATGGAGAGTCAAGCGGCTCTGAAATGAGCCTTGATGAGGAACTTGGGATTCCTTCTGTTGTTACACCTGGTGCAAGGAAAAGCAGGCATGATTTAAAGACGCCTGCAACTGATCCAGTTGTACGGAGGTCCACTCGTATTAAGTATCCAGTTGACAGGCTGAGATATGATGGGTATATAGCACATCACTATGCTTATATGGTCAAGGTTCTAGAGGAGCCAGAGCCCACATGTTTTGAGGATGCAGCAGGGCATAAAAATTGGGAAGCAGCTATGGATGAAGAGATGGCTGCCTTGGATGCAAACCACACTTGGGATTTGATGCCTTTGCCTCATGATAAGAAGGCTATTGGCTGCAAGTGGGTTTACAAAGTAAAGCACAATGCTGATGGGTCTGCCAGGTACAAGGCAAGATTGGTTGCCAAAGGTTTTGCGCAGACATATGGAATTGACTATGAGGAAACTTTCAGCCCAGTTGCAAGGATGGCAACCGTGAGAGCAGTAATTGCTATGGCTGCTGCAAAGGGATGGTCTTTGCATTAGATGGATGTGAAAAATGCCTTCTTGCATGGTGATTTGCAGGAAGAGGTTTGTATGATGCAACCAGAAGGTTATGAGGATAATTCACACCCCGATTTTGTATGCAGGTTGCGCAAAGCCTTGTATGGCTTAAAACAGGCACCGAGGGCATGGTCAGACAAGATAGGGCAATATCTTGTCACTATTGGATTTCAGATTTTTCACTTTATGTGAAAAGGACAAACAGAGGGATTGTGCTTATAGTCATCTATGTTGATGACTTGATTATTATAGGTGATAGTGATGCAGACATTAATGAAGTGAAGCTGCTATTGAAGCAGAAATTTGAGATGAAGGATTTGGGAGAGCTGCGTTACTTCTTGGGCATTGAGGTTATTAGATCCCCGAGTGGGATATGGCTGTTGCAAAGGCAATACGGTTTGGACATGCTGTCCAAATATGGGATGACAGGCTGTAAGCCTATTTCTGTTCCATTGGAGCAGAATGTGAAGCTCAATGCAGAGACAGGTGAGCTTCTTGAAGATATTACTATGTACAGGCGCATAGTAGGTAGCTTGATTTACATGACTATAACCCGACCAGATTTGAGCTATGCTGTGAGGCTGGTGAGTCAGTTTATGCAGGCACCGAGGAAGCCACATTTGGATGCGGCTAGGCGCATACTGCGGTATGTGAAGTCCACATTGCATTATGGACTGTTTTATGAAGCTGGGTGTGCATTACAGGTACATGGATACACAGATGCTGACTGGGCTGGTAGTGTCTCAGACAGGAGATCTACTAGTGGTTTTATGTTTTCCCTTGGGAGTGGTGCCATCAGTTGGAGCAGCAAGAAGCAGACAACAGTTGCCTTGTTGAGCACAGAGGCTGAGTACAGGGGTGCAGCAATGGCTGCATGTGAGGTAGCTTGGTTACGGAAGCTACTTGCAGATATGGGACAGTCAATTCATGCAGTAGTTGTCATTCATTGTGACAACATTAGCAGCATCATGCTTGCTAATAACCCAGTTTATCATGCTAGAACGAAGCACATTGAGGTGCATTATCACTTTGTGAGAGAGAAGGTTCTAGCTGGTGAGATTGATCTTGTCTATGTCAGCACTGAGGAGCAGGTGGCTGATATTTTTACGAAGGCATTGGGTACCGAGAAGCTTCGCAGATTTAGGAGCTTGCTTGGTGTACGTGAGATGGATTTGAGCTTGAGGGGGAGTGTTGAGATATCAAGCTCTATCCCCGATATATCTCCTGGATGACTATCATTTATGTCACCGCCTATGTTAGTTGTACTCGTGGTGTAGTTAGACTACCACGTATGTTTTTGGTTTGGGTTCACATATGAACCACGTATTCTAGGGTTTGACATATAGGGTATTTCCCTCTTCTATTGTATTGTTGTTGTGTGCAAAAGTGAAGAAAGGCTTCACCCTCCAACCTTGTGTCCTCTCTCTTTTGTGTGTTGTGAAGAAAGCTGAACTTGAGTCTCCTATCTCTCTCCCTTATTCTTTACATAGACCACCTCAGAGATTTGTTCCAAGGGCAGACTATGTGATGCTTACTGATTGCGGGGAGCCTGAAGTCTTGCTATAGGAAGGCTATGATGTGCAAGGATCAATGCAAGTAGGAGTATGCTATGCAATCAGAGATGAATTCACTCATGAAAAATAAGACTTGGGACTTGGTTTCTTTGCCACATGGAAAGAAAGCATTGCCATGTAAATGGGTCTACAAGATGAAGGTCACAGGTGATGATGTCCCTAAGTATAAGGCCCATTTGATTGCTAAAGGGTTCAAGAAAGAGAAGGGTGTGGAATCTTCACTCTGGTTATGAAGATGACCACACTTAGATGCGTACTTGGACTTGTTTAGGAAGATAGATGTAAAGACAACTATCTTGCATGGAAATTTGTAGGAGGAAATTTACATGGTATAGCCGGAAGGCTTTGAAGAAAAGGGCAAAAAACATTTTGTTTGCTAGCTGAAAAAGAGTCTCTATGGCCTTAAGCAAGCGCCTAGAGAATGATATGAGAAGTTTGATGCTTTCATTTGGTCCCAGGGTTTCAGAAGAAGTGAGATTGATCATTGCCTCTATGCTAAAAGGGCTAAGGATAATAGCCTGATAACCCTGGCAATTTATGTGGATGATATGCTATTGGCTAGTAAGAACACTTATGAGCTCGATGCATTGAAGGCCAAGTTGCATGAGGCCTTTAACATGAAGGATTTGGGATCTGCGTCATATTCTTGGTATGCGCATCATGTGTGACTAAAGTAGGAAACTCCTTTGGCTTTCATAGAAGGAGTATGTTACAAAAGTGTTGCAACATTTCAATATGTAGGGGGGGAAGGAAGTAAGTACTCCATTGCCTCCATATGTGAAACTGAGTTAGGCAGATAGTCCCAAATCAGATGAGGAGAGGGCTATGATGGCCAAGGCTCCTTATTCTTCAGTGGTTGGGAGTCTTATGCATGCTATGATAGCTACTAGACTAGACATTGCATTTGTGGTGGGAGTTGTTAGCTGGTATATGGCTAATCTAGGAAAGAGGCATTGGGAGGCAGTTAAGTGCATCATGAGGTACATGAAGAGTTCTAAGGAGATGTGTATCTGCTTTGGCAAAGGAGAGATGCATGTACTTGGGTACACAAATTTAGACTATGTAGGGCATGTGGATAGCAAGAGATCCACTTTTGGTTATGTGTTCACCTTTGCAGGTGGTGCAGTGTCATGGATGTCTTGCACACAGAAGTGTGTTGCTTTGTCTACCACGGAGATCGAGTATGTTGTAGTCATAGAGGGTTGCAAGGAGGCTATATGGCTTGATCGGCTAGTGGGAGATTTGGGGATTCATACAAGTGTACCAACATTGCATAGTGATTCCATGAGTGCTATATTCAGCTAGCATGGAATCTTGTCTTTCATGCAAAGACCAAACACATTAAGGTCAAGTACTATTTCATCAGGGAGGTACTTGAGGACAAGTGCATAGAGCTTGTCAAGGTTCATATAGATAATAACCCTGCAGGTATGCTGACAAAGTGTCTACCTAGTCGGTGATTTGAATGTTGTTGTGTATTGATGGGAATTGGATAGTATGTCCATTGGTTGTTCTCCCTTAAAGGCACATTGGCCTTTAAGTGGGAGGTTGTGGGGGTTAAAGGCCAATGTACCTTAACTCCAATTATGTACAATACTCAAACACATATATATATGGAGGACATAGAAGATTAGGGTGTTCCGCACCCACCAAAACTTGTGTGGCTCTCTCTTCTAGCTCTCTCACCTTCTTCCATTTTGTTTCCATTGTTGAAATCTCTCAACTTTTATAGTTTTGAATAATTCCATATATAAGTGTTCTACATATAATTTTTTTAAATCGGTATTACTCCTTCATGATTAGAGGCACTCTATATTTTAATTTAGATGGTTGAAGCCTCTTGTAACATCAATTAACCCTTGTACATTAAAAATAGCATAAATTATAGCATAATTTATCAAAATAAGGTCTAAATTTGGTATTCTACATGGTATTAAGTCCCCTAAAAACTCTTGATACTCCATAATGTCCTAATGAAGACAAAACAAAGTATGGTTTAGTTTGGAACTTGTTAGACATGTCAAAGAGTTTGCAAAATATCAAAATTTATCTCGCTACTATCAGCATCCACAAAATTACATTTGAGGCCATAAAACATAATACATAGGATTATCTAGCTCCAAAGTAAACGAAACATATGTGTCATAGTTATTCTTATACTCTAGGACTTGCAACCTCTTTAAAAACTCATTCTAATTAATAAGTATTAGGTCAACCTTAAAACTTTAGGTAGATCTCAAAGTAATAGGTGCACGTTCCAATCCATAATAACACTACAAGACATGGGCCACTTTGCGACATAGATTCCGACACTAAGAACAAAGAATTTTTTTTGTTAACAAGTGAAAAGTGTCACAGTGCTTGTTAGTGTGTGCGTCACAATGAATGCATCGATAACAACATTGGTGTGAGCATCGGTCCAGTGTCGATGTATCAGTGCCAGTTTATGCCAACTATAATCGCCGGTATATACCGACACTTTTATGTATATTTTAAAAAATTTATGGGGCAAGATGGGGCTTGTTTCAAACCCCTTTGGCCCCACAAAAAGTCTTTTTTCATTAGAATGGTAGTAACATCTTACAAAAGGAGGTAATACATCAAAATCATGATACAATGTTACAAAAGAATGTTTACAAATTGGTTCTTTAGTATCTTCATTTGTTATATTCACATGATTCATTCATTGTCTTCATTTGTTACTAACAAAACATACAATAGCTATTGCATAGGAGGGAGAGCACAATTCAATGCAAAAGGATTACTGGAGAGACTGTTTATATTACTTCTAAATAACAATGTATAGGATTTTGCATGATTTTTGTACATGTTTAGTACTTCTCAACGACTTAGTGACCAACAACCACACTGATCTTAGAAACTGTGTACATGTGTAGATATCTACCATGGTCTAACTAGCTACAAAATGGCAAAAGTGTCAAACTTCAAAATGACAAATTTGCCGAAGTATTGCATTACAAAATGGCAAAAAGTGCCACAATACAAAATGACTAAATATTCTATCCTACTACTACTAATACTCCTCTGAACTGTCCTTGTCCTCCTCACCCTCTATGTGTAGGACTACTCCCTTGCCCTCCTCCAAGCTTGCTAGCCTCTTCTCTTCTGCTTGAGATCCAGTCTACAAGTCTGGATCTCTAGATGCCTCCCTAAGAACGAAACAAGTTAGAAAATAAAATAAGAGCGTCAATTGTAAGACAACAATGGTATCAAATGACGACGAGTATTAGAGTGCACTCACATGATGCTCCACCACCTTCTGTCAATTGATGTCATATCCTTCTTACTCCATCTTCCTAAACCAAGGCTTGTTTGTGGAAAAGCGAGATGCAAAAACAGGGAAAAGAAAAAATGCAGAAAAGCAGAGACACGAAAACATAAAAAATGCAAAAATGAAAAAAAATGGAAATGCAAAAAGATAGAAACACAGAAAAGAAGAGCGGAGATGCGAAAAGACAGCTTAGAAGACATGTGAAAAAGTGTGTGTGTGTGTGTGTGTGTGTGAGAGAGAGAGAGAGAGAGAGAGAGAGAGAGAGAGAGAGAGAGAGAGAGAGAGGGCCAAAAGAAGAGGAATAAGACTAACAAGATGAGAGAAAGAATGAGAGGGAGAAAGAAAGAAGAGGAATAAGAGGAGGAGAAGAGAATAAGAAGAGAAGAAGAGGAATAAGAGGGGGAGAAGAGAATAAGAAGAGGAGAAGAGGAATAAGAAGTGAGGAGAAGAGGAATAAGAAGAGGAGAGTGAGAAAGGAAAAAATAAAGGAGAAAAGTGAAAGAAGAAGGATAAGAGGAATGAGAAGAGGAGAAGAGAAATAAGAAGAGAGAAGAGAGAAAGAAAGAAAGAAAGGACAAAAGTGAAAGAAAAAGGAAAAGAGGGAAAGAGGAGAAAAGAAGAAGAGGAGGAGGAGAAAGAAGAAGGAAAGGAAGAAAGAAAGGGAAGGAATAAGAAAAGAGAAAGAAAGGAAAGGAAACAAGAGAGATGTAAATGATGAGAGTGATAATTAAAAGAAGAGAGGAGAAGAAGAAAGAGGAGGGGAAAGATGTAGAGGATGAGAAGAAGAGGTTGAAGAAGGAAGAAACAAGAGAAAGAAAGAAAGAACAAGGAAAAAGAGAAGTGAGGAGAAGTGGAAAGAAGAGAGGAGGGAAAGAAAGAAGGAGAGAAGAGAGCCTAAAGAGAGGAAAAGAGGAGAGGAAGAGAGCTGAAAGAAGAGAAATAAGAAGAGAGAAAGAAAGAATGAATAAATGAGAGAAAGAGAGAAAGAAAGAGAGGGAGAAGGAAAGAAGAGGAATAACAGGAGGAGAAGAGAATAAGAAGAGGAATAAGAAGAGGAGAAGAGGAATAAGAAGAGGAGAGTGAGAAAGAAATAGAGAAAAGTGAAAGAAGAGGAGAGCGAGAAAGAGAAAGAAGAAGAGGAGGGAAAGAGGAGAAAATAATAAGAGAATGAGGAAAAAGAAGAAGGAAAGGAAGAAAGAAGGAGGAGAAGAAGAGGACGGAAAGAGGAGAAAATAATAAGAGAATGAGGAAAAAGAAGAAGAAAAGGAAGAAAGAAAGAGGAGAAGAGGAACAAGAGTAGGAGAAGAGAATCAGAAGAGGAGAAGAGGAATAAGAAGAGAGGAGAAGAGGAATAAGAAGAGGAGAGTGAGAAAGAAAGAAAGAAAGGAGAAAAGTGAAAGAAGAAGGAGAAGAGGGAAAGATGAGAAACAAAGAAGACAAGGAGGAGAAAGAAGAAGGAAAGGAAGACAGAAGTAGGAGAAGAGGAATAAGAAGGAGATGAGGAAGTGAAGAGAGAGAAATAAGAGGGAGTCGATGAGAAATTGAAGAGGAGAAAAGGAATAAGAAGGAGATGAATAAGAAGAGAAGAAGAAGAAAGAATAGGAAGAGAATGAAGTAGAGGATAAGAAGAAGAAAGAAAGAAGAGAAAGACAAAAGAAGGAATAAAAGAAGAGAGGAGAAGAGGAAACAAGAGAGGAGGGAGGAGAAAAACAAAAGACGAAAGGAGAAGAGGGAGTATAAGTAGAAACAATGAAAGAAAGAAGAAAAGTGAAAGGAGGGTAGGAAAGAAAGAAAGAAGGAAAAAAAGAGAAGAATAAATGAGTGGAGACAAAGAAGCGAAGGAGAGGAAATAAGAGAAATAAAAGAGAGGGAATAAGAGAAGAGAAGCATTGATGAGGCTAGTGCAAATCATGTTTGGATCTTAATTATTTTAAAGGTCCTTGTTCTTAGTATCTCATTCCTGATTTTTTAAATTAGTATCTCATTCTTAAGATTTCTTGGATATGAAAATTGCAATACGTTGCTTCAGAAGATGTTGCCCACCCCAAATACCATTCCTAATTCTAGAGACGAAGTGAAGAAGATGTTGACCATGGTTGGGATGGATTATGACACATCCACGATTGCCCTAATGATTTTATTTTGTTTCTTCATGAGTATGGAGATTTGGTTGATTGTCTAGAGTGTGAGACACAGCGCTACAGACAGGACTTGTTGGATGAGAAGATCCCAGTAAAGGTCTTGAGACATATTCCCATCCTCCCTAGCATATAGCACATGTTTAGATGCAAGTATGATTGGGCAGCTGATGGCATGGGATGCTACACATCGGTCTATCGATGAGACTTTGAGGATGCATGCAGATTGTGCTTCTTGGAAGCACATAGACAGCATGTGGTCTTTGCGAGGGAGCCACACAATTTATATCTTGGACTCACAATGGATGGTGTGAACCCTTTTCGGTTACGCTCGACATCTTGGTCGACATGGCCCATAGTCTTGACTCTTGGTAAACTACAATATTCCACCATGGCTAATAATAAAGAAGGGACACCTCATGCTTGACCTACTTGTGCCAGGGAAGTATAAGGTCAAGAATATGGACGTGTACATGGCACCCTTGATCAAGGAGTTCTAGAGAGGCATACATGTCTGATGTTTCTAGAGCTTTGAGGCGGACTACAGATGTTTCCATCAGGGGAATTCTGATGTGTACCATGCATGACTACCCAGGATATGGGGAGTACGTAGATACATTCTTATGCATGCCTATTGATACTTTTATGCTTTGGTGTGATCTATGAATGTCTAATGACCTTTTTGATTTGTGCATGCATGTAGGACTTAAAATCCAAGGGTACCATGCTTGTCCTACTTGTGTCCTAGTTTGAATGCATGACACACCAAACATATAGGAAAATGGTTTATGAAGGTCATGCTCAATACCTTCTGCTTGACCATTCTTCATGCGAAGGTCAACTTGGTCCACCACTAGCCCGTACTAAAGGCAATTGACTGGATTGGGCTTGGAGAGAGAATGGAGAGGTGCCTCCTTGTGGTATGCATAGGCTGTTGATCTTTCACAACCTTCCATATTGGGGTGAGTTACAAATCAATCATCTCTTGTATCCCATGCATACCTTCAAGAATGTGGGGGCCTCTATTTGGGCACAATTGGTTGTTGACAAAGACATAAGAGGACTATGAGAAGACTTACAAAAGAAGATGAGCAAAGAGCAAGGGGAGTAATTCAACAAGTTTTGTATCCTCAATAGTCCTGAGGTGTAAAAAGGGATAGAGCCTATATGAAGAGGCCAAAGTAGAATGACTAAATCAAAGGGCGAGATTTAGAGTCATGCACAGGCAAAGGAAACCATATCCACCGGACCTTGCTCTTCTCCTCAGACAGCTGTCAGGTTATTGGTTACAAGAAGCTCTTCGTAAAGCCAAAAATGATGGAGAGGACATAACCAATTGAGAGAGGGAGCTTGCAATAGGATGTATACCACATATAAGTTTTTTACCTTTCTACTTAATTTGGGTTTATGCTCACAATCGCTACAAAATGCATCAACATTGTTTTCATCATGTTCTTTTGTAGTATAAAAAGTACAATGCATTATGGTCGCACGGATGGCATTTTTGTATGGAGAACACATCGATTCAAGGAGAATCACATATGATTGTGGAGTCATGGCTAACTTCATACAAGATAGCTGAGCAAGTGCATCTGATACCAATCTTCTCTCCTCGCAGAAGTTAGATTATTGCAAGACAATATGTGACATCTATGAAATTGATTTTAGACAATTTAGTATTTTCATTCTTGATGTCAAATGGTTTAGAACTATATACAATGGTCCCAATAATATAATTTATGGCATTTAATTTGCATCTTCAACATAGGTGGTCTATCATTGGGATTATTCAGATCCAAGATGGTGATAAGTGGTCCAATTTGCTCCTCGAAGCAAACATATTTTTGAAGATAGGGATGTGGATATAGAGATGCCACCAATACATCCAACTAATAATGTTAATGGATCTAGGGAAGAGAATGAAGATGATGATATGGTCTAGGAAGAAGGTGACAATAATGACACTATAATGGAGGAAGGTGGAGATCACGACATTGGGGAAGAAGAGGGAGAATCGGAGGGTGAACTAGAGGATCAAGTCTTAGGTAGACATATAATAGGTGATCAATTATATGTAAACCTACAGATAGACTTATTTGGCGTGCAAGACTTGGCTCAAAATGAAGTAGTTTTGGGCGATGTTAGTCGTGATAGTAGGAAGAAACGTTTTTCATTTCATTTGCACCAATAGCTCGACTGAGAATTTAGCTAGAATTTAGCGAAGGATCCTTTCATGCACTAGTCCCATGTTTGCTCTCTTTTCCAGCTAAAAACTGCTCAAAAGAGCTTTCTAGCTACATGGGAATGTGCTCTAAAGAGAATAAGCATGAAGGTCGGGTGTCCTCCATTTTCACAACATCTCTTAATGTATTAAGGAGAGGTAACCATGTGTCATGCAGAGAGAAGGTGGAAGTGCCATGTGCTGCGTAGCATAGGAGCGACTGGAGCGAAGCTAGAGGAGCAGAGGTGAGACTGGCGGAGAGTGCCACGTGGAGGGAGTAGAGGGAGAGGGAGGAGCGTGTAGGGGAGGAGAAGACTTGTAGAGTGCACCTTCTCCCTCCGACAAGCGAGATGTCTGACACGTTCTTGCTCCTCCAAGGAAGCCTCCTCTCATCTGGCACCCTCTGTCTCCCTCACCTCCTCCCCCTCCCATCCTCAAGGTGTTGCCTCCTCCTCTCCCTTACCTCCTCCCTCCCCTCCTCCACTCCCCTCTCCCCCCTTCTCCTACTACTATAACAATTGGTAGTCTTCATTAATAGTAGCAGGAGAGACCTGTGAAGCAAGAATGGCATGTGGGGTTCATCAGCACATATATGGTTGGAACCATATTGGAACTAGGGGCAGGGTTTCATGGAATCTACACTCAATCTACATAGTTCGAAAATTGGCCAACTGCGGTGGAGCCTTCCAAGAATGGCAATAATTCTCCCAATGTTCTCGAAAGGAAGGAGCATTAAGACAAAGGGGGATTATTGCTCTCTTATTGTAGTGATGTTAATGGGAACTCCAAGAATGATTGTGCAAAGTTGGAAAATTCAATTTTTAGTTCATTGAAATATGATTAATGTGTTAGTGGAAAAGTTCTAAGTCAACTTGATGGATTTTTGGGCATCATTTGTTGAGTCATGTAGACTTTTCTTAGAAGTCAAATAATGAAAAGTTGGTCAAAGCCTCAAGTGAGTGTGAAAACAAGCTCGACGTCTTTCACCTGTCCTCAACTTTGTTTAACTCTTGCCTACAAATTTTCAAAAGTATCTCCAGCTACATCCGACCTTAATCTACGAATGTCCAAAAAAATGTTTGATAAATTGCAACCAAACGCAACTGGAAGAGAAAGCATTGCACATTGCAACAAACCGAGCCTACATTCTCTGCTCTCTAGCCCTAGCTTCTTCCTGATTTGCCAAAAAAAGGCAGCATTCCAACTTGCAATGCTCCCTGGTAGCATGATTTCTCTTTTGTAGATCGTCAATTGACACAGAAAATGAAGTTCTGATTCCCTAAAGTTACTTATGCTATTGCTTTTGCTCACATAGCTTATGAAAAGCTTTCAGAAATAACGTCAGTGAAGCGCTATCAAGCATCTTTACAATGTGGTTGTTTCCGGCTGGGACATTCAGATTTGTCTTTCATATTCACAAGCAAGTCACCATACATTTGTGGCAACATTATATGTTGTTCGGGTGCTCATTGCTGTAGATCCTGGAAAAATGGTCAGCGAAGCTGCGGGAGTGGCTAAAATCTCCTTACAAAACTCAGTTTCTTTAGTATACAGTGTCTCTATACAATGACTCTCCTTTATGATCATCACCACATCAAATCGGACGACCAATTGAAGAGATTATACGGATCGACAAGATGGATACCATCGTCTTCATCAGATCTTTCTTCTATTGGGTTCCTTCCAAATGCATCAAAGCAGTCTGGGAGCTCCTCCAGCTGGGCGAAGAAATCCTCGTCTCGTTTTGCTGTCCTTACGACAATATCTAGATCCACATATTGATCGAGTCTGAGGTTGTCCTCCCTGGTGATTTCTGCTGGAGAAACTGGCTGATCTCTTTGCATGTTTGGACAGTTCACAACGGAAGACAACGGAATGCTGTCTGAAGGCTCACAACCGCCGTCGCTTGGAACTGTGCAAAGTTCAGGGCTTCTCTTATCCAGAGAATTATGACCCCGAGTAGTACCGGCTAGGGCATTCCGGTGAGTCGGCCAAGCATGGTTGTGTTCGGACGTGTAGGTTATAATAAGCACCGTGGGATCTGAGCGATTCCGTTCCACTTGCTTCCTGGCTGTGCAACCTTTAGAGCTACTACACCTATAGTAACCTCTGCAGAAGAAACCACGAATCTACCAAGTCAGGGCGACGCACAAACATATCATGTGTGCTCAGTGAAGCCTTCCTGTTTTTTGAAATGCGTAAGCCATAAGAACAAAAGCCAGATTTTACCTTGGATATGGAGACCCTTTGATAGGTTTCTGCCCATATTTTCGCCAAGCCCACGAATCTGAAGGAAGACATTCGCCCGTCGGTTTATCGGTTCCTCCTGCTGCTGGAACACAAACAACTCTCTTCTGTTGTGCTTTCCTGTACCCACACATGGTCGCCAGGCCTGATAAGATTTCACACCAAGCACAAGGCGCCTGTACAGAGTGAAACGAAAAAAATCGACTGCATGCAGAAACTCTAATCGTCCTACGAGGCAATGGCTCTTACCTCCTCTTCGAGCCCTGATTCTTGCAATTAGTGGCCGTGGTCAGAACACTTTCTGCTCGAGACTCTTGATTGGTTGAAGACTTGGTGTCATCGCTTTCCTTGATCGATGTCGTGGTCGGAGCTCCAGTTTCCCTAGTCGGTGAAGATGTGGAAGCTAAAGGAGCAGAAACAGAGTCAACACAGGTAGAGGGACTCAATTTTGAGCCCTTGATGTTGAAAGCCTTGGTATTATGCGGTTCCTGTTCCACAGTCATACTGTCGGAGGAGGAGTGTGAAAATACAGGCGGCATCGGCATGGAAATCTGTAGATTTTCTGTCCCTGGTCCGGTAGCAAACGATTCTGTCGATATGCCAAATGAATATGGGGCCATTGGGGCGCTAATTATACCAGATTCTTCGACTCCGGAGTAAGCAGGGCAAGGGAAAACTTTCGAGTCAACGCTCGAGAAGGTTGATGAAGAGGAAGGCTCCTGACAGAGCTCGCTGCTGCAGCTATCGTAGGACGGGTAGTACAAACTGTGGAAGTCCACGGGAGGAACTGGATACATCATGTTCGGAAACATCACATAAGACGAGACACACTGCAGAAGCGACGCTGGAGTTGGGGCCGATACGAAATGAGGAAAGAAAGACGCTCCCGTGCCATATTCCAAAGGCCATGGGTTATTGGCATGAACGGCTGGCCAGTCCACTGCAAGAGGTTGAGGAGGACCTCCGCTCACCACAGACCCCAGATCACCAAAGCTGTGATCCATGGCTGCTACTGCAGATTCGGAATGTCTTGTAAAATTTCCTTGGAGACGTATGAATAGGAGGAGAAACACGGTGGGATTTGGGCAAATACTTGGACGGTTGACTTTCCTCTCTCTCTCTCTCTCTCTCTCTCTCGCTCGCTTGCTCGCTCGCTCGCTCGCTTGCTGTCTTTCTTCCCGTCTCTCTCCTTGTGGATGGGAACGCAGCGTACTTCTCTCGCAGGACGTGGGAATGGATATGAAGAGGAAGGCAAAATGCAGTCGTGGGTGGAAGCGTAGACTTCGGATCTGGCAAGGAGGCGAGGACGGTCGTGTGAGGAAGAGAGACAGGGAAGCACAGAATCCTGCCAACAATCGTGGGGAGGGAGACAAGCACATATATAAGAAGCAGGGAAGATGGGAGGAAGCACGATTCACGAGCAAGGAGATGGAGATCAGTCGAAGGGAGGGAGAGACGGAGGTGTGAGGTGCGAGATGATGATGATGATGAAGATGATGAGATGCAAATCTGTGATACGACTCACGAGAAAGCAAAGCAAAGAGCGGTTAAAATGCACTAGAGTAGAGCACCAGGGTCCAGCACACGCTATTAGAAGATCGCGTTTTGACTTTCAACCAACTACTAGTATAAAGTCCAACCTTGGCGGCGCTGACTTTACTACGCAAAATTCTCTCTGTTTATTTGTCTCTCTACATCCGAGGTGTTCAAGGGCATTCCCACGGAAGGATATTATTGTGAAATGCTCACGATTAGATCACGAAAAAGCCCCCTCTTGTAGGCTTAACACATCTCTTTATTCCGGCAACTCCCAAGGAGGTTACATCTGTATATGACATGTCACACTTGCCATGTCATCAGCGCCTGGTTCGTATGCGACAACTGATTCATTAGTGTGAGTGTGTGATTCATTAGCGTGTGTGTCTCATGATCGGCCATCATGGTGCAGAGTTGCCAGTTCCTAGCACCTAGAATCAAGAGGCTTGACGGGGGAACGATTTCTAGGTAAGCAAAAGAAAGTATATATGCTGAGATAGCCTCTCGTGGGAGCCTGCTCTGGAGCTATCTTTTGAGTGGTCCCTCCAATGTTCACAAGTTTAATGTCGTGAACATGAATGGAGATTTTTGGAAATCAACCTTCAAATTTGACAAATAAGACCTACAAAATTCAAGGCATTTTACTTGTATTTTTCCTTAAATTCTACAACTTGAAGGTTTTTGTATCTGTTAAGAAAAATGTTTTCACTAAACACTTACTGACTCTCAATATATGTTGTTGATATGCAAATCTTACACGAGGATTTGAGACATTGTTAAGCCTAATCATGTTCCATTGAATCTTCCACAAGATACCATAGTTCCACCTGCTACATTTGAATGCAATTCTTTTTTGGTTTGAAAAGGGAGATTTCTCTATGGGGACTTAATGGCAATGCAAATAGATGTTCAATCAACCTATCATCAATCTGGGGACTTAATGGCAATGCAAATAGATGTTCAATCAACCAATCATCAATCTTTCTATCTAGTTTCCATTGTCTCTCTGTCTCGCAAATAGATGTTCAATCAACCAATCATCAATCTTTCTATCTAGTTTCCATTGTCTCTCTGTCTCTCTGTCTGTTTGTCTCTCTCTCTCAATATATATATATATATATATATATGGTAGAGGATTGTCTCATTAACCCATTTTTAAACTAGGAATCTCTTGATTAATTATCGATCGTACCCATCATTTTGTCACACATTTTCAAGTAGACCTTGGACTGATGCATTTTTGTTTGGGAATTGAAGTTTGGCAGGAGCCGAAACAGATCTTCATTTCACAGCTGAAGTATGCTGGAGAGATACTGAAGGCATTTGGCATGGCTGAGTGCAAAACAATTGGTACCCCTATGGAGGTTGACGCGAAGCTCTCAAACGAGGATTCATCACCACTGGTGGACGAAGCGAAGTACAGAAGGCTTGTGGGCAGCTTGATTTACCTGTGCAACACACGACCGGGACATCAGTTTTGCGACTGGTGTACTAAGCACGTTTTCCAATAAGCCCTGGGAGAACCATTGGAGGGCAGGGATGCGGGTGCTGAAATACGTCAAAGGCACACTTGATTATGGCATCACCTATAACAAGGGCAACATCTTGACCGGATTCTGTGACTCGGATTGGGCAAGAGACGTGGACAGCAAGAGATCAGTGACATGGTACTGTTTCTCACCTGGATCTGGAGTTGTGTCATGGGTCAGCAAGAAGCAACCCACAGTTGCTCTTTCTTCTACCGAGGCCGAGTACAAATCTGCTGCTTTGCTTCTTGCGAGGCAGTGTGGTTGAGGAGGATTTTGGGGGACATGGGTGCAGTGCAGAACAAGCCTTAAGCAGTTATCATGTGACAATCAGAGTTGCATGGTGATTGCAAAAAACCCAGTGTTCCACGCTCGCACAAAACACATTGAAATTCAATATCACTTTGTACACGAGCTCATCATGGATGGAGAGGTCGACTTGGTGTACTGTCCGACTACAGAGAATGCTGCGGACATCTTCACGAAGGCTCTTGGAAGAGACTTGCTGGAGAGGCATCTTCATCGACTTGGCATTGGGCCGAAAAAATAAGTTCACTTGCGGGTGGACATTGAGGGGGGGTGTTAGATATCAATGCTCCACTCTCGTGTAACTACATGGGAACTAGCTAACTCTACTTGTAAGCCCCCCATATGAGGAGAAGGAATTTGAGTAGCTCAGTTATCCGGTAGGTCCTGGTTTGGACACCAGATAGGGGCCATGTGTGGCCTGATGGCTGGACGGCTTCAGATAGAGTTGGCACACCGCCAACTAGGCTACATGCAAGTGTGGGAAGGCATCCCTTGATTGACCGCACTGAGGGTAGATGGAGCATTTCTTGGGGCAGCCCACTCTCGGGTTGTGGGGCCCGTTTGGAGCCTCAGATGATCCCGAATGGCTCTGGGCTGAACGATAACCATAGGTTAGTTGCTCTGTTTTGCACACCGGTTCTATCGTATGGTCGGTGGCCTATTTCGGGACTGACTACGACTGGTGGCTATATAAGAGCAAGCCCATGAAGCCCATTTCATCACTAGCTATAGCAACCCTTATTCCTTAGCATTTAGCCTCCGTCTTCTACTGTTTCCAGCACGCCATCGAAGCTTCTTTCATAGGAGCGCACGGTTGGGAGGCAGCGCCATCTATTGTATTAGTTCTACAGTAATCAAAATTTTGATTCTCCATACTATCTTGTTTTCTCTCTTGCGTACGAGGTCTAGTTATCTGTTGAGCACAGAGGTTGTATTATTTTCTTACACTTTTCCCATTCCCATCCTATTTCTTCGCATGTGCTAAGCCCCTAAGTTACCGTATCAAGTTACACCTAGTGTAAACTACAAATCTATGATCGAGCTTTGAGCTATGGCGGTTCATCAGATGTTGGATAAATTGCCACAGCTATGCCTTTTGCTGCTGACTTTGGCAATGATATCAATGCCGTAGTCGATGTACAACGAACTATTCAGCCAGCTACTGTCCATCGTGCATTAACAATTTACACCTCACCTGCACTGCCTCTCTCTCTCTCTCTCTCTCTCTCTCTCTCTCTATTCTTGTCATCTCCCAAACACCCCTTTACTTCCCTGCATATCGGTTATTCGTCTGTTGTCATTCAACAAACCAACCGCATAGCCCACCTTCCGAATCAGAATCAGTACACTAGATTTCAAAACGACTTCTGCAGCAAAATCTGAAGCTAATTTTGTTTTGTCAAATCCATTGGAACTTTCTGTCAGTCTATCATCCGCAAAGACACAACTTGCAACCAAGGAAAGGATGCTTTTCCTTCTTCTGTTTCCTTGCTGGGACCGACCTAAGTTATATGCCACTGGCCATGGGCTTATGGCCGGCTTTTTGCACGATTTGCCCCGGATCCCAATTCATGCAACCGTCGATAAGATGACGAAAAGAGTGTGTCTCTTTTCTCATGAGCCACGTGTCATGTTCCTGCAACTTGTGCAAAGTTGCTCCCAACTCCCAAGCCCAATAATGCTTTGCCCTCTTTTCTGGCATTGGGCTCCTAACTTCATGCTTGGTAAGATCATGGGATACGAGGTGAGGAGTGATCTTTTCCTTTTTTCAAGAGAGAAAAAAGGGTTCTTCCCTCTCCTGATAGCCATGGATGTGACTCTTTAGCTCCCTTTCCTAAGTTGATAAATTTTCCTTTTCTTTAGTACAATCCTTGAAGAACCAGAGATGTTGATAGACAAGACCATTATCAAAATCTCAGCTCTTCTGTAATAGATGACAAACATGATGCTTCACTTGAGGAAGATAGGACAAGTGCTCTCCCTGGTTAATAAGGAAGGATATTGACATTGTTCTCCACCCTCACGCACATGGCACCACCCTACCATGGATCCCACAATGGTCTTAGCAAGAGCAGTATAAGTACGCATTGGAGCCATCAACAAGGTGCAAATGAAAGGACCATCAAACACCCTAGACTTGGCCCCACCCATAACTTGGAAGTCATCCTAGGTGCACATACAAGCACAAGTAAAGGGCAGAGGAAATGTGGGCATTTAAGCATCTTTTTCTTCCTGAATTAACATCACATGGGGATCGAGAATGGTGCATGCCCATTTTGTGAGATGTGAGATACACAATTTTCAAGAATATGTGAGTGATATGTTAGGATATCAACATCTTCCTCTCATGAGTCACATATTGTGTTAAGTAGACTGGTGATAAAGGTGATTAGAGTAGTTCATGGCCTCATAATTTTTTATTTTGCAAGCTTTGAATGATGCATAGCCCATTTTTGGGGAGGGGAGATACATATTTTTCAATACATATGAGTGATCTATTAGCATATCAACACATTCCTCTCATTAGTCACTCAACTGTGTTAAGCAAACTATTGATACCAAGCTATAAATCCATATGAAAGGGATAACACCACATCGCCAACATTGGATATCCACATGTGAGGAAGAACACTATTCAACAATTTTGGACTTATGTAAAGTCCAAAAATCAATATACTGTACTACTTAGTATTCTTTAAGTTGGCTTTTATAACATAGGATATGAAACTACTTGGCTAGGGTAATTTTGATTGTAAGCCACACCATACTGCGTACTCCCTTCACGGACTGTGGTGTATATATGCATCTTCTTTGCATTAAAATCTCATGAGAATGCACCATTTGAATATAAAATCAAACTCTTCAATAAAGTTCATGCATATGTCTTTCAAAACCAAATTCTCTTCCAAATTTTAAATTCCCACATGGATAGTATAATTTTGAACATAAGACACATTAAAAGATTAGCACCCTCTTAAAGACACCTTAGAGAGATGGTGTATATATGTACCTTCTTAGTATTAAAATAAATTAATTTCTCAATGCCAAGAGTTTCAAAAATTGTCATTCCTTGTAAAATTTTAGTTTGAAATATAAATGTGGATGCAGTAACTTGATCAACACTCTCTTAGAGGCACCTTAGAGAGATGGCATCTATATACACCTTCTTAGTATTAAAATAAATAATTTTTTCAGTGATGGGGGTTTCAACAATGGTCATTCTTGTAAAATTTTAGTTTGAAGTCTATATGTGGATACAATATACAAAGTACAACAGCCCCCCCCCCCAAAAAAAAAAAAAACACACACACACAAAAAGTCCCTCTCCCTCTCCCCCCCCCCTCTCTCCCTCCTCTCTCTCTCTCTCTCTCTCTCTCTCTCTCTCTCTCTCTCTCCCCCCCCAAGGAATTAAGTATTTTTCAACGTCTGACAAAAATTGCAACTTTTTTGAAAAAATCTAACTTGTAAAAATAAGGATATTAGCGCCACTATGAATGTTGAAAGAAAAGCATTGATATGTGCCACATATAAGACTATTGTCTAATGGTAATATCAATGCATATATGGACAAAAATAACATTGATAAATTTCCAAAACACTATAGGTGGTAATATCGACAATAATACTGATGGTGTTAATTCTTCCAAAATGCTTTTTGATGGTTAATCGATGTTGCATTTTTTAATGCAGAATTTTTCAAGGTCAAATTAGGGCTTGGCCTTGCCTTAATATGCCCATTTGCATGTATGTCTATATAACAATGATGATGACCAGGAGTGATGTGAGTGCTATATTAGGGGAGGCTTGGGGTCTCAAAAGGGCCTAATAAGGAATAGATTAAGACATGGATTAAGTTGATTACAAGCAAATCTATGATGGTAGCCCATTGGCTAAGGGTCAATCACTCAAACGACATGGGTATATTTATTTTTAAATTAATCAACCTTGGCCTTTGGATGGAGGTAGATGGATCAAAGGCCAAGGATGCCTTGGATGGGGTGGCTAACTTTGGTACAATACTAACATGTTGGAACCATGTTTCCATATTCTTTCTCTATACACCCCTTGTTCATTTTACAATACTAACACTTACAAGAATACATGTTAGTTCAAGTGATTCAGATGCTACAAGCCAAGCATACTACAAGAAGAGAAACAGTAGTGAACTTACATAGTATTCACTGAAGCAAGCCTTGCCTCTTGAACTTAAGTGGGATTGGCCCACTTTAGCTAGCACTGCCCCCCATTGTCGCTTGTACTTTTTGGATGAGTCCTCAGTACATCTCCTTAACTTTCTTTTGATTGCCAAGCAGTCTTGCCTTCCCCATCAATGGCGAGGGTCATGGAAAAACAAATTCTAACTGTCCGATCAATGAACTTCCATAATATCATAAAATGGACCTTTAATCCTAATTGGATGCATTAGGAAATTTCTCACAAAATCAATTAATGTATAACCTATTTGAAATTAACATTATACACAAATGATAAACAGACACATCAGATTACAACTTGGATACAAAACACACAAAAAAATTTAATTTCTAAAGGTCCATTACAAAAAAGACTGAACCAACTGGTCACCTCTCAACTGTGAAATACAACTACCACTGGAAAACCATCTCCTTACAAACTGCTCAGAGCAGCACCCCTCATGAGAAAGCTCACTGCTAGAAATAATAGCATCAGAAACCTTTCCAAATGAAATATCAGACCTGCCATCAAAAAACTCACCAATAGATCCCTCCAAAAGAACACCACCAATAGAAGCAAAGCTCTGATCTACAATAGAAAACTTCCCACATACACAAAACTTCCCAACAATAGCTACATCACATTTCTCAACCACAACAGATTTATCACCACCACAAATGCCAAAGTTTCAATCAACCACCACAGCCCACATCGGAACCACTGCCAACAATAGCACCACATCCAAGGGAGCCAACACAACCACTCCTTAGACAACATAGTGACAATCCAAATATTTAACACTGACTAACAACAAAAGCTAAACAAGAATCAAATACCTCCATATGGACCCGAAGAACCATCCAACACAAAATTTAGCTTCTCAACAGTATTAGGACCATCCAAACAAACCACACGAGGTTGATCAACACTAACAACATTTCTACTTGCAAAAATACAATTAATAGCACAAATTAGACCACAATAAAAATAAGTAAAACACTACCTCCATTTACATAAACCCAATCTCCATTATGTCCAATAACAACATCAACTGAAGAAATAACTAGACTAGAAATTGCAGTAGAAGATATCACACCAAAATCCAAACCTGCACAACATAACACACATCCAAAACCATAAAATCAAGCACATTATAAAAATTAAAGAAAACACAAATTACTTGCACTGGAACCACTAGAAAGACCAGCATCAGCACAAACCACACCATCCACCCCCTACAAATACAACTTGATATTTTCTTCTAAATTTTTTTGCATAACTTCTCAAAGCACTGAATGCATCATAAGGCCTAGTAAGAAATGACTGAGGTGCAACAACCTTCACCATATTACTTTTGTCATACTTCCTATAAGATTAAGCCCTTTGATGCCCCATAACTAACTGCCCAACACAATTTGGAACTTGACCAAGACTCAAATGCATCCTATAGACTCAATTTTCACGTACATTCTCCTCAAAATAGGAGGATGGATGGAACTACTTACACTCTCCTCTCCTCAACGGGCTACAATTTATAGTCAACAACATCGACTTAACAACTTTATTGAGAGAATTCCAACTCGCTCTATTAACATTAAACCAAACTTGAAAAAACAAAACTCGAACACAACACCAAACAAATCACAAACAAACTGAAATGTTCTCCTTGACAAAGTTGTCAATACACTGGAGAAAGAGGTATTTAGAATTCAAAATAGACTCTTACAAAGTAGGAAAATTGCACACTAACTAATCAAAGATATGAACAACATCTAGTTCATGAACTTGCACACTAGGCTAAAAATCAGCTTCTACTAGTGAGTCAAGCTCACCCAATAATTCTTACTACACCGTTCATTATACCTGCATCCATAACAAATATCAAAACCATAGAACAACAAAAAGTTACATAAACAACAAAACAAATTACTCCACAAGATCCCTAAGCTTGTCTTTACTCATGATGAAATCACTTCACAAAAAACCATGAAATTCTTTGCCTCCCCAAATATAGAAACATGAAAGGTAGTAATATGCAAAATGTCTCTGCACCCCTCTTGGATGAAACATACTAAAATCAATGTCAGCTAACATTTTTTTCTCCTCACCAACCCCCACCACGCAATTCTTCTCATCATACTTAGTAGAACTAGCCTCAATGGGCCTATTCATAGTTGTGAGCAAAAGTTACAAATATTAGCCATGTTATCATTTCTAAGGCTTCAATTGGTTTAAGTATAATTAAACTTCATTCACAGGTTTTTAATAAGCTAGAATCTGAAATTTATTCCCTATAGATGACTTTAGATGGATTATGCCGATCAATTTGAGTACTTGGAGGGCTAATTTTGGACCTCATATGAGAAAGTTATGTTAATTTTTGGGCAAATTTATCAAATTTCAAGATTGAAATATTAGCCACACTAGTTTGGAGAAGCTCATAAATTCTTCTTTGGGAAAATATTTGCAAATGAAATTTATCTTGGGGAGGGTAGGGAAAAAAGAGAAAAGGGGGGAGAGGGGGGGGAGGGGGGGGTGAGAAGGGGGGGGAAGGGGGGAGGGAGAGGGGGGGGGGGGGGAAGAAGAGGGAGGGGGGGAAGGGGGGGGCAAGGTGGGGGTGGGGGAGGGGGAGGGAGAGGGGGAGAAGGGGAGGTGGGGGGAAGGGAAACAAGAGGGGGGGAAGGGAAAGGGGGGGAGAGAGAGAGAGACAGACAGAGAGAGACAGAGAGAGAGAGAGAGAGAGAGAGAGAGAGAGAGAGAGAGAGGTGGGGGGGGGAGAGAAGGAGATGCAGGAAGTTTGAACTCTAGAGCGGGAGGTTTGAATTCCTTGGCATTATATTGACTTTCACCTCTCTCGTAACTCATTTTCAATCACATCCTTCCTTCTACTCTCGCCCCCATCGTGGTCCCCTCCCGTAACTCATTTTCAATCACATCCTTCCTTCTACTCTCGCCCCCATCGTGGTCCCCTCCCTTCCTCTCTCCCTCACCCTCTCCCTCACGTTGCCCTCCCTCCCTCATGATTATCTTCCATACCCAACTGGCTACCAATGGGAAATAATACCCCAGTTGGGCATGGGAGCATGATTATCTACTTGCTGCATTGTCTGACTTTTTTCAAGTGTATATCAATGTCTTTGCCTAGTCGTATAAAGATTAAAAGGGAGTCCTTACTGAGTCCATGGAACATCACATCGATTTGCATCCAAAAGTAGACCAAGTGAGATCAGAGGATGATATTGCATGGATCCTAACTATGGTAAGGATGTTCAAGCCAACATTCAAAAGATGGAGCAAGCGGGGTTGATCTACCCTATTGACTACTCTGATTGGGTTAGCGGAATCATAGTGGTACCCAAAAGAGAGACTCGCACATTCTAGGTTTATGTCAACTAGAGGAGTTTGAATGCTACCACATGCCGAGATAGGTTCCCTCTTATCTTCACTACTAGGGTTTTGGAAATAGTACTGGTCATGCGGGCCTGGGCATGGTCTATGCCATGACAAAGTATTGGCACTATCCCTTGTGTCGTATGTTTATTATCATTACTAATGATCAAGCTACTCCTTGTTCACTCCTATGTCACACCATGTTCCCCCTATGTCACCCCTGGTTCACTCTTGGTTCATCCATGGTTCATCCCTTGTTCACCCTATGACACCCCTTTCACCCCTATGTAACCCAAATGTTCACACCTAGATCACCCCTTGTTTAACTCCTTGTTCACCTCCTGTCACCCCTTGTTAACCCCTATGTCACTCCATGTTCACACCTAGGTCACCCCTCTGTCACCCCTTGTTCACTCCTTGTTCAGTCCTATGTCACCCTTTGCTCACCGTTATGTCATCCCTTGTTCACCCCTATGTCAACCCTTGTTCACCCCTATGTCACCCCTTGTTTACTCCTTCAGTCCTATGTCACCCCTTGTTCACCCCTATGTCATCCCCTGTTCACCCTATGCCACTCCATGTTCACACCTAGGTCATCCCTCTACCAACATGGATCATCCCTCTGTCACCCCTTGTTCACTACCATGTTCACCCCATGTTCATCCCTATGTCACCCCCTTATTCACCCTTGGTTCATTCCTTGTTCACATTTGTTCACCCCTATGTTCACCCTCCTTCACCTGCATGTAACTCCCTGTTCACCTTTTGTTCATCTCTTTTACACTCTTGGTCCACCCTTGGTTCCCTCCATGTTCACTCTTGTGTCACTCTTATGTCAGCCCTATTCACCTCTATCACTCCCTTGTCACCCCTGCTCACCTCTATCACACCCAATGTCACCTCACCCCTTCCTTCTTCTCTCTCTCTCTCTCTCTCTCTCTCTCTCTCTATTGGAGTGGCGACCACCCTAGCAATCAGTTGTAGGCAACTCTCCACCTACAGCTGTGCCCATCATTCTGGAAATCAATCACCTCGTGCATCTTACCACCTAGCTATTTTTGGCAGCCCTTGATTGCCCTACTCTTGACATCCGTCTTGGGCCTCCACCTGCCCATGCTATGGGGCTCTTGCAACCCTCTCTCCCAGATGCTATTTTTAGAGGACCTGCTATTATTAGCCATCCACCCCATCAATGTCTTCGTTGTTGCCTGGGATGTTACTATCATCTCGGATGTGATAGAGCGAAAGTGAGAGAGGGAGAGAGAGAGGAGTGCACATGATATAGCTACCTGTACACTAGCTGTTAGGGTTAGGGTTTGCCCCTATGCCCTATGTGGATAGTGCAATTTACACTATCTTTAATACCCCCTCTTAAATTACACTGGGTAAGTAGAGGGTGCATGTACAAGACCTGTTTGTGGATTTTGTTTGTGCATATGATAGCATCAAAAACTGGAAAAGAAAACTGAAAGAAATCAGAGTAGTATATGTGCATGTGAGCATAATGACTACGAAGAGGAAGCATTTACAATGCTTACAACTTATGCGGCCCTGTATAAGATGTGGATTTCCCCCTCTTAAGTTGTGGGTCATCCTTCGCCTTTGGGAATAAAACCCAGAAGATAGGTCAAAAGGAAGAGGAAGAAAATATGCAAAAGGTAAAGTCCACCTGGATCAAAGACTGGTCGATCGAAAGATGTCTGCTTGTATGGCTGCATGCTGAACGTGTCAAGTTGAACATGTCATAAGTCATTGTGGACTCTACAGCTGCTCTATGGATCCGGATGTGAGGCTAGTCAATGTACCAATGGAGATGTGATCTGGCAGGTTGTGACATACGAGGTTGTCACCAACACAAAAGAGCTAACAACAATGCGTGAGGTATGCTGCAGTAATGTAATCTCTATCAAATGATGCAGGGTCGAAGAACACTGCATAGTCAGTGTGGAAAGAGTGATCCATGGGCTGAAAATATGGGGCCGAAGGTGCAGGTATGATATGTTGCTCTACTAAAGAAGAGGCCCGTAGAATTGACAAGGTATAGGAAACTATCCAACCTGTATGCTCCATGAGCTGGAGGTCACCTTCTGTGTGCATAGCCGGCTAAACATCCATTGGAATGAGATGTAGCATTTGTCATAGTCTTGTCGAGAAGGAGCTGACAGTGTAAAGGCCTAGAAGCCTGGAATATCACTAAAAATGCATAAGATGTCCCTTAGGCATATGAGGTGCCGAATGCTGATGAAGGGACCAATTTGTAGTTGTGGATCCAACCACTGATCTGCATCAAGTATGGACTGTATACGACAGCCATAAGTGCATGCTGAAACACTAAGTCTCCCCAAGTTGCGCTATGGCTGAACCTGATAATGTCCACTACACTGGGGCAGGACCGCCGCACTGATGCATAGGTATCCTCGTGCTGAGGAATGATCTGCTGATCGAAAGTGGTGGTAATAACTGGATCCAAGGATGTAATGCGGCATGACTGAGCCGATGCTGGAATGTCTTGAAGATTGATCTATTGATCTGTACTACTAAAGGGAACTGAGCCCAAGGGGTATGCTCTGTGTCATAGGTGAAAGCATCAGTGATGGATGCTAGAATGGAATCACCTGAAGAGCTGAATGCACTGGGGCATATATCTCTACATGCGGCAAAATATGTGAGTGCCTTGTACTGAGGACTTACCTGCTGAAGAACTGCAGATCATAACTGAACTCCTGCTAAGTATCTGCAACAATTGATGTGACAGTAAATGGAGTCAGATCCATGCATGAGAACGATGGTTGTGCATCACAAGAATCAGTATGAACTGATGCCCATGGGACTGCCTCATGCTGAATATGCCTCATGATGAGGGCTTAGTGCTGATTTTGAGGGCCTACCAAGGAATGTGCCTCGTGTTGAGGGCCTACCGACAAGTGTGCATGATCGAAAATTGCGGGTTGATCCATGCTAATATGTGAAGCATCTGCATTTGATCTCTCAAGGCCAATGAGGCTCGAGTATGCATCATAGACTGGTACATACCCTATGGCAATAAATGGTCAAAGAAGGTTCTCTTTCCACTCACGAATCTCATCCAGAGTCATGACTGGTGTATCATCAACTGCGTGATGTGAATAACTCCATGCTGGAGGCGGTCAGGTGCTTTGTGCAAGAGGCTTACCCAAGTACTGATGAGATTGTCTACCCATGAGAACACTGTATGTGAGCTCTGCCACTAGGGGGCTTACACTAAACTATCAAAACCAAGTCATGTGAGAACTACAAGCCAAGGATCAAGCCTATAGTAGAATGATGAGAACTGTGTGTTGGGATTAGCCAAAAGGTTGTACAAGGCTGATGTGTATGTGCAGGAACCAATGCCAAAAATAGTAGTCAAATGTGACTATACATGGATGGCATGTGTACATGCAAGAAGAATGCAACAATCTTGAATTCGAGAAGGAGGACTTTGCCAAGTGTCACGCTGAGGTCATGAAGTGCCAATGCCAAGAGACTGAGCTAGTTTCAGTGTGTGAAAGTATACACAGATGATAGAACCGCATGGACTGACGCTGGTGGGAACTAATCAGGTAATGTGGCAATGGCTTACTTTACTTGGTGGAGTTGGATCTCCTCTATGTCAGTGCTAGTCTACATCTAGACTACACGTTGTGGCATCAAATGCAGCAAAATGAGTTTTATTTTGTTCATTTTATGTGCTGGATGCGCTGCAATGGATCAAGATGTGGATCTGATGAAGAGGATGCAATTATGGTGACCTGTGGAAATTTTAGATGGTAAATCTGAGGTTCTTAGTGTGTAGAGCATGATCTAGCGAGCAATTTTGCTTTTTGAATTACCTCCAAATTCCCCCTGGAACAAAAGTTATGGCTTCCGGAAGGATATGCCAAACTTTGACCCCAAGAAGCCCCAAAAATGATGATGTGGCTTGGAATGAGGTGGCAAGCTAAGGTCACATGATAAATTCACTGTGTACCTATGGAGAGGGTGCAGTGCCTAGCAAGGGTTGTGACATGTGGCAGCTGAGGTGGATGCTGACTGTTGACATGGCAGTCAATGATGTGGCATTCTCTTTACGGTGGCAAGCGATCTGATACCATGATAGCGGAAGTGAGAGAGGGAGAGAGAGAGGGTGCACACGATATAGCTACCTATACACTAAGTGTGTTGACAATGAACATGAAGATATACATGTGAACCCCTTAGGGTTAGGGTTTGCCCCTATGCCCTATGTGGATAGTGAAATTTACACTATCTTTAAAAGGATGAAGAGTGACCATGAGCTAGATAGCGGGAGGTATCAACACACTCTCAAAGCTCTAGTGAATCTTCTTCAGACCATGGGGGCTCAGGCTACACTCCTCCTTCTCACACACCTCACTCAAAGGGGTCTGGTGGGCCAATAGAAGCTCAAATCTCCTCTACGATCCCCTCTTCCTCCTCCAACATCTGGGTAATGTTCAAACCTCTCTTGGATCTGAATCTCAAACTTTCGGTGTTATCATCTCAGGAGATCAAGACCCTCTCCTCGACTGGGTTTGACATGGTCATATTCCCCCTGTCATCGAGCTCTGATAACTTCATCAAATCATATGACTACACTATGGACACTTTTGAGTTCCTGGGCTCGAGGCAAGTTCTAACACTGACTCGGGTATCTCAATACATGGGACTCCCAACTCTTCCTATTCAGTCTCCTTCCAATGATTCAACACAACTTCTTTCATTCCTTTCCCAATGCAAATATAATTGTAGGGGTTTTGATTGTTAAAAGGTTATCGAAGGGCATAGAAAGAGCAGTGATCACTCACTACTTCTTTACTTGGTGGTGACAAGACATTACTATGTCACCAAGGGTATCCGTTTTGCTTTGAATTCCCTCTTCACTATCACTCCTTAAGGTTTTGCCTCGCTCTTCTATTCCACATTCTATGCCACTATACGCAATGGCACATGAAGAGGCGCACACACATCTATACTTATGGATCTCCTCTCACCTACCTGTTGCATTAATGGTGGGCTATAGCACTTCATCTTCTACCACCTCCATCCCATACTTTTCTTCTTCTCTTGTTCTACTCTCATCTATTGTTGTTCCTTGCACCACGCCACTAACAGTCACTTCATTCTTGATATCCTCTTTCTCTATTGCCTCTCCCTCTATTATCTATGTTGCTTCTCTCTCTACACTGCCATCTCCAAGACATTTTTATGGGCCACTCCCTCTTGGGCCATCCTCTAGTGCCTTTCCATCAATTCTATTGAGGTAGCGATAGGTATTGATGATGATATTTTCTAGGTCACTCCTCAGCCCTCCTTAGGTCTCACTCGAGGAATGACATTAGCCCTTACGGCCCATGCAATAGTGACCTTCAAAGACCCGATCCTATCATCAGTTTTGGTGTGCTTCACAAGCACCCATATGTCCTCCTCAATATGGATCATCTGGATGGACATCCTTCAGTCGCTATGGGTGCAATGACCTCTTCTCATGCTAGAGAGTTATCAGAGGGACGTAGATTCCCAGATATGAATCTCACTTTGGGGACCGTTGCTAATGCAAGGAAACCTCCCTAGGTATCTCAACGAGAGTGACACTAGATCACAATATGGAGGATACTAATCAGGACCCACTTGATACGCGACTTAGTGACGTTATTTTTGTGGGTGGTAAGTTACCCTTTGTGGCCGATTGTCCTCCATTGCCAAAAAATGATATGTTGGATATTAACTTTGTTGCCTCTTCAAGAGAATTATTCTCTCACAACGTACGGATCCAAGAACAGAGCAAGGATCACAAGAGGTTTCTGTGTGCCCTAAAGCACAAGAGGTCTTTTGTTTTTGTGGAAGAAGAGGACCTAGAACAACTCTTCACAATCCCCTTGCTAGAAACCATGTCTTGCAACAAGAAAGCATCTAGGGCTCTGAGCTATTACCTCGACATAGATACAGTTGTTCCAAGCTATTACCTTGACATAGATACAGTTGCTCTAGTGGGATCTTTGGAGACACATGAGGATGAAGGTATGTGGGCAGTCTTTCAAGAATATGGTGAGATCCTTGACATGACTGGCCACATGACATTTTGGGGTAGATATGTGTGGGCCAAAAGATCGCTTGACATGGTGCAATGAATAATGGACGACAACTTCATTCAGTCTTTGTAAATGGAAATTCCTATTTGGTCATAATCCTGACTAATGGGATATGTAAAGATCCAACTAAATTTGAGGCTATATTGAATGGCCTACATTACTAAACCTAGTTGAATTGCATTTTTTTTGGGCTTCTTTGAGGATTTTCTCACAAAGTATATTAAGGACTATGCGAAGATTTCCTGTGATGGGTCAGTTTAAGGGGAAGGGCAACACCTTCTCATGGGGAGAGCCCTAGCAAAGGAGTTTTGAGGAACTCAAATTAGCAACTGCTATCGCTTCCATCTTTAAAGTAGTTGATCCAAATCAACCATTTGTGGTTGAGATGGATGCCAACAATATTGCCATAGGTGTCGTCCCTTGACAAGGAGGTAACCCTATAGTAGGTAAGAAGCCAGATCATGCTCAACACAATTATTTAGCATATGAGAGGGACCTATATGCAATTATACAGCTATATGTAGGTTTATATGCTTTAAAGAAGTCATGGCATTGTTTGTACAGTGCCCACTTTGAGATAGTCTTTGATTAGGAGACTATCAAATGGCTATCTTTCCAAAAAGAGTTTAGGGGCCGTAAATCTTGTTGGACTAAAATACTCCAAGAGTTTGACTTTCAACTCAAATATAAAAAAGGTTGTTACAATGTGGTTCTAGAATTGCTGAGTGTGCACCCATGGTTAAGGAGTTGAGTTATACTTAACTAAGGAGTTATTTCTTGGAATAAACTAAAGGGCAAATGCGAAGATGATCCACATTATTCCTAGGTGTGACATTTAGTAGAAAGGAGGGATCCATCATCCATGATCTTTACTTTTGAGGAAGTTAAAAATTTTGTCCTTGATCATGAGACAAGCATAGCCACAAAAAGTTGTACGTCTCAGACAGTGTCTCAAGAAGAAGACACATCGTTGACAAGCAATGAAAGTCTATAGTGGAAGAAGTTTTCCATCAAAGATGGTTAATTACTCTACAAAGGTAGAGTATGTATGATCATAATAGAGGTGAGAGTGGGAGAGAGATGAGTTCCCAAGAGAATAGCTAACTTAAGAAAATTGAGAATATATGCATGAACCCCTTAGGGTTAGGGTTAGGGTTAGGGTGTGTCCCATGAACTCTATCTACATGGTGCAATTTACACCATTCTCAACACCCCCTCTTAAATTTCACTACATAAGTAGAGGATGCTTTACAAAACACAATTCTCTGGATTTTCTAAAAGCTGCATGATGGCAATATAAATAAAGATAAAAGAAGATGCATAAGAGTGCAAAAAAGTGTAGAGGAAGAAAGTATGTACAAAGGTTTACAACTTAACCTTCACTTCCCCCTCTTAAGTTGCAATTGACAAAGACTAAGATCATGTCAAAAATGTGAAAACTTGTCAAGGGAAAGTGGCTTGGTGAAGATGTCTGCAACTTGTTCTTGGGTCGGCGGATAATGTATTAATTCGATCTCTTCACTAAGAAATTTCTCATGAATGAAGTAATAATGGACTTCAATGTGTTTTGTTTTAGCATGAAACACTGGGCTCTTTGCTAGTTGGATGTTGATCATATTACCTGAACAAAGAATGGTAGGTCTCCACACAATATCTCAATCTCTTAAAGAAGCTACATGAACCAGATTGCTTTGCATGCTACATTGGTGGATCTTTTATACTCTGCTTTGGTAGAATAAAATGACACTGTTGGTTCCTTCTTGCTTTACCATGATGAAGCTATAGAGCCAATAATGAAGCAGTTAAATGATCGAGATGAAAAGTTCAATAGCCACTTGTGGTGAGCAATGTTCAAGCAGTTGGACACTTAGGTAAGTATGAGTATGGTTGACCATGCAGAGAGTGATGGTTGGACTAAAAGATTTAATCAAGTCCTAGAAGGTATGCTTCATGCATATGTAAGTAAAAGGCAAACTAATTGGGACGATTATCTTCCTATATGGATGTTGCTTATAATAGCTCTAAACCCTCAGCTCTACAGGATATATCCCTTTATGCTCATATATGGTTTCCAACCTGGAGCCTGCATGTTTGTTGGTCTCAAGAAGGAGAAACTACAAAAAGGGAAAGACTATCTTTAATATCTCAATAAGATCTTGAACATAGCCAAAGATAATGTTAGATGGGCACAAGACCATGGTAGACATTGTGCCAACAAAAGTCATCGGCAAGTCACCCTTAAAGAAGGTGATAAGATATATTTGAGGGTTTATGAACATTCAAGCCCCATTCAAAATATTTAAATTTGGGGTAGCTCCCAAATTGTCACAAGGTATTGCAGTCCATTCGTAATACTTAAAAGAATTGGAAGTGTCACTTATAAGTTGACCTTACGAGTAAATAGTAAGGTACATCTTGTCTTCCATGTGAGCATACTTAAAAAAGTTTTAGATGTCAATGACAACATTGTTGACACTATAGTACTAGTAGACCTTATCAAGTCTCCGTCGTTGCTGCATATTCAAGTGGAAGGACACACCCAAGGAAGGCTCTACTTGGGAAAAGTTGAGCACACTTCAAAAAATATATTCAAAATTCATTTTTGAGGATGAAAAATATCATTAAGGGGGGGTTGGGGGGGAATGTTTCAACAATCTTACTTCTAGGATTTAAAGTGACAGCAAGACCGGCAATGCACACAAAAATGGACTATGTTCATAAAGGACTCATTAGGGGAGAATTGGGGTCTCAAAAGGGCCTCATAAGGAATGGGTTAAGAAAATTAATGGATTAGGCCTAATGCAAGCCCTATTGTGGGGTCCAAGGGAGTCCTAACCCCCCCTACCTAGGTGGGTTAAGCACAATTGATCCCACCTCTTACACCTAGGAGGGGGCCACCTCTTACACCTCTTGCACCAAGGTGGGGGCACTTCTCCCAAAGTCAAATCAATGGCCAAATGGTGAATCTTTTGTTATGGCTATTTTCATTATCTGTTGTTTTCAATATTGCATCTTTTTTTATATCAGCTTGCAGAAAAAAGTTATATCACATTTTGATCTAACTCACAAGTCAATAAAATGTTGTTAGCCAAGTTTGGCCATTCCAATACATATGTAGAAGGGATTTGACCATGGTAGCACATTGATTAGATGGAGTGTTAAAAAACCAAAATTTGAGATTTTCCTACATCACCTTGTAAAGGATTGATGCTTTTCATGATTTTCTACAAAGAAATATAGATTTTGAAGGGGTAGATGAATGACTTTGACAACTTTGGCCATTTCAATGTCCATTTTTGGCAATTGTAGGAGGAATTTGACCGCGGCGCAGAAGGCAAAGTTGGTCGAGACATCATGGGGTGTCCAAAAATGCCAAAACCCACCATGGCGCAAATTTGGCCATTTGGACACCCTCCAAATGGCCAAATTCATGCCATGGTGGGCTTTTGCATGTCTCTGAATCAAAATTATTGTTTATGACATGGTATCTTGCAAGGAAGAGAATGTGATATAACTTTCATGTGCAAGATGATATACACATTATTGCTTATGACATGGTATCTTGCAGGGAAGAGAATGTAATAAAATGTACATATTTGTATTATAATCTCTCCATTTAAATACAAAGACTCTTCATAGCATGTACCTCCTCTTTGTGACCTCTAATACATAGAAATAAGAGGCTTTTGAAATCCCCAAGTAAGATCCTAATACAAATACCATTAAGGCTCTCCTCTCAGGGTAGCCAATCACAATGTTTTTTGCACCATTGCAAATTGGATGCAATGCAATAGGGGAAGCCATGTGATGTGGATCACAATGATCAAGCTGTCAATACTTTGATGCACTTTAGTAGTTAAGTAGGCCATTCTAAAGATTAGATGTGGAAGACCATAACGTATCCTCTCGCTCGACTAATATAGTGCACCAATGAGTGATTTCAACCAAATGTGCTATGAAAGTTGGCATGTCGAGGAGATAACTCCTTAATTTGTAATGCCTCCTTCATCAATTCAACAACCATTACATTAGCAGACCTAACAAAGCACATTAAATTAAAAGACCATAAAATATAAATCAATACATAGGATGCTTACCATCATAGCATTGTCTCATTTAATCGTGATTATTCTCTAAAACTTTTCCTCTCTTCCAATGTTCATTGACCTTTGCATAATGCAAGCAAGGCAAATAGGTATAAACTGTAAACTTTATACATGAAAACTTTAGGCATGAAAACTTTAGACATATCACCTGAAAACTTTGGACACGAAACCACACAATAAAACCATCAATATAAAATGCATCAATGTTTTTAATGTCCTCCAAGTCATGAAGAAAACCTATGCAAATGCCAAAATGCCCAACCTACAATTTACACATTGTTTGATGTTGCATGAGGGATAAAATGGACATTTTTCATGCATTTCTCTAGATTCTTGCCTAATATTTCAAGTAAAGTTGAGGGACTATACATTTCATTATCCATGACTAAAAGGTATTCCTGCACATAACTTAGAGACAGTCCATTGTCAATTATATCAAAGATTCCACTACTTCCCAATCCTATGTTAAAATAGGCTCTTGACACCCATACTTGTAAAGAAGATATGCAAAAAAGGTACATAGAAATACATCCTTCCTCTTGGGAAGCTTATGTGGACCGTTGGCAAAACCTTCCATGGCTATCTAGTTAGTAAAACTATAAGTTCACATCATCCAATGCATTTCTCATGTTCTAGAACACACTAGAGCTCACAATATTGTCAACTTCTATCACTTTCTTCCTGACCATGCCTCTAGAACACACTAGAGCTCACAATATTGCCAGCTTTGGTCACTTTGTTCCTGACCATGCCTTTACAACACACTGGAGCTCACAATATTGCCAGCCTCTAGAACACACTAGAACTCACAGCATTGCCATGTTGTGTCATTGTGTTCTAGACCATGCCTATTGGGAAAACAATAGCTATAGGAGGGGAAAGAGCAGTTGTAACCTATATGAGAGGGAAAAGGCACCTGTAGGAGGGCAAAGAGTTGCTGTAGCAGAAGGAAAATCGCCTATAGGAGGGCAAAGAGCACCTGTACCAGAAGGAAAAGCGCCAACAGAAGGGAAAGAGCACCTCTAGGAGAGGGAGGCAATAGAGCAAGAGAGGGCAGATCAAGAAAGGAAAGAGAAGGCAGAGATAGAGCATGAGGGGATAGAGCAAGAGGAGGCACATAAATAGTGAGAAGAGCAGGAGAGAAAAGACCAGCTGTAGGAGGTGCTGCAAACCAAATTTTAAAAAATGGAGGGAGAAAGTAGTTGGACCAGAGAAGAGGAGAAGAGAAAGAGGGGGCAAGCCTGCAGTAGGCAAGAGGACAAAAGAAATTCATCCAAAAGGTCCCACAATGGAGAGAGAGGGCAGTTGGACCAGAGAAGAGGAGCAGAGAAAGGGGGCAAGCCTACAATAGGCTAGAGGACAAAAGAAATTCATCCAAAAGGTCCCACAATGGAGGGAGAGGGCAGTTGGACCAGAGAAGAGGAGCAAAGAAAGAGGGTGCAAAGCTACAATACACCCAAGGAGAAGAGAAATTTGCCCACAAGGGCCCACAAAGACTTAAATGAGATTTGGGGCTGGGTGGGTGCACATGGGAGGGTGGTCAAGCATGGGTTAAGGGGGGGGAGAATGGTTTGGATGGTCCCAATGTAAGAGGAATAACTAATAGGGGATCTCTACATGCCTACCATCCCTCCACCTCAGCATACCATTGCCCCACACAAAGGAGCACTCTCATTGGTAAGGCTCAAATCCCTCTCTTATCCCTTGAAATTAGGAAACACTAATTGGAGGCCCTTTTGAGACCCCATTTCTCCCCTAATGGATGGTAGAATTGGGGGGGCCACTAAGAAATATGTAAGATAGCACGTGCGATCAATGGAAGGCGTTTTATATTTTTATGGAGTTATAAAAATATACATACATAAGGGGTTTTTGAATTCAAAAAATGAAAATTTTCATACATAAGGGATACTATCAAAGTTTACAGAAGGGGTGTATATAAGTTATAAAAATTCGTAGGTAGGGGTTTTTTTAATACCCCCTCATCACACGTTCTATATGGTGTTTTTACATAGTGCCCCGAGAGTGCCCCCCCCCCCCCCGGGGGGGGTTAGACAAGCACAGTTGTAAAGTAAAGATATGTGTCCATTAGCCAAGATTTAGTGGGAGCCAGTATTCTCACCAAGTGGACATGAGTGGTGCACACTAAAGTGGTGTTCACGAGGACCAATTAAGAATGGTAAAGTAAAATATATTAGGTAGGTCAGGTCAGGTCAATTATGGTGAAAGGTCCATAGATGGCCCTATATAGTAGCATGGTTGGGTGGTGAATGGCATGTTCTCAATTCTCTCCTCCTTCAATGTCCTAACAAATAGTTAGAGGATTAGTGAGTT
Organism: Dipteris shenzhenensis; assembly: GCF_047967505.1. Taxonomy (NCBI): domain Eukaryota; kingdom Viridiplantae; phylum Streptophyta; class Polypodiopsida; order Gleicheniales; family Dipteridaceae; genus Dipteris; species Dipteris shenzhenensis. Next base: position 36,150,977 of record NC_141599.1, read on the forward strand.
GAAAGAAGTAGAGTCTTTGGCCATCACTTTGATTTTTCCAACCTTTTGGTAGCACAAGGAAGGATGAATTGCTAGTAGGCATTTTGGTTCTAAATGGAGGATCGCTTGCTTGTTTGTGGTAGTGGGAGGTGTAGTGGTGGAGCAGTCATTGTTTGAGACAAGCTTTCATATAGGACCTTGAGCCACTTGACTCAAGTGCCTATATGTATACCCATTTGTATTTGTTTTGACATGATGACCTCGTAGACCAAGAGGGGATTTCCTTGTGTTCTACTGCATCTATTGTCTGATGAGCTGCTAGAAATCCGGATGGGTCAGGTGATTGCCAATGCGGGAATCCACACACTGCAGTTTAATCCTAGTGAGCAATTGGATGTCCATTGTTTCTAGAGCACATGGGTTCATTGATCTTGGGTTAGTCTACCAGTTTGGACCCGAGGGGGCTATGTAACAATATCCATGCAAGAAAGTAGATCTTGCACTGATGGCAGTATCAATTGAATTTTTGTACTAGTATAGTACTGCACCAAAGGAGTTTGCCTAACATTTATGGCCTAAGAGCATACCCGGTTTTTGGTGATCATGTTGACATGGTTCATGCCAAGATGTGGCTTCTTTGATAGTACCTATGGTGGCCTTTAGTGATGATGGTGGTTCATGCAATGGATCCCTTTAGTTGCTCAAGTGGCACGCCTAGCTCCCTAGAGATGATGTTACATTCAGAAGCTGAAAGGGGATGTTAGAGTTGAGCATCTCTTCATGTACCATGGTCAATGTAGATCATCAATGAGGGCCTTTGTTGTGGATGTCCTTGCCCCATGTGAGGACACAATATAGGCTATACTTGGGCATGTGGATAGCCAAGCCCTGGTGATGGATAGCCATAGCCTTGTGATGGATAGCCAAGCCCATGTGGATAGCCAAGCGCTTGTGATGGATACACAAGCCCTTGTGGTCGATCTAGCCATCCTTGAAGTAGGTTTGGCTATCTGGAGGCTAAGCTATGACCTTGCGCATATGGCAGGAGGGATGAATGTCATATTAGAGCTACTCAGGACATGTTTGTATGCTGCAATGGAAGCCCATGGTGTTGCATTGCATGTAGGTATTCCTAGGAGGGGTGTGGGGTTGTTCCAAGCTCGTATGGGCATGTGTTGCCATGTGGTATCCTCTTTGGAGGCACCTTGGTTGGGCCAGCATAGGAAGCATGTGTGGTAACACTTTGGGGCAATAGACCTGATTTGTTGATCGGGTTACTAGGCCCCAACAAATGGGGTGATTGGAAAAGGTGGACTGACTTACTTGTCTACCACATAGGCTAGTTGCTAGCCCCTTATATGGCTACTTTTCAGCCCCCTTTTCATCGCATGCTTGGTCAGCCATTTAGGACAGGTAGTCAGCACATTTAGGGTAGGTATTCGATTAGGACGCTGATAGGCTATATATAGCCCCCCCCTGCTCTTGTTCTTGACATCTCATTCATTGGAGGTTTTGCAAAGTAGATTAGAGGTGTTCAGTTTTTGCTACACTCTCATAGTTGCATATTTCTAGGTGCATCTAACTGCTCTAGCCTTTGCCTTGCATGCAAGGAGACATCATGTCTTTTGTAAAACAAATTGGAATATCTGATCGAAAGAGAATGCAATAGCTAAACCTTTAAGGCAACACATACACACATGGTAAGGAAATCAAAGCTTCTAATGAGCAAGATGGGCATTAATACATAACATAAAAGAAAATAAAGAGAGAGGAGCGACAGAATTGTAACCCCCAAGTTCCTTCCTCATTTTTTATATATCCACCCCTCTTAAAAATTACAAATATTGAAAATGGAGAATTTTTTAAAATAAAAATTGGCTATTTTCGCTTCTTATTGAATGGCCTTTACTTTATAAGACCTACCTATGGGAGGCCAAAAAACCTTAAACTTTTATCTATTAAGAACAAATGTTTTCTATGTTTAGAATAAGTCAGGCCTGCTCGGATGTTAACTATATAATACCACTTACGTTGAAGCATAACCACAAGAAAGGCTTCACCATAAATTTTAAGAAAATACCCCTAACCAATTTCAAACAAGGTGAATGATATATATCTATCATTCATTAGGCCTTCCTGTGGGTGAGTGAAATGCTTAAGAGAGAGCATAAAATTGGAGGCATGAAAAGGAAAGAGTGTACAAAGAGTAGTAAATGCAAATGGTTCAAAAGTCAACAAGATGAATTTCATTCATGTGGCCGAGAGAGAGAGAGAGAGAGGGGGGGGGGGAAGGAGAAAGAAAGGAGAGAGAAAAGGAGAAGAGAAAGGGGAAAGAGAGAGAGAGAGAGAGAGAGAGAGAGAGGGGAGAGAGAAGAAGAGAGAGAGAGAGAGAGAGTGGGGAGGGGAGCAATGTTCACAGGAAACATTTTTCTCAACAAATCACAAAACTTGGGGTTTCAAAGTTGTCGATTGTTTTGCTAAAATATAACTAAAATGCCTAAAATTTTGCAGATCTTACAAAATTGAGAAAATATTTTTTACGGGTGGAAATGAAAATGTTGCAAGTTCATTATATATGGTTTGCGGGGAGGCCAAAGAGGACGATGCATACATTAAAGCCTCTTGCAAGGAGCATACTTGGACCAATCACCTTAAAATAAAAAGAAATACCTATTTTACCTTTGGAAAGAGAGCAACCTTACCGATATCCTTCCAAGGCAGGCGAAAAACGAAAATGCTAAACCCTGAATTTCCAATTAAACCTCCCCCAACTTCCAAGAAAAAATGTTTTCTATGTCCAGTGTCGTCTTGCGACATTATGAGCGGATCGAGGATAAGCTACTTCATGAATCACCATGAGCAATATCCGTGAGGAGCGGCATGCGCCATGACTGGTCACTGCGTTATTTAAAGAATCGCTTACCGTCCTACAGAACATGCAAAGCGTCTGGAACGTCGATGCGAGAACGATGCGGCGGGCTGATGGGCAGTTACATATAACATGTCCTAAAGTTCCAACTTCCCGCGTTACCCCACCGCATCCGATCCAGATCGCAAGTTGCAATTTGCAAAGTCGTGTAGAAACTTGAAAGACACGGCTTTCCCGTAACGCGTTTTGGCTAAAATGATGAGCCGCCTACAGGTTGTCCACTGTCCTGTCCAGCCTCCAGGACCTGGGAAGCATGGGACGTCGGATGCCATCACTGACTGCCATGAGCACCGACGATGCCTGGCGGAACTTGGAAAGTTTGGAAGATTTTATAGAAAGATCTCCCGGGATGACCACACCCCGATTGTGAAATGGCTTTGCATCAAAATACCTGCGACTTGATCGGGAGTCCACGTTCTCAACTTCTCACATGACTAACTTTTTATTGATAAATCACGTCGTTGTAGCGTACAAAACTACTGTTTCTCTGTCTCGCATAAATGCGGTCGACAGTTCGACATTGAGATCGTTTCCCTTCACAAGTTCACGGGTTTCTTCTGTATTTTTATAAAAAGTTTTGTCCAGTGCGGCATGCCATGCTGTTTCTGTTGTCTCGTGTCGGCACTATTCGGCAGTCCTGCGGGCTGCAGCCCATTTCAGAAGTTCAGACGGGACGCCGCCCAGCTTTCTGAATCCTGATCACGAATCACGATTATTTTTGTCTTCCTCCCAAAATTTCTGAAGCAGAGGAAGAAAACAGAATAAAGATCAGAAGTTTCTAATTTTATAAGTCTCAGAGCATAAATCATATTCAAATCATTCATAAGGCCTGCCAACGATTAAAAAAGTAAAACAAAAAGGAATCCACTGAAAATGGTGTGAAGGAAGAGGAGATAAAGGGAAGAAAGAGAGAGAGAGAAGGGGGGGTGTGGGGGAAAAGGTGGAGATAGCGTGTAAGAAGACTGGACGAGATAAAGAAGGGAAGAGAGAGAGAGAGAGAGGTGAGAGAAAGAGAAAGTCAACCACTTTAAAGTCTCCATACAAAAAATGCACTTCCAAACATTCAAGAAATGCCTAATTTCTGCTTTGCCAAAATCTCATCGTTGCTAAGGCTACCTTGAGGGCAGACCAAAAAGCAAAAGTGTGACAGATATGGCTAGCTCCAAGGTCAGATCCGAATCAGCCGAATCCCGATCATCCAAAAATACTATTTCATAAAGGACAAGTCACATGAGAAATTAATAAGCCAATACGGCGAGGACCGAACTTCCAAGATTAAAGCCTCGATCCTCAACTTTCAAGGTGTGTTGGTTCAACTTGGCACAAGAGTTTCAAGGATGATGTGAGGTTTTGACTTTAAGGTCAAGGTGCATCAGCTCAGCTAACTTGATGACAACACTAAGAAGTCACTATGGATAAACTTGTTTCCTAAAGATATTTTAAGTTTTTGGAACAATTTTGGCAAATTATACTCATTCCAAGATGCTAGGTTAGAAACAAGGAAAAATGTGTTGAAGAGCATGCACTTGACACGTTGTAGACAACTTAGGCAAAAAAAGTTGGGTGGCATGTAGGGGTCTAAAAAGAGATGGGCGCCGATTGTGATTGGCTTCTCCCATTGTCCCACACATTACAAACCTATCTGTTGTCGGATCAATATGTGAGGAGTCGAGGGATGGCCACTACGTGCATGCAATTTGGAAGGGATGGCCATCGCCAAGTGTGAACCCAGCCTTGGAAGTCATTCCTGCTCATCAACATTGTGGCAAGTCGAGGCATATGCGGGCATGGACGAGCAAACGCTATGGAAGGTTGCCCCTCACTACTCTTTGCCCAAAACAAGACTCCAAAATGTGTAGGTGGATATGCATGTTAGGTTTCCGATGGGTGGACACACATGTAGGTAGCCCTGAAATGCCGAGTTGGATACTAATATTTACTATCTCGAGTAGGATGCTGCAATGCCACAGTATGGCACAACATTCTCAAGGGCGGCTCATGGCAATGGTGGCAGTGCATGTGTTTTTGGGCATTCCCACTCAATTCTAAAGCCATGCGCAAGAATTACCTCTTAGCAATTTTGACTCGAGGGGGAGGGGAGGCGAAGGGCAGTGGGGGTTGGGGTAGGCAAAATATGGATCCCATCCATGTTGATATTTAGGAGATACTGACATTATGAAGGCTAGAAGAGTTAAAGGCACCACTCAGGAAAGAATATTTTATTCAATCTAATGACAACTTCACTAGTGATAATTGGCTTTGGGAGCTTCTTTTGCATACTAATAATTTATCGAAACATTTAATTTTTAAGGCACCACTTACGACATAATATTTTATTCAATCTTCCTCATTAATAACAAACTGGTGACCTTCTTTTGCATACTCGACTGACTACTCTCCAATCCATGCTATTTTCAAATGATACAATCCTTTACACCCTAAACTATTAATTCTTTTCCCTATCACATTAGCAATGCTAATATCCACATCCACAATGTGTCTTCATGATTCCCTCACTATCTCTTTTATGAATATGTCCTAGCATGCCTAGCAAGAATACCACTTGGTTAAACCATCAAATTTCTTCTTACATTAAACCTTGGTTTTCATGAGCACTTCATCAAATGTTTAGTTCTAAGACAAAAGGAAAGTAAACACACACACACATATGCTCCCTAGCACATTACCTTGGCCAATCATACCTCATACCTACAAGCTCCGCATTTTCTACTGTTGAAAACTAATGACTCACATTCTTTAAATTTTCTCACAACATTAATTGATTTTTATAAGTCAATCATTTTGAGCAATTCCCTTTTCATGATGGTCACATGGACCTGCCTTGTTATAAAGCACTGTGATCCCTTTCTCCTTCTAGTTGTAGGTACACATGGTTCCTAATCATGATGTGAGAAAGTATATTTTTCTACTTCTTATTATTTATGAATGTTTGTCTAGGAGTTGTGGGGACCTACTTCCCTCCAAACTACCTTAATCATGCAAACTTAAGAAAATGGCATGTAATGTTGCAAATAGACATTGAAAATTTAACGGATTAAGAAAATCAATTTGATATTTCTTAACATTCACAACCCATTCATGAGAACTAAGATATTTACACATTGTCATTTTCAATAGTGGTTTTGTATTGTTGAAGAATATCACATTATAGCACTAAAGCTATTGTTCATTAGCAAACACATTCTTCATAATATGAGCAAACTTGTTTGGCCTTTAATAAAGAGTGATGTAAATACCACATTATTTTCTCTAGTAGTACACCTTGCTTGCTCCTTTGATCATGAGCTTGCTAGGGGATTGATAGTATTCAAAGATTAGAGGTTAAAATTGCAATACTTCCTTAAAGAGCTTTCCCTTGTTGGTTTTCAATCAAATAATGCACCTAGGAACACTATGTTTTAGTAGATTTTATTAGTTTAGATGTCCAATAATTGTTAAAAATAATTGAACAATCAAAGAGTATAGCATGAAGTAGATTATGATTGAGTAGATAGACTATAATTTGGTCTGTAGCCTTAAAAAAGTGAATATAAATCTAAGTTGAATGTCAAAATAAATGCATTTGTAAAAAGAGACTAGAAAAAATATTACTAACCTTGTCTTTTGTGTAATTGACAACAATAGTGGCCTCATCTCTTTCTTTCCTTTCAATTATCTAGGCCACGAATTTGCTTGCTTGTATTTAAAAAAGGAAGGAATCATTTTTAAACGTATTTGTAATCCTTATTTGAAAGAATTAAAATTATCACAAGTTTCAAAATGACAAGCTTCACATGACCATAGAATCATCATCTCAGTTTTGAAAATCAACACATGCTCATAATTGTATGCAAGTAGCTCAACAAGCTATGCATAAATTGGTAGCAGCATTGGAGCATGGTTTCTTCATTAAAGTGGCATCTTTCATTCACATGTGACCCTTGAGAAACAGAAGAGTACATTAAATGGGAGCCTTCTTTTCACATGCGACCTTTGAGAAAGAGAAGAAGAATACATTACACTTTTATCCATTAAAGGTTCTCAGGATTATTTTAAACCCCCTAACATTCCCCATGCTATTCCCCATGCTTCTTAAAATTTAATGTGGAGCATGTCATAGAACATGAAAATTTAAGATACATTGCAAAATTAATCAAGAAGCCATAACTTAAGGGAACAAAAGGATTCAACATTTTGAATGCACTAGATCACTCGAGATGTAACAAGATTGTGATTATAATACTACTTCATATTCAATTTACATATGCCACTTCTAAGACAAGTTTACATACATAAGGTCATATTTATGGTATTAAAGGAAAAGATAAAGCTTTATAGTGTAAAGTATTTGAAATAACATATATGAAAAACAAGGGTCCAACATCTTGAACAGAATGGATCACTAAAAATTATGTAACAAGACTGTTATTTAAAGCTACTTCACAATTTAAGTGTGCCACTAGTCACAAGTTTACATGGGCATATTTATCATATTAAAGGAAAAATTAGTATTTGAATGATCATATGTTTATGATGTAGATTTCTTTATTACCCTATGAATGCATGTGTTATGGTGTATTTGCATATATCATACAATGCAAGTTAATTGCAAGCCTTCCTTAAGGCAATTCTAAAATCTTTTGGTTGGGGAATATGAAATGATACTAAGAAAAATAGGTATAGATGGAAAGAGACTGTAGAATATCCTTCCCCAATGAAGTTCTTGAATTGAGAACAATTTTGCATTTTGATACTTGATTGTTCTATTTCCTTTCAGAGTTCTACACTTTTAATGTCTAGGTTTGCTACCTACAAAGGTGCTAATGACTTTCCTTAGGGCTCGAGAGTGAGACAACAAGAAAATAATTCTCACAATGTGTGTGTGGACTCGAGATGAGGAAGGAGCATGCCATAGTTCATGGCAAATAGCCTCATGCCTCAGTAACTACACATCAGGCACACTAACTAGAGTGCAAAAGATGATTTGCATTGCAAAGATACCAAGTTCAAACCCTACATAGCATGTATGAGCATGTATTAAAAATATCCCTATTCATTCATTTTTTTACATTCTCTAATGTAATTGATTAACCCCCTCTTGCATGTATACAATTTTCAATCTTAATATTTAGACACCCTACTTATCTACACATATAAACTACTTTGAGTAAGTCAAAACATCAAGCGACTGTGTTCGAGTGATCAGCCTAGATTCAAGTGATGATCATGAGGAACTTTGTCTAAAACTATAGTAGCAATCAATTTTTACTTATTGATCACCTTATGAACATTTGCTAACTAATTATGGATCACCTTCATCATATGATCATACACCTCTAGGATGGAGGGAGGAAACCAAGGACCCACAAATTCTATCTGAGAAAAATCCATGGTCATAAGAAAATATAGAGTTTAATAAGGTCTAGCTTTGATGAAACAATGATAGGTACAAAACTTTCTAAAAGCTATAGAATTTTGACACTCTAACATGAGAAATGACTCCATTAATATCATTTGAATCGTTTTGACTACAAACATGACATATTCGGAGTCCTATCGCCCAAGTTATGGCCAAAATAAAATTGGCAGGAGGAGCCTCCTAGGAGGCTGTGATATCGCAGCCTCCTAGGAGGCTCCTCCTTCTAATATTTTTTGGTGTGAAAATGGCAATGGCAAAAGAAAATTTTGCCAAATTTTGTCTTCCACATACCCTGAGCCATTTCTTCGACCTCTTGAAAAAGCATTGCCAAACAGTGCTGCTTGAAATTGTTGTTTGTATGTAAGACAACCGATTACTCGCAATATCATGGGTAGGCAACCCGTAAAAGTAAGTAGTGCATGCTACTTTTGAACATAAACCATTATACTAGAATGCAAAATTTTACAAAAATCCTCCCTCAAATGTAGTCGCTCAAATTCTGGTAATCCTCAACTACTTTAAGTTGTTATTTTAGCTCGTATTTAGACACCCCTCCGCCACTCCTTAAATTTAAACATATAAAATTATAATAAATCCCATCATGCATGTAAATGGCATGTAAGTCCTATTTAAGAAATACCCTCCCATGAACTAATGTGCTAATGTTACATGTTTGTGAATAACCCCCTCGGATTAGTGGAATTGTGAGCTCAAAAACATTAGGGGAGAATTGGGGTCTCAAAAGGGCCTCATAAGGAATGGATTAAGAAATGGATTAGTCCTAATGAAAGGGCCAAGGTAGGTCCCAAAAAGTCCTAACCCCCCCTCACCTAGGTGGGTTAAGCCCACAAGTGACCCCACCTCTTACACCTCTTACACAACTCTTACTCCTAGGTGGGAACCAAAAAATTCAAAATTCAAAAATTCAAATTTTGAATTCCCTCCCTCCTCTCTCCTCCCACCCTCCCTCCCTCTCCTTGCGCCCCCTTCCTTACTCCCCCTCCTCACTCCCTCCTCCCCCTCCCTCCTCCCCCTCCCCTTTCCTGAGCCTCTCCTCCCCTCCCCCTCCCCACTCCCTCCTCCCCCTTCCTCCTCCTCCCCCTCCCTCCCTCCCTCCTCCACGCCTGCTCCTTTTGCCCTCCCCCTCCCTCCCTCCCCCATGCCTACTCCTCCTACCCTCCCTCCTCCTCCACTGTTGCTCCTCCTCCCCCCTCCCTCCTCCTCCTCCCTCCTCCCTCCTTCCTCCTCCACGCCTACTCCTCCTCACCCTCCACACCTGCTGGTTTGCCCCCCTTTCCTCCTCTTCAACTATTGGTCCTCCCTCCCCCATCCCTCCTCCTCCTCGCCCTCCCTCTTCCTGCGTGCTACTCCTTCAAGCCTGCATCTCCACACCTTCTCCTTCTCTACACTCCTTTAGTCATGGCACCATTCGAGGACGTCTCCAACAAGTACCATGTTCACTTAGAGTTGGAGGCTGAATATGCAAGCACACGTAGTCTAGGATTGAGGGGAGCTTCCAAAATCCACAGTCTTCGTTCGCAAGGAAAGAAGCATCTTGACCTTTGGGTAGAAGGATCCTTGTATCCTTTAGATCCTGCCAACCAAAAGAGCCCTCCTTTCCATACAATGCACAAGCTATTTCGGTTTGTTGGAAATGGACATGCGGGGTTGCTTGGTTATTGAAATTGGTTAAACAATGCTCATTCAATGGCTATGCAAGCAAGCGAGATGTGGAGAGCCCAAGCAGAGATGCTAGCACATTTAGGAAATAGCACCATTGTTGCAATGCATAACTCTATGCAAGATCTTCAAAGGGAGAACCAGGATCTTTATGATAAAGCCAAAGCATTGGACTTGGAGCGAAATGCATTGGACTTGGAGTGACATAAATTAGAAGTCACTCTATAAGCTAGCTGAGTCTAAAAAAGGCTCGGAAAGATCTATATACAATCAAGTACGACGAGCCGTAGAGAAGGAACAAGAGAAGGCAGAAGAATGAGTGCAAAAGATGAAAGAAACACCTTTGGGATTGAAGGAGAGGGAAAGAAGGTACTTACATAACATGGATGCATTGGCACCCAGTGGTGGTGCTAGAAAGAGGAGAGTCTGGGCTACAAGGTTGGTTATCAAATGTTCCAATGAGATTACACTCTTTTGTGCTACACTATTTGTGACTAAGTTTTTATTGTGTTCTTCTTTAGAAACTTCATGGAAGATGTGATGGGAAGAACGGATGGGGATGATGTTGATTGTTCATATGCTCTAGCTAGTTTATTGAAGTCAAGCGATGTCATTGAGATACTCAGGGACCCAAGACACAAGTGCCTACATGCGCAAGTTGCTGAGGAGGTGATGAAGGACTTCAAGGATATTGTGGATGCAAAGGAGATGCTTGCAGCTTGTGATACTGCCGGTGTAAGTCGTGAAGCTTACACATCTATTTTCAAAATCTTCAAGTCTACTATTTTGGGAAAGTATAAGAAGTCTACAGTGCCCCTACCCACACCTTGGTCTGTGAGACGTGCATGGCAAGAAACAAACCAATGTGCAAGAGAAATGCTTGGAGGGTACCATTGCGTAAGGGGCACAATGACTTGGAAGAGTAAACTTAGAAATATGGCTTGCAAACCTTTGAGATGAATGCTCAACAATGTCTACTTAGATGTTTAGAAACTGCAACAAGCAATGGTCAAACTCTATGGCATGAGAGAAGATGGTAAGAGGAAATCCATTATAGCATTGCAATTTACTTAGTTCATTTCCTATATCATGTGTATCCTAACGATTTTTCTCTTTTTTTGTACAGATTGCAATGGAAAGCTCATATTTGTCATCAAAATGGATGAAGCTCAATTGGTGAAAGAACTCAAGTTAGAGAGAGTCAGCATCTGCACTATGAATAAAGCCTTAGCCTTTGTTCAAGGGGATGAAGAAGTAGAGCAAGATTTCTCAGTGCAATCAGAGAAAGATATATCATGGCTTGCAGCATTTGAGACTTTGAAAGAGTGCCATGAGACATTGAAGTGGGTTCTAAATGTTGATAGTCAAAGGGAGCATGGATAGTTGTAGATAATGAATTGAGCTAAACACAATGCCCCAAATAGTGCGGGCTTCATTTATTTATACAAGTATTGAGATCTTCTCTCTTTTTCCAAGTACGAATTGTAGGACTTTCTCTCATGTAGGAATTGCATGTAGGCACACACACACACACACATGCTTGGCTGCTTGGGCATTGCTATATTTTGCAGGCATTCTTTGGCATGCAAAGCCTCATTAGAAGGCCTTTAAAATTTGTAAAATTTGGCCTTCTCATCAAAGGTGAAGGCACCAAAGTGACTAGGATTAGATGGCTTGTTTTTCCCCCAAAATAATCGCCAGCATGCAAACCCGTCCAATTATAGAATCATGAGCATCTATTTATTCTCCAGTGACTGCACTAAAAATAATCGAGAATTTTTTCACCCAAAAAATAACCACATGCAATCACATGCCACCATGGTGACTAGTAATTAGCTACACTAAACATAATTTTGACATCCAAATAGTCATGAAGGAGCCGCCATGGTAGTGAGACTGGTAATTAACTCACATGCATGTCAAACTAGATTGCTTGTTTTGCCCCAAAAATAATCGCTGTCATGCAAGCCTATCCAATTGTAGAATTATAAGCTCCTATTTAATCTCATGCCACATCAATGATTGGTATTTAATTGCACTAAAAAATAATAGAGATTTGTTTTTCCCAAAAAATAATTGCATGCAAGTCTAGCATGCAATCACATGCCATCATGGTGACTAGTAATTAACATCGGGATGTCCAAATAATCATGAAGGAGCCATCATGCCAGTGACTGGCGATAATTAAATCACATGCATGGCGGTGCACTATATGGATGGGCAAGATTTCCCATGTCAATGGTGCTATCCAAGTAATCATGAAGGAACCGCCATGCCGGTGACTAGTAATCAAGTGGTAATTAAATTGCGTGCAAGCATGGTCAAAATTCAAGCCACCAATTATTCACCTATATATTTCCAATCATCAAGTAGCCACCATGGGCTACTAATTAACTGCACTCTACCTAATTTGGTAGAAAAAGACATGGTTTAGATGCCTCAGACAACCATCATTGCATGAGCTAGACCACTACCGTCGCCTTCACTCCAATTTGCCATTTTCGACTCCCTTGACTGTTACCTCTCAACCTTTCAATATTGCACTCTTCTTGCAACTTCTTTCGCCTCCCAAATGTGTCATCCTGCCCCTCCATCTTTGCACAGTCCAAGAGAATTTCACACAATCTTTCCTCCCCCAGTCTTGAATTGTGACATGTGAGAGCTCATCACCAATCGTTCCTCTCCTAATCTTGAAATTGTGACATACAAGAGCTCCTCACAGAGTCTTAGAAAGACTGATTCAGATTCTCTCTCTAGCTTCACCAAGTTGATAGATGAAGTGAACACAAAGAATGGATACATTATTTGTCAAAGTAAGAAGATTAACATTAGTGAAAGCATGATTGAAAAGGTGCTAGGCATTCTTGGAGGCAATTTGCAAGCACAATTCTTGGAGAAGTCATGGAAGAGATCAAATATTTTAGATTTATACTCGAACGGTCAGACTAGTATAGATGGTGGATTCAAGGTTTTGAGCTTGCCAATTGATCTTCAGGATGTGTTGAAATAGACAAGGAAGTACTTTCACGATACATGAGGAACCATGAAGTTCTGGCATGTCTGAGCAGTAGTAGAGAAATTGAGTGAGTGTACGATCTCTTTCTCAAAGGTGATCTCCAAGAGTGTGATAACTAACTTGAAAATTTCCAAGGATGGAAAATTCAAATTTGTCATTGTAGTCAATCGATGTTGCTATGAACCTGATGGGAACTTCCCTCAAATTAGTTTTTGAGCAATACGATAGGAAGATGGATTTTCTACATATGAAAGCCACTAGCGTAGCAAAGATAGTGCCATGTGAGAGAACACTTAGAAGACATGGTGGAGGAGGCAAAAGCAAAGACCTTTCAGGCAAAAGAGCAAGCTTAGGCAGCTCATAAAATGGCTGAGATAAAATCATAGAATAGAAGAAGCCAATAATCAAGATGCTGCATCAGAATGGATGGCGGCGGCAAAGCAAAGAAAGAGCTAGTAGGGACTAAAAAAATTATTGAAGATCAGAGAGTTGACAGAAAGGCTCTTTATCGATGGATTTGCAAAATGCAGAATGCATTGAACATCAATAAAGACGAAATGATAGAGCAACTAAAAAGCAAGGATGCAAAAACCAAAGTATTAATGCAAGAGCTACAAGAGATCTTCAAGTCAAGGAAGGATGCAGATCGGATAGAGGCAACCATGGTCGATGAGACAATGAGAATGTTGGAAGGATATGTACAAGTCCATGAAATTGTATTACACTAGGGCTCTACAAAGTGTGCCATGTCTCTTCAAACTTTTAACACATAGTCCTCCAGTTTGTCTGAAGAGTGAGCATCAAGTGGAGGTATTGCAAGAGAATGTCTGCACCCTCAGGATGATGCAAGAAGGAATCAAGAAATATCTTGCTAATGCATAGGGTCAGACTTTGGTATTGACAGCCACAATAATTAAAGTGGATGACTATTCCCCTTGAGAAGTTGCAAAGTAAGAAGTGCAAGATTTATTGTATGCACATCATAGATGAGTGCATGATCCGATGGTGCAAGTGTGTCCACTCTCTACATGTGTTTTTATTTGGAGTTTTTGTGCATGCAAACCTATGTTGTAAAGAACGTGGTTGTGGTTGCCCACTGCCCATGTAGTGGGAAAATCAATTGTGACTGCCTGCTGAATGTATCCACAACTAGAGATAAGATGTTGGAGCAAAAATTGCTAGGTGGGCCTACCAAGAAAAAAGGAAGGGCCTTGACTAGGCCCGTGAAAGAAGGGATGCTAAAGCAAAGAAGTCCAAGCTTGAGCCTCAAGAATAAGGATTGATCTTGCCAAGAAGCACAAAGCGACCTACTGAAGGGATCTCAAAACTAAAAGTAAAATGTGGACCCAGCCCCTTCAAGGAAAGGAGCAAGAAGGGCCCATCCTCCAAGCAACCAGATGTACCTAAAAGCCCTCCCAAGTGATGGAATTAGCTAAAAGACCTCAATATATGAGATTTATCTATTTCATTATTAATGAAACCACTCTTTAATTACTGCTAGAGTTGTGTAATAATTGCAGCCATTGGAATACAAGTTTCCTTTATACAAACTAAGCTGCTTTAGGATCTTCCTTTACACAAAAAAGCTATTTTAGGATCGCAATAGCACAATGGTAGTATAGCATATGTGGTCTCACAATTTAGGATCACAACTAGCAAGGTGGTAGTACATGATAACTGGTCACTAGCACTATGGTTGGTTGCATATGATATATGGGCCCTTGAGGGGTCCCCTTTAGGGGCAAGTGCCATATCGACATGCCACTATACATATAGGGCATGTCGATATGGTATTTATACAAGATATTTTAGGATCATGGAGGTTTCCTTCAAAATCATTACAAGGTGAATATGGTCACCAGCCTGGTGGTTTTATAAGATAGGTGGCATACTTTTTAATATATATATGTATACCTTTGTAAGACTAGAATACATCCAATCATTTGTGATTACTAAAAAAGATTGGTGGGTCAGTGGTTGAAAAACAAGCTCGATGAGGATTTACTATTTGGGATTTATATTTAACAAGCATAGTGGTTGTAAAACAAGCACAGTGGGGATTTACTATTTGGGATTTACATAAAACAAACATAGTGGTTGTAAAACAAGTGTGCTGGGTTTGTGATTTATCCACTTTTTAAGGATACATGGAATACATTTTCCTTAGAATGCATTTTCTTGTACTGCCTTTGTTGTCCACTACTCCAAGACACCCCATAGTGTGCTCATGCGTCCATAGTGTGCTCATGTGTGTCTAAACCCTTTTTGAAGATACTCTTGCCCTTCTTCTGTCTAGGCATAGCTTGCAGCTAGAACATAATAGCTCTCACTATTGGCGGACTCTTATGTAACAGTTCATAATTGTGACCTCTCTTGGATGTCATTTTGTACCAAACCACTCCAACTACTACATCCCACTTATCGTAGCTTGTTCCCCCATGATCCTTAAATGGTTCCTCAACCTTGTGCTTAGGCTTGGTACACTACAACACAAAGTATGGGTCATCTTCCTTATCCTCCCCAAAGTCAACGACAAGTGCAAAGTTATCCCCCTCTTCCAAACAGTAAGTGAGGTCATCAAAGACACCCCAAACTATGGTTGAATCATCATTTGTCACTCCATCTTCACATAGAGGAAAAACTTGAATTGTCTCTCATCTCTTTATAGTTGTAATGTCCTCACAATTGTCATGATCCCCTATGATGCATGCACTGTAGAAACAAGAAAGTTTCCTTGTTTTGAGCACGTGTTTGTTTGAAAACCCCCATATGTTGTGCAAACTATGAGTTCCTTTAATGGCCTCACAAACATGTATATCTCTCCTTTGCACTTCATTCACTTTCACTTCATGGAACACTCTATGCATGGCACTATTTCCTAAGGCTTTATTTATTGTATGTTGAATTTTCCCCTGTGGAGAGGTTGGCTACGAGCCATGTTATAGCATCATGGGCATCATTGATTTTTTCTTGAGGTCATGTTTGATTAGGATTACTTAATAATAGCACCAACTCCATCATGTTCCCCCTCACCATGGCTAGACCCAAAGAGCTTCCAAGCCATGTTTAGACCAGTCAAAAATTTAAACCTTGAGACAAAGTAGAATCCACGATTGATTTAAACTGAGAGGAAGCACCATCTGACCACATCCAATGTTGTTTTATATTTCCCTATAACGGGAATCATCATTTTTTAGCTATTCCCAATGCAATAGAAAAGCATGTTGCATAAAGAAGGTTTCGTGTTCCCTATCATCCAACATGTAGAAATGGTGTGTGCATTGCATTGAACTGGACTCCAAGTCAGCACAAGTAGATTGGCATCATTCGTACATGAAACAAGCAAATGACTATACATGATGTGCATTAGAATTGGTATCTACCTGTTGTACCAGTGAGCACTTTGTTGTAGGATCGATAAACGAGAGAGCAAGTACAAGGTACAACAGTCGAAGGATATCAGCCGTCATGTCAACTAGAGTAGAATGAAAAGAAAAGTACATAGTGCTTGTAGGTAGACCCTAGGACAAGTGTCCTAGGTGCCACATAGGACTAAGTGTCCTATGTGATAGACACATCTAATAGTAGTAATCTTGGATGTGGGAGCAAAGGTCTCCTCAAAGTCAATGCCTTGTTGTTAGGCATACCCTTTTGCAACAAGACGGACTTTGTGTCGATCTATACTGCCATCAAATTTCCTTTTTAATTTGTAGACCCACCAGGTACCAATGGCATGCTTGCCGAGAGGGAGATCTACTAATTCCCATGTGTCATTTTTGGCAATGGATTGTAACTTAGCTTTCATTGCATCCATCCACTCTTTGCTCTCAAAAGCATCTTTATGACACAAAGGCTCTTCATTGCAAGCTGTAGCAAGGAGTGCAAACTCAAGAAAGTGACTATGCATCTGTCTATTTCCTAATCTTGTCCGGGCAGCAAAAGGTTAATCTTGTTTGCTGTCCCTCAATGTATTAAGAAGCCATCTGGGAACTTGCCTTTGCTATCTATTGATAGCTCTTTCTTCAATCACTGCATCATGAATAGTGGGATCATTTTGTGCTGGAAGAGAAACCTGCAAATCAGCATGGGGTACTGACTGATCATTGCTTGTTGGAGGGCCTACAGGAGGCTCATGTTGCTTGTCCAAGTCCTCTTTTGAGGAAGGTAGAGGTAATCAAGAGTCAAAGGCATCAAACATGTCAACTTATGGCTTAGCTTTGCAATCCACAAGAGGAGAAGCCGAATGTTCAACAAAGATTACAACTCTACTGACAATAGTCTTCCCAGTATTTGGTTGGTATAACCTATACCCTCTGCTCTCCTGGATGTAACCAACAAATATGCATTTGATTGCCTTATCATCAAGCTTATGTCTCAGCTGAGATGTTACATGAACATATGCAAGAGACCCAAAAACTCTCATGTGTGAAAGTGAAGGCTTCTTGCCTTTCCATGGTTCATAAGGTGTAACAATCTTCAACGCCCTTGTAGGTGATCTATTCAACACATAGTTGGCACACATCATTGCATCAAGCCAAAATTTATTGGGCAAGGACTTGGCCTTAAGCATGCATCTAGCCATCTCCATAGTGCCCAAATTAAATGAGGGCGAATAAGCCAAAAAGAGGACAAAGGTAGAAAAGCCTCAAATTTTGCTAAGATTTTTGTAAATGTGACTCAATGTATTATAATCTGACCCAATGTCCTACAAATGTGACTGAATATCTTGCAATCTGACCCAAATATACTGCAATCAAACAAGAAATTGTAGACCAAATCCCAAAACTCTAGTGTTCTTGCAAGAAGTTGCAACTAGAGGAGATGAAAGGTATTCAAAGCCCCAAATTTTGCCAAAGTCCTGTATATGACTTCACACGTGCAAAACCTGTATGGAAATCTCGGAACAAGTATGAGTTGTATAGACAGCTATTCTGTACGAATAGTACAAATGCACTTGTATGGAGTAGGTCCAATGTACGATGTACATACAACGTATGGAGCATGTACTATGTGCGATGTATGGTGCAAGTACAGCATACAGAGAAGGTACCACTATATGAAACGTAAGTACGGAGCAGGTACGTGACTGTACGGAGCACACTGTATGAGGTAGAATGTACAGATGTAGAGTGTATAGCTGTACAGAAGGTGTACAATGCTGGTAGCATACAGATGTCTGTACAATCATACGGACTGTATGGATGGAGATACACGGAGCAGTTGCAAATCTGGGGGCACGAGACAAGTCGAACCAAGCTCTGATACCACTATAGGATCGATAAACGAGAGAGCAAGTACAAGGTACAAGAGTCAAATGATATCAGCCGCCGTCACGTCAACTAGAGTAGAATGAAAAGAAAAGTACATAGTACTTGTAGGTAGACCCTAGGACTAAGTGTCCTAGGTGTCACATAGGACTAAGTGTCCTATGTGGCATAAAAGGCACAAAATACACTAAGGGCCTATAACTATGCCTACAAGGCACATACCAGGGCCCATAGGGCATCACTAGAACAGGGAGAAGATGGCCTACATTTGTATCTCCTCTTGTTCTCAAAATGAGTACTTTTTGGCAAAATCTATAACAGAGATAATAGTGTCGTGGGGAAAATTGGCAAGGAACTTCTTGAACTACTTATCTTGCCAGCTGGTCATGAAATTGTGAAGCACATATTTTGGGATGCATTGAACCAAGTATTAAACAAGATCCTTAGTGCTCTTATATGATAGTAGCCATCTCTTTTTCTCAACATTGAAATATTCAAATCTCCTCCATTTAGAGTAGCAGGGTTGTCTTTCCTTATTTCATTTGGGCAAACATCATATTTCCTCTTCTTCATATTACAATCCGTGCATGAAGTCAATGCAGTGCCACTCAGAGTCTCCTTTTGGATAGACTATTGGCTCCCACAAAGGCCTTAGGCTACAAAACTTGGTCTCCCTTGCAACACATGAGGATCCAAGTGGCCTATAGACTGCACATTCATCAAGCGAGACATGGGCATCTCTCCATGAAGCAATGCTCCAACATGACCAAATCTCAAGTCATTCAAAGCTTGTCAACCCATGTCAAAGTCTATGTGTGTTTTACAAAAGCTTATATTCTTGTCTTTGAGTTTCTTGACATACCATGGTTTACAATGCTCAAAGATCCTTTCCCCAACCAAAAGGTCACGGTTCTGATCCATAAACTTTAGATACAACTTTTGCTCACCTAGCATGTGGGAAATAAAATTTTATAGAAATAAAAAAACAGTCTAATCAAGCTAATTAAACTACTAGAAAGCAAAATAATGTCACTACTATAAAACAAAACAATTTCAACCATTGGGCTAGTTTAGGACAGATACATAACTTTATCAGCTCGATGTTTCAACCACTAGGCTGGTTAAGGACAATCACACTACTAATTAAACTAATCAAGCTACTACAAAACAAAACAATTAAATAACTAAGCAACAATCACATTAACCAACTGAATTATATATTACTATTCTAACCACCGAGCTGGTTTTGGATGATCACACTCCAAGCATGACACAAACTAACCCAGAAATTAAACTAAACTAATTTAACTTCCAAGAAACTTGAATCATCCCCTCACTAAGTTGAAATAGTTTTTTGCAAGTTTTCCTAAAATTTCAAGGCATAACATTTTGGGTTTTGTTATAGATCTCAATATTTGAATTCTTTTTAGGAAATTTTGAACTAAGCCTAAGTTGAAAAAAAGGTGGTGTGCATGTTTAAAAAGAAAAAGTAAAAGGACAATACAGACGTATTGCACAATCAAGGCCGCGTACTCACATATAGATACATCTATATTTACTCCTATTTTGTTATTAGGGAAGAGTTGCCATGTGGTACCAAAGGTGAGAGAAAGTGTAAATTTGAGAGGTGTAATTTGAGTGTTTGTGTGTGTATGTCTAGTAAGTTTGAGTGTTTGTGTGTGTGTGTGTATGCATGCATGTGTGCATGTGTGTGTGAGGCGAATAGTCACAAGAGAGAATTTTTTTGTGTATGAGGGAGAGAGTGTTTGTGTGGATGTATGTGTGAGTAGGTGTACATGAGAAAGAGAAGGGGGAGGGATCTCCTATGTTTGAGTGTTCATGTGTGTATGCATGTGAGCAAGATAGTCGAGGGAGGAAGAGCACATGTGGGTGTGTGATGGAGGGAGAAATATCATATGAGCACTGAGAGAGAGAGAGAGAGAGAGAGAGAGAGAGAGAGAGAGGGAGAGAGAGAGAGAGGCTTTAGTGCCTATATATGAGTGCATGAGGGAGACAATCAAAGGAGAGAGAGAGAGAGAGAGAGAGAGAGAGAGAGAGAGAGAGAGAGAGAGAGAGAGTTGGGGAGAGGGAGGGGAGGGGAGGTTGTTGTGCAAATGTTTTGCTCCCTTATTAATATTACATGGCTACTAAATTGTTGAGTAAACTGAGCATAGAGCCAAGAAAAGTGGCACCTATGGTGAAGGGGGCCTTGAAACTTGAATTTTTATTTTGAAGTTTTAAGACCCCACCTTAAGACCTAGCAAAGCGACTCTCTAGCCCATCGTAGATGGGTCATGCTACTCATAAATAATTAAGCTAAAATATTCCACATTGAAGTATTATAACAGAATAATCACCTTTTTCTTTTTTATTTTCTTGTTAAAAAATTAAACTAAAATATTTAGGTTAAAATATTCACCATTGAAATATTAAAATAAAATTACGTTGACACCATTTGGTCATTATGAAAACAAATTATTCAAAAATATATTGAAAAACACCATAACAAATTTTTAACATGGACACCATATTGGTCTTGATGTTTATTATTATAGTGCTAAAATAAATTATTAGAAAATATTCATACACATAGTTGAGAAAGCAAAAAAGAATTCTTTATTTCAAAATAGGATTTACATGTATAAAAGACACTCTAGTTTACATTCTTTCCTTCTTCACATTTCTCAAGCTCCTCTTCCCTTAGACTTTCAACTTTCTCTTTTGATTCTGTGGCACTATAGCATACATCCAACAAGGCTTGATATATTAAGTCAAGTTTCACTTCTTGCAATAGTATCCTGCATAGCCATCTCGGGACTTGGGAGGTTCACTATCAAGGTCTTGATTAAGAGGCTCAGTCTGGATGCTTTTAAGTACATGCACTAGCTACTCTAGACCAATCTGGGAGCTTTCAATTGTAGGCTCATCACTTCCTGGTAGTATGTCACAGCATGGATGAGATTGCGAGGTGTCAACTGCAAGCTCCTCACTACTTGGTAGTGCATCTATTTTAATTGCTGGTACTACATCCTTAAGTAGTCCACTTCCCTCTACCTTCAAAATAACCTCTTTTTGAGGTTTCATGCTCTGCATTTAGACCTCCACTGCTTTCCCTTTCCCTTCCACTGCAACAATTTGTCTTTCTTTCTTCTTGTTGCCTTCTCTTATAACCAATGGAACCTCAATGTTCTTCCTCTCATCCATTTTCTTCTTTGTGCCTAGTTCTGGATATGAGCTCTCTGATGTAGAGCTACCAGTTTCAGTTTCCTTAGATGTCGAGCTACCATCCTCAATAGTAGAGTCTACGTTTTCTACAACTTTCTCACTTGATTCGTCTTGTACTTTTTTGCTTGATTCCACATCTGAGCTCCCTTCCTCTTTATTATAAAATGTGGGCATGCAACTGAAGTAAGTATCAAAGTACTCAATTTGATGGAGGGCATCAATGATAACCACATCAATTCCTATTCGTAATACAGTCTCTGCTTGCAACTAACCCCATTCCAACCTTTCATCCGATATGCTTCTACCATCTCTTCTATCAAGGAAGGATGCTTTGGATGTCAATAATCAAGAGAAGAAGAGATTATTTTTTATATTTTTCTCTCTTGGAAAAAGAGTTGAAGAGTCTTTTGGGGAACTTCAAATGATGGGCCATCACTACTATGCATAAATGCAGCCATCATGGGTTGCAATATTTAGATGCTAATGTCACCATGATAACTATGCTCATGCCACAATACTATACCATGCAACACATTTCCAATCACACCCCTAAATGTAGATTTTAAACTAGCAAACAATGCATCCCATTGTGCATCTGTGATAAATATGACAAATATTGCTCTTGGTTGTCTTGCCATAGGACCCAGTATCACAATTCATACAAGCTGAACAATCCTTGACACTGACAAATCCTATAGTTCATAAAAGAGAAATGCATATGGGTTCTCCCAAGGTTCACTACCCATTACGGCCATAAATCTTTCAGTATCGACTCCCTTGACAATAACATATTTTGAATTATCCTTTGACAAACCAATGTCATAGGAGAATATGAAAGACTCATTAAGGACTTGAAGTTGCATGTTGTTTTTCATGGCAATTAACTTTATATGTGCATACATCATCTCCACACAAATAGGCGTCTTAGCTCAAAGTTCATTTGTTGGTGCTGCATCTTTATCCCATGACTTTATCCATTTGCGAGACCCAATTCTTGTCAACCATTTTTTCTAGCGCATGTGCCTTTTGCTTTCCCACCTGATACTCTTGATCCACCTACACTTCATCTGAAAGAAGCAAAAACTTTAATGCTTCATATGCAACTTCAGCCTTTACTTCCTGGTTGGCTTTTTCTTCAAGGCTTCCCTGTTTGTTCTTCTTACCTAAAAAGCATTCTCCATTTAGCTTCTGGCAAACCACCTTTACTATCTTGTCAGTACTGTATCTCAATGGCCTCCAACAAATAATTGGCATTGGGATCTATCTAGTGTAGTTGTGTTGTTTTGTTACATGGTTTGAAAATGTTGAAAGATTTGTTTGTTTTGTAAGAAATTTCATGAGAAATGAGTCTTTTCCACTCTTACTATCAATAGTTTTCTACATAATATTGCTTGAAATAGATTTCGATATGTTTGGGAGCATATAATTTGTTTTGAAGTAAGAACCATCACCTTCAACATTCCTGGAACACAAGAGGGGGGGACAAGTTTGATCACATTTCACTTTCAAAGAACCTTGCTTTAAGAATCAGGTACTATTCATTATGTAGTTTTACAATGTTTTAAGTTTTCAACACAAATTGGGGTCTATCAGAGCAACTTGCATGGAGATTGAGGTGAGAAAACCTTTAGAACAATGCAAGACAATGAAAATAACTAGATTTTATGATGCAACTTTGAATAAACAATTAATTTGTAGTTTGTTTTGGTAATTGTGTTGTTTTCTTTAAATTCATGGTTTTAAGAGGAAGAAGGATTTGTTTCTTTTAAAAGATACACTCCTACTATTGAGGTTTTTTACAAAACATGGTTTGAAATATATTTTGAGTTGTTTGGAAGCATATAACTAGTTTTGGAGCAAAATCCATCAACTTCAGCATCTTGGATTACAAGAGGGACCATTGAGGATGAGAAGTTTGATCATATTTTTCCTTCAAAGATCCTCATCAGGTATTGTCCATTCACATAGTTTAACAGTGTTTGATGATAAGTAAATGTTTTTTTGAATTTATAGATTTCAATCGTTAGATTTTGTATGCAATTGGGGTTTTCATTTTTGCTTGGTTTGATACTATTTTGAAACATGTCATGTTTGAATATTGTTTGCTGATGTCAATGTTATATTATATTAGGTGTGGAAAGTGTATGAAATCATGCAAGCCCCTAGGAATTAAAAAAAGGTGGATATCCATTTTCAAATTGATGCAAAGAATGCACCATTTCTAAAGAGTAATGAATCCTCTTTACCAAGTGAAAGTGATTTAGTAGCTCTTCATAATCAAGGAAAAACACATATGGATTTGTGGCTAGACGGGAAGATATATCCAATAGATCCACAAACTTGTTAGACTCCTCAATTCCATGGATGCACTAGCTTAATAAAGATCATGTGTAAGGGTGAGAATGTTTTTATAGGATGTTTTTGAAGGTTGATTGCTCATGGAGCAAGTAGTATTCATAGCCAATATCAATCTTTGCTTGAAGAAAGAGACAAAAGGACTCCAATGTTGGAGGCTTGGAATCAACATTTTGTATCATCTATGGAAGCTACAAGTGTTCAGATGCCTGCATATGATGTTATAGAGAAGAAAAATCGGGAATTATGGGTAAAGGTTCAAACATTAGATGCTCAATTTTAGGAGAGAGCACTATAAATGCAATTCACTTACAGATGCAAAACACAGCTCTGGAGGATGAGATCAAAAAGTTAGAAAAAATGTTATCCTTCATGAAAGATACTCCAATGGGTCGAAGACTACGTAAGACAAAATTGCATCCAATGGATGAAATATCCAAGAAAAGTGGTCACTGGAAGCGTTGAGTGAGAGTTTGTAGGAGTGTTTCATAACTCATGTCTATCCATGATGAACACTCTGGTGCTATGGTTGAAGTGTCTACGAAAAAAATGTTGGAGTTTGTTATATAACATCCAAAATTCAAAAGTCTAAAATCAGAGATAACATCTGAGTCAATGAATAAAGTTGTGGAGCATTTCAATGCAACTAGTGCATAGGGAGTTTGTGATACTACAGGGATAAGTACAAGGGCATATCGGCTCGTATTTGAGAGCTTAAAAATAGCATGTCTTTCTATGGGAACAAAAGTTAAAGCCCCGCTTCCTAAACTGAATGATGTCGATAAGGCCAACACTTTATTTGGGTGTACTTGATTTAGTCGGTGAGCCCTAGCATGTATGTAGTACATTAACTTTGAAAGGGAAGGCTAGAGAGTCTAAAACATTGGAATTGACAGTCAACAACACCTTTGTGATGGATGTTCAAAGAGTTCTACAATCTATGGCAAATTTTTATGATATGCCTATGGAGGAATGCAAAAACAACTGAAGATCATACTAAAGCTTGATGAAAGTGAGGTGGTCAAAGGTCAAAGATTAGAAAGAGTTAGTTTGACAATGATGAATGAGCTTGATGATGCAAGATAGTTTAGTCTACAATCAGAATAGGAGATTTGTGGTTGGCTACCTTTGAGATACCATGAAAATTTGAATTTGAATTTGGTAATGTAAAAAGACTTAGAATATTTTGAAATAGGATGTGAGTTATTTATGCAGGTGTCGAAAGAGTTAGATTCAATTAGTTTGACAATGATGAATAGAATACCGGACCTTCAAGTTGAGCTTAATGATGCAAGACAATTCAGTCTACAATCAGAGTAGGAGATTTGATAGTTGTCTACCTTTGAGGTATGATGAAAATTTGAATTTTAATTTGGTAATGTAAAAAGACTTAGAATATTTTGAAATAGGATGTGAGTTGTTTTTGCAGGTTCCGAAAGAGTCACATTTAATTTTGAAGTGGTTTTTTTACCAAACCGATATCCCAAGTGTGATCAAAGGTCATAATAATAGTGAGATACTTGAAGTTTAGGGCTATGGATCCTACCATGTAGAATGGCATCTAGTTGTTGCTGACCTCAAGATAGATGAGGCAGTCAATAGAGCGAGTGAGCCCAAAAAAGCGAGCGACAATTAGTTGAAGTGGTTGGAAAATCAAGCAAGCAAAGAAAGAATCTAAGTTTTTTATAAAATAATTGCTTGAAGTACAAAGTATTCAAAAAGGTGGTTATGTGTCAAAAAATTTATATTCTGATGCACACAAGTTTTTTAGATGGTGCAAAAAGGCATGATATTCATCTAAATCATGCCTTGTCATTTGATTTGATATGTAACATTATGCCATTTATATTTGATAATCAAAAGATGCAGGGATGTTAAAAACTCATCTTTTGGGCCAAAACAATCAAATGTTGACATCTTGCCAAAATATAGAGATGTGAAAATGTCCTCTTTTGGGCCAAAACAGGGAGCGCGTTAAGTATCTTTTGATTTGCAAGTCCAAACGGGATCATGTTACATATCAAATCAAATGGCAAGGCGTACTTTAGACGATTATCATGTCTTTGTGCACCATCTAGTAAAATTTAATGCACCAAAAAATGAATTTGTGGCCAATTTGCTGCATTGGTAAGATTAGTGGGAGGTAAGAATAAATCATTAGGGAAGGATATTTTTGCAGTAACTATTGGGATAAGTGTGATCAAGGGCTTGCTCTATGGTGCATATGTGCATCTAGGGGAGTCACATGTGTGTTTATGTGTGTTGTAGAGGCACATCAAGTGCTATGATGTGTCTAGTATGTGACCTAAGTGATGATGTAAGCCAAAGGCCCCCACATGGGAGGTTCCTTTGATTTAGGCCAGTCCCACTGATGTAGGGGCTGATTGCCATTGATGTAGGGAAGGTGCCACCTTCTCCCCATTTCTATAAGAGAGAGTCACCTCTCTCACAATCTATAGAGAACAACATTTTGGTTACATCTTGTGGTCTCACTCCTCTTCCAAGATGCATCTATTCTATCCCATGTGTTTCTACATTTGGTATTAGAGCTTTAGGTTCTAGATCTAGCTTAGCCTAGCATTAGATGCTCCCTAGTAGGAGTTCTTAGACTTTCTCAAGCTTCTACCATCTTCACCATTTCTTCCCCAAATTTGTGAGAGCTTATTCTCCCTTGTCGTTTCACCATTCTCTAAGCCCTTTGTGCTATAGAACAAACTCTATAGGGCACACCTTCAACTCGAAGCTTATCGTGAAATTGTGCCTCCATCGCCTGTGCCAACAAGAAAATAGTCTGCCAATGTATCGCGTAATGCTGCCTTTGTGGTCACTCATTTCCAAATTCCTCTGAGCACAAGTTGGGTGACACTACAAGCAAGCTGTTGATGAATTTTGAGCTTGTTTGGTCAGGTATTGGAGGAGAAACAGACAAAAAACCAGTCAAAATTATTAAGCTTGGCTATGGCGACTTGGGACAAGATTGCACGCTTCCTTGGTTGAGGACCTTCTCTAGTATAAGGCCTTTACTTCTACATAAAAATCACCTTGAATAGAGCTACGAGCTATGCAAATTGTGGCCTCCAATCTACCTTGGTCTCTATTGACAGAATTCTGCATATTTTGGTCAAAGGGTGTTGAGCAATCACCATAAGTTTGGGCCTTCTATTATTTACTGTATGCAGAAAGTTACACAATGCCTATTGTGAACAAGGGGGGAAGGGACAAAAAAGATTCAAAAAGGCTCAAGTGTGGTTAGCTCTTGATAGCTTGGTACCTTTACTACAAAAGAAAAGGTTCGAAGATGATGATGCACAATGTTTCATCAATTGTGTGTGAATGACTTTAGCCAAAATATGGAGATAGCTTGGGGAAATAATCATTTCACATAGTACATGGTAATCTCTAACTTGGACATTGAGATGTGCATATTGAATGGTACTATACTTACTAACTTGTTTTTCTCTTTGGAAGCACAATTTATACGTTCATGCACCATGCATTGCATGGAATTATGGAAGCATCGGAGTGTGGTCCACTTAGGGCATGGAAAGATTGCATTGGCAAACACGTTGTGCATATAATAGAGCGACCCCACACGGGGGAGGTAGAGCTAAGTCAAACCCGATGGTTCAATTGGTTCAATGGTGGTACAAGCATATCGAAATAGGAGCAGCTGCAACACTAGCATTCAAAGAGTCTTTAGTGTCCCATGCAGTACAAGAAGAATGTAGAAGAAGAATATACAAATCATCAAATGCAAGACATAATCATGCAAGGTGGCATGTAACCCCTCATAGGCAGGGGCACATATGGGTGGAGGCAGATGAAAATGATGCTGTAGAGTCTTCTAATGTGGATGCCCATGTATAAGTTTCAGAATTTATTTTTAATTTTAGTTATGCAATTTGCAGTAAAGCCAACGTATAAGGGCCATGAATTGTTGTACAAATGGAAAATTTTGAGTTATTGGATGTTAATTATAAGTTTTTAGCTCAAGGTTACAGCAAATTTATTTTTTTTGGAGTTTATATTAAAAACAAGTATTTTTAAAAATTAGGGTTTTGGGCCCTTTATAAAAGAATGGTCCCTCATTTTCATTTCATTGTTTGAAGAGCTCTCCACTCCCACACCCTCCCACTTGCCCTGACACTCCACCCTTTCTCTCACACCCTCACCCTTTTGCTCGCACAGTCTCTCCATCCTCCATGGCCAGGACCAAGATCAAGGCACCAAGATATTGGCAAAGCAAAACCCACATCCAGACTCAGAGACAGAGACCTCCTCCTCTCCCCCCAATGATCCCTGCCAAAGGGAGAAACTATAGTTCTGCTGGAGGCTAGAGAGGCAACCACATAGGGAGGGGCAGGGCCGCAAACAACAGAGGGAGAGAGGAAGGCCTAGGCGGATCAAGACACAAATATTGAGGACTCAAAGAGCACAGAGGAGGAGAATGAGGAAGAGCAAGAGCAAAGTATGGAGTAGAGGACCAAGGGGAGAGTATAGGATTAGTGTCCATGCCCATCGGGGAGAGGGAGAGGACACTCACCTCCAAGTCCAAAGCAAAGAGGCCCTCTGCATCCAAGGTAAAGAGGCCCTCCACATCCAAGGTGAAGAGGCCCTCCTCCAGTGAGGAGATACAGATTCAAGCCAAGGACCATGGCACTTCAAGAAATCAAAAAGCTTAAAAAATCTATTGTTGTGCTCATCCCAATTGCAATCTTCGCGAGGGTGGTACACAACGTCATGCAGGACCTCAACAATAATCCGATGTCCTAGTATTATAGGCATGGAATTATGGAGGCTCCATGGTGTATTTCTAGAGATGCCTTGCTTTCCTTGTAGCATGCAGCTGAGGCCTACGTGTTAGACCTCATGGATGACACCCAGTTGGCTGAATCCATAGGAAAAGGGTCATTGTGACCCCATAAACGATATGTAGTTCACTGTGTGTCTTAGGAAGACCAAGGGCACTTAGGTTTTTTATATATACACCTTAGGTGAAAGTTAGGGTTCGGTTGGTGTACTGTGCCTTCAAGCATCACTTTTGTATCATCCTCTTTTGAATATAATAAAGTTTCCTTTCCATGTCATCTTTGTATCTACAATCTCCAATTTATTTTCATTGTACTTGCAATCTACAATTTACTTACATGCAATTTGAGACAATAAATAATATTTTTCCTTTGTGTTTGTAATCTCAATTTACTTACATGTAAAATGAAATTATAGTCAACAAATCCCAATGGAACATGCAAAAGGAAATAATACTCAATTTTACTTACATGCAACAAGAAACAATATTTAGTAACAAACAATACAATAAATTGAAAATTGTATTCTTTATTGACTCAAAATAGTATTACAAAGAACATCCACATTAGGACACATATTACTCTAGCCTATGCTTCTTCTTGCTTGGTTCAACTCCCTTTTAGCTTGCTGAAGAAGAGAGGGTTGCACAATTTCATTTTCTATGGCTTGGGGATCTGTAACACCAGCTAACCCTACAATAGCTATGATGCTATGGAGAGGTCCAGATCGTGTGTTTGAGAACAAAAATAAAGCTACATTACGCTTAATCAAAACAACACAATCCGTAGTAGGATGGATGGCCCTCATCTTCACCGTCCGACTAAGGAAATAATATTTTAACTTTCCATCTGGCGATAATTGTCGATGGAAGACCAAAAGGTGATGAGCCACTTTGTTGATGTAGTGGCAAATTGAAGCCATCCCCCCACTAGAAGATCCTCTGGTTCCACCCTTACATTTAGCATATTCATCAATCCAAAAGATATCCTGCAACCAACATATTACATCAAAACCCTAAACCATGATATGTAATTATAAAAATTAAGAAAACATCATTTTTCAGGAATAAATAAAAATTTGGGTTTTCTCAAAGGAAAAAAGTGGGCCCTAGTCGCACGATGTGGATTTAGGGCTTACAGGGTTTTTTTCCCTTTGAAAATCATGCACATGGACCATAAGCCCTCTTGGAGATGATATTCTTGAGAGTTTATTTTCCCTTGTGGGAAAACCCTAATCCTTATTTTGTCCCCTATTGGCTGAATAAAAATGCTAAACCTAAGTTTGTCTCCTATGTGAGAAAACCCTTAACCTAATTTTGTCCCCTGCTCGAGTGTCAGGGGCAAGTGGGAGGGGGTGTGGGAGTGGAAAGTTCAATTTATTCAAGTTATTAAATTTCTTCAACTAGTAGAGAATAAAAATAAGGGTTTAGGATCTAGGAAGCAAAACCCAACAAATTTCCAATTCTATTTTTTTCCCCTATGTGAGAAAACCCTAAACCTAATTTTGTCCCCTACTGGAGTGTCAGCGGCAAGTGGGAGTGGAGAGTTCAATTTATTCAATTTCTTCAACTGGTAGGGAATAAGAAATAGGGTTGGGATCTAGGAATCAAAATGCAACAAAATTCCAAACCTAATTTTGTCCTCTATGTGAGAAAATCCTAAACCTAAGTTTGTCCTCTACTGGAGTGTCAAGGTCAAGTGGGAGGGGTGTGGGATTGGAGAGTTCAATTTATTCAATTTCTTCAACTGGTAGGAAATTAAAAATAGGGTCTAGGATCTAGGAAGCAAAACCCAACAAAATTTTTTTATTTTATACCGAGGTCATGATGTCCAATATCATGCTTCTAGGGCAAATTTTGGGCCAATAATTCATACACCTAGGTACCTGGTATACTTGTAGCATATCTTGGGTTTATAAGGGGAAAAAAAGTTGGGTTTTTCTTCCTAGATCCTAAACCCTATTTTTTATTCCCTACCAGTTGAAGACAGAAGATGGATTTTTCATGTTAGAATGGAACCTAGAATTATACAGATGATATTGAATCATGTGATGAAGCTGGCAAAGCTACATACCTTTTCTGCCTCATCATGAGACGAATGGTGTCAGCTACTATAGTGTCAAATTGGGCTCCCTTTTGTGGTTGGTCTTGAACTTCATGCTGGCTTGAGGTGCCAGCTTCTTCATCTCTCTCCCCAAACAACGTCCTCTGCAAATTCATAAACTACTCATCGAACATGCCGTACTTTGGTGCGGTATCCTCGATTGTTTTCTATGTTCATTGGATTGCCTCTAGATCGATGAGGCTTGAGTCATCAAAGCATGCAATCTTATCGATTATTGGATCAATCGGAGTATCAAAGTCAATGACATCATCAAAGGTTTCATTCAAGAGTTGACATAGCACCTCATCCTCTCAAAGACCGGCTTCTTCCATCACTTCCAATAGAGTAAGGTGTCCCTCACTCTTAATCCTAATTGGATCAATCGAAGTGAGGTGTGGCTTGGTTGCTGCCTCATCTGAATAATAGGTGGAGGATGGATATGCGCAAGTCGGATATGATGATGACCTCTCTCTCAGCTTGCTCCTCAGCTAAACTAATAGTATGCTCCTCAGGCTCTATGTTTAGGTTTATATCATCTGCTCCACCACTTGTGGATGCAGAAGGACCCTCGAAATGTTTGCCAACATCCTCATCAAACTTACTAGTTGCAAGGAGAATGGTAAGGGCTGTCGATCAAATGAATTGGGGAAGATGAATCATCCCCAATGGGAATAGTGTACTCACAAAGAGAGATAGGGACATTATCCATGGTCCAACCTAGTGTCTTCTTGAAGTTATAGCACTCTGGACAAAAGAGCTCAAAATATTCAATGAAACCCATTGGTGAGGGGAGTAAGAAACCACGACAGATTGCCCATGGATAAAACCATAAAAAAACTAAAGAGAGGGATTATCAGCATGAAGAGATTTCAAATGCGACTCAAGAAGGAATGCCTTGCAAAAGATGGGGTAAATATGATTTGCAGAGGCATGGGACTCAGTGGATGAAATCCACTCTTCAAAATCCACTCTAGGGGAAGCCATGAGTGTAGGAGGATGCTTGGGAAGACGAAAGAGGAGGCTATGGAAAGCACGGTTACTCAAGAGTGGGAAAATGACAATGTGGCATTGCCCTTAAAAATATTTTTATATTTATTGTTTTTACTTTGGAAAATCTCTCTCTCTCTCTCTCTCTCTCTCTCTCTTTCCCTCCCTTTGTCTCTCCCCTCCCTTTGCCTCAGCCCATAGTGGCTTGTATGCATTCTAATCTATGATTTTACTTTGTCCCATAGACCCGCTAGGTCTTCCGAGGATGTTAATATAT
This sequence comes from Dipteris shenzhenensis, assembly GCF_047967505.1. Lineage (NCBI taxonomy): Eukaryota > Viridiplantae > Streptophyta > Polypodiopsida > Gleicheniales > Dipteridaceae > Dipteris > Dipteris shenzhenensis. Next base: position 36,183,022 of record NC_141599.1, read on the forward strand.
CTTTATTTCTTCCTTCCTTTCCCTCCCTTTGTGTCCCTTATTGCTCTCTCTCTCTCTCTCTCTCTCTCTCTCTCTCTCTCTCTCTCTCTCTCTCTCTCTCTCTCTCTCTATCAATGTCTATTCATACATTTAACAATGTCTTATGGCCAAGTGCATTATTTGTGACCCTTGTTGCACTCTCTCTCTCTCTCTCTCTCTCTCTCTCTCTCTCTCTATCTCGCACACTCTAAATGCTCTCTTACCCCACTCTCTCCCTCTCTTATTCTCTCTCTCTCTCTCTTGTATAATACATTTATATCCACACAGATTTATAATTACATATATTTATCAATTTATCATGCATAGACCATAGAGAGCCATCAATCTAGAGGTGCAAACTTAATAAATACAATCTTAACAATGAATGAAACAACACTTTGTATTATTTATGATTTTTATTCATACATGTAACAATGCTTCATGGCCAAGTGCATTGTTGAAGCACTAAGGATCCAAGAAACTGGATATTATGAACCAATTTCTGTTGATAGCTTATTCCTTTAGTAGGAAGCCCAAATTGGCTGATAGGCACAAATTTAATCGAATGGTTTGGTTTGGGTTAGTGACAATTCAAGGTGCTTTTTTGCCCTATAGAGGTTGTTTATTATTACCATTTCAAAAAATTTGACAATACTACCGGGTTCTTTATGGCTATGTATCACTATGGAACTTAAGAAATATCACCAAATGATGTAAGGGGACCCCTCACCTACTCCCAACAACCTTGGTTGGATTGGGCATTTTAAAAGTCTCAAGACATAGTCAAGCATACAACAAACCAAGTGTACCATATGATGGTGAAAGAGAAGCACGAACTCACTCAAAAGGCTAATCAGGCATGGCATAACCCAAAGAGTAGGTCTTCTTGGAAGGTAGTACTTTTGCAAGGCTGGTGCTCTAAGATCCCATATCAAGGGAAGTTGTTTATCTAGCATATGATAGTGGCAGGCCTATCCCATGGGAGACCAATTGCGAAAAAGGTAGATTGCTTCTCATACTTATGTGTTTCGTACTAGATGTTGGAAACTTCTTTGCATATTTTCATTTCATGTCCAATGGCAACAAACGTGTGGGGTTTCATTTCACATATCGACTTTATTGACCACTAGGTGCATTGGTTAAAGGTTAGTATCTCTATGAGAGAGAGAGAGAGAGAGAGAGAGAGAGAGAGAGAGAGAGAGAGAGAGAGAGAGAGGGAGGGAGGGAGGGAGGGAGGGAGGGAGATAGGGAGGGAGAGGGAGAGGGAGAGGGAGAGGGAGATGGGGATGGGGATGGGGGGGGAAGGAGGAACGGAGGGAGGGACAGAGAGAGACAGAGAGAGACAGAGAGAGAGAGAGAGAGGGCCCCAAGGTGAGGGGTGGAAATGGGGGAAGAAGCAAAAAGGACAAAATGTATAATCATGGGAGGTCAACGTTAGCTTGGGTGTAGCCAATCACAAAACTATTTTTGGTGCCATTTTGGGACTGCGACGCGATGCACTTCTAGGTGAGTATTTGAATTTTGCATGGACCCATGCTCTCACTAGAAATTTCCCCAGCGTGTTGAAGGTACACTGGCATAATAATGAGACAATCTATTTGTTTAGAACACCGCATAGCTCGACACATGGCATCTCTACACTGCTTCGCACAGCATTGGCCTATACCGCCTGATTACTTATCATCACACAACCTTTTGTTGCAGCTTTGCCACCTGTCACTGGGCATGCACCCATGCAGATCATTAAAATTGAAGGTTGGCTTGGAGAGACCACTGTGATGGTTCTTGCCATAATAAATTAGATGCAATCTATCATTCTGAACATCGCCGCAGCGTAGTCACTGGCTCAAGGAGTTTGATCCTCAAATAACCTAAGCGTAGAAATGGCAAGGCTAACACAAGCTCTATTTGGGAGCTGGTCAGGAACACCTCCTAATGCCAAGCTTGTCCCAAGCACTTTAATATGGTTAACACAAGGGCTATTTCCACTGGTAGGGAGAGATGGTAAGAATAGCAATATGCCTTGGCACCCTACGGGCCCAAGAGCCCTTGGTTGTAAAGAGAGGGAGAGTGCTAAAAAGGAAAAGCGTTGGCCCTCCCTTCAAAAGGTGACTTGTATAAAAGACCAAATGGTTGACTTTGGTCTTCATTGCTGTCTGCACCAAGTTGAATATAAGCTCCCTCTTCTCTTCCAACAGAGTGTTTTGGGTGTTCTCTTGTTTCCTTTCTAGTGCCCTTGTGGTTGTCACTCTATCCCCCTTCTCCTCTTCCTCCCTTCTCCCTTCCTTCTCCCTCTTCCCTCTCCTCTTCGACTTCCCCCTTGCTCACATGAAACCACATTTTGCAACAATCCGGAGGCTGCTTGTGTGACACTTGTGGACGACTCGTGCTATGCATTGCTCCCACAAGGAGTAGCTAGGAGTGGAAACTCTGTCGGCATATCTTCAACAACCCCACGACATGTGAGTCACCGCCGAGACCCACTACATTTTTGGCACCTCTGCCGGGGAGAAAAGGTATGCTTTTTCATTTGCACTTGTCATCCTTCGATATATTCCCATTGCACAAGTCTTCAAGCTTACCTTGGAGCTTGTTAGTGGAGTTGTAGGAGAGAAGAGAGGTGAAAAGTGAGAGAGAGGACAGAAATCTGTTTTTTCTTGTAGGAAAGCCATTTGTGAGCATGAAAAGCTTGTATTTGATGCTTTTTGGTATTTCAAGTTGATAGGAACTTGGTAGGCTTGATTGCTAAGGTGTATATGAGGTCTAAACACCTCAAAAAACAACAAAAATAAGGATTCTTGTCAAGTTTTGAAGTAGTTCTGTGTCTTCAAACTCACCTTTTTTGAGTTTTTGCATTTCGGCTTTCAAAAAGTGTTTTGTTTTCAAGTTTTTTTCATTGAGTAGGTAGATTAGGTAGTGTAGCATACCCCCATCACAAAAGTTCATGAACAAAAACTGCAAAATCTTCAGAAAACATCAAATCTCAGTCGGTGACACTGTGTAGGAGTATCCCATCGAGTTAGCGCTATAGCCTTATAGCACTGACCCGATACCCCACTGACTGGTGCATTAGCCATATCTCACTTGGTTAACCTACGTTGACCTGACATCGTAGTGCTTTCCCATCGACCTAACCTCTAACTACGGTTTATCCTGTTGCCCTGAGTTAATGCATGTCAGAGTTACTTCTGTGCCGATTTGAGAGATGTTGACTGGTGCTATAGTGTTACCCCACCGACCGTTGCTATCCTACTACCTCGCCACCAATGCGGTGAACCCATAGCCATGTTCATAATCGTTCCCCTCCGCTCGTTGTGTTACTCCCATCATGCCACCCGTCGCTATTTTGATCCCACCGTCCGATGTTTTACACTTATCCCACCATCGTTTGCTATACGTGTATCCCACCGATCATCGCTGTTTTGATCCCACGCCCGCCACTATACTATCCCACTGACCGATGCATTAATGCGATCCCATAGATTCCCTATCTCATCACTTGCCATTATCATGTATCCCTACGCCCGTGGGGATAGCCCTTGCAACCATTCGTGTCGACCACATGGCAATCATTATCCCACCGATCGTCATGATACATCTATCACACCAACCGGTGGTGTATTGTTATTCTACCAATCAGTGTTGAAAGGTTATGTCTCCGCCCGTCACCCGCCACCAAAACTGTATTACACCACCCATTGCTATACCCGTAGCCCTCCGACCAATGCTATAGAGCTATCCTACCCACCAGTGCAATAACTCTGGGGTAGCCAAAGAATTAAAAGAAAATTTCAAAACCTCAGTTCAGCTTAGGTGTCCCTAGCCAGAGCCATCCCACATGCACTTGAGGTCCGAAAGGATTTTGCCAAAGGATCCCGTGCCAAAAGAAAGCACTTCGAGCTACGCTCAACCCACCCTCCATCCTAGTTGGGTATCCATAAGCTCTCCCGAGCTTCCACTCATTTGCAGGTCCCCGTCCAAAAACTCTATCTAGTTCAAACGAAATAGAGAGACTTGAAGAATTGATGCAAGACCCCTTGAGTCCAAGGTCCTTGGAAGCTCCATTCACAAGTGTAGCCTCTCCCAACTCTCCTGCACCTTTGGTTGCATCCAAGCTTAGAGGTACATTCTGCAGGCATGGGTACTTCCATCCCAATGCTAGCACCAGCAACTACATGGACACCACCATCTAGGCCAGCAGGCCCTAGCCCCGCGACCCGTCAGCGGCCACTACTTGGCCAACGGACTACCCCTAGGCTAGGACCTTAAGAAGGATAGAGCTTGTAAACTCATTAAGGATGCAACACCATATCAATTGATAGCAGGCCAACTATACCACATGGGCAAGGATGGCATACTACAAAGATGCGTGTGCAAGCATGAATACATCGAGGTGCTTGAAGAAGCCCACTCAAGAATCACAGGAGGCCATCTTGCCGCTAATGTTATAGCATGTAAAGTGCTGCAAGCTAGTCTTTGGTGGCCAACACTCTTCGGAGACGTGGCCAAATTCATCAAATGATGTGACCCCTACCTGCGTATCCAAATCCCGCACAGGGCAGACATGATGCCCTTGATTGAAATCATGGCCAACCAACCCTTCAAAAAATGGGGCATCAGTTTCATTGGTCCCATAAGCCCAGCAACTAAGGGGACCGGGGCACGATACATCATCCTGGCCACTGACTACTTCACTAAGTGGGTAGAAGAAAGAGCCATAGTAAAGGTTGATGCAAGATCCACTGCCAAATTCTTATATGAACAAGTCATTACGCAGTTTGGATGTCTGTTGGAGTTAGTCAACGATCGAGGAACTCACTTCCTCAATGAAACCATAGCAATCCTGACGAGTGAGTTTATGATCATCCATGGGAAGTCAACGCCTTACTACCCCAAAGCAAATGGCTTGGCCGAAAGCTCCAATAAGACATGCTGTAAGATCATCACATGCACGGTAGAAGCCAGTCGTATCGACTGGGAGCATAAGCTCATAGGAGCATTATGGGACTACAAGACCTCCTACAAAGTGGCAACACATTGTACCCCCTTCAAGTTAGCCTTTGGGGTGGAGGCAGTGATGCCAATGGAGTACGTAGTGCCTAGCCTCCGTCTTGCTGTAAAAGAAAGACGCACAAAAAATGCACTAGCTAAACGGCTAGTCGACCTTGAAAAGTTAGGCGAGACAAGGTTGCATGTAGCCTACTCTCTTTGGGTAGAAAAAGCCTGACATAAAAAGTGGTTCGACCGAAACCTCAAGAACAAGGACCTAGCGGAAGGAGATTTGGCACTCCTATATAGTGTCCGTAATACCAAATGTCAGCTTAAGTATCGAGGTATGGGTCCTTACCACCATGTAGTTGAGATCACTCCCCAGGGGTCATGCCAATGAATAGCCACCCTTGATGGAACAAAAATGGATGGCTACCTAAACAAGAGCAAACTAAAAAGATATTACAAATCTCTCCGCCAAGCCATGCATAGAGAAAAAGAACTCAAGGTAGAGGTGGCCAAGATGAAGCGCCAGACCATTGAGGAAGCGAGAATCCATAATGCTAAGATGTGAAGCGTAGACAAATGACCCTGCTTAAGGCAACGATTGAACAAATGCAACTAATAGATGAGCTAATAGTAGAGCCAGCCAGTTTGCTTGTTCAGCTATAGGTTCTACGTTTGTGCATCAAAGCACTCATGGACCCAAGAGCGACGAGCCACAACTTCATCTCCCGGGACATATGGGAAAAGCTATAGGCACCCCTAACCCTCACCATTGCCTCAATAAGAGCTATAAATGGCCAACTTCTATGAACCTTGGGTTATGTAAATCTAAGTCTAATGGTTGTTCGTCAAGCTGTGGATATATGCTTTTATGTTCTCCCTATAGAAGCAACCGAAGAACATATTATTCTTGGAAGAACCTGGTGCTATGCCATCAATTGTCAAATCGATTGGTGTGCCTGAACTGCTTCGCTTACCAATGGTGGCCAAACAGCGGTAGTCCCACTGTGTGGACCAAGCCCCCCCTCTTTGGCTCCAACCTCACCGATCCACGATAATGAAGCAATGCAACAAGGCCAACCAAAAGCCCCAGCCTCCACTAGCACTCCACTTAAGGGCCCAGCTTGAAAAGAGAAGAAAGCTCACCGCAATGTGGTAAGCCAATGTTATTGCCCACTCGGACCCCGCAACAACAATGAAGTCCACCACAAATGTGCCCCTAGAATCTAAGGTAAAGAACAAGCTGGACACATACTCTACATGGCTCCTTACATGCTATGCCATAGTACGACGCCCACCTCCACCGCATTCATCCTAATCATGGCGTTCAGGCTGAAGAATACTGATCCAAGGTGGAAGAGCTCGAGCTTGCTCTTACGAAGGTCAAGGATGACCTCTCCACCAGTGAATCCCTAGTCTAGATGCTCATGGACCAGGTGGACAAGGTAGAGTCAACCCTACACACAACGTTGGAGTAGCAGGCATAGGCAAAGCAGCAGTATGCCTGCTCACAGGAGTCCCACAACCAACAGATCTACTTCTTACAGGATCTCTTGGCACAAGAGAGGAACCTAACCTTCTCCCTCTAAGAAGTAATAGAAAGCCAGCACGCCACCGGCCAATCTAAGGAGTCAGGGTTGGAAGACCATGAGTAGCAGGAGTTTTAGATGTATAGGGAGGTGTCTACACAATTAGCCACATACACACTTGCACCACACACCATTGCCCAAACCCTTCGAATGCACTTTGATGCACTCCGCGCACAAAATCGTATCTTCCACCTGGACCTCACTACTCCACTTCCTCTTAACACCCTTTAGACTATTCTTTGTCGTAATCCTGACCAGTGCCATGCCATCTTAGCCATTTCATATTTCTCTCTTGACCTTCAACCCACTTCTCTATCTCATCTCCAAACCCTATCTGCCCATCCCATTCTTCTTAATTTTCAAGCCTGGTGCCGCATCATCACTGAGTCCCTCAATTATCCTACAGACGATGAAGTGATGCGATTCGCAAAGCCCGAGGAGCTCACACCATGGGTCTGCACTCCCCAAGTCTGCATGCAAACATAAATTGGATGCAGACCTACGGTTGAGCCTCAGTAGTCCAATCTCAAGGACACCTTGCAGCCTACCAGTCCACAACCTACCAACCCCTGGAAATAATAATCCTCTTTAATAGGGTGCTACAAGCTCTCCAAGACACACTTGAGTCCTTGGTGAGAAATTTTGAAACAATTCACGTAGCCCACACCCAGAGGAAGTAATCGAGGAAGAGAGAAATAATGCAATCACCCTCTTTAATACCACCGCCCCCCCTGGAGAGGAGAGGGAGAGGAGAGGAGGGGAGAGGGAGAGGAGAGACAGGAGGGAGGCCAAGTGGAGGGGAGAGAGAGAGGACTGAAAGGATCTAGGGAGGGGAGAGAGAGAGGAGCATAGGGGAGAGGGAGAGGAGAAGAGAGGGAGCAGGAGGCCGAGTAGAGGGGAGAGGGAGGGGGGAGAGGTGTGAGGGAGGGAGGGGAGCGGGAAGATGAGTAGAGGGAAGAGGGAGAGGTGCAAGGAAGGGGAGCAAGAGGCCACACAGAGGGGAGAGGGAGAGGAGCAAGAGAGAGGGGGAGGGGGAGGGGGAGGGGGAGGGGGAGGGAGAGGAAGAGGGAGAGGGAGAGGGAGAGGGAGAGGGAGAGGGAGAGAGAGGGAGAGGGAGAGGGAGAGGGAGAGGGAGAGGAGCAGAGGGCAGGGGGGGAGGAGAAGAGGAGGGAGGCCAAGCAAAGAGGGAGAGGAGGGGAGCTAGGTTGCGGGGGAGGCCAAGCAAAGTGGAGAGGGAGAGGAGCGAGGGAGGGGAGAGGGAGGCCAAGCCGAGGGGAGAGGGAGAGGGAGAGGAGAAGAGGAGGGAGGTCAAGTAGAGAGGGAGAGGAGGGGAGTTTCAAATCAAGAATACCTCATGCTCAAGAGATGATTCTGTCGAAATTGGTTTGCTTTTGTTTACCAAAGCAGCATGCTTCACAAACTTTTCCAAGAAACTGAAGCTTTGAAATTCCAATTTCCATATTCTAATTTTTGAGCTCTATCAAGCTTTTGAAATTGACATGTCCATATCTCTTGTGCCATTTTGTGGATAGTGGCATCTGTTGTGGTTGAGCTAACATGGAATGCAAATCTGGTACTATAGCTAGCATTATGAAGAAGCATCCTTCCTTGACTGCATTTCCTACTAGAGCTGATATCCTATGGATTTGTCTCTGATAGTCCATTCATCTCCATCGAAGATGACTCCGTAGTTGTGTTCCCTCATTTGACCTACTAAAAAAAGATTCTTGCTGAGTTTCAGAACATAGAGTACATCTTTCACCAATCCTTTTGTACCAGTGAAATTGTTCATTGGGAGAATGGCTTTCCCTTGAACTAGATTTGGTGTATCTACCATGTCGATGACTTTCTTTTGTCCTTCTAATGGTTTCATCTCTGTGCACCATTCATGATGTTTTGTCATATGAGATGATGCATTGTTATTGATGTATCACAAGGATCTTGATCTGCTTGGTTGACTTGATAACTACATTCCTCTTTTGAATTGCCATCAATGTTAAGATACACTATTTTAGTATTCTACATTTCCTCACTTGCAAGGAACATATTCTCAGGTTCATTCGCATAATGACTGTGACTAGAATGTCCACCACGATGATTTCCTCTTCCGCAAAACTTCCCCCGATTACTGCTGGATTGACTGCCTTGGTCATACTACTTTTTGTGGTGGCAATCTCTTTTATAGTGTCCAAACTTATGATGGTAGTTGCACTGAATGCTTGACACATTGGTGGATGCATTCCCTCATCCTTGGAATCTTCCTCGGTCGGAATGATTTCCTCTTTGTTGATGCTGATGTTGCTGAGGATGATGCTGATGCCGATTATGGCTTTGATGCTGCCTTTGTTGCTGATGATGACCACTTCACTCTGGAATGATCTACCTCTGCCTTTACCTATGCCTTTGCCTCTACTTCTATCTGAAGCTATGAATGCTTGACCATTGGAATGACTTTACTTGTGTGAATGGTCTGAGTCTTGAGTTCTTCACCAAGTAAAGTTGAATGGAGTTCTTCCAATATTGGAATTTGATGTTGGATGCCAATACTCTAGACTAGATTCTCATATCCATCTCCTAGTCCATTCAGGATGACTTGAACCATTTTTGCCAGATTCATAGTCTCTCTTGCTGGCTACTGCTGTGAGTTGATTGTTGTAATCCTTGATTTTGAGTACGTAAGCATGACCGGTTTCACTGCTCTTGCGAAAACTCTGGTTGATCTGGTTTCTCAATGTGAGAATCTTGGAAGTGTTCTTAGACTTATAAGGAGATGCGAACATATCCCATGCTTCTTTCGATGTCTTGAGTGTGTTGAGATGTCTTAGCATGACATCTTGCACATTATGCTTGATCAGATGATATGCATATTTGTCTTTCTTGTCCCATTTTGCCTATGCTGGGGCAATGGCAGGATCTACTATTTGTGTGGTCACTGTGGGTGTAGCAAGAGATCTCGCTACTAGTGATGTGGCAACAGGTCGAGTGGAGCTACTTCTAGCTGGATCGCATCCAATGGTCTAGATGTAAACCTATCAACACATGATATAGCTACTTGTACACTAAGTGTATTGACAATGAACATGAAGATATACATGTGAACCCCTTAGGGTTAGGGTTTGCCCCGATGCCGTATGTGGATAGTGCAATTTATGCTATCTTTAACACCCCCTCTTAAATTGCACTAGGTAAGTAGAGGGTGCATGTACAAGACCTGTTTGTGGATTTTTTTTTATGCATATGATAGCATCCAAAACTGAAAAGAAATCAGAGTAGTATGTGCGTATGTGAGCACATTGACCTACGAAGCAAAAGCATGTACAATGAGTAGTACAACTTAGGATCCTGTATATAATGTGGATTCCTGCTCTTAAGTTGTGGGTCATCCTTCGTCTTTGGGAATAAAACCCATTAGATAGGCCGAAAGGAAGATGAAGGAAATATGTGCAGAAGGTAAAGTCCACCTAGATCAAAGACTAGTCGATCAAAAGATGACCGTGCAGAATTGTGTGTATGGTTGCATGTTGAACACCAAAGATGAACATGTCATGTGTCAACGTGGACTGTGCAGCTGCTCTATAGAAGAGGAATCTAGATGTGAGGCTAGTCGATGTAGCTATGTAATGTAATCCGGTAGGTTGTGACATACAAGGGTGTCGCCAACACAAAAGAACTGACAACAATGTGAGAGGTATGCTGTAGTAATGTAATCTCTGTCAAATGATGCAGGGTCAAAGAAGGCTGCATAGTCGGTGTGGATAGAGTGATCTACTGGCTAAAAATATGGGGCTAAATGTGTAGGTATGATACACTACCCTACTAAAGAATAGGCCCGTAAAATTGACAAGGTACGGCAACATGTCAAACTTGTATGCTCAACTATCATGAGCTGAACTGATGTGTGCATGGCTAAACATCCATTGGCATGGGATATAGCAGCTGTCATAGGCTCATTGAGAAGGAGCTGACAAGATAAAGGCCTAGAAGCCTTAAATACAACTAAAAAATCATCAGATGTCCCGAGGCATATGAGGTGCCAAATGCTGATGTAGGGATGGATTTGTAATCCTGGATCCAACCACTAATCTGCATCAAGTATGGACTGTATATGATAGCCACAAGTGCATGATGAAACACTAAGGTCCCCAGGTTGCGCTATGGTGGTGAACCTGACTATGTCCATTGCATTGGGGCAAGACTGTACTGATGCATAAGTATCCTTGTGCTGAGGAATGATCTGCTAAGATCGAAAGAGGTGGTGATCACTGGATCCAAGGGTGGTGCAATGCGGCATGACCAATCCAATGCTGGAGTCTTGAATACTGATATGTTGATCTATACTAAAGGTGGAAATTGTGTCCATGACATGCTCTCTGTCAGAGGTGAAAGCATCAGAGATGGATGCTAGAGTGGAATCACTTGAAGAACTGAATGCGCTATGGCATGTATCTATGCATGCGGCTAGAGATGTGAGTGCCTCGTACTGAGGACTTACCTTCTGAAGAGCTGCATGATCATAACTAAACTCCTACTGAGTATCTACATCTATGGCAAAAGATGGAGTCGGATCCATGCATGAGAGTGATGATTGTACATCACTAGAATCAGACTCAGGGAAAAAATTAGGGGCGAATTTTAGCCCAAGGGCTAATTTAAAGGCTTTCCCAAGTTGGTTGGGCTAATATTTAGAGGTTTAAATTTGATAAATTAGCCCAAAATTAAAGGTGGCTAATTTTTAGAGCCTCAAATTTGATAAATTCACCCTAAAAGTGGTAGTAGGGCTAATATTTATAACTCTATATGGGGAAAGATTCGCCCATTGAAATACACTATCATAATCTTGTTCCCTCCTTCTTTTTTACCTTGATTCAGACTTAGCTGATGTAGATGGGAGTGTACGGAAGACTTACCTTCAAATATGCCTCATTTTAAGGGATTACTGTCGAATGTGCCTCATGCTAAGGGCTTACCAAGGAATGTGCATCATCAGAAAGTGTGGTATGATTCATGCTAACTGAGTGATGAGCTACCGAATGTGCATGATCAAAAAGTGTGACATTGCTGACTTGGCTTGGTGGAGTTAGATCTCCTCTATGGCAGTACTAGTCTATAGCTAGACTACACATCAAATCGCAAAATTCAACAAATGAATTTTATCTTAATTTATTTTAAGTGCTGGGTACGTTGCAATGGGTCAGGAAAGGTGTTGAACCTTGGAAAGACAACGTCGAGCTCAGACAGAGATGGCGCATGACAGGGGATGGCACAGTAGACCTGGAGGTCATTTGCTTTGGAGGACTTTGTTGCTAGAGGGATTCACAGTCAGTTGAGAGGAGCTGCAAGGATGTGCTGATTGACAGCGCTCTTTGCAAGTGTGCATTGAGAATGCCAGGTTTCCCGTGAAGGAGTTTGCACTGTGAATGGAGGCTGGAGGCACTGATAGAGGATTAGTGAAGAAATAGGTCATGGAGAAGCTCGTAGACTTGTTGCTGGAGTGGGTGGCCATGTGCAGCCATTGTAGCTATGCGGGTAAAGCTAGTCTAGAGTACGTGGAAACTGTGTCGATTTGATGGTGCTTCTTGCAAATGAAGCAAGTGAAGCTATCATTTGAGGAGTCAGTTAGGTCAATTGTTGCACAAGGACACCAATGTCACTTTTGTGTGACTAGAGCCCCCCCACTTGTCTCCGAGAAGTCCTCTCAAAGAGCGGTTGAGTCACGAGAGCACGTCAAAGCTGATAATAGAGGTGTACAGAGTCCCTACCAGCAGTTTGTGAACTCTAGATTGGCCTTTGAAGCTCTACATTGGGTGTTGTTTGGAGAGCTTTTGCTCATAGCTGAGCTCTTGTTGCTCTACTATAGGTCGCTAGGACTAGTTGTGTGGAGCCAAGGATTGGAGCTCTGTGAGCTGCACCGTTTTTGCTTGAGAGCTTAGAAAGTCGATGCATTGAAGACCGTTTCATTGTTGCTGCAGGCCGAGTCGAGGTTTTTGTTGGAGTCGAAGCTGAGGCTTTAGAAGTGGTGGATTTCCAGGCCTTTGGGCATTGCAAGCCAATACTTGAAGATCTGGCTTTTGCCACTTTGTTAGAGTTGAGAACCGCAATGCTCATGATGGCTAAACGTCTCTATGCTTCTCTCTTTGCTTGTAGAAGAGTTTCTCCGTATAGATGAGAGGAAAAATGGCTCAATAGAGATGGAATGGACTAGAACCTCAACACTTGAGAATCGCCAACCTTACAGAATACTCAAACTCACTAATGAATTCCTCTCAAAGAATAGAGAAGAATTGAACCTCACATAAGAAGTCAAGAAGATACATCTCAAGCAATAGGAATTGGATTCCTAATCTTTCTAAACCAAATTGGAGAGGGAGAAGAGGTAGAGCATAAATGAAGATGCTTCACAATGGAGGCTTGCTGCCTTGATAGAAAAAGGGCTGCTCTCTCTCAACAGAAATTTCTCTCTCATGGAGGATGCCTCGCAAGGAGGGCTTGACACTCATGAAGGGAGTGGGAGCACCTGGCACTCTGATACCATGATAACGGAAGTGAGAGAGGGAGAGAGAGAGAGGAGTGCACATGATAAAGCTACCTGTACACTAATTGTATTGACAATAAACATGAAGATATACATGTGAACCCCTTAGGGTTAGGGTTAGGGTTACGGTTAAGTTTTTCCCCTATGCCCTATGTGGATAGTGCAATTTACACTATCTTTAACAGGCAGGTGGGTTCACATTTAGTGTGAACAGTGTGCCTACAGAGGGGTCAATGTGCCTGGCAAGGGACAGTGCCATGTGGCAAGGAAGATGTGGCACTTTGACTTGGTCAATAGATGATGTGGCAACTGAGGTGTCAATGATGATGTGGCTATTGATGTGGCATGGATTATGTGGCATATGATGGTGATGATGTGGTTGTTGATGTGGCAGGTGGCTACCACATGGTCTAATAATGCATTGTACCTCTGAGGGGCTACCTCCTTTTGGATTGTTTGCTCTTTCTTGAAGGGCACTCAAATTAGGGCCCTTTTTGTAGACTCATAGCTAAGCTGACATGCACTTTGAAGGATAGCATTGAAAATATCAATATGTGCTGCACCATATAAGGATATCTTGACCTTACCACCCTCACCAGCTTGCCAGCTATGATGTTTTGTCTCTGACATATTCACTATCGGCATAGCAATTGTAGTTGGATCTTGAGAAACCTGAATGAAAATTGTTAGTTTTAGTGTGATCGCCACATAGAATTGTGAATTGAAAGAAAGTACCAAATTTTAATGCCATGCATACCGCTCTAGCATAGTTTTCACAAAGGTTGAAATGAACACCCCACCAACTAAGCTAGCTTTCCATATACCGAATCTCCTTATTAGTGCCATTGCCCTTTCTCCAAAAGTCTTGAATCTCTTGAAATGCAAGACTCTACTCATCTTGTGTCTGTGAGAACCACCATTTTTCACATAGTTCTTTGTGCCTATAGCATTGTGAAGCCACAACATATTTGGTGTTATGCTGATGGAGGCTTTGTTCCCAATGGAACAAGCAAGAGCATTCCTTTCCTTCCATCACTTCACCACCATTAAACACATGTCATACTGCAAGCCAATTTGATTGTGCTTCATTTGACATGAATCCATAGAAGCTTGCCTTAAGATTGTTGGAATGCACCATAATAAGATATTGCAATTGTGGATATCCAAGACAACAGTCCCTCGGGTCACCTGTTGAAAAGGATGCTGAGGAAGAAGGGCCAAGATGACATTTTGAAAACAAAACAACACTCCCCAAAGAACCATTACCCTAAAAACTTGCTGCAATGAAAGAATTTGTACATACATGTTCCCTTTAGCTCCAAAATGCTATCAAGTCCACCACCTCCTAGAACAGTGGGCCTTCTTGCTTTTGCAACCATTTGCTTGAACCTACAAAGGAGAGGGTTTAGAACAACAAGACAAATGAAGAATTCTATGGAAGATAATAAAAACCATCAACCACAACTTCTTGTATCCTTCTTATACTTTCTCATGATGTTCCTGTCTACACTTTGTGGTCGTTGGTGTCCTCGGTGCATCAAGCGAGTTAAGGAGACATCATGTGGAAGCACATAGTACACTAAGCACTCGCAAGTCTCTACACATGTTGCAACCATCTAACAAAAGTGGCATTTCAATACCCCTTATTGGACATAGCCAATAAGCCCTTATGGTAGCGTTGGTGGAGGAGACCCTTGAGTATGTTGTCATTTTTCATGCTAGTTCTTAGAAGCCTTGGACAAACTGGGTGGTTGCATTCAAATTGCCCAGCAAAATAGCTAATGTGCACAGTGCCATTAAATGCAACATTTGATGATAGGCTTCGTCCATTTATGGCGATCATACTTGAGCTCCATGCCATCCATTATTTTATCGTTGGTTCATGATGGAAACTCAAAGACACAATCACCATTGTACTCACATGGTAACTCCTCCACTTGCATTATTGAACATTCTTACTGGAGCATCTTCGCAAGGTCAGTCTTTGGACAATGTTGTTATATGTACGGTATAACACTGCAACATATCGTTCTCTCTCCCAATGTTGGTGAGGTGAACATCAGTTTTTGGAAACCATGGAAGACTTCATCATCTGAGTGCTCACTTGAGTTGTCACAAACAATGGACTTCCCCTTATCAAATGGGTTTAGAGGGCAATGTTGACACTAGGTGGATTTGTCATATTAGCATACCTGAGGATATCCTCATCATTTAATGATGTGGAGGCAATAGCCTTCTTCTTGGTAGGTGCTCTAGTTGCATGATGAGTGTATTTAATTTCCAGCTCATCACTACCACTGGAACTTAGTACATTCACAACCTTGCATGGCGCAGTTTGCTCAGCTATAGGACTGGCGAAGTGGCATCAGAATATATTTTGATAATATATTTGGTTGAGAGGGTTGAGTCAACAATATACTTGCAAAATCCCTCCATGTCACAATGCTCTTTTAGTGGAACAAGCTGTTCAAATGATGTGTCTCCTTCAACAACTACAAAGTCTCTGATTGTGACATCGTGTTGTAGATTTAACTTCAACATAAGAAACTTAGAGCTCACAGCACACTTCCCCTCAAATAATGGTACATTCATGGCCTACGTTGAGGGGTCTTCAAACACAAGAGTTGCAGTTGGTGCACCCATCCTGACAATTGAAGATCTATACATCACATCCACATGATGAAAATATATAATAAAAATAACAAGTCTTGCAAGTCATTAATAAAACCATTAAACGACAAGTCTAAAAGAACAAAAAGGCTTGCAAGACCATAGCTATTTCATAGACTTTCAAAGCCATAACTATTTCAACTCTTAATATGTGAAGCTACATATTGGTCCTCCTCTATCTCTTTAATAAGATGAATCTACTTCAGAGCTCTTTTGCAATACAATTATAGAGCTTTCAAGATTTAAATGTTGTAAACCCTTAAGAAGGAGCCTTTGCCAATGGAGCCACTTGCAGTGGAGACAAGATAGCCATGGGGGGAAAGATAGCCATGTGGGATAAGGAGGTCGTGCATCTAGGAGAAATGGGAAGAGGAACAGCATCTTGAAGAAAATGGGAGAAGAAAATAACAACTAACATGAACAATGGCAACTTGATACCACAAAATATCTACTCAAAGTAAGCGAAATTGGGGGGAGAAATGATGGATGACTTACCTATAAGGAGGGCAAGGCAACAAGAGTGAATGTGGTGTGTGGGGTTGATAGCGCAATGGAGAAGAAGCCTCATGGTCCAAATTGCTCAAATTGGCCTTACTTTTTCAATTGCTGAGTTTTTTCGAGCGAACTTGAGGTCCGTTGGTGTATTCAATGCCAAAAACAGCTAGAATGCCCCATAGTAGTTGTGGCTAGGTGTGGTCCCAAAACTAGTAGAGGTGCAAGGTGTTGCTCCACTTTTACTCCTCCCCTCTTGTTAGCTCTCCATCCTCCTTCTCTCCTATCCTCTGCCCTCCCACATCCTCCTACCCTCTTGCCCTCCTCTCCTCTTGTTGAGTGGATCCAAAGCAGGTGCCCCCCCCCCCCCCCCCCTCTCTCTCTCTCTCTCTCTCTCTCTCTCTCTCTCTCTCTCTCTCTCTCTCTCCCCCCCCCCTCCCTCTCCCTCCCTCTCCCTCTCTCCTCTCTCTCTCTCTCTCTCTCTCTTTCTCTCTCTCTCTCTCTCTCTCTCTCCCTCTCTCCCTCCCTCCCTCCCTCCCTCCCTCCCTCCCTCCCTCCCTCCCTCCCTCCCTCTCTCTCTCTCTCTCTCTCTCTCTCTCTCTCTCTCTCTCTCTCTCTCTCTCCGCTCTATCTCTCGTCGAACTCTTGGCTCTCTCTCTTTGAAATGATCATCCCTCTCTATCATTGAAATCATTGTCCCTCTCACATAATCTCGTGTCGAGCAAGGCCCTAGCAAGCTATCGCTCAGAGATAGCTTGGCAAGGGTCTATCTTTTGCCTATTTTTGGGACTCAAATCAAGTGAGTTTTACGGCAAAATTTTGGGAAGTTGGTCCAAAAGCCATTGCAGCGAAGCTATCATTGGGCAACAGCTTCTGGGGACTACACGTTGCAAAGGTTTTGGTTCCCAAAGCCATGGGTAGAAGCTATCGCTCGCCCGGCGATAGTTTTGTAGGGCTACTCCTTGTGTAGGCACCTAGTGAGACGCATGCGACGACCCCTAGGCATTTGCCTTGTTGATTTTTAGTGGCAAAGATCCATTGAAAGGGTGGGCCAGGGGACATGACAATAGCGCACAAAGAGGATAGAACCAGGGGCGAAGGCAAGGAGGAATTCCTTGTAAGCAGCTCCCTTGCATCCGGCAACTTTAAAAGGGGAAAAATACCTCTTTGTCATTCACTATCATTGCGTGGAACGTATGGAGAACTCAAGGGTAGAAGTTTCATAAAAAACCACATGATTAAGTGCACATTGTTGGGATGAAACTATTCTTGGGAGATTTTCTTTTGACATAGTTTGGCATTTTTTAGCTTGATCTCAATTAATAAAGAGGGGATGAGTGTTTTCCAAGCCCCATCTAGGATCTTGTATAATCTTCCAATGTCAATCCTCTCCCAGTGTTTTTAAGGTTTGTAACAAACTTGTTGTCGGTTTCACTCAACCTACCAAGTTTAGAAACCTTTTGCTATAACTACTTATGACCCATTTTGCTGACTGCAACATTCCTCTTTATGTATACACATGTTCTGTTGTTGTAGGAGGATTTTAGAAACAAGTTTGACGAAGAGATGGCAAGGGTGGATACCAGCCAGTTGACCTTGGAGCAATGCAAGGCTACGCATGAGGCCACTGTAAGAAAAGCAGAGGAGAAGGTGAAGGCCAAGGGCTTCAAGATTGGCTATGTAGCTAATCTTTCCAATGGGGCTGATTTTTTCCAAGTTAGGTATTTCTTTTGACACACATGTCATGGATTAAGGTTTTGAAGCTTGAAATAACTTCTAGTTATGAATGATGGTCATGAATATATATGTTGTACTTGATCAACTTTGCTGTGAAGGGCAAGATCATTACTGAAGACAAGTTGGGCATGCTTTCTGCTTCAAAAATACTGCCAAAAAGGTAGGTAAAGTTGTTTCCATTGATATCTTATCCATCAGTGATCTGTATATCTATAGTAATGTTTTCTATCTTGGATCTTCTCTAGGAAAAAAGTGGTCTTGGGAATCCTAGCGGGTGATGAGGGTGTGCAAGCAGAGCTGGGCATGGCGAAAGACAACAAGGAGTGGAGAAGGTACATAACAAAGGAGACGTACTAGACACAATTGATGGCACACGTGTTGGACATAGCCAATGCCATAGAGATGGAGGTTGCAGAGGGTGTGGACATGCATGTTGAGTGCGTGAAATACCTTTGGGCTTGTCACAAACTGCATTTTTAGTGTGCCTTCATTTCCTTGTAGCCAGACATGAAAAGCTCCCTCATTGAGGATAAACAACCAGAACATGACAAATGAGTGAGAAGGGTTGTCTACCAGTAGGAGAAGTTATATTTGCGGTTTGTAGTCCTTGTTATTTTGTAGACATTTGCAGTCCTTGTTTGAAGCTAACATGTTTTGTTGCAAAGATTCTTTGTCCAAATGTTGAGGGAGAAGAAGATATTGGAAGCCCCAATGGAGATAGATATTTGGCTTGAAGAGGACAATCCTTCTTGCATGTATCCAGAATGATGGCGCCCTTATGGCATGATGTAGTGGGTAAAGAAAGGTTGTCCATGGTGGCTAGACTACCCGAATGGGCTTATGCATAGTTCAGAGGAAGCTTTGGTCAAGGGTGAGGTTTTTTTCTTCTGAAGGATTTGTGATGGGTGTTTTTGTGCTCCATATTCTAAGTAGGCTTGGATGTACCATCTGTAGAGTTTGAGACAAGAAAGGAACAAACTAAGGACAAGGATCTACAAAGAGGAAGATGAAGGGCAAGGAAAAGTTACACGATGTGATGGACCCCTGGATGAAAAGAAAACTAGAACTGAATGGCACATCCACACCTTAGCGAAAGAAAAAGGAGGTGGAAAAGGAGACAGAAGAGTGGGAAGAAGTTGAGCCCACTACGTACCATCAAGTGATGAAGGTGGATGGGTGGCTATGGGAAAGGCCCTATGAGAAGGTCAAGATCACAGGTGAGTGTGTTTCAAACCCCATTATCATGCAAGATGGGGGGTTGGGGATAGGATGGGCATGGCAATGATTCTATTCTTTATTATGTAGAGTTTTGGTGGAAGGTGAGGAACTTCTTGCCGAGAGTGAATCATGGGGAGTTTCTGATTGGTGGGTAGCCATCCCTTGGTGCTGCACACCTGGTGTGGGCTGATTTCCCAACATCAACTCCCATCAAAGAAGGAGGCAGCACAGAATGGGTTCATCACTAGAACATTTTTACCAAGGAGCTAACAGAGGGGGTCATCACATTTGTGAGCTCCGTGCTTATTAATAGAGGCTGGTATGTTGCCACATGCATTGCTAATTGTGTAGCTATTGTCCAAGTAGTAGTAGAGCATGTGGGGTGTCGTCTAATCAGAACAATGCTAGTCCTCATTGACTTTGGATATCTACACACCATGCCGTCAAAGATGCTCCACCAATTAAAATATTTTTTATTTTTGGATGTCGTTCTATCACTAACAACTAGTACAAAGCAAGAGTTACATTTAATTGTTACCTCTAGACAGTTACAAAAATGCAATTAGACTAGAAATTGTTTGTAAATTACCTAGCTAGTAACTGTTAGTAATTGTTAGAAAGTCAGACTACTACTATAGTTATTTACTAATAGTTAAATTTAGTCAGTCAATATAGTTAGTTATAATTAAAAGTTGTTATTTAGTGACTTTTATTTTGCAATTCTTGGTAAGTTAGTGCACAACTATTATAGTCACCTAGTGTTAACACTTGTATAACAAATGGTTGGATTAGTAATTGTTAGTAAGATTACATTTGGCCTAAAATTGCCTTACTAATAATAGCTTGAAGTTAGCATACATTTAGATTGCTACCAGTTAGGTTGCTAAAAATTAAATAGCTAACAATTGAGTGTGTGTCTTCCATGTAATGGATGCAGGTAATGTTCTTGGTGTTGTGTATGTTTCTTTGCAAGAATTGTGTGGCCTGCACATTTACCCTGACAAAAGTAGAGAGGATCATGGGAGAGGACATCTGCCATCTTGGGTTTAGTTGGATGCATGAATGCAAGTGGAGGAGAAAATGTGCTTTCAACAGCACATGGTGGTGGATACATTCAGGGTGGTGAGGAGAGGCAAGTTGGTCTTGGCAAGTAATGCATGACATATTTCTTCATGTCAATGAACAATATGGGGAACGTGCATGCTAATCTAAGCCTTATTGTTTATTGTTATCATGTAGGTTTTTGTTACATGCATTCACAAAGAAAGGAGATGTGGTCATTGATGCCATGTCTTGGACTAGAAATATGTGGGGTGCATGTATAGAATTGAAGAGACATTGTGTCTCGCTTGAGAGGGACGGCACTCTGCTTGATGCATTTCTATGTCCCATGTCTAGGGCAATTTTAGGGAATGAGGGTGACGGAGAGGAGTAGGCTGTGAATTTTAGCTTATAGCATCTTGAACTTTCCCCATACATGTTTTTATGTGGTCCATGATGGCCAAGTGACATCCATGAATGACACTTTGATGTGAGAGAGTTATGCAATCCAGTGATGATTTTGTTTTTCTAAAATTATTATGCCCTTAAGCAATGCAATGTTCATCCGGCATTTTATTACTTTCTAAAAGTATTATGCCCTCAAGATAAAGAATAAAAAAGAAAGGGTGCATTTTTTTGAAGTAAATAATGTATCTCAAAGGTAATGGTTAGGAATTTTAGATGATGTTGTTCGCAATACGTTATTTTCATAAGTGGGTGACGACAATACAATACTTTTTGTTGGTTTACTGCCCATTTCCTACCTATCCAACATTGATAAAAATGATATTAATGAATGATTGCATCTATGGGAGATAAATTTGTACCTGTGTATGTTGTTATTGATCCAACAGAAACATCTGCATGAAGAGTTTGGAAAATGTCTGCTCATGGAAATGTGAAAAATGAATCAGAAAACTTGCCTAAGGCGGTTAGAAACTGTGATAAATTTAGAAAAAGCTCGCCTAATTTGAATTTTTTTGGAAAAAGCTCGCCTGGTCAAAAAAAGCTCCCACAAAAGCTCACCTAAATTTTTTACTCATGGACAAGGGCCTCGTAGCATTTAAACCTCGCAACCAAGAACAATGGCACTCACAATATTAAAACATTTAAATAGATAGGAAACATGGAAGACTCTTGTGTATTCCAAAGAATAGCAAGATCTCTTCTTGTAATTATACGTTAATATAGGTTTACAAGAAAAATTAAGCTCATTGATGAGTCTTTGTTTAGGGGAGTCTGATGCTCTAGGTGATGCTACTACCCATGGCCTACAAAATGATGTAATTCCAAATTTACTCGTATGTATTCCAAAGAATAGCAAGAGCTATGATTTTAATTATAAATTAATATATGTTTACAAGAAAAATTAAGCTCATTGATGAGTTTTTGTATATAGGAGTTTGATTCTCTAGGTGACCATACAACCCATGCATGGCCTACAAAATGATGTAATTTCAAATTTACAATCATTGAATTCCAAGAGTTTGATTCTGACATTTGCTTGTTGTTGTAGGATCCAATTTGGTGGAATGATTGTTTACTTGATCTCGCACCACTCACCACTGGGTGCCATTTGCATTAACTCTCATGTGACCACCGCCATCCCTTGTGTTTATCGTTGCTAGAATGATGTTGTTAGACCACACAGATTGGTGAGTTGGTTATTCTTGTTGCTTCACCCACTCCTTAAACCACTCAATTACTTCATTGTATTGCTACACAATGGACTTGAACATGAAGTTACTATCATGATAATTGTTCATTGCATTGCTACACAATGGACTTGAACATGAAGTTACTATCATGGTAACTATTCATTTGTGCTATCTCCTTCTACTTCCTCCTTAAGGAGCATCCTTAAAAACTCTTGTATATGCAAAATACTTGATTTTAGTATTCTTTTTTCCCTTCTACCAAATATTGCTTCATGTGCTTCTTGGTTTCTTTGTCTTTGCTTTCAAAGGCAGTATGCGTTTTTATCTGCGTTACTTTGAATGGTTTGGGACCTATTCGTTTTTAATACAATTAGTATACAATGTTTTGTTATTCATATTATTGGTCCTTTCTCTTGGATCATATCATGCCATTATAAATGTCATAGCTCCCCCGTTATCATTCCTATTTACATCCACTACTTTTGTAACACAAGACTTTACATTCTCATATTTATCATCTAAGGCTTGAACTTTTGACTTGTATACCTACTTCTAGCATTAACTCTTTGTTTTCTACAAATGGTCCACAAAATGTATGCAGAAGTAGTGATTCGAATTCATTTCCAAAGTCCAACGTTGGGCACAAGTCATTACCAACATCTAGCCAAAAAAAAGTGCATTCTTCGTGAACATTTTCAAGGTATTATATCAATTTATGTGTGTTTTTAATTACAAATGCATTGTGTTCCCACTAAGAAGGGTATCTCGCCATCATTTCCTATTTTTTACATAATAAAAGATTGTAAGCTCTCTATTTTACCGTGATATTTATTAGCAAATTCTTGTATAGGATGCCATTTTGGATGCATTTCCTTCCTTGGAATTGAAGTAAAGAGACAGTAAGGATATTCAAGTTTCCATTTTGTATCAAAAGAATATTATTATCATCGCATTGCTATTTTTCATCCTTTGAGGAAAAGCTAAAGTCATGTGGATGGCTATGACGTTTCAGAGCATCACCATCCTATGTTAGGAAAGGTCAAATAAATCTCCTCCAATTATACATTCTTTTGAGCTTGAAGAATACTATACTTCCTTACATCCACCAATTTGCCTCCCACTTGTCTTTAAAAAGTTATTGCATCTCATTGAAGATTTTATGAGCAACTAGCATCAAGAAAAATGAGAACATGAATAAATTCTTTGACCAAGTGGCAAAACTTGAACCCTTATTTGAAAGAGGGACTTGGGAGGATTCTCTAATATGGTGTTTAGGATGGATTCCACTTCCAAGTAATAGATTCAAATTTGGTCATGTGGCCAAAACTTAACCATATTGGGAATTCCCAAACTATTTGAAAATTCCCAAATTCCCTAATGTAGTGTTTATTCTCTTACTAGCAATTATCTGCCTGTACTCTCAAAAATGGTGGTAGGTGACCTTTTGCTACATGTATATTGTGAATAGCTTGCATAATGAATTATATAACTTGATTGGTATCATGAGGATGCAAGGAATCAATCCATATGCTTGCAAATAACTTAAAGTCATCCACTACAGCTCACCTTAAATGTGTCTTTAGAAAGTCTCTTCCTTGTATCTGAGGTGGAGTGGCAAAAAATCAAGGCATATTGTTATATTTTGCTCCATAATATTTTTTCCACCGCAATCCAATTGGAAGGTGCTTTTCAATGGTCTTTTCACTATTAGGAAGTTTGTGAGATAAACGGGGTGGAGGTAAAGCATTTTCCTCTGTGAAGCCATTCAAAATTTCTTCTTCTCTTATAGTTGTAATTCTTGTTTCAGACTTTATTGTGTTATCGTGAATACTGAATTTCACTCCTTCTTTAGCCTTGTAACCAACTAAATCCCAATATATGCCATCTGATAAGCTAGCAATAATAGGATATGTATTATTGCAAATTCTCTTTCCATTTATGAGAGGGTTGATCTTTGTCCTAAACTTAGACTTTTCTTGCCATTTTAAAGAAAGCTAGAGAATCTTGTGAGGAGGTATTGTTATGGATAAAATTGTCTAAGGAAAAATGCATTAATATGTATGTGTGTTTGTATATGTGGCAATAGTATAATAAAATATGGTGTGCATAGGGCCCAAGGTTGAGGTGGCAAGGCATGACCATGTGCCACCCTTCCATGTAAGAGGACCCATAAGGTGTGTTGTACATAATCCATGATAGTAATATTATAAAATGCAAGGTGGCATGGCTCCTCCATGTGCCACCCCTCCACCTAGGATGCATTAAGTGAGATATGGCCCAAAGTCCATGGGAGAAGCAATATAAAATGGGTGGAGATGGCTATTATATTGAGTTATTCCCTCCATATGAGATAGGCTCATGTGGGGGAGGTATAGAAGGACAAAGAGAGCTAGTTAAATAATGGGGAAAGTAGGATGAGGTGGCAAGATTCCTTGTGCCAACCCTCCACTTGTCCTCCTAGAGGTTTGAACATATTATAAAATTGGAAAGAGACCAAGGGAGTATCATAGACTTGAGATATGGGGCTTGATTTATGTGGAAAATTGAGGCAAAGGGTTGTCGCACACAATTGAGAGTGCATACCCACCTAGCCCACATGGGAGACTTTTCCACACACACCATGCATGTGGGAGGATACATTAATGTGGAGAGACCCCCTCTTTTGGCTATAAAAGGAAGGGGCTATTCCTTGATGAGACACGCTCATTCTTGTAAAGCCACCTAGCTAGTATTTTGATATTTCCCTCTCATCCCTTCTTTCCAATAAAGTATGGTTCTCTTCCATTGATGTCTACATCTCAACA